>NC_092499.1:123430000-124055000 GCF_047511675.1 Marmota flaviventris
CTGGGACCTCCACATGACTCTCACTGTGGCTGGCTCTGTCCTGTGCTTGCCTCAGGCTCCCTGGTAATCACAGTGACTGGCTATATTGGGTACGGTCCCTGGTCTTATCTCTGGCTTGGACCTAAAATGATAGCTGGGTCTACACTCTCCTGCCCTCCACCCCTAGTGTAGTTTGGTTAATAACTGGGCTCATCTGACTTATATGCACATGGAATCTTTGTTTTATTTTTTCATTTTATAAAATTCCATCATGGAAGTTCAGCTGAGGCTACTCTTCCAGGCCTTAAGAGAGAATAACTTTGTGCTGCCTGCTACCCCAGGGATGACCAATTTTCTGGTTTGTTCCGGACTCAGAAGGTTCTTGGGACACGAGGCTCTTCTGTGCTTGAACGGACAAAGTTCATGGCAAATTGGGATGACTTGGTAACTGCCGTGCCCATAGGGGCTGACAACAGACTTTGACTGCCCTGTTCCATTCAACTGTTGACTTCAGCCATCACTGTTATAGCTGTTTTCTCTGCAACAGGTGGCCTCCTAGATCATGGCAGGAAGCAGTCTAAAAGGCAAGACTTGTTCTCCACATTTGTTGCTCCAAAGGATGTGACAAAACTGTGGAGGTAGGGATGAAGGGTCCTTGGAGAATACCTATGCCATCCTGCCGACACCATCAGCAGAGAAGCATGGCCCAAAGGAAGCCTCATGTAGATGCTCCTAGGGGTCTTGTGCTCAGACACTGCCTCTGGTCCAGGTCTACATGGCATTTCCCCTGGGAGTCTGCAAACAAGGGCCACATCTCCACAAACAGATTGGCTCTTGGCTTGCAGTTCCTGGAAATTTGCATATCCTGAACCTCCTTTGGGAGAAGAGAGGTTTTTTAGACAAGATTATTTTAAAAATACAAGGCTCTCACAGGACCCAAAAGCACAAGCTCACAGCTTCTAACTAGGTTAGCTAAACAAGGACGCTCCTTGGAGGGAACCGTGAGCATGGACTCTATTTTAGGCATTTCGGAGGAACACTGGTGATCATGACTTCTACTGGATAGAGCGGCTATTTAGGGACAGTTATTTTTGCTGAAATATTTGCTGAGTATTTTTATAAAATACTTTAAAGGTGAGAAAACAAAATAATTTCTGTAGGAGCCCCTAGAAGAGGGTGGGAAGGAGGATAGCAATCAAAATAGTGTTGCATTTGTGTGGTGATGACACCTTCAATACGGTCTCTTCGGAGTGAAGAAAGGAAGAGCCAGAACAGAGATGGCAGCGTAAATTTGGTATAACAACATTCTTGCAGCTTGCTGTGTCTGCTGGCTTTCCCATACTTCCATTTTCCCAGACATTCCAAGGGTCGCTCTGCTTCTATTACGGAGACAGTAGGGCTTCTGGGAGCTGTGGTTGCATTCAGGTCCTAGGATTCTGTTTTCAGGCAGTTTGTTCAAGATGGTTTCCAGCCACCCAGACCATGGTCATTGTGAGGTCACTTACATTCCTGCTTCTCTGGAAAAATCAGTCTCAGCAGATTTGGGTGTCATAGAGGAAATGTGGCACAGTCCAGATCTTTATTCTGCACTCTACTGTAAAACCATTTGGGGATCTTAAGAAAACACAAAACAATTTCATTCAATTTCTGAGGGTGGGATGTAGGTATGGATTTCTTTTTTTTTTTTTTTTTTTAGCCCCAGGTGATTCTAATGGACAACCTGCATCAGAACTACTGCTTCGAAATTCAAATTTAAATGTGCATTAAGGATCATCTGGAGATTTTGTTATCTTGATCCAGTAGGTCTGGAATGGGGCCCAAGATTCTGCATTTCTAACAAGTTCCCAGGTGATGCTGTTGCTGGTGGTGTCACACACTGAATTGCAAGTAGTAGACCAACTGCTGGGGACATGAAGGTTTCGTCTGTTGTTGATAACTGTAACTGCAGTCTTCAGTAAGCCTAGGTTTGAGATTTCTTCACCTATATGAAATGTGAACTGGACCAAATCATTGCGAAGGGCCTTTTAAGCTCAGCCTTCCTATGATTTCAGGGTTGTTGGACAAGAGTGTGTTGGAACTGGGCACAGTGGCACATGCCTGCAATCCCAGCTGCTAGGGAGGCTAAAGCAGGAGGATCACAAGTTCAAAGCCAGCCTTAGCAACTTAGTGAAGCCTTAAGCAACTTAGTGAGACCCTATCTCTAAATAAAATATATAAAAAAGGGCTGGGTTGTGGCTCAGTGGTTAAGTACCCCTGAGTTCAATCCCCAGTACCAACAAAAACAAAACAACAACAACAAAAGTGTGTTGGAGTTGGTTGAAACAGCTTTGAGAACTGATTAGTAAGTTTTTTGGAATTTTCTCAGCCTGTCAGAACACAGCTTTTATTTTAAAATTGTTATATAAACTTAGAATTTAAGTAAAGTCTACTAAAACAAAGTAAATACTCAAAATTCATCTTTATGAATTATTTAATACATTTTACTATTATGTATCATTACTATTTTATCATTACTTGTAGATAGTATGCCATACACCCTTTATATAAGCTTAAACTTTGATATATGTGAGGTATACATATATACACATACATGTACATATATATGTATATATATTTTGAATATTAATCCTTTGTTAGAAGAGTAGCTAGCAAAAGATTTCCTCCCATTCTATGAGCGTTTTTTTCATAGTCTTGTTTCTTTTGCTGTGCAGAGCTTATTAATTTGATGCCAACCCATTTATTAATTCCTGGTATTGTTTTCTGAGTTTTAGGAGTCCTATTAAGGAAGCTCTTGCCTACACCTAGGTTGGAGTTTGACCCTACATTTTCTTCTGGGAGTTGCAAAGTTTCAGTCAACTTCCTAGGTCTTTGATCAATTTTGAGTTGACTTTTGTGTAGGGTGAGAGAGAAGTATCTAGTCTCATTCTTATACGCATGGATATTCAGTTTCCCTAAGCATCATTTATTTAAAAGGCTGTCTTTTCTCCAAAATACGTTATTGGTGCCTTTGCCAAGGATCAAAAAGCTGTATCTCTGTGTGTGTTTGTCTCTGCGTCTTCTGTTCTATTCCACTGGTCTACATGGCTGTTTTTATGCTAGTGTCATGATGTTTTGGGGTATTGTGATTCTTTCAGCATTGCTTCTTTTGCTCAGAATTTCTGTGGTTACTCTGGGGTGGATTTTTTTTTCTTTCATATGGAATTTTGGGCTTTTTTTTTTTCTATTTTTGTGAGGAACATCATTGGTAATTTGATGAAAACTGCATTGAATCTAGAGATGTCTTTTCGTAATGTGGCCATTTTAATGATATTAATACATGAACATGGGATGTCTTTCCATTTTCTAGTGTATTTTTCTAAATTCAAGTTTTTGTGTCAATTTACTATTTAATAAAGGTAATCCTCATTACAGTGTAAAAAAGAAATTCTTCTAAAATTTATATTGGGGAAATGAGTTTGTCATTTGGAACACAATTGATCTTAATGCAATCTAGTTAATTGTATAAAATAAATACTAGGTGAGTAAAAATCTAATTGAAAAACAACAATTATAAGATTTTCACAAGAATGTCAGAATCTTTTCAGTCTTTAGCTCAGAAGGCTTCTAAGCATGATACAGTGCTAAGAGCCACAGCCAAGTAATATGATGCATGGCATTTTTGGTTGAAAGGTGACGCCAGCAAGCCATTGAGATGATATGATTATGTTAAGATCTGCATTCATATGGATATTGGACTCCTGCTGTCCACCTCGGCCTGCTACAGGACTCCTGGAGAGTTCCCATTGGTTGGGGAAGTGCAGTAGGAGGGAATTCCGGAGGAGGGACTTCCTGTTGGGTCTGGGAGAACACCGCGTGGGTCGGTCGGCAATCTTCCCGGGAGCATACAGGGCATTGGCGGCAGTTTCAAAAATAAAGTTTGTTCCTGCTTGAGTGGCTCGTGATTTTTGTGCCCAGCCAGACTGCGGCAATACAGAATGCAGCAATTTTAAAACAAAATTTAGGCAGTTTTAGACTACTTAAATTAAAAACTTTTTATGGCAAAAGTAAAGAAAGTAAAACCAAATACAAATAAAAACTTAAAAAAAAATTTGTAATATGTATACCAGATTAAGGATAAAATATAAATACAGAGAAAGGTTTAAAAACTAATGAGTCAAATAGAAAGGTGGGAACGGATTTGAACAACCAACTCACACACAGACACTTAACATATACATATTCAACCCCAATAACTTGCAAATATATGAGAATTTATCAAAATCATAAAATGCAAAAAAAAAAATGAAGTCCCCCTTTTGTTCCTGTCAGATTGTTATGGTTAAAAATATTGATAGTGTCCAGAATTGGCAAGAGTATAAGAGAATGGTGAGTGTCACTCCCTATTGGTGGGAGCATAAATTTTTATAATCATTCAGTAGAGTGGTTTGGAAATATTTCTTACATTAATAGAAATTATTGTCCTTTTGTTTATTCAGCAATTTATTTTGTAGATATTTACTCTGAAAGATTAGTTGGACAAGGACACAGAAATATAATTCTCATTTATATTGAAAAAAATTAGAAACAACCAAAATGGATATGCCTTGCAGATTGGTTAAATAAGTTATAATACATTTATACAATGGACTATTATCTTGTCATTAAAAGCCACATGCATACTATATTCATTGACAGGAAAAGATTTTTATTATATAATATTTCACTAAAAGTATATTATGATACCACCTTACATAATTTTGTATACATTTAGTAAAGCAGAAACTTCTGGGAAAATATTTCCCCAAATGTAAACAATAGTCAGCTCTGAATTGTAGAATTTCAAGTGATTAAACTTTATCTTTGTACTTCTCTGGCTTCTTGAAATTTCTTTTATGGTGAAGTATCATACTGATTTGTGTGTGTGTGTGTGTGTGTGTGTGTGTGTACCAGCAATTGAACCCAGGGGCACTTAACCACTGAACCATATCCTTAGCAACCCTCTTTTTTCAATGCACCACTGTTCCCAGCATATACTCATTTTTTTCCAAAAAGTTTTTTTTGGTGTGGAAAAGAGGGGTGGATTTGGTAAAGCTGTAGTTTAAAGGTAATTCATATCTTTAAATGAATTCAATTTTATACAAGGAAGAGTAAAATTGAATCATGTACTTAATATAAATGTATTTAATATAAAAAGCTAAGAAACAAACAGTAAAAGAAACTTAAGGAAAACAGGAACATGTGATTAATAGAGATAAAAGTAAACTAAAGTGAATTAAAAATATAAAATGTTATTAACAAATGTAAAATATCTCATAGAAAGAAAAACAACAAAATAGTGAAGCTCCCACCACATCTTATTAAAAGAGAATAGCCAGCATCAGTAATAACAAAAGAGTATATGATCTCGAAAAGAAAACTTTCCAATTTGCCTCTCAAATTGGTATTTTAAAAATATAGTATTACCATTAGTGTCCATGAGGGGTGTATCCTTATACATTGATACCATATTTCAGAGAGCAATTTGACAATTCTTATTCAAAGCCCCAAATGTTTTTTTTAACTCGTTGAGTCAGAATTTTACTTCAGATATTTACATAAAGGAAATAATCATGATATAGATAGATAAAAAGATAGATAGGTAGATAGATAGGTAGATAGATAGACACATACATACATACATACATACATACATACATACATACTTAAATGGATGGACAGATGGGTAGGAGAGACAAAGAGATGGATAGGGGAGGAAAGAGAGAAAGGAAGAGTCCTAAGAATAATATATGGATAATAGTGATTATTTTGGAAAGGAAAATTATTTAGCATGTATACATTTTCTAATGACTTTTGAGTCAAACACTAACAGAAAAATGAGTAAAAGATATAAATTGGTAATTTTACAGAAAGTTAGCCAATAAACATTTTTACAAAATTCAACCTATTATTAAAAGAACTAAAACAATGACTTGATACATTTTAAAAACTATAAAATTGGCATCTTTCTTTAAGGATGGGACTCCACATGGATGAGGGTGCATTTAAGTATGAGCAAGCAATAATGAAAATTGGCACAGTTTTTCTATAGATTAATTTTGTAATCTGTTTCAAAAGTATCAAAATTTTGTATTCCCTTTAGTTTACAACTGCAAATATTTTGCTTTAAGGAAGTAATTCTGAAATTTGAGAAAGGTCAACTAAAGATTCCTCATTGCAGTATTATTTAAAATAGAAACTGTGAAACTTTAACTTAATGGATAGAATTGATTAAAGAAATCCTGGTTTATGTATACTCTAAAATACAACACAGCCTTTAGCAGTGAAGTAGAAGAATAGCACACAATGATGTGGAAGTATGTTGGAGATTTAAAAAACAAGTTGAGAGCTTTATAGCTGATGTTTTAAGGAAGAAAAGGAGGTTACAAGATGAATCACATGTGCTCCATTGTTTAATTCTACTTGTGTCAATATATTTTTATTATTTCTTATATATATCATCTCTTTTTATTGTATATTTGCATTTTGCAAATTTTTAATAACAATAATGTGACAATCTCATTATCAAATTTTCATTTATTTTCTTGCTAACAGAACTCTAATTTGTTTGGGATGGCATTAAGTCAGACCAGGGAAAGGAACTGTTTCCTGGTCTTAGCCCATCATAACAATCTTGCTTTCCATATTCCCAGAATCTCTTGATTATGACCCATTTCAAATGAAAAGATTCAAAGAGGAGTTGGCTGGGAGATGAACCACTGGAGAAATTTTGCCGATGTAACTGGCTCCACCCATTCCATTTTTTCTTTCCAGAACGTGGACATTGTGCTTGGCGCTGTCAGCAGCCTTCTAGTAAACTTAAGGTAGAGACCATGAGCATTACTGCTGGCCTTGAAAGTTGTGAGCATCTGAACTTCATGACCCACCTTCAGACATTTTGGTGTGTAAGAAAACAACCCCCTTTCTAGAGGTGTGTTATGCAACATTCTGCCTACAGTTAACAATAGTATATTATACAGTTAAAAATTTGTTATGAGAGTAGAGCTCTGGTTAATTGTCCCTACCAGAATTTTAAAAAAATAAAGGGAAAGAGAAGAAAACAAGCCCCTCTTTGTATAAGATGGGATTTTCTGTTACTTGCAGCACTGCAGGCTGATTTAAACGAGCCATAAAAAATTTTGGAGGAAATGAAATTTTAAATGAAAAAAGTGGAATAGAAGGACTTGAAGAATAAGTCTATCTTATTTATATTTTCTAGAATACATGTGTAATACATTTGTGATAAAAATACAGTACAGGCTATTTTTAAATTTTATGACGGTCTGGAACACATCCGATTGCACATGCTGGTCTTAGGAGACCCGGCAGCCCTGGTGCTGTATCGATTTGTTGTGTAATCTTAGGAAAAAGCACCTTATCCTTTTAGGATTTGGCCTCCCAATGTGCGTCAAGTCAATGAATCTGACGGCTCTCAAGGCTCCTTGCTAACAGCTCTATCTAAAGAGCTCTGTGCTCACCCTGAGTCTTTCTCCTCCCTCTGGACAAGAATTGACTGAAAATAAACTCTGCACAGGCAAACCGTTCAAGAATGGAAAATAAACACTTCCACAGACCTAAAACAGTGCAGAGGGAACCATGTTACCAAGGATCATTTTCTTTTTCATTTCAGAATACCATTTTATGCAATTCTCTTCTAATCCAAGTTCCTGTATTAAGAGTGATGTTAACCTAACCCTCCTCCAAATCTCCCAAACAAAGCTTACATCCCATCACATTCTTTTAGAATTCTCTTATTGAGAAGCCCCAAGGTTTCCCAACGTGTGTCCTCCCTCATGGCAACAAGTAATACAGTTAATTTTTTCAACTACAGGTGTATTCTTGGTGGTCTCTAGCTGGAGGGCATTGGCAATACTGAGTATTAAAATTTTTATTTTTATTATTAGCAATTATTTTAAAATATTGTTGTCTTTATTAATCTAGTATGTCAGGTGCATCCCTGAGGAAGCAGCTGAATGCCCATCATCAAGCATACTTGGGATAGGTTGGAAAAGTCTTTTGTTTCAGACTCTCCCATATGACATGGGTGGCATGTAACAGCATAACACTAATTCTCTCTCTTCCTCTCTCTCTCTCTCCCCAACACACACACACACACACACACACACACACACACACACACCTCTCTAAGCAGATGCTGATGGATCTTTAGAAGATCCCTCTGCAGAAGCAATGTTTCTCTCCTGTTCATAACTGAATATCCAGTCCACAAAAGGAGGCAGATCATATAGCTCAGACTCAATGTTAATTTTTGCCAAAAAATTTTCAAGCATCCTGCAAGGCTTTAAGTTTGATTTGAATACTCTCAGATCAAGCAAACAAACATAGCTAATACATACAGAGGCTTACTCTCTACCAGACACTACACTGTGCATTTTACATGCCTTAATTCAGCTGTCTCCAACCTAGTTATGTAAGGTGGATGCTGTGATTAATTCCATTTTGTGGAAGGGTAAACTGAGGCACAGAGAGGATTTTTTTTTTTTTAGTGTCTCACCAGAGATCTCATGGCTGGCAAAGGGTAGAGTTGGGATTTAAATACAGGCAATTTGCTTTCAGGGTCTGTGCTCTTAATCAATACATTGTACTACCTTGTAGTACAAAACAAAGATATAGAGGATACTAATGTGCAATTAACTTTTCAGGAAGACTGGTGTTATTTGAGTATAAAAATGCAGAATATGTACTTTTTTCTTCATTGAGTATGAGAGAAAATGTTTATTGGGTATTTTAAGTGGTCATATAAGTAGGCCATATAAATATAAATTATTTAGATCATATAATTTGACCACAACAAAAGAACATTAGATATAAACAGTAAAAATAATGAGGGAGAACACAAAAATGTCAGGAATGAGAGGGGAATGTAAGATCAGATTAAAAGTAGATTAAAATTATAAAAGAAGACAATTTGTAACTTTATGAAAGTAGATTTAAACACATAAAAGAAGTGCACTCTTTTTCTAAGCAAATGTAAATTACCCTAAATGAATTCAAGAAAATGACAGACATTACTGCTTTCTAAAAGGGGGAAAATGACCTAATCTTCTAAAATCAATCAAACCCAGATGGTTTTTGAGTATGCTCTAGTAAAACTTCAATAAACAGATAATTATGTTAATGGTTTAAATTTTCCAAAGGGAAAACCTAGAATTTAAAAAAAAGTCATTCCATAAGTCTTGCATAGCTTTGTTCCAAAGCTAAGTACAAACTCATCATTCCTATAAAAACAATTTATTAATACAAATGGGAAAAAACCTCATTGCTATGAATAAAGGATTCTGATACATTTGTATAAAAGAACATATATGAACTAAATAGAGTTTATTTGGGCACCATAACATGATATAATTAAGATAACATCTCACTCAGTGTGTAGAAGAGTGGATTATTCAGAATTGGTATGGGGACAGTAGAATTCTCAACTGTGTCAGATCCCTACCTTACCCTATGTACAAATACAATTTTCAGATGACTGGTAATCTAAACAATGAGTATCTCAAAGCTATAATTCACTAGAACAGTTAGGGAAGTATACTTGTGATTCTGGTATAGGAAGCCTCCCTAAGCAAGATGGAAAGTTCAGAAGCCCCGAAAGAAAAGACTTGCAAACTCGACTCCACAAATCAGCTCTACAAGGGAAAACTCCAGAAACAGCATCCTTACAAATAATGGTCACTATGTGGAAACATTTCCAGAGTGATACAATGGAAACATAAATGAAAAGACACACTAAAACCCAATATTTATAATTTTAAAAATCAATAAAATTGACAGCCCTTCAGTGAATTTGGTAAACAACAACAACAACAAAAGTGTGTGTGTGTGTGTGTGTGTGTGTGTGTGTGTGTGTGTGGAGGGTGGTAGGAAACACAAACAATATTAGGAATACAAAGAAGACACAGAACAATTTCAGAGAAAATAAAAAATTACAAGGTGACAGTATTCATAATTTTGTGCCAGTACATTTGAAAATGTAAATGAGGTGGACAATTTTCTGGGCACATATAAATGACTAAAACTGACTCAAGAAGAAGTAGAGTTTTTTTTTTTTTGGGGGGGGGGGGGTTAGGACAAATAGAACCAATATACATATCAAGATAGAAATTCAGGTTACATCAGGAAATAGATTAATGAGAAAGGCTCTTCCGGGCTGGGCATTCACTTCCTAAATATAGTGCTGTGTGCTTTGAATAATATATGACAATCATGAGTTAATTTTGTAAAAACTTAGCTTAAATTCTGGTGAAGGACTCTACAGGAAGTCCCGGGAGTGGGTTGGAGGTGGGCTAGAGAACCGAGTAGGCAAAGAAATCCGAAGGTCCGACTGCAGAAACCTGCACTAATAGATGGCTCCCAAGTTTTAAAGGACCACTCTTGGCTTTCCGCTTCTCTGCCTCTCCTTCCCACACTGTGGACATCCATCCTTAGTTCCCAGGGCATTTATGAAAGGATCTAAGAAAGGCAGAGTTGCAGAAACCACCAAAGAGACAAGAGTTCGAGTCCCTGCCCCTACTGAGACTCGCAGGTCAAGTCAGACTGTGGAAGGGTCTGCTCGCTTCTCCGGACCCCGAGGTCTGCGGTGCGGGGTCTGTGCGCACCGCCACGTCCCCGCCCCGGGGCTCCGCAAGACTCGTGCTAAGTTGCAGAGCGAGTCCGCTGGGGAGCGGCGGCGGCGGGCGCCTTTCCCCCCAGCTGCAGGTAGGCACTTCCCACCCCCGCGGCCCCCTCCTTCCTCACAGCACACACACCCACACAACCCTCTCCAGTCGCGGCTGGAGAGCTGCTCTCAGGCGCCAGCGGGCAGCCGCGCCTCATCAGCCAGTAGAGCCAGCGGAACACCGAGCTGGAGGGCTGGTGCTGCGCAGGAGACCTGCAAACCAGCAGCTTGAAACTGGGGGACGAGCCTCACGTTTCCTTCAAGCTTCTTTCTCTTAACAAAAAAGAAAGAAAGAAAAAAAAAATCCTCTGTTGCCACCTCAACTTGGAGGAGCAGGGCGTGATTCGAAGGACTGACGCAGGTTTCATTCATGGACCTTGAAGTTAGGGCAAGTCACTCAACAGGACCCGCGAGGCCAGGGGTAGCCCCAGTTCCTGAGCGTGTTCAGCCTGGCGGTGCCCTCTGGCAGCCCACCTGCAGCCGCCAGCGGAGGTTCTGGGCGCCTTCTGACAGTGCTTTGGAAGAAATGACATTACCCGTGGTCTGGACCCAGGTGGCCTCCCTTGATGAGCGTCCCTACCAGGTAAGTGCTTCCAGAGGGGTCTCCCCTGGCTGCCTAGGCGGAACCTCAAGCTCCCGAGAAGTAAGTCCATGCTGTTTAGCCTCAGGCAGGAGGCGGGGACTGGTAGGAGAGAGCATGCTTTTATCACAGGAAATTGTGGGAGACTGGAATGGAAGGCGGATTTAAAATATTTTATTTTTGCATTGACGCGTGGGGATGAGATGCGTAGGGGCCTGAATTTTTGTAGGAAATGGTTGCAAAGCGGGGCTGGGTGATAGGCGTCTGGATATTTTTGCAGGAACTGAAGAGGGAGCAAAGTCTTAAATTTTTGCAGAAACCTGTGAGAAGTGGGCGGTGAGATGTTATGATCCTGAAAATGCGCACGAAATTGTAAAGAATATGTATCTGGGCATTTCTGAGAAATGGTGGGAGAAGCACTTACCACCCTGGCTTCACCTGACCCCCATACTCGGCCTTCTCGACGATGACCACAGACAGTGGCAACAATGGACGCTGACACACCCGGCTACCGCGGCCTCAGCCCCTGACTTCAGCACCTCGGACAGCCCCCCCCCCCCCCCCCCTCCCCGGCAGCTTAAAGCACGCAGCTAGAGCTGTACAGCCCCGGCTTTTCAGTCCCAGGCCACCGGTGCTGTCTGCAGTGGGCGGATACGTAACACCGCCCCCAGCTTTGCGAAGAAGGGCTCTCAAATAGCAAAAGCAAACGTGGAGCTCAATTTTTGATCTGCTTGTAACTGCTTCCCGTGACTGCAGAAGGAAGAGGCGGAGTATAAAGATAGCCCCCAAGCTTCGAATGCAGCTGAACCGGTGGCCTCCTGGGTTTGGGAAGGTGAATCCCAACTTCCTGAAACAGCTAACATTTATAAAAGGCTGTCCATGTGCCAAGGCCCTGTGCTAAACGCTCAATGGGTTAATTTTTATAGAACACCATGAGTATACTCTTTATGTACTATTATTATTTCCATTAAACAGATGAAAAAACTGAAGCAAGAGAGACTGAGAGACTTGCCCAAGAATATACAACCTGAAAATATTACGGCTGCCTTCTTAAACTCCGTGCCAGCCTGCAGTAGTGGGAGGATATGCCTGAGCAGAATTGCCTGCATGAAATAGCTCTGAACTTAGGAACCAAGTTTGAATGAAAGACATAGTTAGCACTTAAAAACGTGTCTTTGAACAAAATTTCTAAACATGTCTGAACTTCAAGCTCAGTATCTGTAAAATTATAATAATACTTTCCTTGCAGAAGCATGGGGAGCAGTGGTCAAAAGGATCATATATGGAGATACATCCAGCGAACTGTTAATTGTGGTTGATTGGGTGGGGGATTGGAAGGGAGGAGGCAGGTAATTGGAAGAGAAAGAGGACTGTTAATGAACACTAGTGGCACACTACAAGGGTCTGGCCTCAGAGCAGGGCTCAGTGGAAGGAATTCAGGATGAGCTTATTTCAGCGTACCAATCCCTTGGACTTTTACAGGACTTCATACAGGGTGTTCATGTATTGCCGATCATTTGATCATTTTAACAGGCCTGTAAAGTAGGCAGGATTTGGGTTATTTTACTCATAAGGCAAAATGATTCCTGCCCCAAATATTCAGAAACCTAGTAAGCAGAGCTGGGATTAGAATCCAGTTCTCCTGCATCTGTATCCTGAATCCTTCCACCGCAGGCTAGCCCTTCCTCAGTAGTTAGGACTGTGGGGGTAATCACAGAACTATATAAATATAGTTTATATTTTTAAAAAGTACTTATAAAAAGGTACATTTTTATAAGCACTTTAAATATATGAAATTGATGACTTTAATAATTTTCATGTACAGCAATAGCAATCTCATGAATCAAAGTAATCTTTGTTGATTATATTCTGTTCCATGAAGAATTTTAAACAATTTATAAAGCTTCACAAGATGTCAGAAAGTAAAGGACAGACAAGATACAGGCGATAGCCAGAAATAAATGAATATCAAATGTGCATATTATAAAGTCCTAGAAACTTGCTCTGGGTCATTAAGTACAATGAAAGTATATCCCTACACCTTTTTGAGGGAACATGAGAAACTTTAAAGATGATTATAAAAGTCTGCAGGCCCTTCTCTTCTGCACAACACGTCCCTCAAACCTCTGAGAAATCTGCCACTGGACCAAAGAAGGGAAGTTTAACTGGAAACCTAATGTCAGTATGATTTAAGAGAGGGGTGACAAAGTGAATGGCATTATTTCTTTACTGAGGCAATTGTTAGTTACATAATTAAAAATGGCTAACTTGAGCATACTGTACATTAGAGTTTACAAAAGGGGCTTCTATACTCATAAGGTTATTTCAGTTTTCAAGCAAACTGAAGAGGTGAGCAGCTAGGAAGTGACAGAAAGTACAAAAACCACAGCAACATGACGATGTTCTTGTATTTTGCTTTTATATGTAAAACTGCATCCATACATAGGCCAAAAAGTACTGGAATGTATGAATCAGGTCAGTTGTAAGACTACAGAGAATGGCAAGGCCTTTTCAAACTGAACAATAAATAATTCATCTTAACACATTCAAATTTTTTAAAAAAATTTAAAATAGTGTGCCAGTTAAACAATATCTGATTGTGGGCCACACTGACTTTCAGGTCTAATTTGCATCCTTGGCTTAAGATCCAGGCCAAAGAACTAGACTGGCATGGGAATGAAAGACCTTGGATTCAGAGAGATTAAAAGGTTTAATCTTTGTCTGTAATTTCTATTTCTAAATTCATGAAGCTTGAACAAAATTGCTCCTCTCAGTTTAAAAAAAGTTTAGGACTTCCATAGCTTTTCAGACAATAAAATAATCAGAGGACTTGAGGATAAAGTTGGCATCCAAATACTCCCTCTATTAGAAAAAGCATCATTTGAATCTCTGGATGTTGGTAATATTCAGTCTTCAGCATTTCTTCTCTAGACCCTGTGCTATTGAACGTTATGTTAGCTGCCATTACAGTGGAGGTGAGATAAAACAGAAAACAGCCCTGAGAGCATATCAAGGAAGGAATCAGGCAAACTCTGTCCATTTCTCAGTTTACTTTTCTGAAACACATGAAAAAGTGGTCACCAAGTTTTTAAGAAAAAAAAAAAAACCATGGTGGCTAGAACAACCCAAGTTGGGATTTCAGTATCCTGGTGTTATGCCAACTCTTTTCAATGGTTTTCTTTTCCTTCTGGAAGGCATCTAATCTTTCCAGCATTAGGTCTTCTTACCATTTAATCTCTGTGATTCATTATAGAAGATAAATGCTCAAGTTAAAGGACATTAGATTTTGGTTGACCCTCACATCTAGTGAATGACTATTCAGTTCTACCTTGCAAACATCTGTCCAGCTTGATTCTTCTTCCGCATCCTTACTGTGGCAGTTTTGATCTTCTTCATCTCCCAGAGGCTCTTGAGTGGGTTCCCATCCTCTCAGTCCATTTCTCACACCATAGACAATTATCATATCACCCTCTTCCTTATAACTCTTGACTGGTTCCCCACTTCCACATAATGAACATCAAACCTTCGGGACAAGGCTACAAAGAACCTTGAATTTGATCTCTGTAGACTTCCCCATATTTTCTTGTTCTACCAATGCACTCCCCACTCTTCCAACACCACCCTGAACTATGAAGTTCACAAAATATTTGCTCTGCTACCTTCTGTCTTATAACTTATAGTTACCCCTAAGGGTAATTCCTTACCATTTTTGATTCAACAAATTTCTGCTCCTTTTTGAAGACCTAGCTCAATTGTCTTCTCCTTATGAATCCTTTTCTAATCTGCACCTCTAGGTCCTCGTGGCACTCATATCTGTCTGCTGCATGTTTGTCCTCCATTCTGGGACTTACTATGTTGTACTGTACTTATTTCATGTAAGGGTTAAGAACATGGACTTTGGACTGAGTCTGGATTTGAATTCCAGCTCCTCAACATACTGCCTGGTTATTTTCGGGTAAGTGACTTTATCTCCCTGAGACTCAGTTTTATTTTTTCACAAAGTCAGGATAATAGTATTCATCTCACAGTATCACTGTAAGAATTAAATGACATAATGCATGTAGAGTATTCAGCACATTGCTTGGAGCATGGTAAGCATATCATAAATATTTATTATTATTAAAATATACATCTGGCTTACCTCTAGATTGTAAATACCTTGGCAGCTGTTCCTGCATTTTATATAACTCTTTATCCTGGCATGGCATAGATAGTTGATTTATGTTTGATGATGCAATAATAAATGGATGGAAGAGCAAGTAATGCTAATGTTTTAGTCAGGACTTACTTGATTATAAGTCACAGAAATTAATTTGAGCTATCAAAAGCAAAAATATGCTAATTTATTGAAAGAATTCCAGAATGTTCATGGACTCTGAAGGCAGTTAAAACTCAGGAGGGGTGGCGGGGAGAAACTCTCTCTCTCCAACTCAGCTTCTCAGGCCACTTGCTTTTATTCTTCTCCCTCTGCACATGCGGCTAACTCACAATGCAGCCTAACATCTGGAGTGCCCAGTACATCAGTTCCTATAAACAGCCCAGATGACTGGTGTTTTTAGCCCCAATTTCAAGTTCCACCAAAGAATGAGCCGCTGTGCACATGGAGCAGGTCAAATAGCTGAAAGCAAGAATATTAGGTATTCTCTAGAGAGGGAGGAAGTAGATGTGGCTATGCAAGTCTGAGAGGAGCACTCTGTAGGGGGATAGATACACAATTTAAGGGGTCACCGTGAGCTGACAGGAAACCTCCACACAGTCAACCCTGATCACTGAATGACCACAGGCATTTGGTTTCTCTCTAGGCTTCTTCACACTTGGCTTTGGTTTTCCCATCTGTGAGATGGAGAGAAAACTTCTTGAAAGGGGATTTTATGGTTAGTGGAGCACTTGGCATTAGTCTAAGGCAAAAGCATACAAGTTAACTCTTTGCTGGGTTATAAAACACTGGGAAGTAAGAATGAAGGGAAATGAAAATGAGGCAAGGAAGAGCTAGCCTCAGCTTCATGGAGGGTCCTGGGGAAGTCACATTACATCTTAGAAGAGGCTATTGGGCAAAGAAAGGGAGATGAGTTTTCCAAATATCTCTTCCCCTATCACTATTTCCTATTTGCTAACATCTGTTCTACAAAGAGTTAACTCTCCCACTTTCTGGATTGAGTGACCTGTTCTCTCCAGGCAACTGCTATACAAAATCAGGCCAGGGTCAATTTATCCTGGTTAGTTAAAACCAGGTGTCAGGCACCTGAATTTAAGACTAGAGGAAAGGTTTGGGGCTCACTAAGAAAGCAAGCAGGCAAGTGGCCAACACCCAGAGAGGGAGGCATTGGGTGTGGCTATGCGAATCCGTCAAGATGCATGGGTTGAATCTGGTGTAGTTTGTAAGGTTGTTGTCAATCAGCCATGTCAACTGCAGTCTTTTAAACTTGAAATTTTAATTTAATTTTAATTTATTTCTTGAAATGACAAGTGTAAGTTAAATGCAGCGTGCCGGCACGACAGTTAATGTTAGCCCAGCACATTTTATCTGGGCTATAAGAGTGAGGTGCGGAACCTGATTCTGTCCTCAAACAAAGCTCTTGCATTTTCATAGTTTAAGGAATTTCAGTAGAGAGGCCCACTGTGAAAAGCTGGTGATAGACAGCCTGCAGAGCAGCTCGGTAAGCACAGAATGTTGTGTCTAAGGGTGGGCTCCACATTCCAGATTACAATAAATAAATGAATAAATAAATAAAAACAAAAAATAAGACAAAAACAAAACATGGATGTTTTGCCTTCAGTTTGCTCCATTCTTTAGGTGCTTGTGGAGAGTTGATTAGGGACAAGGACACTAATTCCAAGCAAAGGGGAAGAAGCAGTCTCCTAGATATACTTTTTTTTTTCTTTCCTCCTTTTCTCTTTTTTTCCTCCTTACCTCCCTCCCTTGACTTTGAGGTGGACTAGAGGTATGCAATTGTACCACACACAACATAAAAGGTAATCCAACTATCCGTCCATCCTCCTTCCCACCTCCCTTCCCTTTTCCTCTTCTTCCGTTTCTCCATCATTTCTTTATCCTACTTTTCAATTATCACATAGCTGGCAGAGAAGAAAAGATGGTATTTCTTCCTCAAGAGCTCAGAATTCTGTGGACAGGCCGACCCAGATGATTAACAAGATCGATTCTCCAATAAAGAGAGTTGCAAAGTATTAAGAAACACAGGGGACACAGCATCCGGTTTCTACTTTCAGTGTGGTGTGGGTGTGTGGGGGGATGGGCACATGTGTGTAAGAGAGAAAGAGAGAGAAACAAAGATAGTGCAATATTCTAGGGTATGCACATGCTATATTTTCTGTATCCATGTTCTTCTTAATGAGTTGTTTCTAGTTTTTGTCTTTTTGAATCATGCAACCAATGTCTTTTGGTACATGCATTAATTACTAATCTATTACTGTGACTGGACCACCCCCAAATGAGTGGCTTAAAACAATAACCATTTTTTTTTGCATATTTTTGCAGTCTGGGCCAGGCTCTGGATATTTCTTCTGCTGGTTTTATCTGGGTTCACTCAATCAGTCATCCAGCTGGGGCTAGATGGTCTCATCACATTCTGGCAGCTACCTGGACCATCAGCTAAAGCTCTATGTGCCCCTTTTTGTGGTAAATCTAGACTTCCTCACCGAACAGCTGGATTCCAAGAGAGCAAACTTGGAAGCTGTAGGTTCTACAGAGGCTTTGCCTCAAATTTACACAAAATTACTTTTGCCTCATTTCCTTGGTCAAAGCAAATCATAGGGCCAACTCCTTGAATATATGCCAGGAAAGGAGGACTTCGTGGTCATGTTTTAAAACTGACCATGGGTAAAAACCTAGGCATGGAACATCCGGTCAGAGTGTGGCTTTAGTTCAATTTAGTGCTACCAAGTTTCCCAGCAGGTGCCTGTTGCTCCCCAACTTCATCCATTCTTGGTTTGTGAGTCTGTCTAATTTTAGCCACTCTGGTGAGGATGTGGTGGTTTCTCATTGTGCTTTAGTTGGCTTTTCCTTGAGTACTAATGAGGCTGGATACCTTTTTATGTGCTTATTGGTCATTTATGTATCTTCTTTTGGAGGAAGTGATTTGTAGGGGTTCTTTATATAGTCTGAATATGAGTCATTGTAATTTTACTCAACTCTCCCTCTTGGATTTTGAGTGATTTTCTTCTGGATTACAAAGGAAGTAACTAATTTGAGCTGAAGTTTGGAGGAGGATGAATAATTAAAGAAGATCAGGGAGGCCTTATATCTAGAAACATGAACAGTGCCAAGAGGGAAAAAAAGTGGTATGTTTGAGAAATAATGAGATTTCAAGGTAGGTAGAGTGTGACAAGGACCAGAGTTTCAGGGGATGATGCTGAAGAGGTGACCTAGGGAAAGGACATTGATGGAATGGAGAGAAGCATATCTTCATGGGACATTCCCTTTCATTTAGCTAGTCCTTGGTAATTCTTCAGATCTCCAGAGCTTGGAGACTGAGAAGCTTATCAGAGCATAAGACTCTGAACATAATAACCATAAGTATAACCACTGAGGAGTGACAGGGATCTTCCCCTCATGCACACACAGGGGAAGATAGGTGGGAGATTGAAGGAGAAGGAAGGAAGGAAATGGAGAGACAGAAGCAGAGACCCGTTATCAATATCTTAAATAATATGTGGTAGCATTTTTTGTAGAAAATACGGCAGAAACACATAGTCACATTTGCAACAAGATCAGATTCAGAAAAAGCAGAAATTGATCTGAAGCCGAAAGATACAGATTAGACTGTAAACCTTGTTACTTCTGGAGAATGGCTTCAAGAAGGGGTTGGTGTGGGTGAAGGAGACCTTTTCCTCTTTAAATACTTAAGTGTGTTTTTTTATAGAAAATATCTATTCATAGATTCAATTTTTTTGAAAGGAAATAAATCTATTTCTCAACTTCAATTAAGAGAAGCTTTTCTGTCCATTTTCATAGAGAAATATAAATTGATAAGTAACTGCTCAGGATAGTAGAGTAAGAAAAAAGTGACGTGGGTCAGATGAGGAGGGAACTCAAGAACTGTGGCCAGTGGACCACACAGGTCATTGCTCAGCAGGTGCTGGAGGCTCAGGACGTCCACAATAGAGACTATGCTGGCAAAGATGCCCGCAGGTATGATTCCCATGGCCTGGCCAGGCTGCCCGTTACTCCTTATCTGTGAAAGGCCTCAACAACACATGGTGTGGAGGTTTTGAGGTTCTGAGCCCAGGACTAGCTAACTCACACATGGAGAACAAAACACAGAACTTGAGTTTGACAAACCCCAGCAGAGGAAGCTTAGGTTTGAGCTTTATTTCCTCATATTTGTGAGCAAAAGTGTAATCCTCTTCTCTGTCCTCTGCCCCTCATCACTTTAATCAGAGGGAAGGATATAGCATTGCATTGTTAGAACTCTTCTGAATGAAGAGAAGGAGAATTCTGACATCTGCTGGAAGAGTGGGGACTCAGCCTGAAAAGAGGTAAAGAGGTGACTAGACTGATTTGTGCACACACACACACACACACACACACACACACACTTAGTCAGCTTTTTCGCTGCTTTGACCAAAAGACCTGACAAGAATAATTTTGGAGGAGGAAGTTTCAGAGATCTCAGTCCATCAACAGTCATCTCCCTTCCTCAGGGCTCGAGCTGAGGCAGAACATCATGGCAGAGGAAAGCAGCTGAGGACATGGCCCCAGGAATCAGAAAGAGAGACTTCACTCAACAAGGACAATATATATGCCCTAAAGACATGCCCCCAGGGACCCACCTCCTCCAGCCACAGCCTCTGTGCCTACAGTTACCATCCAGTTAATCCCTATCAAGGGATTAATGCACTTAATAAAGTTAAGACTCTCATAACCCAATCCTTTCACCTCTAAATTTCCTTGCAATGTCTAACACATGAGCTTTTGTGGGACACCTCACATCTAAATCACAACACACACACACACACACACACACACACACACCTGTTTTCCCTCTATTAAAACAGTAGTACCGATTTATTTTAGGAATACAGTAAAAAAGAAGGAAATTAAACCCTATTAAGCCCCATGACCCAGAATAAGGAATAACATGGCATGTTTCTTACTAGTCTTTTTATTACACCGAGAAAATTAAACAATTATTGATGAGGTAACTCATTCACCATGTATGAATCATTGCCAAATGCTGAAATAAGCAGTAAACAAGGTAGACACAAACACTTCTTTTAGGAACTTAGATTTCTCCATCTGTGATAAGTATTGTGCACTCAATACAACAATGTCTTACATTTGAATCAGGAAAATGCAAATTAAAACCACGCTGTGGTTTCATCTCACTCCAGTTAGAATGGCAACTATCAAGAATATACATAATGATAAATGCTGGAGAGGATGCAAGGGGAAAGGTACATGTATACGTTGTTGGTAATACTGCAAATTGGTACAACCACTGTAGAAATCAGTACGGAGATTCCTCAGAAGGTTAGGAATGAAACCACATGATCCAGCTATTCCATTCCTCAGTATTTTCCCCAAAGAACTGAAATCAACAGACTGTAGTGATAACATGCATTCTGATGTTTATAGCAACACAATTCACCATAGTAAAGTTACAGGAATCAGCCTTGGTGTCAATTAACAGATAAATTAATTTTTAAAATGTGGTATACATACACAAAGGAACAAAGAGGACTAAAATTATATCCTTTGTGAATAAATGGATGGAACTGGGGAACATCATGCTAAATGAAATTAGCCAGACTCAGAAAGTCAAGGGTCAAATGTTTTCCTTCATATGCAAAACCTATAGGAGAAAAAGGAATAAAAGAAAAAGGGGAATATCATGAAAATAGAAGAGAGATCAATATTGGAGAAGTAAAGCATCAAGGAGAAGGGAGGAGAGAGGAAAAGGAGAACTGAAGAATGAAATTAACCACATTATGCTATATTCATGAGTGAATATAACACAATGAATCCTACTTTTATGTATAATTATAATGTACCAATTAAAAAATACACATATAAATAAAAATTGAAAAGACCAAAATAGAGGGTGGGGAGAGGAGGAAAGGCAGGGAGGGAAAGGGGAAATACTGGGAAATTAATTGGATTGAATTATGTGCACACATGAATATGTCACAATGAATCCCACTATTGTGTATCATTATGATGCACTAATAAAACATTAAAAACGAAATCTTGCATTTGCAAAATAGTTAGTACATGTTAGGCATTATGTTAACTGCTTTTCATGTGGTTAAGTGTTTTACACACACCATCACAAGCAATCTTCATAATGACTTAATGAGGTAGGTCACTACTACTCCTAGCCCCAATTATAGATAAAGAAACTCACTCAGATACCTCAGACAACTTAGCCAAGCTGACACAGCTTGGGGTCAGGCTAGGATCTCACTGTACCTGACCCTGTCACAGCCATGCCGCACACATCAGCAATAGAATACCTAACGTTTCCCCCTCTTCTTCCCTTGCTAGGTCTGACTGCCCTGGTGGCTGGAGATTCTAAGCCAGTATGATGGATGATGACACGGAGTTGAGGACTGATGGAAACTCCCTTCTGAAGGCTGTGTGGCTGGGCAGGCTGCGGCTGACCAGACTCCTCCTGGAAGGGGGAGCTTATATCAATGAGAGCAATGACAAAGGCGAAACGGCTCTCATGGTGGCATGTATCACCAAACATGTGGACCAGCAAAGTATCAGCAAGTCTAAGATGGTGAAGTACCTGTTGGACAACAGGGCAGACCCTAATATCCAGGATAAGTCTGGAAAGACTGCTCTCATCCATGCTTGCATCAGAAGAGCCGGGGGAGAAGTGGTCTCCCTACTACTGGAAAATGGAGCTGACCCCAGCCTTGAGGATCGCAGTGGGGCTTCGGCTCTGGTTTATGCAATAAATGCAGATGACAAGGATGCATTGAAACATCTCATTGATGCCTGCAAAGCCAAAGGGAAGGAAGTGATTATTATAACAACAGATAAGTCATCTTCCGGCACCAAAACTACTAAACAGTATCTTAATGTCCCTCCTTCACCCAAAGTGGAAGACCGACAGTCACCTCCACTGTGTGCGTCTCCTTCTGACATTGAACTGAAGGCTCCAGGCCTGAGCTCTCCACCAAATGAAAAAGAGGATGTCTTCTTCGGCCTCCAAACAGGACACCCAAGTGGCTGTAACACCTCTAAGATTCTCAATGAGCCTGGGTCTCCCACTAGGAAAGCCAGCAACCTTCCCACCAGGAAAGTGGGGGCCCGCTTGCCCCAACTGAAGAGGCTCCAGTCTGAACCCTGGGGCCTGATTGCACCGTCTGTGTTGGCAGCCTCCTCTCGTCAGGATGAAACCCACAGTGCCAGCACAGACAATGAGGTCATCAGGAACATCAGTGACATGTCTTTCCCTAAAAGGGGGCCCCTCTCCAGAACCAACAGCATTGATGGCAAAGACCCTGCCCTCTTCCCCACAGTCCCAGAGCAGGCTCTGAAGGTTCCGGCCTCTTCAGCCCCAGCATCCTGGAAAGCAGCCTATGAGAAGGGCCAGGCTTCCCACCCTCGTCTGGCAAGGAGAGGAGCTCTCCCTGTTGACCAAGAGAAAGGTGGCATGTGCCCATCGGGAGCCTCTGCTCTCAAAGAGCCAGCATCCCTCAAACGGCTGGAAAATGACCTCTATGACTTAGAGTTACAACCAGGGGCTGACTCACCCAACTCCATTTCCCTCGAGCCAGGCAAAGGTCCCTTAGATAGAAAGAAGCTCAACAGCTCCCACTTGTCTCTTTTCCATGGCTCTCGGGAGTCCCTGGATGCCGTGCCCACCACATCCCCCAGCTCTGTGCGTCGCAGACCCCCGCATCTTCTAGAAAGACGAGGTTCTGGAACTCTGCTGCTAGACCGCATCGCTCACACTAGGCCTGGCTTTCTTCCACCTTTAAATGTGAATCTGAACCCACCCATCCCCGATATTAGACCGAATAGCAAACCTTCTTCCCCACTGGCTAGTGGCTTAAAATCTATGGTTCCTGTTGCTCCAAGTTCACCAAAGAGAGTTGACTTGAGAAGTAAAAAGAAGCTCCTCAGAAGGCATTCTATGCAAATTGAACAGATGAAGCAGCTGTCGGACTTTGAAGAAATAATGACCTAGAAACCTTCAGGAAGGCTTCTCCTCACGTCTAAATCTAGGTAGTTTATGGAAGGGACCAAAATCTAGACCAACATAGCCATGTAGATCCTCTGTCTCTGCTCACTCCTCAATGCTGGTATGTGGCCACTTCAGAAGACATGGGAACAGGGTGCTACTTCACCTTTGAAATAAATGCAGGGATTATTTCACTTCTGAAATGATTATTTCGCTCCTGAAATAATCCCTGGGTTTTTACAGGCCTACTTGAAAAGAGTTCAGGATAATTGGGTTTCAGAGATGAAATTACAAGAAAAAAATAATTCCCCCAAGGAAGACAACCTTTGCAGTTTGAAGGTGACCCAGAAAGTATGGTGATTTAAGCTGTGGATCCCAGTTACTTGCCTTCAGACAAACAGTAAATGTGAGTTGAAGTCATGAGATAGTATTACAGTATGCTATTCAGAGCCTATAAAGTAGCTAAAACAAAAAAAAAAAAAAAAAGAAAAGAAAAGAAAGAAAGAGAAAATGAGGCTTTAGCATTTGTCCAAAATGTGCAAAAGCTCAAAACTAATCCCTAAGCTCCTGAATTTGGCATCTGGGTTCAGTTTGATGATAGAAGCAGGATCCCCCATCAGAGAGGGTCTGGTATGTGGGTCTTTCTTACCTCTTGCTATTCTGCAGGCACTGTTAAGCATGGTTGAGTTCTGAAAGATCTCTTTTCAGATCCAGAGATATTCACAGACTCATTTGGGTGTGCTGTGAGTCCCTACATATCACATTTTCGTGGCTCCATTCTGACACGTCATTGTAGATGGTGCCTCAAAGATGAATCTTGCTCCCAAGATGCAACTTTTGCCAGGCCCCTGTGCAGACATAGGCTCTGTGTTGAAATCTAGTAAAGAACAGTCAAAGAGAACTAATTTGGACTTGAATGTGACACAATTAATAGAACAGAACTACAAGAAATGTTACCAATTATTCTTAAGAAAACTCAATGAATACTACCAAAACCGGGATGATAGGTGATAATGGGATGTACTTGGATTGAAAAGTAAATTGGAGCCGAGCACAGTGGTGCACACCTGTAATCCCAGCAGCTCAGGAGGCTGAGGCAGGAGGACTGTAAGTTCAAAACCAGCCTCAGCAATTTAGTCAGACCCTAAGCAGCTTAGTGAGATCCTGTCTCAAAATAAAAGATTAAAATAAGGGCTGGTGGGTGGGGGGCATGGCTCAGTGGTTAAGCACTCCTGGGTTCAATAAATAAATAAATAAATAAATAAATAAATAAATAAATAAAAGTGTCGTGTCTGGTCCTCAAGCTGATGGCAAAAAAATGAGGACCATTTCATTTTCCAGCCTGAAAATTTTAGGGGATATCAAATGTCATTTCTCTTTCAGTTAATAGTTAATTCAAGAAAAATCCAGTTTCTTCTTTGCCTGAATTATGTAGGGGTTGGGAGATGCATAGGAATAATCTATAGAATCCTTTGAAGAAATTAAGTAAAGTCTCACTGAAAGACTCAAGTGTCTCCTTGAGATCTCCAAGATTCTAAAAATCCTAGTTCCTAAATTTATTTGTAAAGTAAAAAAAAAAAAAATCCGTAACATAAGCTCTACATTTTGTGATATTTCATTAAGAACATTTGCTAGAAATTTGTCTAGATATCCCAAGCAAAAGTGTTACTGATAGTCATTAATTATAAACAAAACAAAATTGCTTATTTTAAAAAATGATTCGTTTTGGGAAAGCTCTTAACCTCAGCACTAGTAACACTGGAGGCTGGGTCATTCTTTGTTCTGGGGGCCTGTCTGTCCTGTGCACTGCAGGACATTTAGCATCCTCTTCAGCCTCTGCTCACTGAGTGACAGTATCACCCTGTTCCCTTCCCCCCATTTGTGAGAACCAAAGATGTCTCCAGACATGGCCAGATGTCTCCTGGGGCAGCATCACCTTGGTGATCACCAGGGCTGTGGAGAATGGCCGTGCCTGTGATGGAAATATGTGAAGAATCAAAATGCCAATCGGAGGTGTGGCACACAAGCACCCAAACTCAAGCACTAACGGGATCTTGTATCTTGCAGGAAGGGAAGAAAATGAGAAGAAAAGCATGTAAGGTAGTGAAAACCTACTATTCGTGAACTTGTTTAGTGTGGCCGATCCATATGCTGTTCAGACACATTTAATTGTTAACAGTTTTCACCAAGTAGATGTGAGTATAGGCAAAGAAACAGCTCTACTGCATTCCAAAGAGAATCAAACAGGCAGCCACTGTTTTCAGTGAGTCATTGAAAACACACACACACACACACACAGCACACTTTAAGTGCTTTTCCAGCTATTGTGATTGCATCAAAACTAGCCTCTGCTAGTAGTGTTTAGCTGTGGGGATAGCAAGAAAAATGCTGCAGAGGAGCATTTTTCTAAACCTTTAGCTAAGACTTGAAAATCTAACTTATCCTCAGTAGTGACATTTATAGTGATTAGCCTGGGTGAAACACCAAACATGACTTGAGTGGCTCGGTACATTGCACGAGCGTGTAGCACTGTACTCTCCTGCCACTCGTGGCCTGTGTCAGTCCCTGTGACCTCTTCATCAGCCTTTCTCTAGGCAGTCATCAGAATGCTGCCTTCTCCCATCAGTTCTTGATGATGCATTTGCTGAATTAGACTGTTCTAAACTAGTACAATGGTGAAAATACCATGGTTTACTCATAAATAAGAAATTTTATCCGTGTCAATGAGCCTCATGAGAATGCTTTTCAAGAAGCATATTTTAGATGCAAACATGCTTCCTAGACCAAAGTTAGCTTTTTTCCTTTTGGAATCCAAGAGTCACTCTCTAAGTTAGCTTCAAACTAGAGTTTCATAATTTAGCCCCTTAAGATTCTCTGGACTGTTTATTAAAATGTCATTCAGAAAGTGAGCCTAAAGTTTGAAGTCTGGAATGTTGATTTAATTTCTAGACATCCCAAAGCTTTTTTTTTAAGAAAACAAAACACAGACCATTTGCAATCCTCTTAGAACTTCATCAAGCAAAGGTCCCCTGCACGTGCAGGTGTGTCTGACCTTCTTCCTTTGTGTGTGCTGGTGCTTTAGACGTATCCTGTGCTGCCTGGACTGGTCCTCTGCAGTATTCTATCCTAGTCTCAAGCTGAGGATATACTCAAAGATGTATCAAAATCTATGTAATAAAACTATTTAGTTGTTTCTAATATATCAATAAAAGAGATATTACAATCCTTCAATAGTATTTCTCATTTTCCTCAGTGAAATTTTAATGATAAATATTACCTTTCCTTTACAATGAGATTGATATGATTGCCTAGTAACATCAACCTTAGCAAACACTCAGTGTTTTATGTTCATGTAATTTCACATATTGATTTAAAATTATACAAGCATGTTGGTTTCTCTCCTGGTTTAAGAAAGTGCAATGAATGATTGCCACTCATTGGGGGGCTTTTTTTTTTATTAGTTACACATGACAGTACAATGATCTTGACATATCATACATTTGAATCAAATGGGGTATAATTTCTTATTTTTCTGAGTGTACAGGTTGCAGAATCACATTGGTCATACAGTCACCTACATGCATACGGCAATAATAATGTCTATTTTATTCTGCTGCCCTTCCTATCCTGGGGCTGCACTTACCAACTGTAAGTGGCTCAGACTGCTGGATATCCGACCTTGGGCCCTGTTTCTATGTTGGCCTGTGTGAGTGGAAGTTGACTTCTGTTAGCTCTTATTCAAGGGCATGGTAACGAGAATAAAATAAACTAGCTGGATGGTCCCCCTGGTCTCTAGTGATTCTCTGGAAACCTTACCCTTAAGCTCTTCTCTCAACTACTGAGATAAGTTAAGAAAAAGAGATTTAAAATGTACTAATTTTAGCATTCTTTTCCTGACTTCTACCTTCAGGAAAAGGGAGGCCAATGTTTCTAAATCTTTTGAGGATAGATTGTGAGAAATGCTCCTGGAGGAGGAGAAAATGGTGGGGGCGGAAGGCTAAGGGGGAAAAAAAAAAGCCTAAGTGGCTGACACTGGAGGAGAGAGCATATTCTCAAGACTGATAACAGGTTCAGAAGTCTGTCATCCCTCGAGTGGAACTTGCTCCTTTCCAGAGCAAAACCTTATAGAGGAGTGGCTCCGTGGTGCACCTGGGGAGGCCGAGCCTGGGTCAAGCTTGGCAGGAAGGCATCTGAGTCGCCTGCCTCAAAGCCCTGCAGCTTAGACAGCGGGAGCAGGTCGCTAGGGAGATGAAGATCAAAGGGAACCTGAGCCTGAGCGCTGTACAAGGCTGTAGACCTCCGCAGAACAGGCAGGGAGCGCTCCACAATGAGAGCCGGACTTCTCTGAATCTGTGTTAAAGGATGTGGGGACTTTAATCAATTTTAATTGATTTAGAAAAGCAAAGATATGTGGCATTTCTTACATCCAAAAGTGATACAGAGGAATTCACAGCATCCCGTGCTTTGTCCAAGTTACAAAATGGCACGAGCACCTGGGAGGTAAGGAGTCTGCCTTGCACTTGCGTTTGCCTGGGGAAGTTATCACAACATCTAGTTGTGTCAACAAAGGGAAAAGAGGCTGACAAGTCTCAAGGGTGCTCCCTAGCAGAAGGTGAGTTTGAGGTCCCAATTCTAAAAGACTGGCTGTGGAAGGGGATCTGTTGATATGACAGAGTTAAAGCCTGGTGGGGCCATTGGAGAAAAGAGTAATAATCACTATGTGTGAGGCTTGGAGGGAAGTGGAAGAGAAGTGAAAGGGTCAAAGAGATTAAGGTCCTGCCAGAGTGAACAGCCTGATTGTTAAACCACAGTGGGAAAAAAAAGAAAAAGAAAAAGAAAAAGACTACCAACTCCAATTTTAAATAAAATTAAAGCAAGCTTGTAATTCCAGCTAGAACTGTCTCTCCTGAAATCCTTGGGTTGGAGAACAGTACTCCAGCTCTCTAGGAGCATGGTTTAATAGCACAAAAAGTTGCAAAAGGAGGGTGTCTTGAGAACTTACAGATAATAGGATTTTGGCAAGCATAATACAAGGGCAGATAGTAGGTTAATGATCTAAATAGTTCAACATTTCAAGTTAGGGAGTAAATTGAGATCCCAACACCAGAATTTATGAGGCGCCACTAAGGTTTCAGAGAGGGTTGTTACCTGGCCAGGGAAAGCCAGGCATGGGTGAGTTCAAGGCACAGGCAGGCATTCTAAGCAACTTTAAAATAGCAGTAATTTATAGAAAAACAAAAATTAACTTTTCATGATTTTGTGATGAGATGGCTCCCAATCTTAAAATGGAATTAGGCTGGGTTCATCACTGATGAAAACCACCTGGAGTCCTCTGCCTTCTTGGGGCTGCTGTAATCAGAATCACAGACACTCCTGATCTAGGGCAGAGAGGATTTCCCATATGGTGAGAGGTAGGGGTCCAAATTAATTTTTTAATGATCTCATTAAAATCTAGTAAATATTTAATCCTTTCTTCACTGTGGTGGTAGCTATTTGGTATATCCACTCAGTTTGATTTGTCCTTTCTCCTTCTTGCTGTAAGAGCCTGACTTTGCTCATGCAGTCACACTATATATCCTTGCAATTCTTTTGGCTGAAGAGAAGCTGAGCCCAGCCCTTCAGAGGGAAGTCCTGATGCTTCTGAGTTAATAGTGGTAGTCCCATTCTTCTTACTAGTGATCAGCATCAGCTAATGGGAACCAGCATCAGCCAATGTGCACATGGCCTTTCCCTTGACAATGCCCTAGATCCAAAGATGGGTTCATGACCTAAGTCCAACTAATTGCACAAAAGGAAAGGACTTCATCCCATAACCAAAGGAAATATTTTTCCCTTCCTTTTTCTTGTCATGATCAACATGTTGTCTCAAGTTTATTTGTTTGTTTGTCTTTACAGCCTTCTGATGACAATGAGATAACAGAGTCTAAGGATAAAGCCAATTTGCAGAGGCAGGAGTGGAGGGGAGGCCAAGAGAAGGGAAGTGAAATGAATCCACAGCCCTGATCATTATGTGCCTGCAGCCCACATCACTTCCACACTTTCCTTTGTGTGAGAGGACATATTTCTGGGCCACTTAACCTATTTGTAATTATTTTTCGTTTACTTGAAGTGAAAAGCATTCTGATATCATTGACTTGAAATGCCATCTTTGTAGTATGCTAAATTCTTTCTTTTAAAATTCTTGAGTCTATTTCTGAACTTTTCCATCCCATCCTACTCCATCCCATCCCATTTCATTCTATTCTGTTTCAGGTGTATATGCTGTGATATATATCACAGCACAATGCTTCATTATTCTAGGGTTTTAAGTCACTTTCACAAATTGTGGGAAACATACACTTTCAGTTCTCCTTGTTGGACAAATTGTTCCTTAGAGTTGTTTCTTTAAATGTTGATTTTTTTTTTTACTGGGATTATTATTGAGATTTGATGGCATTATTTTTTTTTATATCAACAGATTTTTTTCCTTACAGATTAAACCTTCTACTCACAAACATGGATTATTACTTAAAAGATTGAAATCTTCATTATTTTATCCTTCATTAAAGTGTACAATTTTCTTCACACAGATCTTATACATTTCTCTTTTTTTTTTTTAATTTCATTATCCAGTATTTTATATTTTTGTTTGTGGATGATATTCTTTCCCACACCATTGGCTATTGCTGGTATATAGCAAAACTGTTTTTTTCTAATGTGATGACAGTGATAATGCCCACATAATTTTTCATTAAAAATGACAAAATGATCCCACAATTCATATGGAATAACAAAGAGCTGACAATAATTAAAATAGTTTTGAAGAAAAATAATAAAAGGGAAGACTATCTCCTCAGATGATAAGATTTTAAATGTTACAATAATCAACAATGCAGTCATAGATAAACTGACCCACAAAAACAAAACAGAGAAGAACTGCATATAGGGATGATGGAGGTGGCATTGCAGATCAATAAATGGCACTGAGACAATTTGTTCTCCAGATAAAATAAAAACGACATGGAGAATTTTAAAGCATAAAGCTAAAAACCCAAATGAACAAAGCAAGACTAATTTTGATTAGAATTTTGATACCTGCATTTATTAATGAGATTGGTCTCCAGTTTTCCCCTTTTCATGGCCTTTGCCTCTATTACAGTCTGGATCTTAAGTGTCCCCCAAAGGCTCATGGGTTAAAGACTTGGTCACAACCTGTGGTGCTGTCAGGAGGTGGTGGGACCTTTAGTAGGTGGGGCCTTGAGGGAGGTAGTTAGGTTACAGGGGTGTGCTCTTGAAGGAGACAGTGCCTCAGCCCCTCTTCTCTCTCTTTGCTTCCTGGTCACCATGAGGTGAACTGCTGTACTCTGCCGCGTCCAGCTAACGGAGCCCAGTCCAGCGAGGGACGGCGGGGTTAAAAATACACAGGACACCAAGGTTCTTCATCCAGGAGGGAGCGTGTGCGCGCTTTATTGCCAAATTTGTTCCCCTTATATATCTTTTTAACAGCTGTGGGAAATCACTCAAAAGTGAGGAGGGAAGAGTAATAACTGCGTCCTTGGGTTACCGTCATGTCACCGTCCCCTATCAGGAGGCTCGAACAGGTCAAGATGTTCCCAAGAGACACATATGCTCTAGGCAGATAAACAGGGAACCGCAAGCCCAGTCACGGCCTTGTGAGCTGGCCACATTGACATGCATAACAAAGAACTGGGGGTTGAGTCCCCAGGGGCCAGGGCGGGCCTGCTACCAGCAGTACTCTACCACATACTCTCTGCCATGATGTTCTGCCTCACCGGGGGCCTAGGAAACAATGGAACCAATACAATCTGAAACCTCTAAAGCCATGGGTCAAAATAAATCTTCCCCCCTGTGAAGTTGATTTTCTCAGGTGTTTTGTCACAGTGATGGAAAGCTGACTGATACAGTCAGATGTTTTTCAATACTGGGGATTGAACCCAGGGGTGTTCTACTACTGAGCTATATCCTCAGACCCTTTAATATTTTATTTTGATACAGAGTCTCACAAAGTTGCTGAGGCTAGCCTTGAACTTGTGAGCCTCCTCCCTCAGATTCTCAAGTAGCTAGGATTAGAGGTGTGTGCCACAGTGCCTGGTAATATCAAGCTTATTCTAGCCTCATGAGAAGAATTTGAGACATATCCTTTCATTATATGTTCTGTGGAAAAGTGTTTTTTTTTTTTTTTTTAATTTGGATGGAAATGTTCCTTGATTACTCACTTACAGGCTTTTCTTGTTAAGTAGATCTTGCTGGTTAAACTTTCTGGGCCAGGTAGGATTGAGTGAGTGTGTGTGCATGTAGGTACAATTCTTGTCTTCATTTATAAGTGATCCAATTAAGGTATAAAGAGGTTAGGGACTTGCCAAGGTCACACAGCTGGTAACTGGTAACCAGGGTTTGGGACTCAAGTAATTCAAACCCAGAGTCCTCTTTTTTATCAAGTAACTGAACTTCAGAATTTCAAATAATAATTGTTTTAGTCTATTTTCTGTAACTATAACAGAATACCTGAGACTGAGTGATTTAGAAAGAATTGAGGTTTATTTTGGTTCAGAATTCTGGAGGCTGAGAAGTTTAACAGCATGGTGCTGGCAAGGGCTTTGTGCTACTTCAACTCATGGCAGAAAGTGGAAGGGCAGGTGGGCACATGTGGAAATGAGGGGACCTGATGATTTATAACAACCATTCTGCAAGGAACTACATTAATCCCCAGTACTCAAACACCTCCCAAAGGCCCACCAACCTCTCAATCTGTTAGTTGGCAATTAAATTTTAATGTAATTTCTGTCAGGGACAAATCACATCCAAACAATAGCGCTAATTATATTCACTGAGTGGATATGGGGTTTCTTAGGTTGGGTTCACAAAAAGCAATACCTTGGCCAGTGATTTGGGCTCCTGTGATGGAGGGAGCACAATGTTTAATTCCTACTATTCAAGGGAAACTTCCAAGAGAGGTAGGAAGCAGGATTGAGAAGGGGAAAGGGCCCAGCAAAGATGGGATCTCCAGTAAAGTGCTGCCTGGGCCTAGCCTCAGAGAGGGGTGTACTGAGGGTGACACATACCATGGAGTTGTCCCTCTGTGACACAAGGGAGACCACAGTTCTTATTGTGCTTCAGTTGGTGATGGACTGTGGCCTGAGAAGAGGTGAGCTTTTCCTGACTGACCCTGGCGTCATTCTTAGGAGACAGGGGGAAGCTGTCGAAGCTGAGCAGCTAACCCAGCAGCTGAGGGTGAGTGAACTGGTCTGGTAAAGGGAATTGGGCAGGGCATGCGGGCAGCATCTACTACTCGAAGCCACTCCCCTTTTATATTTCTTCCTCAGTCAGAATTGGAAGGGTTCATTTTTCTCAGATGTTATTCATTTTCCCCCATAATTTTTTAAAATCAATTTGGGGGTATAAAGTTATTCATAGTATTATTTTTGTTTATGATTTTTTAAGCAGCTTTGGAAGGCATAATTGAGATAACAATAAATTGCACATAAAATTGTACAATCTGATACTTTTGAATCACAGAGTTAAAGTCTCGTGTGTCACAAGTATAAACCATCAACACAACCAAGATAATGGAGATTTCATCACTGCCAAATATTTGCCTAAGCTCTTTCTAATCTCTCCTCCATTCCCAGTAATGACTGATTTGCTTCCAGTCACTACACATGAATTTATGTTTCCTAGAGTTATATATACCTTGAATTATAGAGGATTACTCTTTTTAGGTTTGTTTTCTTTTTAAAAATTTTTTTAGTTGTAAATAGGCACAATACCTTCATTCTGTTTATTTATTTTTATGTGGTGCTGAGGATCGAACCCAGTGTCTCACATGTGCGAGGCAAGCGCTCTACCGCTGAGCCACAACCCCAGCACCAGTTTGTTTGCTACCAGGTTTGAAACCAGAGGCACTTAACCACTGAGCTCCATCCCCAGCTTTTAAAATTTTTTTTTGAGGCAGCATCTCACTGAGTTTCCCAGGCTGTCTTTGTACTTGGAATCCTCCTACCTTGGCCTCCCAAATTGCTGAGCTAATAGGTGTGTGCCGCTGTGCCCACCTCCATTATGGCTCTTTTGTGTCTGGCTTCCTTTCCCTCTGCATAATTAGCTAGAGATTCATCCATGTGATTTCAACACCCATAGTTCATTCTTTTCATTGCTGAACAGCATTCTGTTGTATGGATATATCACAATCTGTTTATCTCTGCATCTTTGGAAGGATAATTGGATTGTTTCCAGTTTGGGGCTACTATAAATAAGCTACTGCAAACATTTATGTGTAAGTTTTTACACAGACATATACCTCTTTTTTTTTCTTTTCTAAATACTTAGAAGTGGTATGACTGAAAGGCAGGTGTATATTTAAATGTTTAAGAAACACTAAACTATTTTCCAAAGTGGTTGTGCCATTTTATGTTCCTACTAGCAGTGTATTTAAATTGCAGTTCCTTTACATCTTGTTTAATTTTAGCTGGTCTTCTAGATGTTTAGTGGTATCTCATTGTGGTTTTATCCACATATCTTTGGTGACATGTATGTTAAACTATTTTCTCATTTTAAAAAAGTATGCTTTTTTTATTGTTGAATTTTGAGACTTCTTTAGATATTCTGGATGTATCCTTTATCAATGTTTGCTTTCCAAAGATTTTGTTCCAATTGGTATCTTTTCTTCTCATTCTTTTCTTTCATTCATTCACTCATTCATTCAGAGATTTTGAAGAGCGATCACTTTTAATTTTTTAAAGTCTAATTTACCAACTTGCTGTTATATTACAGATTGTGCTTTTGGTTTCCTATTTAAGAAATTTTTTCTGGGCATGGTGGCACATTCCTGTAATCCCAGAGGCTCAGGGGGATAAGGCAGAAGGATCAAAAGTTCAAAGCCAGCCTCAGCAACTTAATGAGGCCCTAAGCTACCTAGCAAGACTCTGTCTCAAAATTATATATATGGTTAAGTTTATATATAAAGGGCTGGGGATGTGGCTCATTGATTAAGTGCCCCTGGATCCAATCCCTGATACCAAAAGAAAAAAAAATCTTTACATAGTCTGAGGTCATAAAGATTATTTTGTTTTCTTCAAGAGGTTTTATAGCTTTAGGTTTTACATTTAGGGCTATGATCCATTTGAGTGAATCTTTGTATATGATTGCAACATTAAGGCATTATGTACATGTGCAGCTGCTGAATTTGGCAGGTTGACTCTGACAGACAATAAAGACTCTCTTTATACAAGATAGCATTTATTTTAGTAGTAATATGAAAGTAAAAGCAAAGTTGAGAAAGGAAGACAAGAAAACATCATCACCTGAGGTCAGGTAGCTGGGGAGTCCCAGGGCAGCTTTTCAGGGTCCTGACCACGGCAGTAAATTACACACAGAGAAAAATCATAGAACATAAATGTGCAGTTCAACAATAACAATGAAAAATTCTAATGTGAATACTCAGTTACCCTGGGGTGCCCCCTTCTAAATCTCTACTCCTCCCTCGACTTACAGATAGCACTACTGTGACATTTATATTTCTCATTATTATCCTTTTATTTTTTATCTTGCCTTATCTTTCTGCCTAGAATTTCTGGAACAGTTTTGAATAGTGATTGTGATGACAGGCATTTATGTCTTACTCCCAGTATCAAAGGCAAAAATTTTAATATTTATCCTCCATCATGGAGTTTGCTCCAAGTGTTTGATAGACATTTTATTATCCTTGGTTTGCTAAGAGTTTTCTTTTTTTAATCATGGATGGATATTGAATTTTGTCACATGCTTTTTCTGAAGCTATTAAGATATTCATTTTAATTTATTTCTTAAAAGGCCTTCACAGAAATCATCTCTGGACTGATGTTGGATGGGTAACATTTTTATTTTTTCTTCTAGTTTTCCTACTTTTAGTATCATTATCATATATCATAGAATATGAAGTTTGGGAGGAAACTTAGAGGTGATCCACCATTATACTCTATCACGAATCTCTACAGCGTCTTCAGTAGCTGTATATCTTAATATTTGCGGGGATAGAAAATTTACTGTGTCCATTGTCTTCTTGGAAAGCTCTAATCCCAGAACTGAGATGTTCATCAGTGTCTTATTCATGTTTAGGGCCAAGTTTTGCCATATGGGATATGTAGAACTCTGAGGCATGCAGAGGGGCAATGTGTTTGGTGGGGAGCATTTAGCCTTCAGAATCAGGCAGATCCAGATTCAATTCCTGGCTTAGCCATAGACAAGCTGAGTGAGTTTGGGTTGGTACTGTGGCAGATGGTTTAACAGCCACAAATTCCTTCCCTCTCAGGAGACTCCTCCTTTCCACTGAGACTTTGCAATGCCTGTCTTCCAGAGGTAGTCTGTTTCTCCACTTCCTTGAATCTGGGCCAGACCTGGGACTTGTTAGAATAGAATGTGGAGAAAGTGATTTTGGAAAAGTTCTAAAACTTAGGTCTTAGGGGCCCTTGCTGGCTTTGCCTGGGTCCTCTTGGGATGCTTCCTTGAACCCATCTTGTATGGAAGTAATCTAGCCTATTACAGGTGGGTGGATACTTAGAGGAGAAAGGAGGAGCCCCAGCCAAAGCCCTGTGTTTGCTGCCAGACTTGCCAGTGGGACCATCTTGGAGTTCCCAGCTCATATGACCTCCTACCTGAATGCAGCTGCATTATTAAACCCAGGAAAAAATACCTGAAGCTGAGGAACTGCCCAGCTAATCCACACAATCATGAGAAAGTATAAATCATCGCTTGTTTAAGCCACTGAAGCACAGCAAAAACTAACAGAGACAGATATGTTATTTAATTAAACCTCCGAGCTTCTGTTTCTGCCTTGTTAAATGGAAAAAAAAAATACTTTTTTTTTTTTGGCATGGCTGCTAGTAAGGATTAATTAATATAAAGTCTGTGAATTGTATAAGTAGGTGGCACTGTGATGGGTACATTGTTAGTGCCAAAAAAACGGTAGCTGTTAGGATTGCAGTTATGTAAATCTTTTAAAGCAAATGCTCTCTCATCATTAATTTTACTTTTCCAGGTTAAATCCTTTTCCTTTGACTTCACCTCTTTTGAGAAGCCATCCTGACAAATTTATTATATTGGTCTCCTTCCAATTGTCTTCCTATCATTAGTTACCTTTATTTTGTTAATGACTCTCCTGAAATAGTACAATAGATGCCATCTGATCACTGCCTGTTAAGGTGGGTCAGTCACCTTCAGTAATAATACCTTCTACACAATGGCTGCCAAAACAATGCTGCTCTTTTATTCACCCAGCCCAAGTCAGGGTTCCTTTTTTTAGTTCAGGCATTTCCCTTGTCTTGCATTCAGCTTGCTGCTGATTATAACTCTTCTTGCTCTAAGTTGAGCAGCTGTGAAGTCAGGTTGCCCTTTTTTGAACTTAAGCAGCTGTTTTCTTGGAAATCAAACAAAGGACTTAATATTTAATCTGGATGAATTTCTTTTTGTTAGTCTTAGCCTAGCACTCCAGCTGGCCAAAGAAATCATGATCTTATATCTGTTATTTTTCTCCTCCTCTTGATATATCTAGATTGGGTGATTATTATTTCCGTGTTTTCTATAAGGTACGAAAATATAATGTTAAATATGACAGAGGCAGGGAAGGAACTCCAAGGCACACCAATGAACACCTCTTCCAAGTCTAGCATACAGCAGGTACATAGTATTATTAATCATAGCACGTGCGAATGCTTTTTCACAGCCTACAGATTGCTCTTTTGTACACTAGATCTTTAACCCAGGCTCAAATGTACCCAGTGGCAGTGCATTTCAGTTTTATCCATGTGGAGGTATACATGGGCAATTCTTTGCTGAAATCAAGACACACATTAAATAATGTTCTCTTGAAAAAATTCCTTAGTGAGCAGCAATATCACCATGTGTCATTTCTCCTTGATTTATGGGATTACAGTGAATATAAAACCAGATAGAATCCTATAATTATAATTACATAAAAATTCTTACATCAGTCACGGATGTCAGTAAATCACTCTATTTCTTTCAGGGCTTTTGAAAATTCAAAGACCTGGAGTTGGGGGACAATTATGCCCGAAAAGAATTTTTAATCAGTCCTAATAGCCAAAACATATCTGAAATCGCTGAGGCTTTACTTGAATTTTCTTGAGACCATTTGAGCGTGAGCAAATGTTTTCTCCTGAGAAGGTGTAAGATGGGTTTTTACTTACTTTCCCGCCCTCGCCCCCTCGGACACTTTCTGGGAAAATGGATGCGAATGAAGAAAAGAGTGTTAAAGGGGTTCCAAGCGGTCTCTTATCCTCCTTCATCTACCCCTCCTCCTAACCACTGTGTGTATGTTACTTCTGGGCAACCGGAAAGACTGATTTCTGGAGAAAAGCGGGAGACAAGTGACAGTCAAAAGCAGAGTCCTACGGAGTCAAAGCCCACGGATTCCGTGCTGTGGTGGCAGCAGCAGAGCGTGGGCCGCTTGCCCCCCAGGAGGGTGTTCTGACATGCAGAAAAACTAGGGAGAGGAACCTGCTGGGGAGTGGCGTCCGCCTCCCCTGGGCTGTGATACAGGCTCGGGGCACCAGGGAAGTGCTACTTGCGCCCTTACGAGGGACCGGAGGGAGGGCAAGAGATGCTCCCTTTCCCAGCGCGCACGCGCAGCGGGAGGAAAGGGCCCAGCCCATCCCGAACGCGGCTGCGCACTGGGATGCCCGCGTACCCTGGTCGCTTGCCCTCCCGGAAGCGCTGCGAGTTACTGGTGCCACGTCTATCCTAGCTCGTCCTCCCGGGTCCTCGCAGCGGCAGCACCGGAGCAGCAGCCCTGCGGACAGGACCCACAGCATCATGGGCAGCGCGGCCCCGCGCTCCGCCTTGCTGCTGCTGTTGCTCCTGCTCCGGGCCGAGCGGCTGCGGGGCTCCGAACTCACCTTCGAGCTGCCGGACAACGCCAAGCAGTGCTTCCACGAGGAGGTGGAGCAGGGCGTAAAGTTTTCCCTGGATTACCAGGTGAGGCCGGCTCCCGGCAGCACGCCCTGCTCCCTCCAGCTTCCAGGTCTCAAATGGGCACTGTCGCACCCTGACTAGAGTGACCGGAATTAGCCAAAGAGGCTGCAGCGGGTGGGAATCACTCGGGACCAGTTGACTTCCTCGTGAATAGGAAGGTTTGGATCAGTCAGAGCCCACCCTAGACCAACCGGGCTGGCAGGGGAGGTCGTCAGCGCCGCAGGTGCCCAGCATGGAGAGGTCCAGATGCGGATCCTGCTTCTGTAGGGTTGGCAAACGGCTTTCTCAGGCTCCTTCTACTCTAATGAACGCCAGTACTAATCACCTGGCCAGTCTGCCCCAGGTTACTTTGGACCGCCTGGTCCCTGCAGATACGAGAAATGGCAGGGAGAGGAAGTGGGTTCATAGTTGTGTCAGTCTAGCGTTTAAAGTTGGGGTCAGGGTAAGCGTTGCACAAGTGAGAAGGAGGGCTTTGGAAAGGTCTCAGCGTGGGCTTTGAGCCATGGCAGCGTTCACCAGGATATTGGTGTAGCTGTACAATTTGGCTCATACCATATGGCTCAGAAAAGCCAGCTCCTGCTCTCCTGTCTCTATTAAGAGATCTTGTGGCTCACAGGTGCTGGGATCAACTTGAGTGAGGGGTCTGCCTCCAAGGTTTAGTGAGCAGATAGATCTATGGTTGCAGGGATGAGGGGCCACATGCCAGAAGTGAGGTGGCACAGGCAGCAGGAATGGGGCAAACTATTGACTGGCCCTTCTGTAGTTAGAAGCACTGAAGGAGACTTGTGTGGGACAATTTATATGTGATAGATTTGTCCGTTTTCATATCTTTGTGGACAGCATCAAATTGTGTATGTCTATCCTAACAAAGCACAGTAACAAAACAGCATAAAAGATAATTGTGTGACTGGAGGGGACTGAGAAGTCATCTGGTCTCTGCCAGGGCAGGAATCCCCTATTAAGGAGTGTCTGGTTTGGGTTTAAACACCCAGCAATAGGATGCTTACTGCTTCACACAAACATGCTGAACAGCTGCAGTAGCTTTTATCTGAACAAAGAAACATGTTAAGTTTGGAAGCAGATGGAGGCTTTGACCAACCATGGTCACAACCATCAATTACCTGTGTGATTTTGTCTGTAGTTGGATCTTACTTTTCTTGTGTGTAGAAGGAAAGGTGTCTTCCTCCTCCAACACTCAGATTCTATGAATGCTTTAGTCATTATTTGCTTTCTCCTTGCACTTCAGCAGTGATAACATTATTAAAAGTTAGTAGATCCATTCAGCAAGCCAAGAATGGCACATGCTTGGTATGAGTGTGTGTGTGTGTGTGTGTGTGTGTGTGGTGGGGGGGTGTGTTTCTGTCTTTTCCTGGAAGAGCAAAGCAGTGCAATACATACAGCATCTGTTCTTACCCCAGGATGGCTCAAAGGCATCATCACCTTCAGTGGGCCAATATGCAATCTGAGGGTTGTCCTGTAATGGGCTTCTTGGGGCCTGTGCTGTATGTCAGATATTGTGCTAATCACTATATATACATGCACAACACATACCCATACATATAATACATATATACACAAATGTACATATATACGTATGTATGTATATATAATTATTATTATTATTATTTGAAGTTCTGGAGATGGAACCCAGGGCCTTGTACATGCTAGGTATGTGCTCTACCACTGAGCTACCCTTGCAATGCTAAGCACTTTAGATGTGCTACCTCATGGTATCTTTACCATGATCTTATGAGGTTGGCACTACTGTTATCTCTCTTTTACAGATGAAGACATGTCCTTAAATAGTAACTTGCCCAGGTTCAAACAGTTAATGAGTGGCAGTGATCTAAAGAAGTCACTTTCTCCATCTTGGGATTGAACAAAGATAAACAGTGGCATCCAGTTGCCTTGAGACAATTTCTTGGGCATCCTTTCCTTTATCTTCCTCCTGATTTCTGAAAGCTGAAAGCCTTATCAGCCCCAAGCTATGAAGAGCAGTTATCCAGGGGTGTATTCATTCATGCTGCAGAATAGTGCAGTGCTTAAGTATTTGGGAGATGGTGGCAACAACTATCAGGTCAAATTCCAGGTCTACCTCATTTTTCTGTGTCACCTTAGGCAATTTATTTAACCTGGGACCTTCAATTTCTTCTGCAAAATGGGAAAAACTAGGCCTGTACTACAGAGCGAAAGCTTTGGAGTTAGGCAGACCTGGATATCGGCCCTGGCACTTTCAAGCAGAGTAACCATGACCAATTGACTTAACCTTTCTCAGTTTCAGCAAAATGGGAAGTGCCATAGCACTTGCCTCAGAGGTTGTGATGATTAAATGACAGAAATGTTGGTAGAGTCTGGTCACTCTGTGGTCAGCATTTGGTAAGTGTTGGCTGCCCCTCTGGTAACGGCAGACTTTTTTGTGGTTGTTAGGTCATCACTGGAGGCCACTACGATGTTGACTGCTATGTGGAGGACCCCCTGGGGAACATCATCTACAAGGAAACCAAGAAGCAATATGACAGCTTCACGTACCAAGCCGAGGTCAAAGGCGTTTATCAGTTTTGCTTCAGTAACGAGTTTTCTACCTTCTCTCACAAGACTGTGTACTTTGATTTCCAAGTGGGTGATGAGCCCCCCATTCTCCCAGACATGGGGAACAAAGTCACAGCTCTCACCCAGGTGAGTGACATCAACAATGACAGATCCAGGGTTAGCATGTTCCTCCTCTTCTGTCACTGTTTTGGCTAATGGGCAGAGTCACCGTCTAGCACTAAAAGATCCCTTGTGCTCTGTCTGATCTTCCTTTCTGTTCTTTAACCAGATCCCTACAGTATCTGACATTCCTGCATCTACCTCATTTCCACTCAGACTTTCTTTCATGCAATGCCTCTTTTGAAGTACCTATGTTATGTGCCTCTGCTTATATGATGTGCCTGTATCATAAAGAACAAAGTCCTACTTTGTTGGTGTATTAGTGAGGCTAACAGCTGCTGAGCAGATATATTTCAAATGTCAGTGCCTTAACATAATAGAAGTTCATTCTCATGATAATCTAGAGAAGGCTAATGGGAGTTCTCCTCCTTGATGTGAGTTAGGAATCCAGGTTCTTTCTTTTTCCTCATCTTTCTGGCTTCCCTGGGGCTTTGGGGCCCTCTGCTTCTAGCCACCAAAATCAGAAAGATCCACTTCTGCTTGTGTCCCACTGGTTGTGGGGCAAATCTGTATGAAAGGAGGGCTGGCAAGTTCAGTCCTGGGTGGGCAGTCAGTCACCTCTTAGTAACAACTCCACACTGAGGAAAAGAGGTAATGATATTTTTGGAGGATAGTCACCTGTGTCCCCCATGGCTCTCAAGTGTAATTATTATCTGACCCCACCCTCCTCCATCAGTCTTCCTTCCTGCTATTTAAGCACCTCTTTGACTGTTGTATGCAGGCTGGGGACTTCCTGAGGGCCAGGACTCTGGTATTTACCTTTGTATCCTCAGTTCAAGAGGCATGGCACCAAAAAAATACTCACCAAATATTTGTCAAATTGACTGAATGTCAAGGCCAGGGAAACCTGTAAGACAGGAATAACCACCTATAGTTGCACTTATTCAAGAACCAAAGCCAGGGTGTATTGAATCTCCAAGGAGGCATGTAACCTTCTGGGTTGCCCTTCAGGGTGGCCATGTGTTATGTGGCTTTGGTCACACTCAACAAATTCTATAGGCTGCACATCCTTAAGCAATATAGTAGCCACTATCTACATTTGGCTATTTAAATAAATTAAAATTGAAAAAGTCACATCCTCATTTGTACTATAACAACATATAATAATAAGTAGTCACAAGTGGCTAGTGGCCACACATAGAAAGTTCCACTGGACAGCACTGGCTTTGACTAGGCCACATGAATGCCTTTAGAAGATGTAGCTGAGAGTGTGTATGTGTGTAAGATCTTTTGCAGTTGCTGATCTTGAGAGTTCTGTTGGTCACTGATGAAACAGCCTTTATTTGGAAGATTTTGTAAGTCTGAGGTGAAAGACTTTTGAGCCAGTGGAAAAACAAATTGGTAGAGAAAAGTCTTAATGGGTTAGATCAGTAGAGAAGTTCTTTCTGGAGCCTGAGAATTACAGTCCGATTCTCTTGCAGCGAAGAGACTTGGACTTCTCCTACCTCTGAGAACCTCCTCTTTGCTCTTACCCAGCCTCAAAAGGAGGCATTTCCTTCCTTCTCTGTAGCTTGATCCCTCTGCCTTGAAGGGGATGTGTGTTCAGGGAGAGGGCTTTTACAGTGGTGGATGTGCTAGAATAGATGATGCTGTCCCTGTCCCTGTGTTGGGAGGCCTGCGGGGAATGTGGTTCTTTTTTACCAGTTAGCCATGAAGCTCTGGAGCTCTGTGGTCTGAGCTGCGATTGAAGGGTCTCAGGGAAGGCACCCATTAATTCTTCCAAGAGAGTGAGGAGGGCCTCTCAAAAGACCTGTAGATCAAAGGTGAAAATATGGAAGCTGCCTGGGAATGTGTCTGCCACAGGAGAAGGAAGGAGCTCCCACATGGAGGGTAGAGCAGGTGGAATTCCCACAATGTGAATTTTACTCTTCTTACCAGGCTGTTTTTATTTTGAATGTCACAGATCCCCTTTAGCCAGCAGCTGCTGTCTCATGTTCCCCCAGAAGCAGCCTGGAGGAATTGCCCCACTGGAGTTTTTGAATGAGCTAAAGAGATGTCTCTTAGACTAGCACTAATGGAAAATCCCAGCAGATGGGGAGGTGGCATGTTTGTGCTTCCAAGTATCTGTGATTCTTGATGGTGTACTTGAGGTATTTTGGGGTGCTTATGCCAGGTCCTAAAGATGTGATATGATTTGGATATGGTTTGCATCCATAGGTGCATCTGTTGGAGACTTGGTACTCAATGTAATAGTATCAAGAGAATAGTGGACCAGTATGCTGAATTCCCAGTTAGGACCCTGGTCCAAGGAACTCCCAGTCAAGAGTCCAATGTACACAGTGAGTTTCTGAGTGAATTTATGATAGAAACAAACTTGGAGGATGGATTTCTACCCTGGAGAACCATATGAATCCTTTCTAAGTCTTTAAGAGCAAAAACTGTGGATTTCTATAAATAAGACATGAGTCTTTGTATGTGTGTATGCATGTATATGTTATATGTCCATGTGTAGACACGTTCAAGCTATGACCATGTGTGTCTGTCTATCCCTCCCTCAAGTTTCAAGAATGATCTCCTTTGTTACTAAGTCCTCTCATATCAGGACCTTAAATTTCCCCTCTTCCCCAATGTAGTGACCTTAATGAGGCCCTCATCTTCTCTTGCCATCAGGATTGTAGCCACCTGAGTGTTTTCCAGACTGGTTCCCATATACCCCTTTCTACATCGTGAATACCAGAGGTAGATCTTCTGAACGTGGGATTCTCATCCTGCCATTCTTCTGCCCATAGAGCTACAGATAAAGTCTTGACCTTTGAAGCCCTTTGTTGTGAGTTTCTACTTGCCACAACTTCTTCCCTACGTGTCCTCACCACCATGTCAGACCCTGATTCCAGGCCAGGCCCTGAACATACTGGGCCTGTTCCTTGAGCTGGCGCTCAGTCTACCTCTGCCCAGTTCCTTCTGATGCATAGGGACCATATCACCTTTCTGTCCATGTGACATTTCTCCACTTCTTATCCATGGATCAGGATGAGAGGATCAGTGAATACATGCAGAAGAAACCCTGAGCTTTGGGAGGTGGACCAGATACCACTTGGATAGAAGGTGCTGCCCTGTAGATGCAAGGGCTAAAGGGGAGCTTTTGTTCTAACATTTGTATTCTAGTTTAGCTTCTAGAATGGCCCATAGAAAAGAATATCCAATGAAGCAAGAAAGGGCAACACCATTTTTTTGGCCATAGTTTCCCATTTGCCTCCTGGAAATGTTTGGTATGATAGAGAAACAAGGGTTCTTAGAGAGGTTACATGGTGACTCAGTGTCCTCTAGCTTCTTATGTTCTATTTCAGAAATAGTTTGCTTTTGGAGTTTAGGAGCTAAAACAAGTATCTTGTGTATGCTTAATGAACAGAACTCACTGTTGGGATAGAAAATTCTAGGTTTTGTGTATGCTGGTGTTTTCGAGGTCGCCTCTGAGTAAGAAGTCGTGTTCTTCTGCAAGCATAACCTATTGGTTGTCTGCTGCTGAATAACTAATTAACATAGAGTGATGAATACCCTGCCCATTTATTACCTGTTAGTTCTGGAAGCTGGAAATCTGGGCAAGCTCAGCTGGTTCTCTGCTCAAGGTCTGTAGAATGAAAGTGGAGGCGTTAGTCAGGTTAGGCTCTTATTCTGGGGAAGTGTCTGCTTTCACACTCATTCAGGTTGTGGGCAGGATTCAGTTCTGTGCAGGTCCCTGATTTGTTGCCAACTGTTGTGCTCTTAGCCACTTGAGTCTGTCTTCTGGTCCTTTTAGTGATTGCCACTTTCTGCAACCAGCTGGAGAAAGCCTTTACTTTAAGGGCTGTGTGAGTAGATCAGGCCACTGGATAATCTCCCATCTTAAGGACAACTGTGCCATATAACAGCATAGTCACAGGAGTGATACCTCATCCACCTGCAGTTTCCTAGGAACAGAACTAGGAATATTGGGGGTACTAGGTGGGGGCATTTTCAGAGTTCTGCCTACCACACAGAATATTTTAGCAGGGAATTATGAAGTAGTGTAGGAGCGTATGTGTATATATGTGTATGTTTATATCTTTGCATGTTTTCATGAGAGTTATTTCTCCTTATGTGTTTTGTGTTTATAATAAAACTGTAGGCATCTGTGGGAAGCCGTTCTCACACGTGATTGGGCACCTCCCTGATTGGGTGTGAGGCGTTCCGGGAAGCTGTGTCAGAACTTATCCCTACCTTCTTTAAGTGTGAGAGCCCATCCGTGTGGGGGTGTGACTGACCATTGACCCTGAGACTAATCACTGACCCTGACCTTGGAATGCTGTCCCCCTCGACCTTCATTGGATGGAATTTTCCCCTGAATTTCTTGTTCCCTATAAAAGGCCACTCTCTGGTGTGCTCTTTCCTCTCTCCTGCTAGTCTCTTGTGTAAACCTCGCTACCCCACCAGGTGGCTCGAGGCAGGAGCCAGGAAGGGCCGTCTCTGAACTGGGCAAGAAAAAGGTAAACTGAGTTTATGTGTCTTTATTTTTGATCTCACTAGTTAACTTCTATGCTTAGGACCTCTAGCATGAAGCTAGCGTGCTGTTCGCGCGGCAGAGGCATCAATTGCATACTAAAATGAGTGGTAGAGTCAGAGACCATCATGGTTGTTCTAGTTCACACTGCTATTTATTAGCCGGGTGACCTTGGAGACAATTCATGTAGCCTCTTTGAGCTTCAATTTCCTCATCAGTACACTGGGTGAGCAGCCAGTCAGCCCTCCCTAACAGTGGGGGTGATCATCATGTCTTTCAAGGCACTGGGAGATTCAATAAAAGAACAGAGGATAGTGCTTGCAGGCATAGCCCCAGGACTCAGTGGAGTGAGGTCAGTTCTCTGCCAGTACCAACAGTGTGACTGTTGACTGTTGAATGAGCCTCAGGCTTATTCCTAGGAGTAAGTGAAACCATGTAAAACCCTTAGCACAGACACCTAGTTAGCATTCAGTGGATATTGATGGCCTTGGCTGTTTGCTGGATTCCACTCAGCCTGTCTCAGGGTTATCAATGTGATAGTTTTTGTCTTCCTTCCCAGATGGAGTCTGCCTGTGTGACCATTCATGAGGCTCTGAAGACAGTGATCGACTCACAGACGCATTACCGGCTCCGAGAGGCCCAGGACCGAGCCCGCGCAGAGGACCTGAATAGCCGAGTTTCTTACTGGTCTGTTGGGGAGACTATCGCCCTGTTTGTGGTCAGCTTCAGTCAGGTGCTGCTGCTGAAAAGCTTCTTCACAGAAAAACGACCTGTCAACAGGGCAGTCCGCTCATAGCTGAGGCATCCTGCCCCAGGGACTCTCACCTCCCAGGGTGGAGCAGCTCTGTGGGTCATAGGCTCCTGCTGGGCTGGGTAGAGGTGAAACTGCAGGGAGAGCACAGGTGGTATGCTGGCATGGCAGCACCTGGCTTCCATGTTCTCGCCTGATCATTGAACCCCAGCAGCCAAAGCTCACAGCCCAGGAATCTGAAGGCATCCTGTTTCATTATATGTGTAACATTGACCAAAAAAAGTGTTTACAATCAGGCTAGGGGTTGGCCACTGTGGGAGGGCAGGCAGGCAGCAATGCAGCTGCCTGGCCAGGGGAAGGAACCCCAAGTGCCTGGGCCTCCAGGGTAGCTTAGGGCTCTGCCTCTTCTCCATGATGTGTGGGCCATTTGGCTTTTGTGGCCTCTTCTGTGTGGGAAGAAAGGGGCTCTCAGTTCTTTCTAGCCTTTCCTCCATGGATCTCTCTGTACTTGAGGAAACCAGGCCTACCCCGAGGTAAACAAGAGTCAGCCATGCAGGAAGGACCCAGATGATGACTGGGTGCCCTCTGTTAGCTGTGTATCTCTTAGAAGGCAAAACTGTGGCTAATAAAAACTAGGTGAACACCATGGAGATGTGTGCTTTATTTCTTTGCCATAAAGGAGCTCACAGCTTTACGGGGAGCAGGGGTATGTTAGAACAGTGTGGTAGAGCAGATGGTGGCCTACAGCTGTGTATAGGTTGCTGTGTACACAGGTGTGTAGAAAGGTCAGGATATCACTCCTCCCAGGTGAAAGGATACAGGGAATAGGAATTCTTGCTGTTCATTTCACTCACCAGGCTGTGCAAAGGGTCTTTGCAAATGCTGTTTCCTCTGTGAATCCCCCAGCCCTGATATCTGCATGATTGGCTCTGTAATTTCCTGCTAATAAGACATCAACTTATCAGTGGAATTTCCCCTGACCTCAGTATTCAGGACAGCTCCATCTTGCCTTCTCCCGCCCTCCTTCCCATTAGGAAGAAGTTAATGCACACTGACCAGACATCTACATACGAGGTCTGGAGGGAAAATTCAGTGTCATTCTAAAGGAAACCTACCAAGGAATCTGAAACCCTGGGCTCCCTGGCACATGTTAATAATATCTTGTGGGAAAGGAAGTAAAGTAAACAGTCCTTTTAAATAAAAGATGAGCCCTGAAAGTCCTATGACTTAGCTTGATTGAAAGATAAATACTGTTGTGTTTCTCTCATGTGTTTGATGGCATTTCTTTGCTGTTTCCTACTTTGATACTGAGTGCTGGGTGTGTAAGTGTTATTTATGAATTTAGGGCAGAATGAAAGACACTACAGCAAGTCCCTGTGTACCCTAGGAGACGTGGAGTATGGCCTGTGATTCTTAGAGGTTCCCTGGCCACCTGCCCTTCAAAAGCCGCTTTTCCTTCCTAACCTTCTGAGGGAACCACCAATCTGAATGTAGCGTTTCTTAAGTCACAGAGGAGCTCAAAGAATCGAGGGGCATCATTCTAATAAAACTCCTTGTCACCCTTTTATAAGAACAATGTTCTCCCTCCCCGAAAAAGTATAGGATAGAATTGTTGGTGACCATGTTTTACTTGTATAACCTTATTCATCCAGAAAAATACAGATTAGGAGGTAGAAGCCCTGTCCTATTCATTGAGTTAGGAGATAATTTTTTTGTAATAAAATTTACTTTTAATATTTACTATTTACATATTTTTGATCAACTATAACAATGAAAATAATTAGAAGTATTTTTTAACACTTAGAGATTTATATTGCAGCACATGAAGCAAACCTTAAATATTTTAAGTAGAGAAATTTGATAGGGTACTAAACAGAAATTTCAAATGTAAAAGGATACAGCTCTGTAGGAAAGGTGAAATGGAAGTATGAGTTTAAGAAGGAAAAGGAAAGTTGGAAATTTCTGGCATGTATTTATAGATGATGATGGATATCAAGTAATTTTGATCTTTAGAGTCAATCAAAATTATAACGTTTAAAACTTTTTTTATACACTTATTTATTTATTTTTATGTGGTGTTAAGGATCAAACCCAGGGCTGCTGAGCCACAACCCCAGCCCAGAAATTGTGATATGACTTTTTAAAAAGTGCTTAAAATGTGCCAGAAAATCTCTCTTAGTTCTTCAAATTCATGGTGAATAGTTTTAGACATCAGCTTAAAGATGTTTGTTTCTTAAGTTCTCTTTGAGAATATTAAAAAAGAAAAATATGAAGATGCCCGTTGCTTTTGCACCTGGGTTCCTGGGGGAGACTCTCCCCTTGAATCTGGGCACCTTGGTGGAAAATGTTCAGCGGTGGTGTTTGAGCAGAATATACTGGATTGGGTCTGATCCTTTTGAATTTGAACCTACCATGTACTAGTTTGAGTCTGCCTGGGTAACGTACTGAGTTCTGTCACAAAGGAGTATTGCCACTGGCAGGGCTTCTACATCATTGGTGAGCAGAATTAGGATTCCCCCTGCTCTCAATAAAATCCGTTTGAATTTGAGGCCTGGGTGCTTCTGACAGTTTGGAGGCACATCTATTAGCTTGTCCAGGCAGTTGAGAATCTCCCTGGGAAGAGGGAGGATTTCCAAATCCAGAGGTTCAGCATTAAAGAAAAGGGAAAGGATTAAAAAAATCAAAGTCTGATGGAATGCTGTTGCTATATACCACAGATGTAAAGAAGGTAAAACGTACGCAAAGAAATTCCCTCAAAGTAATTATGAATCTAGATTGCAGACTGGGCCTGGCTCCAAAGACCAAGTTAGTATGTGATGCTGACTCCAGACACCAAAAACAGCTGATTCTGGCTGCCTTGTGATGAGCTGTCTGGCAGCCAAATGACTGTGTATGACAAGAAAGAGCTTTAATTCTTAAGCCCAGGCGACTCTGCTGTCAGACACCCTCCACAGGATAACCCTGAGAGGGGAGGATTGTAATGCATTCCACTGTCATGTATTTAAAAAATAAAATCAATTAAATATTTTTAAAAAGACAATTTTCCAAAAAAGGGTAAAATCATAAGCCACAGGTATCAGATGAACACATGCTAAAGATTTTATTTTACCCATCAATCATTGAGGGAACCAGATGTCATAATGGTTCAAAAGAGAATTCAGTGAACAGACACTTTTATACACTTTTAAAGTTGTGAAATAGCTCAAAGACATTGGACCAGGCTAGAATCAGTAACCCAGAAGGATGTGCTATGTGGAAAAAGCACACAGTTGCAAAAATAGCTCAGAGACAAAGCTTAGCATCAGATGGCCTGGAGGGGTGTCCAGAAGTACAGAGGCTTTTTTATTAAAACATTTTTTTCCCTACAAATTTAAAAGAGGCTGTTGAACTACTGCAACACCTGGGGAGTGGCATTGATTTCCAATTTAATTAACAAGACCAGCTGTTCCATTTAATTTCTGGCTCCATAAAGGCTCATCTTTGGCCTCTTTTGGCCTCGGGTGGGAACACCTTTCAGTTATTTCTAGTCTTGGGCTTCACCTTAATCCACCTTTCATGTTCCATGGTTCCAGATGTGGAGCACCTATAAAAACTTAATATATAGTACATAGTGTTACAATATAATAGTATAATAAAAATTATGATATTAATATAACAGTATACATAAGCTTTAGGTTATGATTTTCAATGTATTTTGGGGGAGTCACTTTTGTTGAAATGTTTGCAGAATTGAAAACTTGGGCCTTAATGAGTTGGTTAATCTTTCATTTGTTGCTTTTACCCCCACCCAATCTTTTTAAATAGTTCCTCCATTAAACTCTCCTCAATTTAAAAACAGGAAGGAGGGAAGAGGGGAAGAAGAATCAGTTGTTGCATATTTTAGGTGCTGTGGATTGAATGTTTATGTCCCCCCCTTCCCCCATTCCACATGTTGAAATCCTACCTCCCAAGGCAAAGGTGTCAGAGGATGGGACCTGTAGGAGGTGATTAAGTCATAAGGGTGGAGCCATCCTGAATGGAGTCAGTGCCCTCATAGAAAAGCCTGAGAGAGAATTTCACCCTTCTTGCCCTGTAGTGAGTCCACAACAGGAAGTTGTCTATGAGCCAGGAAGTGGGATCCAATCAAACACTAAAAGCCTGGGTGCCTTATATATAATCTTGCGCTTTCAGCTTCTAGACTGTGAGAAATACATTTCTGTTGTTTATGAGTCACCTAGTCCATAGTAATCTGTCATGTCAGCCCAAACAGACTAGGAAACAAGGATGATTGGGACAAAATGGCAAAGACACAATGAACCCATCTGGGGAGGGCAACTCGGAAAAGGCTGGACACGCTCATCATCCCAGTGGATCCTCAGCACAGTGCTGTGTGAGCTCGGTTATGAAAACAAACAGCTGGCCAGCTTCCCCAGAGCCTCTCCTCCTCATAGTCCTCCTTCCCCTAACACTGAGGGGTTGTGGGTTAGAAACTAGTACTACTTTCATTTTTCAAAAGTGTTTTCCCTAAGGGTCTTAAGTGAACTTTGAATAAAGCTGTTAAATATTAGCATTGTGATTTTCTGCCACAGGGGCTTCCTTCTTTCTCTTTCCTTAAACTCTCTGGACCAGACCCCAGTGGATACCATAAAAGAATACAGCAATTAGAACCCTGTATGGTATTTGAAGCAGAATTGAACACGTAGGTGACAGTTTTCAAGCAACATGACAAATACACTCTAACAGGACTTTAATTATCTTTTTCTATAACAAAAGGTGATAAGAAAGGACCAAGTGGAAATGTGACATATGAAAAATATACAAGCAGAGGCAAAGAAAAGAAAGGCAGTGTGGAATGTAGTGGGTCTCTTTGAAGAACCTCCCCAGAAGGCAGCAGGAAAGAAAGGAGAAAACAAGTAAAGTTAAGGGATGGAGAGGAGAAGATGTGGAAAGGGCTGAATAATATTTCCTAGAAATGGAAGGGGGGCAGATATTTGAAGAAATGAAAATAGATTTTTCAAAATTTAAAAAAAGTGAAAGATCTCAGGTAAAAAGGGCTCACAGGGTGAGAAAAGGATTGAGAATCAACAAGGTAAAATCCCAGATGGACACATTGTAAGGACATGGAGAAACACGAAAGGCAAAGAGAAAATCCCAAATGACTCCAGAAAGAAAGAACCTGTCCCTTGCAAATCACACTGGATGAGACTTCCCACCAGCAAGATGGCAGGCTGGAAGAAAATGGGCTCACATTATTAAATTAGAAAAAGCAAAAGCAAAATAACCCCAAATTTAGAAATTTGTCTAAATTGAAAGTCTCAGAATCTAAAGAATCTCAGGTGACAGCATAGGAGAAGAGAAATAAAGCTGGGAGGCTGGTGAAAATGAGCACCAGTAGTCAGTAAGCAGCTTCATAATGTTTACTATCTAAAAAACTAGGTCCAGACTAAAGGAAAAAAGAAGACACGACACATAAAAATTAAGAACCATAATTCTGAGCAAGGTCCACAGAGTGTGCTGATGGGGTGGGATGACCAAGGTTCTTGTCTCATTACAGGAGGGGTAGGGATCTTTGTGAGTTTGAGAAATCAATCAGGGTAACCAAATACAAATGTGGGCTATGAGATCAATCACCACAGGAATAAAATTTAAAAAGAAATTAGAAATCAGTGGGAAAAAAAATCTATCCAATGCAAAACTGAAAAGAAAAAGACCAGCAGAGCAAATTAATCCCGGTAGCAAAAAAGAAAAAAATAAATAAAGAAGAAGAATTCAAGGCCACTATCATAGTAAGTGGAAACATAACATACTAATGTTAGAGGAACTAATGAAAAGACTGATAGAGCAGGTGGGTACCATCATCAATGGATGCAATTGAAAAATAGTACAATAGTACACAAAGCAAAAGGCACAATTTCAAGGACTCATCAGGCGTAGAGGGAGAAAACCCTTCACCTTCCCATCAGAGCCCACAGTCCTGGTGTGGCTCATTCCCATTCCAGAGCAGCCCAGGACAAAGCTGAAGCTTAAACAAAGTGGATCAGTTAGAAGTGGGAGGCTGAGGCAGGAGGATCACAAGTTCCAAGCCAATCTCAGCAACTTAGCGAGGCCCTGTCTTAAAAAATACAAAGAAGGGCTGGGATTGTAGAGCACCCGCCTAGCATGTGCGAGGCGCTGGGTTCAATCCTCAGCACCACATAAAAATAAATAAATAAAATAAAGGTATTGTGTCCAACTACAACTAAAAAAAAAATAAAAATAAAAAAGGCTGGGGATTAGGCTCAGTGGTTGAGCACCCCTGGGGTCAATCCTAGTATAAACAACAACAATAACAAAAACCAACATCTTCCTCCCTCTAAGACATTTTAAAACTGTAGGTTTTCTCTTATGGGCAGCCCTCAGTTATTATTATGCCTAGATATGAAAAGAAATAGCTTAATAGCTTTTGTAATCAGTATCATATACCTTCTTTAAGCCTTGGCCAGTATGCTGGGGCAAGATGGGTAACTTTCTGGACAAGCTGAAACCTCAAGCCCTATTCTTACTTATCATTCTCACTTATAACTTGTCAAGAGGGTCATGGTCCTTCCAGGCCCAGGGACCTGGTTGCATTTTCCCATGGATTAAAGTCTCCTGGATGATAGCCGGGGGAGTTTCTGAATGAAAGGCATCTGAGCTGCTCCATTCATGGTGTTGTATTCTGGGCTTTCATATTGTGTTATATGGGATGAGGAGCCTAGCAGTCTAATTTCCTCATTTCCCATGTTTCAGATTCATCTTTTCTCTGGCCACAGGGAAAAACATGGCTGAGTTGAAGTTAAAGGGCCACTTTATCCTGGTCTGTCTGGGAATGAATGACTGCTGGCTGCCCAGAGTTCTATCTTGCCTTGGTTTGCTTCCCTGTGCTTTAACATTTGCATAACTTCACTCTTGCTGTGTCCTCTCACTGGAGGGTTACAGTGTGACTGTATGTATTCTGGGACATCATCTCTGGAGAGCCAGAAACCAAGATTTGTAAGTGCTAGGATGGTACCTAGAGCAGATCTACTGAGGAGCTGTTTGTAAGAATTGTAAGAATACAAGTAGAACATTGTTGGCCAAATCATACCAAGCAAAGTCTAACACAGTTGTGTGACAGGTTTTGGAGCCTGATTTTCCTGCTCTGTTGGCAGAAACCGGCTTAGGCTGTCCTTAGCACCAATTTACAAATTGGAAATTGGGGGTTAGGTGGAAAGCAACCATCTTTCCCTTAATCTAATTCTAGCCACAAGCCTTTTCATACCCTCAAAAACAATGAGCTGTTATAACTCTGGAGACTCTAACACAGTTTTAAAACTATCTTTCCTTCTTCAGATTTCTGTCTTGCAGTCCAATATTTGACCATAGGAGAAAATAGGCCTTCATGTACAGCTTCTTCCAGTAATTACTTTCACATTTTCTATCAACCTGAAGAAATAGTTCAAGAAATTGATAAGACGGCTGTTATTACTGTTTCGTTGATCTCTTTTCAGCTTTTGATAATTCATGGCTGTTCCAGCCCTGATGCCTTGATAGTTCCAGCCCTGATGCCTTGTTCAACAGAGACTCCAGGTTACTAAGGCTCACATACCCTTTGTTTAAAACTACTGTGGGAATCAGAATTAATAGGAAAGGGCCTCTGAAGGACAACCTAGCATTTTCAAAATAAGTAAAACAGTCTTGTACTCAGGTAGCCTCTTTTTCAATTGTGGTTCTAATTGAAACCAATTTGTTAATTTATATGCATGTATTTCAACTTTAAAGAAGTAGGAGAGACCTTGATACCGGTCAGATGGAAGTCCGAATTGGGTCCATGTTCACAGAGTCCATGGATGAGCACCATGAACGCCGAGGGTCTCACTAAGTTGCTGAAGGTCTTGCTAAATTGTTGAGGCTGGCCTCTTACTGAAATCCTCTTGCCTCAGCTTCTCAAGTCACTGGAATTATAGGAAATTGGGTTTTCCATGGGATGAACCTTTAAACACGAGTTTGGCAATGCATTAAATTAAAGGACAAACAGCAGACTGGAACAAATTTTTACCCCCCCAAATATGTTTACTTCAAAAATAACCCCATTCTTAAATATATAGAGAATCTCTATAAACCAGTAATATAAAACTATATCAAACAAAATAGGAGAAAGTACATAGTAGTTGAGTTCATCCTGACAAACTCAAACATGCATGGAAATGGATTTCAGTTCACGATCCCCTTTTCCCTACCCCTTTACCATCCTGTCCTCCCTCCCCTCTTCTATTCTCCTTCCTCTACTAGGCTTCCTTCCACTCATCTATTAATTTGAATTTGATTGATTCTTTATGTAATCGTATCCTTCCCTCCCCCTTTTCTTTATTTTACTCTAGCTTCCACATATGAGAGAAAACATTGGACCTTTGAGTTTGGCTAATTTCACATAGAAGGATACACACACACACACACACACACACTATATCAATCAAAACAAATAAAAGTAAAATAAATCACTGAAACCAGGAGGCAGTTACAATCTCAAATCACTAGTTATGAGGAGTAGCTGTCAATAGCAGTGATATTTGAACCAAGTGAGAGAGCTGCATGAATAGTTGTGGAATGTTAAGACTTAACATTTGGACCTGAATAACTGTATTAATCCATTTTTGTTGCTATGACAAAGTACTTGAGGCTTGGTATTTTATTAATATTTTATTTTTTAGTTTTAGGTGGACACAATATCTTTATTTTTTATTTTTATGGGGTGCTGAGGATCAAACCCAGGGCCTCATTCATGCCAGGTGAGTGCGCTACCACTTGAGCCACATCTCCAGCCCCGAGGCTTGGTATTTTATGAAGTAAAGTTAATTTGATTCATGATTTTGGTGGCCAAAAGGTCCAAACATGGTGTTAGTGTCCTGGTGAGGGCTCACTGGCTGTGAGCCACATGCTGGAGAAGTTGAGAGGAAACTTTCCATGTGTAGAAAGGATATGTGTCAAGCAAGGAGGCAGGAGAGATTCAGAGGAGGTGTCATGCTCCTTTATAAAAATTCACTCTCAAGAGATTTTCTGAGAGTAAGAGTGTACTCCAAGAGAAAAACATTACTCCCTCTTAAAGAGCTCATCACCTCCCACTAGGCCCACCCCTTAAAAGCGCCTCCATTGAAACACCACTACACTGGGGGCCAAGCTTCATGCATATGAATCTTTGGGAAGCAAACTAGATCCAAATCACAGCCATGGTCAAGTGACAGAGCCTGGAATGATACCACCTATAGGACATGTGTGAGCAGCAGGGGTGACTCCTGCTCTCTCCCTGGTTTCATAGTGGCAGAATGAGTTGGGTGGGAGCTACTTGGGCAGCTTGGCTGGTGATGTGGCAGATGGAGGGTGGTGGGAGGGGGCAATCAGCTTTGCAATCCCCATCACCCAAGCTCAGGACTGCTGAGGAGAAAACACGCAGAGAGTACACCTGACCCCATGTTCCCTATGCCCCAACTGCTCCCTGGTGGCACGGTACTTCAGCCAATTAGAGGCCTGGGTGACACAAATAGTGACCACTGGACCAGAATCAGAGCAAAATAACAGAAGGACGCATGAAAAGAAGGCACTTCAGCACAGCTGAAGCAGAACAGTACAAACACACAGTTCCATAGTCTTCAAAAGGAGAGCAGGGGAAAGGCAACAAAATTTCAGAACAGGGTCACAAGGAATTGTGGAAGAGGTTTAAATGCAACAAAAGAGATGAAAAGGAGCTGTCAAATCTCAGGAGCTATGTAAAAGAAGCCAAAAAAAACACTGCAGAAATGATAGTCAATTTGAAGATGCTATAAAGAGAAGAGGCACCACAGATATCACAGGTAGGGACACTAACGAGAGGCCCCAGAAAATAAAATGGGAAAAGAACAAAGAGCTGAGCAACCGCTATTAGGGACAGCCTGCAAGATCTGTACAACACAAGATATCCATCCCGCGGATAATTGGTGTTCCTGAAGAAAATAGAACAACTTCAAAGACACAGGAAGTATTCTTAAAACTAAAGACCTAAAAATCTTCAGTTTAAAAAGGTACCTTGCATTTCAGGAAAAATTGAAGTAGAATCATCAGCACAGACATATTCTGGCAAAGTCGCTGGGCTTCAGGGAAAGTTGAAGAAATGATCCACGAGAGGGATACAAAACAAAAAGACAGAAACAAATGATCTGCCAGAGGAAGAAATCACCTCATCTTAAGGCTCCCAGTGACACTTGCCGGGAGAAGACAGTGGAATAGTGCTTATGAGGAACTTCAACTTGACACAGACCTAAAAGCTTGTGGTTTAAGTACAAGGGTGACAAGTGGCCATTCTAAATTTGAAGGATATCTGGGGATGGAACACCCAGGAGCCTTTCTTGAATAAGCTACCCCATGGAAAGCTAACGATCCAGGAAAACCCAGAAGCCCTAAAAAAAAAAAATTAAAATTAAAAAAGGAAAATGGTAGACAAGCATTTCATCTATTAAAATACACAACAGAGACAACACTTTTACTTTAGTTGGGTCTGATCCTGAAAACTTCATCCACCAGATTGAATTTACAAAATAGAGAGATGTGGACGTTTCCAGTACCACAAATATTTAGGACTCTTACCACATCCAACTTCCAAGAATCAGGGTAGAAATAATAATAATCAAAAGTTGCTCTGTGACTCTGTCATCAGAGCAAGGAAGGTTGAAAGCTTGTTAGATTTTCCACCTGGGCTTGGTGGACCTGGAGGGCTGTGCCTTGTTACTACCCGGATCTTATCTTGACTGAAGGAATCCAGTATCTCCATCCTCCTCAGCTGCTCTCCCTTACAAAGTGCATTAACTGTCTGAGGCTGCTATGACAATGTACCGAATAGACTGGGTGGCTTAAACAACAGAAATTACGGTAGTTTAGTCACAGTTCAGGAGGCTGTAATTCTGATATCAAGGTGTCAGCAGGGTTAGCTTCTTCTGAGGCTTGTAGAAGGCCATCTTCTCCCTGTGTCCTCCGACAGTCTTCCCTGGACATGCGAATTTTGGTGGAAACACAAACACATTGCAGATGGTATTGGAAAAAGGCCATCCAAATCTCTCAACTTATTCCACTTTAAGAAATTAAATTATATTCTATCTAGAGCTAACATCTTGTCAAGATTAGATATTTCTAGGTTAAATTGTCTCTTTTATGAGCTATTGAGCATTTCCTAGCCCCTGCAGGGAAATATGCAAAAGATGCCTGGGGTACACCATTTGATAATGATCAAATCCTGACTCTGCCATCCAGGAGCTGTGTGAGGGTGGGCAAATCACACAGTCTCTTCCAGCCGAACCTCAGTTTTCTCATTTGTCATTAAATGTGATATTAAGGGACATGTGTAATGATGTTCACTGCAGCATTGTGTATGGTTGTGAAACACTGAGTATAATCCAAATGCCCATCAACTGAAGAATGGATAAAAGAAACCTAGTATCCTTATCTGGGAATGCTTCATCACAGGTGGAAATGAATGGAATAGTTCCCTACACAGAATCATGAAGTGATACTGAAAACATATTGTGGAGTGGAAAAAAAAGTTGTAAGATATTCTAGTGTGATACCACTTAGGACTCACTAAAAACGCACAGAAAGCAGTTTTCTGTAAAGCTTATGGGGAAATATGTGTAATGTATATATTAAATATACTACAAATATATGTAGTAAAATTAGAAAAACACAGATTATATATAAAGTTGTAAAAAAAAGGAGGATTGGAAGTGGGAATGGGGAGGGGTACAAGGGGAATTTCCATTTTATATTCTGAGTTCTCCTTTTTTCTCTAAAAATCTGAAGTCTGTATGACAAAATAATAGCACCTATTAATTCTTGGTGGCAGGTATGTAGATGTTTGTTTTGTACTTTTTGTTCTTTTATGTCTGAAAAATCTCAAAGGAAAGTAAACAGAAGGATGGTAATAGCACTTGTCTCACCTCTTAGGGCTGTTGCAAAGTTTCAATAGTAAAATATTTGTGAAAGTTCTCAGCAAAGTGAAACTACCATACAATCATTAGTTTTTTAACCTTATCTGTTCACTGTTGATTCTGTCAACTTCTAGTGGTGATGATGGTGATGGAGGTGTTCATGGTAGTAATGGTGGTGGTGGTGGTGGTAATGGTGGTGATGGTGGTGATAGTAACTGCGATGGTGTGACTGTGAAAGTAGTGGTGTTGTGATGGTATGACTGTGATAGTGGTGGTGATGATCATGGTGTGATTGTGGTAGTGGTGGTGGTGTGATGGTGGTCATGGTTGGATGATGGTGATGGTAATGATGATGAAGGTGATATGTGCACGGAGTAGAGTTAGACCTCTGATCTAGCCCTGTGCCACCCCACACACTGCTACATTATTTAATAGAGTTCTGGGGCTGAGTGCCCTACTTCTGGTAAGACTAAATACTCCAAAGGAAAATTGCATGAATGCGGATCTTCAATGACTCCTAGTAAACACTGTTCAAAGTACTGCATTTAGTAATTCGTTTTTTCTGTAAATATTTGATGAATTCCGTCTTTTTCTTAGAACCTAAGTAATATGAGAAATGACCACAAGAGGACAGTAGAGAAGCATCAGTAAACCCAACTGCCCCTCAAGGACCGGGTGGGGCAGATCAGGGTCTCCTCTTGGGAAACTGTCCCTGAGCAGGAATAAGTGTATCTCTTGGGACTCAGGTTGTGTCACAATGTCATGGAATTTGAGAAATGTTGAGGACTATCTGGCTCAGCCCAAAATCGTGACTGCAACTTTACAAGAGATCCTGAGCCAGAACCACCCTGCTGAGTATCTCTTGAATTCCTTTCCCACCAAAACAGTGATAATAAATATTGTGGACTGCTAATCTTGGAGGTAATTTATTCTTCAGGGAAAGATGACTGACACCCTTGGCATGTAGTCACCAGTCAGTGAATATTAGCTGTAATTGTTATTCAGGTGAGTGTTAAATAAAAAGAAGTTTTTTTTTTTTCCTCCTTAAGTACAATGAGTTCTTCCCTTTCAGCTCAATTATGATATAATTCGGAAGTGATATAATTCATTCTTCAATGAGCCAAACTGATGACCAGAAGGATGTCCAATAAGAAAAACAATTCATTCATTCATTCATTCACTAACTCTTCTATTCAATAAGTGTGTGCTCTGATAAAGTCCTAACTCAAGGCAGGGAGTGGCTGATGGAGTGGGAGGGTGGTGAAGAAGACTTGTTAGAGGAGGGGGCTCCTGGGAAGAAGTTTGACACCCTGGGGCAGTGAAGGAAAGGGGAGCCCATGAAAAGCAGAGTGAGCAAAAACACAGGGTTCACACAGCCTTATGTACTCAGGGAAGCAAGGACTTTGGCAGGGCTGGACCCTGGGAGGAGAGGGTTCCACGGGAATAGCTAAGGAGTCTGACCATAATGCAGAGAGATCACCTTAATAGGGAGCTTGGGCTCCATCCTTTGGAGGGTTTTCAACAGGGAGCATGTAGGTTTCAGAAGATCACTGGGGGCTGCTGTGAGCGAGGCAGATGGAGCAGGGCGATTGCACTGTGAATTGTTCAGAGCTCTCAAGCCGAGTAGGCTACAGAACAGCAAAGTGAACAGGAATTCATTTATTCCCCCACCCCGTGCCATGAGGAGAATTTCTGCCTGAATTATTCACCTCTTGCAGAGATGAGTAGCCATGAGGAGCACACACTCTTCACCTGTGGGTCTCTACTGGGAGGATTTTTATGTCTCATGGTACATTTGGCCATGTCTGGAGACATTTTTGGTTGTCACAACTGGGGAGGAGAAGGCTTTAGTGGGTAGAGTCCAGAGAAGCTGCTGAACATCCTATAATGCCACCCCTCAAAGAATTCTCCAACTCAAATCATCTATAGTGCTTAGGTTGAGAATCCCTAGTTTGTACAAAGACATAACAAAGTATAAAGGAGGAATGACCACACACACACACACACACATTAAAGAAACAACATTTTCCAAAAAATATTGGCATGGAGCAGATGAAAATTACAATAAAATATGTCATTAACAAGTTTAAAAATTAAATAATTGCCGGGGCTGGGGATGTGGCTCAAATGGTAGCGTGCTCGCCTGGCATGTGCGGGGCGCTGGGTTCGATCCTCAGCACCACATACAAATAAAATAAAGGTGTCCACCGAAAACTAAAAAATAAATATTAAAAAAATTCTCTCTCTCTAACAAATTAATTGCCTTTATAAAACAGAAGATTGGTACAGAGATATAAATTATGAAAGATAAAAAGGATGAACACGGTGGGGCACAGTGGTGCACGCCTCTAATCCCAGTGATCCAGAGGCTAAGGCAGAAGAATGGCAAGTTCAAGATGAGCCTCAGTACCTTAGCAAGACCTTCAGCAACTGAGTGAGGCCCTGTCTTAAAATAAAAACATAAGAAAGCTGTGCATGGTGGTGCATGCCTGTAATCCCAGCGGCTCTGGAGGCTGAGACAGGAGAATTGAGAGTTCAAAGCCAGCCTCAGCAAAAGCAAGGCACTAAGCAACTCAGTGAGACCCTGTCTCTAAATAAAATCCAAAATATTCCCCTATCCCATGCCATGAGGAAAATTTCTGCTTGACTGCGTCTCCATACAAGAATTTTTCACTTCTTGCAGAGATGAGTAACCACGAGGGGCACACACTCTACACTTGTGGGGATGTGGCTCAGTGATCTAGTGCCCCGAGTTCAATCCCAGGTAACCCCTCCCCCCAAAAAAGGACCTGGGAAGTAGTCAGTGGTAAAGCACCCCTGGGTTTAGGTTTAATCCTCAGTATCTGCTACCCCCCGCCAAAGAAAGGATAAACACCAAGCATATCTGACACAGGTAAATGGAAATGAACTAAACTCATCAATTAGAAGACAAAAGTGTGGGTGACAAAGTAAAATCAAATTTTATGTTGCATATAACATACATAAAAGTCTATATGCAAGAAGCACAGTTAAAACAGTTATTGAGTAAGCAAGTTTGAAAATAGAAGTGTGACAAAGGTATACCAGATAAGCAGAAAGATAAAGAAAAACTTCTGTTTTGTTTTCTAGTAGCTGTCTTAATCGTACCCCAATTCCAGTGCATCTGAAATTGTGCTGACAGCTCCACTGGGCACGGACCACAGGACTGGGGCTGGCCAGTTGGGTTTTTTTTTTTTAATGGCCATGAGCATGTCAGAGGCTTGAATGCTTTGAAGCAAGCTTCAAATGCTGACCCTCCATGGTGCCTTCTGGAGAGCCCAGAAATGCCTGGGAGTCAGGTCAAGGGCTGGTCAGAGCCAATGGTCTGTGTCATACAACTGTAGGTCAAATGGGGGTCTGTTTGGGATGCACCAAAGCTGGGGAATGCTTAAGACTTTTGCTAATGTGCTGTGTTCCTTTTAAAGATCATTTTTTCCTCCTGCACTTAAGCCCCCTAATGAAAATAGAAGTCATAATTTTAAGACATGAAATATTCTATATTTTGTAGCTTAGACAATTCTCAATGTGGAAAACCTAAGGTAATGAACTAAAAACCTATTAGAACTAACAAGAGTACAGTAAGGCTGGTTAAAAATATAGACCCAAATCAGTATTTTTATATTTTCTTCCAAACCAACAATAGTTAGTTGGAGAATTTAATGGGAAAAGGAGTCCCAATGACCATGACAACAAAATTACCACTCTAGGGAAAAGTATGCATATTTTACCAATTATTTTAAATGTGCTGGGATTTTATGAAGAAAACAACCTTCCTGAGAGCCAAAGAGAAGGCTATAAAACACTATCCACAGTATGGTCCCATTTTGGGATAATCTCTCTCACACACACACACACACACACACAGTAATCACTAAAATGCAGCCATGTTTTTTAAAAATATTTATTTATTTAGTTAGTTATTGGCGGACACAACATCTTTGTTTGTATGTGGTGCTGAGGATCGAACCCCGGCCGCACGCATGACAGGGAGCGCGCTACCACTTGAGCCACATCCCCAGCCCTGCAGCCATGTTTTTGTTTGTTTGTTTGTTTTTGTTTTTGTTTCCTAGATGATAGATGAAGGGTGACTCATAGATTTTGTTTTGCTTTCTGCTTATCTGTATTTCTATTTAAAAAATATAAATACACGTTATTATATAATAAAACAATCTAAAAAAGAAAGTGCACACTCTCTCTAACAAAGCCCAGTGAGGTCCCTTCTTGGTTTTTGCCTGCTCCCAGCTGGTGCATTGTCTTTTGCTTCTTCCTGTTGCGCAGCTATTGACCTCTCAGGGAGGACCAAGTGACCCTGGCTTCCCCTGGGACTCTTGTCTAAGCAATTTTGAGCTGCCTTTGGGATTACAAAGGCAGGACTGAAGTGTGTTGGATTGTGGGTGAACCCCTTCATTTCTCCTATGCAGACCTAAAGGAAAGTATATAATTGAAGAAAAAGGATTTTCCATGAAGAGAGGGGATGTATTCTCTGAAATTTCAGGAAGAATTGAAGCTCATAGCTTCTAAGATACTAAGAATGTGTGAATGTATTATTGCCACCAAGTTCTAGAAGTGAAAGTTACTATGTTTGGCTGTTCTCTGAGGGCAGTGGCCACACTTGGATCAGTGGCCACACCCAGATCTAGAACGACCAAGTTCTTGACCCTGGTATTGAGCTCATATGTAACCAATCATGTGGACTTCTATGGGTTCTGAGTGCCTGTGACAGGTTCTCAGCCTTTGCTAAGAGCAAGCCTTTTCTACCCTTGGTCCGTACTCCCTGCTGCAATGAAGAGAAGAGGCAAAGAAAGAAAAGTTCAAGGAAATTTACACTGAAGAAAAAGGGTCTCTCATTGCAGCAAGCCTCAGGACCATCTATCCTCCCATCACATGCAAGATAGAAACAGAGCAAAGATCCTGCAAATCCCAGGAGATCAAAGTCAAATAGAGCCATTCCCTGTGGATGCCAAGCTCTAAATTTCAACTGTTCTCTTTTAAGCTCCCCTTTTAATTCTTGGCTTCCTCTGATCTTTCTTTGGGAAGGAGTGATGTTGAGGTGGAGAGGCAACCTCACATTCCCTCCAACCTCATAACTGCCCTCTATGAGTTACTTCTCTTAATTAAACAGTAAAGGTCAATGTGAAGCTGAAGGTGAAATACAGGCTATCAAAAGCCTTGTCCACCTTTGTCAATCCCTGCCATTGTGTCTACACAACCAGCTGATACCATAACACAGGAAATAAACCCTTTATGCTTTAATGAATGTCCCACTGTTGAGAAACTCATATGCTTTTTTTTTTTTAATTTTAATTTTGATACTGAGGAATGAACCCGGGGGTGCTTAATCACTGAGCCACATCCCCAGACCTGTTCTGTATTTTATTTAGAGACAGGGTCTCACTGAGTTGCTAAGTGCCCTGCTAAATTGAACTTGCGATCCTCCTGCCTCAGCTACCTGAGCCACTGGGATTACAGGTGTGTGCCACTGCACCCAACTGAGAACCTCAGATGCTCTATAAGTGAGCTAGGATACTACATCAATTAAATGACTCTAGCACACTGCAGTAGACCAGAAAGTCATCCATGACATCCAAGCATTTCACTCTATAGCTGTGATATCAGCTATGACTGATAACAACACAGCTCACTGGTACAATGATAGTTGCTAGAGCCCCTCCCATGCCCCAACAAGGGCTAAGCCTGGTGGTGGTGGGAGTGGCCAGTATAGCCAGAGGGCCACTTGCAGCACAGGTTAGAGGCTGGCCTGAGTGGGGAGATGGGATGATGCAGAAGAACAACCCACAGCTCACCTGGTGGAGTGAAAGAAGATGTTCAGAGTCCCAGAAAACCAGTTTGCCATCAAGAGGGCTCTAGTTCTGAGGGTGATGGAGTTTCATGCCAGATATTCAACATAACCAGTTATCTAATGCAACTTGACCGCTGTAACCATCCATTCCTGGCTTGGAGAGCACACTGAGGTGTCAGATTCAAGAGTGGGTGAGTGGGCTCCCATTTTCACCCCTTGGTTTGGGCAGGGTGGGGGCTCTGGGTGGACCTTCCAGCAGATGTGAGCCACTGAGAAATCTCTCCCTGAGGAACCAGCCTTGACCCTCCCCTGTGTGGCCTGTTCTCCCTTTCACTGAGCCTTTTCATTCGGGGTTTTCTGGGTGCCCACATTACAGCTAGTTTCGATAGGTTAATTGACTAAATACTCAAGAAAATATGATTTGCTTTAAAAAATTTAAGTGAGAGGTTTAATTTTAGATGTTTTGGCTTGAGTGAACATCATTATTATAAAGTGAATGTCAGAGATGACAGGGAAATAAGTCTTCTCATTCATCTATTCCTCATTAGTTGGAAGACCTGGGCTTAATGGAACCGCCTGATGATCTGTGTGCTCATCATGCCCTGTGTCGCAATCAAGAGCATGAAGAGAGAACCTGCAGAATGGGAGAAAATCTTTGCCACCTGCACCTCAGATAGAGCAATAATCTCCAGGATGTATAAAGAACTCAAAAAACTTAACATCAAATAAGAAAACAAATAAATAAACAATCCAATCAATAAATGGGCAAAGGAACTGAAGGTTCCATTAAGCCCAGGTCTTCCAACTAATGAGGAGTAGATGAATGAGAAGTGCAGTAGACTAGGCAATGGGGAATGGAGGGAAGGAAGAGGGGGTGGGAATAGGAAAGACAGCGGAATAAATCTGACATAATTTTCCTATACATATATGAAAGCAACACAGTCAATCCCACCCTCATATACATCCATAACAATGGGATTATATCTTATAAGACTAAGATATATTCCATGCTTGTATAATTATATCAAAATGGACTCTGCTGTCATGTATAGCTAAAGAACTGATAAATTAAAAAAAATAAAAATAAAGCGATCATCCCCTTTGGTTTGCATTTCTCTTTTTCAGAATTTATCCTACAGAATCTCAGCACCAGTATACAAAATTCTGCATAGACATGTTTGCTGAAGCAATATTTATAACTTCCCTGAGTCAGAAACAATCCAAATATCCATAAATCAGTTCAATCAGATATGATACATTAACACTGTGGAATATCATGCAGGCATTAAAAAGAGAGGGATATTTACATGTGCTGACATAAGAAATGTGCTCATTATATTAAATGAAAAAAAGAAAATTAAGTTAAAGAATAGAATATACAATATAAACTCATTTTATTTATTTTTATTTTTTTTAATCTTTTTTTTTTGAGAGAGAGAGAATTTTTTAATATTTATTTATTTATTTTAGTTTTCGGCGGACACAACATCTTTATTTGTATGTGGTGCTGAGGATTGAACCCAGGCTGCACGCATGCCAGGCAAGCGCGCTACCGCTTGAGCTACATCCCCAGCCCATATAAACTCATTTTAAAGGGAAAAAATATATATACAAATATGTGCATATACATATGTTACAGATATATGTTTGAAAGGATACACCAGCTTAATAGTGAATACCTCTACAGAAAGGGATCGATTCCCCATATTATAATCTTTTTTAGATTTTTTAAAAATAACAAGCACGTATTAATTTTAGAATTTAAAAAGTCTTTTTGAGAAAAAACAGTTATCTTGAACTTATACCTCATTCTCCTCAGGTCCTGCTGTCTGTGAACCTCCTTCCCACTCCCAGCATAGCAAGTCAGGGGCACGGTGAGCCCGGGCCACTGTGAAGGGAGTGGCTTCTCTGTTCTCATAAGTCCCCTGTGATTTTTGTTGATTCATGGGGTGCTTGGGAGAACACTGGCATGGAATGAGGGAATGCGGCTCAGAGCATTGCAGAAGTCACTTCCCCTTTCTGAGCGAGCCTCAGTTTCCCCATCTGGGAGATGGCTGTGCTGGTTTGCACCACTGCTAAGCCACTCCATGCTTTGGCCCTGCGAGTCTAAGTCTCCAACCGTCCTCTTTGAAAAATTCTGTATTGATATTATTCTCCAGAGATGCAGCCACAGCACAAGGGCACTGTTTCCGGCTTCCATGTGACCCCAGACAGCAGTTCCAAAATAAGAATTGGCTACCTAAGAATACCTGTTTATGTTGCATGGGGAAGACCAGATTATTGAGGGCAGACTTACCCCTTCTCTTCCACCAGAGCTCAGGATGCTGAAGGCAGGGATGGGGTGGGGTGAGGGGAGCCAGGCTGGGAGGAGGCTCTGCTGCGGGAATACTCTGGGGTGCTGTCTTGGAACCTTGCAAACAGCCGAGAGGAGAGGAGAGTTTCAAGGGCAGGACTTGAAACCAAGACCCTTGAAATAACATCCATTTCACTTAAAGCATAAAACTTTAGGCGACTCTTTGTTTCTAGAGTTTCAGGCACCCAATTTACAGAATGTACATTGGTCAATGGTCCACGGAGGGGGCTGACTAAACAAGTTCAGTTTTACTGGTCATGAGTGGCACCCCCCACTGAGCAGGCTGAAGGGAGTGGTACCTGGCTGGAGTGAAAGGTAGAGGGCTGTGTGGGGGGTGAGAATCTGTCTTTTAAAACAGCTATCTAAGGATTCAGCTTCAAAATCAGGAGGTCAAGAACAAAGGCATTCCCCAGCCTGGTCTGGAAGGAGGTCATGGAATCCACCCCAGCCCTCTGACCACTGTCTCCTGGTCTATACTATTTCTTTCCATGGAAAGTAAAGAAAAAAAATGCTTTTCAAGTTCCCAACATTTTCTAATCTGCCCAGTGCTTCTAACGGAAACTTCCTAGGAAGCAAGCAGTTCTGCCTGGGGTGAAGGAGCGAGGTCTACTCTCCCCTTGTAGGAGAGTCTTGCTGTGAACATTTTAGACAAGTCAGTAGAGTCCAGTGGGGGCAGGAGACCTCGGTCTGAGCAAGGTTCCTGAGGGACAGCCTGGAAGCATCTTGGGGAGACCCTAGAAAGGGTGGAGGGGGTCGGAGGGATTTTCCCTGACTCTGGACAGAGGCCTTCGAAGGGTTACTGGGAATGCAGAGTGAGTGCAGTCGTGCCTGCCTGGCAGGAGGGCCACCCTGGAAGTCCCACCACGAGGCACTCAGACAGATCAGATCCTGCCCAGAGGGGAAGACAAGGGAGGTTGAGGAGGCTTATGGAGCCAGAAGGAGCAAAACTGCAATCAACACAAAAGCAGATTGTACTTGTATGTGCATGCCAGAGGAGGGGCGTAATCTGTTTGAAGGAGAGAGCTCTTTATGTAGAAAAATTGGCTGATGAATCCTTTTGAGTGGAGATGTGAACCTCTTTGCCTAATGGTCTTGTTAGGGGAGAGGGATGGGGGAGAAGAGGAATAAAGACCTCCACATAGAAACAGTACAGACCTTGGGAGTTACTTTCTGACCACTGGAAAGATTGAGAGGGTCAGGGTCCCAGAAAAGGGAGAGGAGGCGTGCATGAAAAAGCTGGAAATCAAGGTTGGGGACTATAGCTCAGTGGTAGAGCACTTGCCTAGTATGTGTGTGACACTGGGTTCACTCCCCAGTTACACACATGTACACACACACACACACACACACACAGTTGACCATCTGCTGACCACACCAACCAAGAGGAAATAGGAGTAAATCCAAGCTAAACCCTAATTACAGTGCCTGGGATATTAAAAACCTTCAGTAGGCTTTTAACCACGTTTTCCCCTTTTCTGCCCTTATAGACAGGTCTAGCTTACGCTTCTGGAATATCCTGGGAAGGAATATTTCATACCTTTTTAGGACATAAAAGTATGACATTAAGAGTAACTTTTTGCCTGTGTTTTACTGGGATGTAATCTCCCTCCCTCACCCAAAACCTTTAGTGAAATTCTGATAAACCCAACTAATGATTGTTAGTGAGACTGCGGGGACTTAGTTGGGGCTAAGGTAGGGCCAGCAGCTGGTCAGTGAGGAGGGGAGGTAGGACCTGAGAACCACAGGCAGGAGCCAGTGAGAAGTGAAGCAGCCTGCAGAGGGGACCCACCCAGCTGTTTAATCCTCTTGAAAACTCACTGGACTGATGGGGGTCAGGGACTGAGTGAGATCCACTGAGAAGATGGGATGGGATCTTAAGTCATCCTTTATCAATGTTAAAGTAGAGGACCCAGGTTTATGTGGGCGATTCTAGATCATGCCATCTGAGGAACCCAAGATGTATAGATGGGTGAACAGAATCTTCTAGAGTCACACAGAGGATGCTCCTGAAGCATAAGTCAGAGACCTAGGGTAGAAGAGAAGGGTGACTAGTAGCTACTACTCAGGGCTCTGCTATTCCAAGCATTGTTGTAAGAGTTTTCCTTATATTTATTCCTTACAACCATACTTACAGTATAACATGCAACATGGACATTTTTCCTTACCAGTAGATTAGGGCATCCAGCTGTGGTGTTTTAAATTTTGAACAACCAGGCTGGTTGTTCACTTATCCCCATATGCCATATGATACTAGATTTTCTATGTGTGCCAGGAAGTAAAAAAAAAAAAAAATCAAACAAAAAAACCCCCAAAATACACAGAGTTTCATAGTGTTCTACAGATTTACTTAAAATAACTCAGTAATTTATGTAATTGTATTTTTGACCAATTTCCTGAGTTCAAGTTTCAATTCTGCTATTTACCAATGGTGTAGTTGGGGGATATTTAAATTTTCCTAAGCCAAGTTTCTTTATCTGTAAGATAAGGATATTAAAATTTATCTCATATGATTTTTTTGTAAGGATCAAATGAGGTAATTCATTTGAAACCATTTTAAGATTTAAAGCTGTTTAAACATTCAGTATTACAACATAAACATATTTTGCCCAAATAGTTGTTAAAATGATGCCTTGAACTTATATCAAGAGAATCAGGTGGGAAACTAAGAACTGAGATGAGACATCAGAAGGTTTCCAGTTAGGAAATAAATGTAGAAATATCATTCTTTCCCTTTATAGGGGCATTAATAACTTGGTCAATATAATGAAAGAAAAAGACCCCATTAATTATTGAAAAAGAAAATATTACACTAGTAACAAAACTATTTAGAAATTGCTGAGGTCATAAACTACAACTTAATTGAGTTGAAAAATGCTTTAGTTCTTGGATAACAAGCTTGGTGTTATAAACCAAAGTCAATTTATCATAGTTAATACACTTAGTGTGATATTAATTAAAATTCTTATGAGATTTTTTTAAAGTAATGAAGATTTATTTGAGCATGTAAGTAGATGAAGATATTTTAGAAAAAAAATGAGAGATAATGTGTGCCTACTAACTAAGATAACATTTCCAAGTTATAATATGAAAATTGTGTGATCAGTGCAGACTGGTCAACACAATTTACAACAGTGAGAATCAGATGCAGATCTAAGAGTGAGAGAAGAGCTAATGTCAGATGGAAAGGATTTAATAAATAGATTAAGAATAACCAGGCAGCTATCAGAAAAAATAGTTAGATTTTATGTCTCATACTATATACTTACATAAATTTCATGCAGATTTAAATGTTAAAAAAAGACCATAAAATACTAGAAGGAAATATAGATAACCATGCGCACAACTTAGATCTTAGGAAGGACTTTCTGATCATATGACAGAGGTAGAAATTGTAAGAGTAAAGACTGATAGATCTAAGAACTTTTGAAACTTCTGTGTGTCATGTACCAAAGATGACAAACAGCAAACCAGGGAAAAATCTTTGCAAACCATATCACAAGAAATGGTCAATGACCATCATAAGGTATTCCTACAATTTGCTTTTTAAAACTTCAAGTGAAAATGGCTGCAGGCTGGGGATGTGGCTCAAGCGGTAGCGCGCTCGCCTAGCATGCGTGCGACCCGGGTTCGATCCTCAGCACCACATACAAACAAAGATGTTGTGTCCGCCGAAAACTAAAAAATAAATATTAAAATTCTCTCTCTCTCTGTCTTTCAAAAAAAATGGCAGCAAAAGAGAGAAAGAAATCTTTCACAAAGGAAATAGAAATGGCTGATAAATATATGAAAACGATCTCACCCCTATCTGCTAGCATTTAATATTCACTAAAACAATAAGGTAGTTTACAACTTCTATAAGAGTACCCTCAGTTTTCTGAAGTTTAAATGTAAAGCACCTTGGACTACTTTTGTGCTCTAAGCCCCTCTCAGTATCCATCTTTGGGAAGGCTGCTCATTCAGGTCCCAAAGCTCCTGCTGGCAGTTGCTTGGAGGTTGGGTACAGATCCTGGGGCTGGCTTTGCAAATCCAACACTTTAATGTGATGGCAAACGTCATATTGGCTGACTTTGGGGAAGCAGTCATAGCATCCTTCACTCTTCTCAGCCATCCAGCATCCCTTTGTGTGTCTGGCTGTTACTTTAAGTTGCACTTTTCTTTGTCTTTCATCATCTTCGATTGATTGATTTTGAACTCATCCGATGGAAACTTCACAGTCAGTTGCCAGGAGTAATGATGGTTGGGTCATTGTTTTCAGAAAGCACAGAGCAATCTCGATTCAGATGTACATGCATTCTCAGGATGAATTGATCCTTTAATTGTTCTGCTAAAGAAAGGTTGGAGATAAATCTGTGCATTGTACATTGTGGAGAGACAAGCAGACTTATTCAACAATGACCCCAGGAGCACTCCTCAGATTCTGAAAAATAGGACACCTGAGACAAAATGTCACCTTTTCCCAGGTGAGAGGGGCTGAGCATCACTCACTTTCCTATGGAGTTAAGGCCCTTGTGTCCCAGCAGCTAGAATCCCACTTCCCACAGTGTCACCAAGTCTCAGTACTTGGTGTCTAAACTCAGACAGCATGGCACTTGAGCACTGACTGTTTGCTCTCTGCACACCTGGCGCTCCCAGTTGCACTGGGGAGAGGGGAGGAGCAGCAGGAGGCCTTCTCCTGGACCTAACAGCCATAGTCTGTCTGAACATCCGGGCCCATGGATGAGGAGAGAACTGGGGACCATGTGCCTCATCATGCTGGCCCTTTCCTTGTGTGTTTCTCTGTTCCTTATACCCATTCCAAGTGATAGGGTGGCATTTGGCCTCACCCCCCTCTCCATATGCTGGGACCATCTTCAGGTAGATTTAATTCATTCCCAAATAACCTTAGGCACCCGTGTCATTCAGAAAAGCCTCATTGTTTGAGTGTTTTGCCTCTTTTAGTTTCTTTGGTAGCCTTTGGTCCTAAAGAAAAAGATTAAGGAAGAGTCTTTGCAAATATTCATGATATTTGGTAATGATTGAATGACATTATGGCTGTCATTTCTGTGTTTTTTGGATAAGTGGAGAAAAGTGAAATCTTCCAGATCTCAAGTTGCTGGATAGATCAGTTAATAAAGCCTCCTGGTTCCAATTGCCTGGTCTGGAGAGCTGAGAGGGTATTTTAATATGACAATATGTTTGCAAGGAAAAAAATTTCCCTCATTGGTCCTCAACCTTCCAGGGTTATCTTGGAGTATTATAGTTCCTTACCTTATTTTGAATTAAAAAACAAACAAGTATTAAATATCCCAAAGTAAACCCTATAAATATATGGAGCCCCATGTAAGATCCCCCATTTTTACCTGTTACATGGGAGGGCAAGGGTTGCATTGCAATTTTTGGAATCTGTTAACATGACTGACCTGGGTCAGTGTTGGCGTTGGTGACAATGACAAGCAAAAAAGTGACCTGGAGGGTCCCCCTGGTATGAGTTGCAGCATTAAGAAAGGTTTTTGACTCTGCTGGGTGGGGTTTCCTGCTCAGATCCATTTTATTGGGAACCACTGTGTTCTTATGCCCAGTCTGTGTGGTTTAAATGGAACTGATCACGCCCAAGTTTCCATTTTCATCTGACCCAAGATGTTGGATCCTGAATTAGTCATTTGGGATTATAACCTAGAGCTTTCTATTCTTCTTTCTGGGTAAAGGATTTGGATAGAGACCTGGAGGCATCTTTAACCAAATGCATCTCACCTAGTACCTGACAAAGTCCAATATTATGCAGGAACCAAAACAGGGTCAGTCAGCAGTTGACTGGATACTCCAGTGCAGTGGTCTTTATTCTAGCTTTCAGAAAAAAGATAAAGGATAAAGAGATGAAAACAAGAGAAACTGAGGAGCGTACAGAGACAATTAAGGAAGGACAGTCTAGACAATTGAAAAAGAACATTATATAAGTCCCCATATACTGACCCCATTTTGTATTGTGATAGTGACACATCAATCATCTATTTCACCTTTGTTCTTATCCAGTGTTTGTTCAATTGCCTAGACAAGACCACCAGGTGCACTTTTTATTTTTTTCAAATCACCTTTCCAAAGGGATGATCAGAGTTCGGTATCCCTGGCTGACAGCAGATTGGAAGATGGAAGTGTCAATGCCCTGCAGCCAGAGTCTACCAGGAGCACCAACAGTTGGGCAGGTGGAGTTTCTCCTTCTGCTGGAGGGAGCTTGCACACTGTGGGAAGTATTGGGTATTTCAGCTGGAGAGTATTGGAGAGAAAAAATTATAAGGCTCAGGCTTGTGTTAGGTAGTTTGGGGGGAGTTTTAGGAGAGGTGTTAGATGCTGGCAGGCAGGGGTTAATGTTATGACTGAGTATCTCACTAAATCTAATCTAGAAGAGGAAAGACTAGGTGAAGCCTAAGGCAATAGCCAGTCGTATCGGCCAGAATAAAGAGATACTTGGTCATTTTTTCTGGTTTGACCAGTGCTCGTATTTGGTCTGTGTTCATACATGATCATGCAGTAGTCTAGTTTTTGCTGGCCCCATCACTGGCCCCAAGTGACCTTGTCTGATAGTGACCTTGTCTGACCCAAAGCTCAGCTGTGCTGTACCAGCTGCTGGCGGGAAGGGGCAGATTTGCTCTTTCTCAGAAGGAAGAGAGACACCTTAATTTTCTCCCCTCTCCCTGCCCCTTGCATCTGAAGTCACCTTCAGTCAGTAGCACCAGCAGCTACTGGCCATACAGTCTCCAGGGCTCTGCTTGGGGAAGGCAGTTGCAGCAGCAGCAGCAGCAGCAGCTCGGAACTTGAACTCTGGTTCCAGCAGAAGCAGCAACTGGTGACTGTAGGCCCCAGGGCTACTGCAGCTGGCACGGGTGTGTGGACTCCTGGTACCCAGCAGATTGGTGCAGGCAAGAGCAGGGCCTCCATCAGCCTCAGTGACAGGCTCTATGGAGTTCCGTTTCCCTTTGCTTCCCCAATCTTAGGGTTTAACTTTAGCCTTTCCTTTTTGCTCTTCCATCCTTCAAACCCTGTGAAACACCTAAAGTGCTTTCAGTTTTTTTTTTTTTAACTAGACACTGCTTGATAGTTTCCCTTTATAACCAGTCCTGCCATTCAATGTCAAATGGTTATGTCAGATTTTATGACCTCCTAAGTGACAAAACTTAATTATGAGTGCAGTCTTTTTCAAACTGATGCCACAGATCCTTGGGAATCTACAGATAGACTCTGTGAGTTCCCAAATGGAAGGCGTGCTGGTGAGCTCTATGGCTTCTAGTGCTTCTATAAATGAAAGTCATCTTATACACAACTTCTGCTTGTGTTGCTTTACTTGGCCCAGACACGTGGCTGGCATTTCTCCTTTGGGGTCGTCTTCTGTTGTCTGAATATCCAAGTGGCCCTGAAATGAGCAGAGCTAAGTCACAGGATGTGTGAAAGACATCTGGAAAGTTTTTTTTTTTTTTTTTTTTTCAGTCAACTTCCCAGAGAGGCAGACGTGCTATTAATAGTTCAATAATAAAACGAAAGAAGATTCGCCTAGCTCTCCTGATGCTGTCTTAGCTTTGACCTCTAAACTATTCAAGAATGTATCTTCTAATTTAACAAGTACTGTGCTGAGTAGGCCCTACCTCAAGAAAACCAAATAAGCATGCATATTCTTAAAGAGATTAATGCGTGTTTTAAAATTGAGATCCCTAAGAAGACTTAGAAGAGGACAAGATGCATAAAAATGTTAAACCCAAGACTTTTTTTTTTTAAACCCAAGTCTTTAGAGACATGATGATATTAAGGAAATCCATATAAAATGCCTTCTGTTGATGAGGGCCGGAGAGTGGAGACTTTTGGTAATGAGAAGAGGCCCCAGGCTTGATAAGAAGTCATGAAATGAGAAGAAGGCTTACTGTCCTAAAGAAAAGTGTGGAGGTAGGTGGGAAGTTTGAACAGGGAAGAGAACTTGCGATGTGGGAGATCCAGACAGAGAGATGGCAGGCATGCTGGATTGAAAAAAACAGACTCCCACTGCTCTGAAGCCTGTCTTCTCTACACCTTTGAGACTTTGAGCTGGGTGATCAGTATTGAACAGAATCCTGTAGAATTTCCCTTTCTTTTTTATTTATTTTGGTACTGGGGATGGAACTCAGGGTTACTTGATCACTGAGCCACAACCCCAGCCCTTCAGTTTTCTGAAGTTTAAATGTAAAGCACATTTGCTATGTGCACAACCTTTATCTTAGGAAGGACTTTAAATTTATCTCATATGAGATAATTATTCCATAAGGACTTCTAAGATAAAAGTTTGTCACAACCCCAGCCCTTTTATATATGTAATATATAAAATTTATTTATATAATATATATCATATAAATATATATTTTATTTAGAGACAGGGGCTTGCTGAATTACTTAGGGCCTTGCTAAATTGCTGAGGCTGGCTTTGAACCCTTGATCCTCCAGCCTCAGCCTCCCATGCCGTTAGGATTACAGGCGTGGGCCATCTCTCCAGGGCCCCTACTGTACCTATAATGCATCCCAGCTTTTTCAAGTCAAATTTTAGGTCATGTTAAAAAAAATGAGCTCTCGTTTTCTTTGTCTCCCCAACTTTAAAGATCTGTTTGCTTGCTGGGTACGGTGGCTCATATCTGAAATCCCAGTGGCTTGGGAGGCAAAAGCAGGAGGATCACAAGTTCAAAGCCAGCCTCAGCAAAAGCGAGGCACTAAGCAACTCAGTGAGACCCTATGTCTAAATAAAATACAAAATAGAGCTGGGGATGTGGCTCAGTGGTTGAGTACCTCTGAGTTCAAACCCTAATACCCCCTCTCCCCCAAATATGTTTGTCATTTCTTGATTTATTTATATAGGATTTTTTAGGGCCCAGCTCATTGCCAAACTCAGAACAATCAAATGAGTAGAGGTAGAAGAGAATGGACCCTTGTGTTTCTGACTTTAGCAGATTCTCTTTTATTTATTTATTTTTTTACTTGCAAAGAAGCTTGCACTATTTTCTTGCTACCCAGTGAATCTGTGTTTTGTAAACACCACTAATCATGTAGATAAGACCAGTCATGGGCTATTTTCTCTTTTATTCATAAAAACTTCTTGGTAAGAGACAGAAAAGGCTGCACTTTCAATGAGATTACATTGGTCCGGGAGTTTTGTCAAGAACCTTCCATCAAGGCATCTTAAATCTCTTTGGTTTCCCTCTTGGGCTATTTTCTTTGGCTGTTCAATTGTCTTCAACTGTAAAAGGTTATAAATATGTTTTAATGCGAGCAAGCCCATCTTCCAATGAATTTCCCAAGTCTCCCCACAGCAGTTAATCATCTGTCCCTTTCACTTCTGCAAATGAACAGAAGATTAAGCACTGGTTTGAGGACGAGCTCAGCATTCAAAGCAAGAGCAGGAAGGCTCTCTGAGTTGCTGTCGCCTTGGGTCTCAAGGGCTATATAGCTGGTTTGATAGCCTTTCTTACTAAAAAGCAAGATGACTGTTCAGGATCTGTTGGGAAGCTAGAAATTGTTTGAAGCTTAGGGTGGATTCAATTAAAAATCCTACATGGAAAATTAAATAAAGCCAATCTGGAAACTGATGAAATGCAAATGCATTTTCTCCCATTCCCAATCCCTCTCTGCTACATACCTGCCCAAGTATCTGCCCAATTAGCAAGGATTTGGGGGTTTAGGAATATTTTTGGATAAAACATGGCTGATTCTAAGGGATTTCTTATTTTGACTGATTTGCAGATGAACCAGGGCAAACAGACCAACCCTGCTTTGGGCCATAATTCATTTTTTTCAAGTTGCCCACCAGATTCTGAGCCCCAGGGAACACAGTCTGGGAGATGGGTTCAAACAGACCAAAGCTCTTAGTTCCTAGAGAGCACATTTTCTCCAATGGCTGGCCCTTCTCTCTGTCCTGATTGCTGATCAGGGCAACTAGGAAGATACATGGTCTCTTTTCTCCTCCCTCAAACCTCCAGAGCAAAGGCAGCCCTTTTATTAATAGGGCTAATCCTATACCTTCACAGTGCTAGACCCACCATAGCTTTTTCTATGACTTTCAGAATTCCATATAATCCTGCAAAAATGTCTCATTTCCTTAAAAGGCCCATATTAGGGGCCCATAGTAGGAGTACAGTAAATGCTAGTTAGTCTGACTTTTTAATACTTGTCATGCCAGGTGCAAATCTCCAGTTCTCTGATGCTGGGCTTTGAGGTTGTTTGTTCCATGCATCCTGGGCCATCAAGTAGCACAGTATCTTGTCTCTGATCAGTTTCTTTTTGCTTAGATAACAGCTAACATTCCCCAAGTCTACACAGCTCTCCTCTTGGATAATCCTAGGGTCTCCTTTTGTGCTGGTTGGGAAAAAAGGGTAGATTGTGTGGTGCCAAAGCCACGGTTACAGAAGAGCTTCAGGTGTGAGCTTTCATGTGGTACCAGAAGTCAATGAGAGAAGGAGAAATATGCAGCCCTAGGTCATCCAGTTGAAGTGGATCTTATCTAAAAAACTACTTGCCCTTTTACCAGACATCCTCTGCTTATCTCTTCCAAGTTAAAGGGCTCACAATTTCAAAACTTACTTTATGTATTTAGCAGAAAGGATTTCCTTATGTTAAAATATAGTCACCCCCTGGGATTTCTATAGCTCATGCCATGAAGTTCAGGACCCTCTATTTCATTGGTTTGAGGACTCTTGGGTAACTCACATTAGAATAGCAGAGATGAGGCCATTTGGAAATAAGTATTATTGGTCATTTTGTGTATCCTTTTCCATGGGTTGCACAACATTCACAGATTTCCTAAACTTGAGAATTACAGGAATGCTTCAGTCCTACCCCAGGATGATCCCATTCCTACTTGTGTCTTGTGGAGGTGTCAGATGGCAGTTTTCAGGAAGCTGCCGCTTGTGAGGGCTGCTTGCCGAGTGCAGCGCGAGAATCCAACCCACTGTTGCAGTGGTTACCTGGCCCCTTCCAACAGGTCAGAGCCTCCTGCCCTTGGTTCTGGGACCAAGGCTTTCATTAATGCTTCTCAAAGAGCATTAACTGTAGACAGTCTCAGCAAGCAGTGGACACACTGAGTAAATATCAAACATAACTTCAAAAATATCTTTGTTGAGCATTTTTATGGTTGTTTGCTTTTATTTACTTATTCAAAGTTTGTTCCCTCATCCTGGCATCATTTAGCTGACCTCCGTTTGGGTCAGTTTTAGAGTTTTTGTGGAACTCCACAATTCCCATCCAAACAGTGGCTGGTTGCTTGGCTAGTTCCTGCATGTGCGGAACTCAGTGGCTTTTCCAGTCAGTGGGAGGTAGCCTGGGGCTGTGAATCCAGCTACTTACTGGTGGGTCTTCACAAAGCAGAGAAAACCAGGGATTGGATGTTGGCATTGTCACTTTGGAGAGAACTAGAGAGGTACCAGGGAGAAGAGATTTTAATTATCATTAAAAAGTATAGAATGTCTAGATAAACCGGATAGCTCCTTTCTTTATGATTTTGAGCCATTTTCTGGCTCAAATAGGCCCACTTTCTATGTTGAGGTGGATCCTAGCTATTTAAAACAGCAAAACTCAAGTGGAATGTGTGTATGTGTGAGTGGCAGAGAAAGGAAGAGGGTATTCCTTGAGTGTAGATGTATGATATCTTCACCGAGTCTCCAACAGAGTGTTTGGTATATAGAAGGTGATCAGTAAACACATGTGAAACAAGTGATCGTAAAGATATTCTTACCTTCAAATACAGATCCACCCCTGACTAATTCATGCTTTCATAACATTTTAAAATACCTAGTATAGCACAACTTTAAAAAAATATTAAAATGTTTTTAGGAATTAGTGTAAGAGACTCTGGTAGCAATTCAAGGAAAATCATCATCTTTAAAAATTGTATATGGACAAAATTTGTTAACATTAAGTTATTTTACATCATTCTCTTATTTCCTTGAATTCCTTTTGCCATGTCTTTTCCAGTATATAATTTTAGCCTGATACAGTACATTTTTATATTTATTGATCACACCATCAAAATTTGGTATATCAAAATTGTGAATAGAAATTGAACTTTCAAACAATTTCTTATGATCATAAGGCTCTAAGTGTTTAAAATTTCTTCTGGATTGAGTTATCGATGTGATTCTTTATTAGTGCACATTTGACATAAGCAGCATAAATGAGTTATGAATATTGATAAATAACTATTAAGCATCCTGGATTAGGGAAGGTAACAGCCAGCTTTCCTAGAGTTTACTTTGAATTAGCACGATGATGAAGTCCCCCTGCTTTAATCCTCACACAAAACAAGTAACCAGAAGCAACCTGACGTGAACCAATCTGCTATCTTCTTATTCTCTCTCCCTGTCCTGGCCTGATAAAGGAAAATAAATTTGAAATGACCAATCCACTTTTTGTCTTTCGTTTCTGCTTTCTTCAGCCCCCGTCAGTCTATAAACTCAACCTCTTCCAATCAGCCCATTCTAACATTAATTTTGTTATGCAGTGAAATGTGCCTGAATACTAGAATAAAAAATAAAACTAACTATAACTTTGTTGTTGATGTGACCAGTTGGTCACATCAGTCTCACTTTATCTAATTAGAAAGGATTGACTTTATTTTTCAATTTCTATTTAAAAAAATATTATTCAAAAAAACCCATAAAATAAAGAATATGTAAGATATATTACTAAAAGCAAATCAGCAATAATGAATGATGTACATATAATACACATCATGTATTTTAGAGTAATATATCACATTAAAGTAATATAATTATTACCCTTTAGTAAAATGCAATATAATGTGTGTCTAAAATATGATTATTTAAGAAGGTAAGCATGGGAAGCTTGGTATTTGGAAAATGTGTTTGTGTATTGAATACTGGTGACTATCTTTGTAAAATAATTAAGAATCATGTATAAAAATCAGAAATTATTTACTACATTAGCTACCATGATCAAACTTTTCCTACGTATTTGATGAAGTATAAAAATGAATCAGTCTGATTCATATATAATTCATGTGTAATTTTGCTTTTTGCTAAAATGAGATAGAAAAAAGATAAAAAAGATAGCATTTTATGAAATAAGGTAATGGCAGAATTTAATTGAAATAAATATTTTATGATATGATGTGTTAAAATGGGTTTTAACTATTCTATTGTATGAAGCACCCCAAATCTGAAGGATCACAAAGGATTTTTATCTGCAAGAGTGAGTCAGTGTATGTCAGAGAATTCTGGTAGCTCAGAATTATTATTAGTGCACATTTGACAGAAGCAGCATAAATGAGTTATGAATATTGATAAATAACTATTAAGCATCCTGGATTAGGGAATCTTGTTTAAAAGAATCAGCATTACTGAGCTGTACCTGTGTTTGGGATAAACATTTAAAAGTATTGCTCAACTCTAAATACTGAGGTGTGCAGGATGCATGTTTTTTTTTTTTCTGTTCCTAGGGGATTCTTCCTCAAAAGTGATGCTTGCCTTAGCAATATTTGGGGAGTGGAAGAAGTGAAACCCCTCATATTTATTTACTCTACAATACATCCCAAATCAGAACTTGCAAACACAGGCCAACATACCCTAGTGCTTTGCTTCACTGTCACAGAAATCTCTCCAAGCCCCACAGACAGAGCCAGCCTAAGGCAAGCCCAGGAGCTTTGATCAGTCACTAAAGAAATATTGTCCCAAAGTGAGTGGCATTTCAAATTGCCCCCCCCCCATTTTTTTTTTTTTTTTTTTTTTTGCACCTTGCAGGGTGTTATAGCTTAGGGCAGGCCCAATAGTAAGATTCCACATATGCCTTTCTTTTCTATCAAAAAGAAGGTCAGTTATAAAAAGGAAAATCTACGTGATCATTCTGAGCTGTTTTCAGGTGAGTTTCAGGAATGGCAATTGAGGCATCTAAACATTCATTTCCTTTCAACTCTGGTGCAAGGGAGTACCTTGCAAAATCCTAATTTGCTGCTCTTGGTTTAGAGGACCATGTGAGTCAACTCCTACCACCAGGTGGCAGCATGCTCCTAGCTGTTGGTGGGATTCAAGGTGAGGAAGAAGCTTGGGTATGTGTAACTTTAACAGCCTTGAACAAATGGGCCTGAGCCAAGGCACAGTGTGCACAAACCCCACGAACCAAAAGCAGAAAAACCCACAATGCATAGAAGCGAAGGGAAATGTCTCTTAGTCTCATTTTTTGCTCACTTCAGCACGGATGGACCGGGAGATGCACACTTAGCAGAACAGGACCAAGGTTAAAAGGTTTGCTGGAGCAATAAGGAGGTAGCAGGTGATCTGTAGGAACACTCCTAATTTTTCCCCTGTGAGGCCGTCTGCACCACTAGCATCTGGCCAATTCCTTTGAGTGGCTTTTGTCTAGAGCAAATGCTGAATGTTGCAGAGATCTGTTCTGTGGGCTGGGAGGCCAGGCTTGGTGCCTCGTAAGAACACCTCCCAGAGGACAAAAGAGGACAAATGATTCTGCAGCCACTCTGACCTGGGCTCTGTGGAAGAGACTCGATATCCCACAGGGGTGAGTGTGTTATTTGCCTGATTCTTTCACTGACTTAAAGGGCTCTGTGTGCTGTGCAATTGCAGAATCAGACTAGACTCTCTGACTTACCAGTGGGCCAATCTCTGACCCTAAAGCACCTCCTTCCTTCCTCTGATCCTATCAGAGGTGACATGAGATTTAAGAACATCATGCCATAGCCAAGAGGTGACCATCCCTGCCACTACTCAGGAAGAGATTAAGTTTTCAAAGCCTCAGTTTCCACATGTATTAGATTATTTTCATGTTGTTCAAAGTAGTCACTTGAGAGGAGCTTTGCTCTTCCACAACTACTCCCAGGGCCAGAACTTAGATGTTTCTAGACTTTGCAGAGAGAAGTCTCCTGGCCAAATTTGTGCTCTGGAGTTGGTAACATGAGGACTACCCTGAAGGGCAGGAAGGGATAGATACCAAGTCACAAGTGGGTGCCCATGGGGGCTGTGGGTTTACTGTGCTGCTGGCTTCTGACTTTTTACTCAGAAACCAGAATGAAATGAGGGGGTTGGTGGGCCTTGTTCTAGAAGGAGTGTCTCAAAAGGAGGCTGCAAAAAGCTGAGAAAAACTGTGATGAGCTTTACCTTCTCACGACTGTCAGCAGTACCTGCTTGTCTCTACCAGATTACAGAGAGCAGATTACAGAGAGGGCCCATCCTGCCAGTGAAAAGTGTCTCCACCCACAGCACCTGCCCTGTGGAGGGTTATCTCTGCCTCCCATACCGCCCATCTGGAAGCCCTGTTCCTGCTGTCTCTATTCTTGTACTTCACTTGGAACATCTAGCATTGCTAATGGCTTGTCAGCCACCTATTCTGGCTGCCAACCTTAATCCTGGAATTTCAGTCTTATCACCTGCAGTGTTTTCAGATCCTTTTCATTATCTTTCCTGGGTACCTTATGCCCTTGTTCCTACCAAAAGTATATATTCTTTCTTCCCTTGGGCCAAAGTCTGGTGCCAGGCATCATGTGATTCAGTGTCTCTCCAAGGGCCCCAGTGCTTCACAGTATCAAGACCGCCACAGAGGGTGCCAGTGTGGTCTGCATCTGGGATTCCCCTGTTCCGACTGCTTGTGGCCTTTTGCATGGTCTCCACAATGCATGGCTCTCTGAGAATCAGAGGGAAGTTTACTGATTCTCCTGACAAAGCGACAGCATTACAGTAAGGTTATGAGTGACAGCCTTTACAAGTTGTCATGCTTGAAGGAGCAGTGAGTGGAGTGTAAGCTCTCATTTTTCTTCCCCTGCCAGACACACTTTTCTCCCAGATCAGAAGCCCCTGATTTTTATATGGAACTCTTTGGAATTAAAGAGCCTAAAATCAAGTCACCACTAGGGGTTCTTATACTCTAGCAGTCACATAGACATGTTTTTGCCACACCACAGCTCCAAAGACAGAGCCACCCAGGGTGCTCATGGGGACCAGATGTACATGGTCAGTGCCCTTGTTATCAGTAAACAACGCTGACCAGCTGGCAGAAACTTCCCTAAAACACCTCAGACCCAGGGACACAATGCATCACTAGTCATCAGAACATTTCATGGCTTGGCCAGGGCTCTATGTCATGCACAGGCTCAGAACATAGCCAAGGACAATTCCAGGCTTGTGGCACTAACTTTCAGAGCACACCAGTATTTCCTTTTCTTTTTACCACAAAACAGTGAACAGTTCAACAACTGCAAAGTAAAAAGCCATTTTATCACCCCTTGGGTGAAGAAATAGAACACCACCGGCACCCCAGAATCCCTCTGTGTTCTTTGCACTGTTACATTTTGATGGCAATCACTGCTGGCTTTCATTTCTGATTTGCCTCCTACGTATGCATGTAGTTCAGCAGTCTACAGTCTGTTTTTGACCTTGGTTTACTAGGATAATACGTTTTCTAACTCTTTTGTATAAGATTAATTTTTCTCTCAGTGTAACCGCTGCATACTGTTCCATTGTTAAAAGACACCTCAATGCTTTCATCCACCTGACTGTTTGATAGACATTTGGGTTATTTCCATTTTGGGGCTATTATAAAAAATTCTGCAATGAACATTTGGCATGTGTACAGGAACACACATATTTGCATTATCTCGGGAATGTTTATCTCCAGCTTTACTAAATAAAGTGAAAATCTTCTACAAAGTGGCTATACCCAATCTGAATTCCCAGAGTATGAATATTCCTGTTCATTTATAGTTCCTTCTGTATTCTGGATAGTAGTTCCTTGTTGGGTATTTGTTTCTCTGTTGAAGATGTGCTCTGCTTTGGGGCTTGCCTTTCCACTGTCTAAAGAGGATCTTTGGATGAACAGCAGTTTTTAATTTCAGTGTCTAATTATCAAGTTTTTGCCTTTATTTGCCTTTATGGCCAATGCTTTTTGTGGCTTGTTTAACAAAAACATAAAAATCCTCTACCCCAAAGTTAGAAAGAGATTTTCTTGCATTTTTCACTAAGAGCTTTATAATTTTGTTTTTTATACTTAGTCTATAATGTACCTGGATTGTATTTTTTTGGCATATTTGGCATATTTTATTTTATTTGGTATATTTTCCAGTTTGATTTCTCCATGACTACCCATTTATCACATTTCCTTATGAAAAGTCACCCTTCCATGCTGCAATGTCATCTTTGTACGTGTGGATCAGCTTCTAGGCTCTTGATTATCATCCACTGGTCTGTTTGTCAATCCTTGTGCAAATACCACAGTAACTTAATGAATTAAGCTTTATGAGTTTTGACATTTAGAAGGACTTCAAGGGTGTCTTGGCTATTCTTGGTCCTTTGTGTTTCCATGTAAATGCTAGAAACATGCAACTAAAAGTAAATAAACAAAAATAAAACTAGATTTAAAAATCTAATTAACCCTGTTTGGATTTTCACTGGGATTGCATTGAATCTATATGTTGGTTGGGGAGAAATATCATCTTTGCACTATGGAGTTTTCTCATTTATTCCTTTCCTTATTTGAATCCTCTTTAAATTTCCCTCAATAATATTTTGCTTTTCTCTCCATATAGACTTTGTATCTTTTTTCTCTGTATTCTAAGCACTTGACATTTCTTGATGCCATTGCAGATAGTAGTTTTGAAATTTTCATTTTCTATTTATTATTGGCACATAGAAGTAAATTTGATTTTGTTTTCTGGTAATTTTGTGACTCTTTCTTATTAATTTTAATAATTCATCTGTAGTACTTCTGGACATTCTATGAGCACAATCTATACTGCGATATAGGAATTTTATTATCATCCATTCCAAGCTTCATGCTTTTTATTTATCTTGCCATTTGGGGCTGGTTTATCAATCAATAAAGCGTTGAATAGAAAAGGCAATAGTGTATATTTTTGTCTTTCCCTCATTTTAGCAGGAATATTCAATATTTTACCATTAAATGTGATGTTTTATGTAGACTTTTCTGTTTTTGTTGATTACTTTAACAGCGTTTCTAGCTTACTAAGAGTTTCTTTTTTAATCATTAATGTAAGTTGAATTTTATCAAACATCTCACCCTATTTTGAGATAATCATGTTATTTATCTCTTTTAATCTGTTAGTGAGAAAAATTACATTGACTTTATAATACTGAAGCCACTTACAATCCTGGGATGAATCCAATTTGATCATGAAGTTTATTCTTTTATCTATATCACTGGATTCTGTTTGCAAATATTTTGTAATGTTATTTTGTCTCTTTTTTATAAATGAGTTTAGCAGTAATTTTCCTTTCATATACAATTTTTATTATTTTTGGATATCAAATCATTCAATTTATTGATGTAATTCTTTCAAAAGAATCACCTTTTAAATTGTTATAGTAGATATGGTGGTATTGGTGTCCCCCTTTTCATTTCTGGTATTGGGTATTTGAAACTTCTCTTATTTTTGCTGGGTTAGTCTTGCCTGAGGATTATCAACTTTTAAACACATTTTAAACTTTCTTTTATATTATTTATTTTCTTTCCTTTCGGGGCATTTAATTAACCTTTTTTTTTTTTTTCCAGACTGGTATATTTGTGTGTATAATCTGTCATTTCTTCCTCCAAATAATATTGCTTTAGTGATTTTTTTTCTTTTTGGTATTAGGGCTTGAACCCAGGGCCACTTAACCATGAGCCACATCTTCAGTCCTTTTTATTTGTTGTTTTGAGACAGGGTCTACTAAGGGCCTTGCTTAGGGCCTTGCTAAGTCGCTGAGGCTGGTTTTAACCTTTCGATCCTTTCTCCTCAGTCTGTAGAGTCGCTGGGATTACAGGCATGTGCCGCTGCACCTGGCTGCTCTATTGCATTTTAAAGTTTTTTACTGGCAATCATCATCATCATCATTATCATCATCATCATCATAATTTTCATGTGATTTCTTCTTTGATCTACGGCTTACCTGGCAATGTATTTTGTAATTTTTAAAAAATATTTTTTAGTGGTAGATGAGGATCAAATCCAGGGCCTCACACATGCTAGGTGAGGGCTCTACCACTGAGCAACAACTCCAGCCTGTATTTTGTAATTTTAAATGTTGTTTTTCTAGTTATTTTGAATGTTGCTTGAGTACATTGTGAAAAGGGACAATATTCTATATAATTTCTATCTATATTCTATATAATTTGAGATATTCTTAATGATTTCTTTTCATTTATTTATTTATTTTAATGTGGTGCTGAGGATGGAACATAGGGCCTTGCGTGTGCTAGGCTTGTGCTCTACCGCTGAGCCACAACCCCAGCCCTCCTGATGATTTCTTAAAGACTCATTAGATAGTTGAGTTTTATGAGTTCCATATATGTCTGCAGAAAACGTGCACTCTATGATTATTGGCTACACTGTTGTTCATTACTTCAAATTAGTTAATCATAATGTTCAAACATCTATGTCCTTACCAAGTTTTGGATTGATTACTCTACTAATGACTGTTTTAATATTACTAACTCGATTGTGAAAATCTGTATTTTTCTTTGTCTTTTTGTCACTTTTGCCATGAGGATTTTTGAGGCTACATAATATAATTCATCCAAATGTAAGATTCTTATTCTTTCCTGTTGAATTGAATCATTTATTGTCATTGTCATTCAGGAGTGATTCTTTTACTTGTAATAAAGTATTTTTTGACTTAAAGTTGATTATTCTTATATGAGAATAGCAGAACAGCTTCCTCTTGATTTATTGTTTTGAAATCTGACAGGCAATTACTGTGTTCTTAAATAGAATTATTACATAAGTTTACTGATGTCATTTGCAATTTCCTTAATTTCTGTTCTGTCGGTCACAAACGATTAAATTTTATTTGTTGAAATTGTATTTTCATTTCATATATATATTTAATTTCAAATATACACATTTATATATATACATATATATATATGTGTGTGTGTATATATACGTGTATATATGTATATATTTGATGGATTGGAAATCTAGGTGACAGTTATTTCTGCTTATGATTATGTACTTCCATTATTTTTTGCTGTAAAGAAGTCAGCTACTTATTTAACTTTTATTTACTGGAAAGTTATTTCTTTGTTTGTTTGTTGTCCTTTGGCAGATTTTAAGATTTTGTTTTTGTTCTTTGGTTCACTGTAATCTCACCATGATGTGTAGAGTTATGGATTTATTTTTCTTTTTCTTGCATGGGATTCATGAGATTTCCTTGGATCTGTCGTTGGTGTCTTTTTATCAGTTCTGAAAAATTCCTCATTGCCATCTCTTTACATATTGTCTTTGTCCCATTCTCTGGTTTCTCCTTCTGGTCTTTCAATCATGTTTGACTTTCTTATTTCACTTTTGTTTTCAGTAACTCTTCTGCATTTCTCATTGCCTTGTTTCTCTAGCCTTCATTATGCATAATTATTTCTGATCTATCATCTAGTTTTCCTCTTCTCTAATTTTTGTCTACATTATTCTGTTAAACCCAGTCATTGAGTTCATACTTTAAAAGGAAAAAAAAGTCTCAGTTCTGGAATTTATATCTGATTCACTTAAAAATCAACTGTGTTACTTTTCATTGTTTTATTTTTAGTTTTTCTTGCTTCTGTTTCCTGTTAAAGTGTTCACGCTTGACTTTTTTTTTGGAATATTGTAGTCAGTGTTAGTTCCAATATCTCAAACAAGTGTGCGACTCTTTCTACTGTTCATTATTTCATGAGATTTTGCTCATGGGGTCTTATATAGTGTACTTAGTTAATTTGAAAATTATTGTGTTTAAAAATTTATTTGGAGAAATAATTTGAGACTTTCAGATAAAATTTTGTGTGCTTCTGACAGGTATCCAGGCGGCCATACACATTCAGTACCATCCTCCTCTAAATTCAAAGTTGAGGGACCTTGAATCTTTGATGTCACAAAGCTAAAACCTGTTCAAGACTTGGTTTACTTCTATTTCATCCTTTCTCTGAGGTTGGGGATCTTTTGACTTCCAACTTAGGATTTTTATTCTCTGGCTTCAGGGAATCGCTAGATAGTTAGCAAATAATGAATTCCTCAAGCGAACACAGGAAGTTCCATTTGGGTCCTTTAGGCATTTCATACTTTCCTGCTTCGTTCTGGCTTTTTTTTTTTTTTTTTTTTGCAGTACTGGGGATTGAACCAATGGCCTTGTTCATGCTAGGCAAGTGTTCTACCCAAGAGTAGAAACCCAGGGCCTCACAAACTTGCTGAGGCTAGCCTCCAACTCGCAATCTTTCTGCCTTAGCCTCCCAAGTAGCTGGAAATACAGGCATGTGCCACTGTGCCCAGCTTCTGCTTCCAAGTGTGAAAAATCGTGGGTGTAGGTTTGGCTGTGAGAGGGGAACTCACTCGAAAATATGTTTGTGCTGTTGAAGTCCTGAGAGTGGGGGAGAGGTTGGGATGATGCGTGGCCTTGTGGGTGGCTGGGGTGGTGGGATTAGAGGGCATCAGTACGCATTTAGGGCCCAACAATATTTCTGTAATATCTTATGAGGCTGCCTCATCTCTAAAAAGCTCATTGAGAAAGGCATATGTTAAAATAGTCTATTTTTCCCAGAGACTGTCAGAAAGTCAGCGCTGTAGGCCTTTATAGAACACGAGGCTCCTGCTGCACGCCCACCGTTCCCATGTTTACTGTGACACGTTTCTCTTGGCTCTGGAGTGTCTCTGGCTAGGAGGGCTGAGAGACTGACTCATCCTTCTGTTGGCAGCCCAAGATTTCCTAAAAAATACACAGGGGGAGGGAAGTTTGCAAACAGATTTTGCATTTCCAAGTCAGATTTCTACTGGAGCAGCAATTCTTAGATCTTAGTTCTTAGATCCACAGACTAGTGTTCAAGTCTGGTTTTTCATTATTCTAGAGAAATGCCAATGGGAGGATTTCCCTTCCACCATTTGCAGGCCCTGTTCATATTCTTCCTCCTCTGGGCACAAAGCTGGAGCTACAGATGCAGAAGGGGTCTTCCACCCAGAGTTTCTATTGCTCTATTTATCCTATTGATAATATTTCAAATGTACACTTGAGAATGAAGAGTAATACCTCTGTACTTACCACCCCAGTTTTATCCGATTTTAACCATGTCTTACTTATTGAGCTTTGCTTAAAGAAATGAAGCATTACAGAGAAGTGTGACCCATTCGGAGCAGTACCTAACATCAACACACTTTTTGCTTTCCCAGGGGTTAGTACTGCTGTGAATTCAAGCGTCATTTCCATGCATACTGTTTTATACTTTACACAAAGATGCACCCTCAGTATTGTAAAGCACTATATTATTATAAGCTTTCAAGCTCCTTAAATGAAATGATGTTAATTTGTTATTGTTAGACCTCCATGTTGTTTTTTGCTTCTCTCTTTCTCATTCTCTTCTATTGGCTTGATAATATTTTCTGTTTTCTTTTTTGTTCTCTTAGTTTGGAAGTCATAGTGTTTCTGTTCATTAAGTGCCAAAATTATATAAATATATATTATGGAAAACCACCTATTATTTCCATTGTATCCCAATCATGGATAAGGATTTTTATGCATTAAGATAATTATTGAACGCTTATCAGTTTTTGCTGTCATTATATAGAGAATTTTAGTTTACTTTTTAATACAAAATATGGGACTTTAAGAGAAGATATTTAATCAAGTTTACCAACACATTTTATCAATTTCTGTGTATAATCATTGCTCCTCCTATTTTATGCCTTCCCTTGGTGTTTAAATGAATCCTTGAATAAATCTTCTAGTGAACACATGTGTAGTAAATTCGATCTTTGAAGTTTTAGAAGTCTTTCTTTTGTCTTTTGTCTTAAAGGATACCATGGCAAAGAATAAAATGTTAGGTGAGTAGTTTGAATATATCACCTGGTTTCCTTTTGGCACAGTTGTTGCTGATAAACCAACTAAATGTCAGCTGAAATGCTTGGAAAATATTTCTCTTTCCTTTTAATATTGGTTTGATTCAGGCAACTTTTCAAAGTACACTGTCTCTCTAGCTTCTGACTTCCATGTCTACTGTAGTTTGTACCTTGAATGCCCCAAATGCCCACACGTTAAAGGTTTGGGTCCAGCTTGATACTATTGGGAGGTAATGGAAACTTTAAGACATAGGGGGATTTTCCAGTCATGGTATGACTTTGAGGAGGATAGCGGGATCCCAGCCTTTCCTTGTCCCTTCTTTTCTGTCTCAGCCATGGGGTCACTGGCTTTGTTCCTCCATGTATACCTGCCAAGACGTGCTGCTTTGCCACAGGCCCCAAAGAAATGTGTTTGCCCAATTGTGGACTGAAACTCCCAAACCCTGATCCAAAATAAACCTTTTCTCTTCATAAGTTGATTATTTCAAAAATTTTTTTTATAGTAATGGAAAGCTGACTAACAACGTTTAACACTATTTTTTTTTGTTGCATTATCTCAATTTTCTTTTCCTCTGAATTTTAGAACAGATTCTAAACTTTGCCCTCTTTAACCATTATTTTATTTCTTGTTCCACCATTTCATCTTTTTAACTCCTTTTATTGAAATGGTAACTTTATTTGTATGTTATAGGTATCTGTTGCTGTATAATGAATCCCCTCTGAAAGTAAGGGATGTAAAATAATGGCCAGTTTATTATGCTTGTAGACTCAGAGTCAGGAGTTTACAAAAGGCATATGGAGAATGACTTGTTGTGGATCCACCGTGCCTGGACCCCAACAACAAACCTTGAATGACTGAGGGTGACCTGAATGGCTGGGGATTAGAATCTTCACCTATATGTCTGGTACCTACCTAGCTTGGATGACTCCAGGGCCATGCTAAGTAGAAATGTAAATCAGAACATATATTTGTGACCATATCACTTGGGCTTCCTCAAACATGTCCTTCCTTGTCCTCAGGTAGCTGGATTTCCTACATTATCCCTCAGGATTCCAAATGTAAGTGTCCCTAGTAAGCAAGGTAGAAGCTTCACAGCCGTTTATGATCTATCTTCAGAAGTCACATAGCATTTTTTCTACAATACTTTATTGGTCCAAACCTGAACTGTTCAATGTGGCCACATGTGGCTGTGAGCACCGAAATGTGGTTAGTACAAATTGAGGCACACTGTGGGTATAAAATATGCTTTGGGTTTCAAAAACTTAGTAATAAAAAATATAAAATGTATTGTTATACATTTTTATATTTGTTACATTTTGAATTGATAGCATTTGGGATATATTTAGTTAAATAAAATATAATGTAGCTTTCAATAGCTTATTTTCAATTTTTTGGTGTATCTATTAGAAAATTTAAGATTACACATGTGGCTTGCATCATGTTTATGTTGGACAACTCTAAGCGAAACACCCATTCAGATTTAGGAGACAGGAATACAGACTGAATATTTTGCCTCTTCCCCCCCACCCCCCTCTCTCTCTCATTGTGCTAGGGATGGAACCCAGTGTCTTGTGCTTAGTCAAGCACTCTACCACTGACCTTTACCCCCAAAGCCTAGACCTCACCTCTTGAAGATTGACAAAAAAGATTTTCAGTCACATGTCAAAGAATTTGTGGTCATATTTTAAAACCACTGCACTCTATTTTCCACTTACTGTTCAGCATTTTTCAACTCTCATTTATTTATATCATTCATCTTTCTATTTCCATTCTTGTCTGTTTGCTTCATCCTTTTATAGTTTCTTCTAACTCTCTCCCTAGAAATTTTTAACTCTCTCCCTAGAACCTCTGTTTTCCAGAGGCTATCTACTCTGTAATTTCTTGGGAATGAACAAAGAATCTTCTTTTGAGAACCGTGCTTTTCAGAAATCATTGGATGCATACTGGTCTGTCTGCCCTCATTTACTTGCTCAGTTGCTTTGAGTTGCATTTTCTACCCGGAAGTAGAAAAATGGTGACCATATTAGCACAGCTTCTTTCCCTCCTTGTGGAGCAGCAATAGAGAAAAGAGAACTGCATGTCCATTTTCTGGTTGGCCTTAGGACTCTGAGCTGGGACAGATGAAAACATTATCAAAGATGCAGGGCCATCTTTGATCATTGTTGTTTCTTTTTCATTAAAAGTAGCTAAACATGGAATGCCATGAGTTAAAGCTAGGTACAGTTTTTCTTAGTTCATCTGCTTTACAATTGCTTCAGCTTCTCTTCTTTCAAATTCTTGAATCAGATTATCAGTCAGTTAGTCAAATCAATATGCATGTGCATTATTGCATTTGCTTCTTTTAATAAAGCAACAGGAGAGCAATTTTGGGAGTTCTAACCAGAGGCCATTTTGCACCAGGATTGATAGTAAACTTTTTAATAGAATTTATTATTTTTTAAGAACAGTCCTAGGTATACAGCAAAATTGAGTGGAAAATGAAGACTTCCTACATGCCTTCTCCCCTCACAGCTCCATGTAAAATCTCCTTCACTATCAACATTCTGTACCAGAGTGGTATATTTGTTACAGTTGATGAGCCTTCGTTAGCATATCAGTATTACCCCAAATTTCTGGTTTATATTAGTGTTCATTCTTGGTGTTGTGCATTCTATGAACTTTGATAGGTGTGTCATGACATGTATCCACCATGGGATTTCTCTGCCCCTGTATTCGTATACTCCACCTATTGGTCTCTCCTCCTGCCTCGTATTTCTGGTGGCCATTGATTTCTTTACTGTCTCCATAACTTTCCTTCTTCAGAATGTCATATGATTAAAATCACACAGTAAGTCAACTTTTTAGATTGACTTCCTTCACTGAGTAACATGCATTCAAGATTCTCTCATGCCTTTTCATGACTTGTAGTTCATTTATTCTGAGTGTTGAATAATCTACTTTCTGGATGTACCACAACTTATTTATCATTCGCTTCCCAAAGGGCATCCCAAGTTTTGACAATTATTCATAAACCTGCTGTAAACATTTACGTGTGTATTTTTGTGTGGACATGTTTTCAGTTCATTTGGGTAAATACTGAGAAGTGCAATTGCTGAAAGGTAAAAAATAAATAAATAAATAAAAATAAAAATAAATGTTTAGTTTTGTAAGAGATTGCCATATTTTCTTCCAAAATGGCGGTACCATTTTATATTCTTACCAGCAATGAATGAGAGTTTGTTGCTCCACATCCTTGCCAGCATTTATTGCTTTTAGAGCTCTGGATTTTGACCATTCTCAATAAGTTTGTAGGGGTATCACATTATTGTTTTAATTTGCAATTCCATAATGACATATAATGTTGGATATCTTTTCATAAATGAATATGCCATTTGTATTATTTGCTCATTTTTATGCATTGATAGATTTGATTTCCTAATATTTTATTCAGGATATTTTCATTTATGTTCATGAGAGATATTGATATTTCTTTTTTCTTACAAATGTCTTTATTTGGTTTTGGTATTAGACAATTCTGGTTTTATAGAAAGAATTGGAAGTATTCCCTCTGTTCTGGATTTTGGAAGAGATTGTAGAGAGGTTATTTAATTTCATTTACTATCACATGGGATTACTTTCTCTATTTCTTTTCATTTAATCTATATGTGTGGATTTCTTGGAGACAACATAAAACTGATCTTGTCATTTGATTCTCTGTGACAATCTCTTTTAGTTGATATCTTTAGACATTGGCATTAAAAGTGATTATTGATATAGTTAAATTAATTTCCAACTATAGTTTTTTGTTACTGTTTTTTGTTTGCTGACTTTGTTACTATTTTTATCTTCTGTTTTCCTCCTGCCTTTTATGCTTTTAATTGAGCATTTTATGTGATTCTGTTTCCTGACATTTTTTGGCATAATCCTTATACTTCTTTTAAAACAGTGTGTGTTTGTGTGTTTGTGTGTGTGTGTCTGCATGTGTAGGTATTTCTCAGAGTTTGCAGTGTGCATTAATAATAAATCCAAGTCCACTCTCAAATAATAATATGCTGCTTCATAGGTAGTACAAGTGTCTTATAATAAAATACTCTTAAATCTTCTCTCCCAATGCTTTCATCATTGCTGTTATTTATTTTATACATAGCATATATAGAATATGCATATTCATAAACACACATAATCAAATACATTGTCACTATTAATTTATCTTGTAGCTGTTAGATCAGTTACAATTAAGAAAAATAAATGTTTTTGTCTTATCATTGCCTATTCATTCATTCTCCAGTTCTCTTCCTTTCTTTATGTAGATCCAACTTTCTGACCTGGATCATTTTCTTTACTCTCTGAAGACCTTTGAAGTCACTTTTTTCAAGGTAGGGCTCTGGAAATAAATGATCTCAGTTTTGTTTGTCTGAGAAAGTTTTTCTTTTTCATCTTTGAAGGATAATTTCATAGGGTTCATACTTTTTAGGTTGATGGGTTTTTTTTTCTCTCAACAGGTTAAATATTTCACTGCACTCTCTTCTTGTTCACAGATATGATTCTTTGCTTGTTTCTGAAGTCAGTTATAATTCTTGGCTTTGCTCCTTTGTGGGTGAGGTGTGATTTTTCTGCCCTCTGGATTTTTTCCAAGACTTCTTTCTTTATCTTTGATTTTATGCAGTTTGAATATGATGCTCCTAAGTGTAGTGTTTTTTTTTCTCTTTGTTTGCTTTTATTTACCCTTCTTGATGTTCTCTGAGCTTCCTGGATTCATAGTTTAGTTTCTGACAATTTGAGAAAAATCAATTATTATTGCTTCAAATATTTCTTCCATTCCTTTCTCTCTTTTTCTCCTTCAGGTATGCCCATTATGCACATTTTGCAGTTGTCCTATAGTTTGGATATTATGTTTTATTTTTCCTGTTCTTTTCCTTTTTTAAAAATCTTTGATTTTTAGCTTTGAAGGTTTCTACTGAGATATCCTCAAGCTCAGAGATCCTTTCCTCAGCTATATCAAGTCTACTAATGAGCCCATCAAAACATCTATTAGTTTTTTTCAAATATCTGGCATTTTTTATGATTTCTTAGAATTTTCATGTGTGCTTACATTACCACGTTATGTGAGCATCCACTTAAAACAGTGTGTGTTGTTAATCACCTGCAACAGTTGAGTGGGAAGTGCTGACAGATAAGAGAGGAAATGGTAGCAGGGGACTTGAATTCCATGCCAGGCAATGTGTACTTTATCCACTGTGTAATGAAGGGCTTTAAGCAAGAGAGAAGCATAATCAGCTTTGTATTTTAGAAATTCTCTCTAGTAAGCTGTGTATTGCAGTGAAAAGTGATCTCTGGTTGTTCTTGCATATTTTCACTGTATATAATAAGCATAACATAAAATATGTGTGAATTAACCATTTTCATAAGTGGTAAGGCATTACAGGCAACAGCAGGCTATTAAGTGTTAAAGGAATCAAAAGTTAATCATCAATTTTCAACTGTGTAGAGAGGTCAGATTCCTTAATCCACATTCTTCAAGGGACAACTGCATATATATGTACACATACATACAAATACTTATCTAGTTTTATATGCACACAGATAAGTCTCTATATAATTTTTTATGTATATATAAAGAGGCTTATCAACTAATCTATTTAGGTATATACAGAAAGGGAATAATTATGAGGGACAGCCTCAGTGATTATGGAGGTGGGCAAGTCCCAAGGTATGCAAGGTGAGCAGGCAAATTGGGATCCCAGACAAAACGATGGTTTAGTTTTGGTCCAAGTGTGAAGGCCTGAGAACCAGGAGAACCAATGAGGTGGTTCCTGTCTGAAGATTGGCAGGCTGGAGACCCAGGAAGAGCTAATGTTTCACTTTGAGTCTGAAGGTGGGAAAAGAGTTGATGCTTAGTTTGAAAGCAGTTGAACAGGAAGATTTCTCTCTTACCTAGGAAGAGTTAGCCTTTTTGTTCTATTCAGCCTTCAAGTGAGTATTAGTTATGACTCTCCAGAGGAATGGAATTAGTAGATGTCCTCTCCCAGCCCCCTTCTCTCTCTTTCCTCATAAGAGATTTATTATAAGGTTTTGACTTGTGCAATTATAGAGGCTGAAAAGTCTCATGGTCTGCTTTCTGCAAGCTGCAGGCCCAGGAAAGCCAGTGGTATAGTTTGAGGCCGGGAGACCCAGAGAGTCCATGGTGTAGATTTCAGTTTACGGGTGAAAACCCAATCACCTGAAGCCCTGAGGACAGAAGATTGAGGTCCCAGTTCAAGCAGTCAGCAGAGAGTGAGTCCAACCTTCCTTTGTCTTTTTGTTCCATTCAGGTCCTTAACAGATGGGACCATGCACACCCACACTGGGGTGGGTCATCTGCTTTATTCAATCTACCAATCCAAATGCTACTCTTCTCTGGAAACACCCTCATAGGCACACCCAGAAATAATGTTTAACAGATATTTGAGCATCCCATGGCCCAGCTCAGTTGCCTTATAAAATTAATCATCACAAACTAATTGGATGAGGACAATCTGCTTTACTCAGTCCATACATTTAATCTCATTCAAAAACTTCTTCACAGAAAAACCTCAAATAAACTTTAGTCAAATATCTTGGCTCCCTGTGGTTCAGTCAGGTTGACACATACAATTGACCATCCCATAGATTGAACTGATGTGCCCAGGACTGAGGGGTTTCCGATCTGGGATTTGTAGTGCTAAAATTGGAAAATTCCTGGGATGGGTTGCATGAGTCCAAAAAGATGAAGAAGGGGGAGGAAGAGAAGAGGCACAGAGCCAGATACTATGTTGAGGAGAATTGGAGTTGAGGGGTTGGAGGAGCTGGGTGGAGAGAGTGTCAGATATGAGAGGGAATGGAAGCAGGGGACGAGTGTTCAAAGAACTTGAATTCCAGGCCAGGCAATGTGTCCTTTATCTAGCATATAATGAGGGGTTTTAAGCAAGAGAGACACACAATCAGATTTGCATTTTAGAAAGGTCTCTGACCTGCCTCCCCATATTGGGCAGAATAGTCCCGGTATCCATTATTCAAATGCCAACCTAAATGAGCTCTGGAAAGACTAAGTAAAAATTGCATCTGTGAGAATCACCAAATGTAATCCTTCTCTTATCTACAGTGACAGCTTAAATCAAGAGGTGTGAATCCAAGCCAGATAGGCTGGTACGTGCTACCATGGGTCCTGGGCTTCTTCCACGTCTCAAGCTCCATTGATAGCCTGTGACACTTCTCTTGTGACCAGAGTGATTGAAAAGATATACCAGGTCAAGAATTGCTACCCTTCACCTCTGCCCCCAACATCTGTGACTTCCCAGGATACAATCTAAACACCATACCCAGCCTCAAGGCCCTGAATGGCTTCTATCTTTCTGTCCGGCCTTTCTCACTGTGCTCTAGCCAAAGGAGTCAGTTTTCTCTCTATCCAACTTGTCATACTCTTTTCACTCTTTGTGCCTCCTCTTTCCTTTGCCTGGACCATTCTGTCCCCGCTCCTCACAGCACTGGTTCCTTCTAATCCTTTAAGACTTGGCTTCAATGTCACTTCCACAAAGAGGCTCTCCCAGGCCACATTATCCAACTAACTCACTTGTGTTATTCTTCATCATAGCACCTGTTTATTTTCTTCCTGGATTCTTTAGTAATATGTCATCATTTCATCTATGTCTATATTTAATTATCCCTTGTCCATCTCCCTACTAAGGTGCCATGAAGGCAGGGACTATTTTGTTCACCTTCAAGGCACCACTACCTACAACACTGCCTAATGCAAAATAGGCATTGGATAAACATTTACTGATGAAATGAGCAATGCAAAAATAATATCCAGTGTCTGGAATTGATGAGAGCCACCTAATTGCCACTGTTAGACTGCTCACTATTAGATATACCTAAGAGACCAGAAAATGGGAGAGCGGGTGGATAATTACAATACCAGACAATGCTATAATTGCAATACAGTTTTGCATATATTACCTCATTTAATGAGAAATGAACAATTCATCCAAAAACTCGTGTTCTCTCCCAGGCTTTGTCATCATTTTAAACTTGGCTATTTTCTTCTGCAGAAGACATGGGATGGATCATTTAATGTCAAAACACCCTTTAAACTTCTTTCATGATTAATGCTATAGTTCAGATCATAAATGTTCCTCAAGGGCCCTTGTGTTAAAAGCCCAGTCCCCAGCCTGTGGCTATATTGGGAGGTGATGGAAACTTTGAGAAGTGGGGCCTGGTAGGAGGTCTTCTGGTCACTGGAGATATGCTTTCCAAGCGAATTTTGAGACCCCAGCCCCTTCCTCTTTCTCTGTTGCATCAGGTCATGAGGTGTATGGTTTTGCCACATTCTGCTGCCATGATGTGCTGCCTCACCATAGGTCTAAAAGCAGTGGGGTCACCTGATGGACTAAAACCTACAACACTAGAAGCCACAATAAATTTTTCCTCTTCACAATTGATATTCTCAACTTGTGAAGTTGCTATGGTAATGGACTGACTTAAGCTTTTTAGCAAAGTGGGCTAAATTAATTAATAAACATTGCCATGGGGTGAGCAGCTACCTTGCACAAGCACGTGGTGTGCAAAGCCAGCTTGATAAAGTAAGTATTAGGGTATCCCTTTTCCTGATAGGAACGAAGGATAAAATAAGCCAAGTGCCTTCCTTGGACCAAATACCCTGAAAGTGACAAAAATGAGCCTTAAACCCAGGTCTGCACTACTCCCAAGCCCCAAATGCCTTTTACCATACCATGTGGAGTAATTGCTATGTGCTTTGGATTTTTACTTTCTTTTTTCACTGATGTATTTCCAGTGTCTGGGACACTTTCTGGCACAGATTAAACACTCAATAAATATGAGTTGAATGAGTGAACACAGGCATGTAGGAATGAATGAGTGAAGTTTAACACTTAAGTATCAATAAGTGTTTTCTAATAGTATCTAGTACGTGCTCTGGTGTGTAGCTGCTTATGAAAAATATTTGTTAGCTTGTGCTTTTACTAAGAAAAGAAGGAGAGAGAAGTATTTTCTTTACAAGAGTACAGGAGTGATAATGGAGGATTGAAAAGAGGATCAAAGGGATTTTCTTCCTGGATTCCCAACAGGGGTTATTTTGCTCTCAGGGGACATTGAGCAATGTCTAGAGACATTTCTGTTGTATTGGGGAGATGGAATCTGGTGGGTAGAGTGCAGAGCTGCTATTAAACATGGTGCAATACGCAGGACAGCCTGACATCAAATAATTATCAGACTCAAATGATAATAGTGCCAAGATTAAGAAACCCTGTCCGAGCCTCGTCAGGAAGGATGAAACAGTGAAGAAGTGGGCAGGGTGGACGAGAGGCTTCACTTTTCTACCTCTGAGTGTCAGGAACTGAAAAAGTACAGCTGGAAAAGAGAAATGAGGGCTGAAGACAAGGAAAAGATTTTGTTTTGTTTTGTTTCCCTGCTAAAGAGCTTTCACAATGGGATATGTCCCATGGGGATATTTAATACCATTTTCAAGTAGATGAGGTTATAGATTGAAAATATATCAATAGGTTTTTAGACAGCTAGGAGGTCACTTTGGAGGCAATGTTGTTCATTCAGAGCATCCTCAATGGCTCTTAGGTAGGCAATGGGAGCAGTGATGGAGGTAGGGGCCAGGGAAGAGGGCAACTGACTTGGTCTGAGTGTCTCAGAGGGAAGAGCCAGTGCTAAGTAAGGGCTATGGGAAGGTGGTTTATTTTGAGATGTGGACTCAGGAATCAGGAGGAGGGGAAGAGGAGAGAGCAAAAGGAAGAAGGAAAGCTGATCAAGATTGTGTTCTCCACTTGGTCACTGTTGCAGATGGTGGAGGCTCAGTTCCCCTGGAGCCTTCTGAGAAGCAGGAGAGAATGTGCCTCGTAGCCATCCATCCAGATGCCAAAAGGTGGTGCATTTGGCTGCTGGCTCCCATTCCATGTTGGCCAAGGCTCACCCCTCAGGTCACTAACTTCCTTCCACCTCCAGGTTGGCTAAGGGAGAGACTGATGGGTGGTATCCCATAGGGACCTCAGGCGGGGACCTGAGAGAAGCCCAGGTCGGGAAGTGAGAGATTTGTGATAGAGCTCAGGACAGGTGCTGTCAGTTTATACCTGTGCAAAGTTGACTACCTGGCAATTGTTGGGCAAGGCAGGCAGAGACGATGGAGGCAAAGCAGGAGGGGAGAGGTGCCTGATACTGCCCCACCCTCCCGCTGCTTGGGCCCTAGAGCTTTCACGATGGTAGCCAGCCCTCACCTTGAGGCAAGGTGGGAGAAATAGCAGAAGAAGATACAGTCCTGCTGTTATAACTGGTCCTCACACAGTTATTTTTAATTTTACATTTTTACTTGTTCCTTTTAGTTATACATGACAGTAGCTCACACAGTGATGGATGCTCATTATCTTTCTCTTTCTTGCCTTTCCAGAATCCCATGTCTCAATTCAGAGGTTTAGTTAGTTCAGGTTGCTTGGCTGATGGGGTAAAACAGACCTGAACCCCCTTTTTTACCATTATCTCTGGGTGAAGAAGCACAAAGAGCATCCCCAAGTGTCCATATATACTCCTTTCAGACCCCACGTTATAGCTGCGACCCTAGTTTCTAGCAACAACCAGGGACAGTCACCCCTGCTAACATAGGCAGCTCTTTTCCTTGCCTCCTGGCACACTGGCATAAGAAGCCCTAATGACCAGGTGATAGTCACAGCTTCCAGTTCAGTGGAACCTGACTGTATTCCAATAAGCCCTCCCTTGCTAGAAATCCTAACCTACAAACCAAAAGAATTTAGGGTTATGGAGGCAGGCATCACACATTTTCATGAAAATCATTGGGAATGATGATGAAAGAGGTCACTGCTACCTCTGCCTCTTGGTTCCCAAGCATGCACATTCTAGATATTGGGAACATGGCACCAGGTATGCCTTTTGGCTTTTTGTGCATGTGTTGCATCCCAGAGGAGAGAGCGCAAATTCTACAGATTTTCTTTCCAATCTGGCATTTGCGCTAATTCAAAGAAAAAAAACGGGGGGGGGGGGGAATTTCATTGTTATCCTAGGTTCACATCTTTCAGGTGATTTGGCATGTGATAGTCACACATTCACTTGTCTGCTTTGTCATAAAATGCATCCCTTGGTCTGAAGCAATATGGTTAAAGATTCTATGTCCTTTGATCTGCTGTCCTGTACAGGAGCTGGAGGAGGCATGTTAAGAAGGTAGTTCTATATGGGTCGGGTGACAATTTCAGCAAAGTTGAATCATTGTGCCCTGTAAAATAGAGGGGTCCATTGCAATTATTCTGATGTCCTGTGGCTGGTGGTCTCCCTTTTTTCCCCCCACATTTAAAAATTGGTGCATTATAGTGATGCATAATGATGGAATTTGTTGTTATGTATTCATACATGAACAAAATATAACAATATAATTTGACCAATATCACTCCCCAGCACTTCCCTCCTCCCTCCTTTCCTCCCATCCCACCTGTCCCTTTTCTCTACTGATCTCCCTTTGATCTTCATTAGATTCCCGCCCCCACTTCTTTTCCTTTTTCCTCTTTAGCTTCCACATATAAGAGAAAACATATGACCCTTGACCTTTTGTATTTGACTTATTTTGCTCAGCATAATGGTCTCTAGTTCCATGTATTTTCCTGCAAATGACAGTTTCATTTTTCTTTATGGCTGAGTAAAACTCCATTGTGTATATATACCATGTTTTCTTTTTTTTTAAATATATCTTTATTTTTATTTTTTTATGTGGTGCTGAGGATCAAACCCAGGGCCTCACACGTACTAGGTGAGCGCTTTACCACTGAGCCACAACCCCAGCCCCTATACCATGTTTTCTTTATTCATTCATCTGTTGATGAACACCTGGCTGGTTCTGACTATGCTGCTATAAACACAGGTATGCCTGTATCACTACAGTGTGATGACTTTGATCCTTTAGGATGAATACTGAGGAGTGTTGTAGCTGGATAATATGGGGTTCCATGCCTAGTTTTTTTTTTAATCTTTACTTTATTTATTTTATTTATTTTTATGTGGTGCTGAGGATCGGACCCAGTGCCTCACATATGCGAGGCAAGCGCTCTGCCGCTGAGCTACAACCCCAGCCCCTCCATGCCTAGTTTTTTGAGGAGCTTCCATACTGATTTCCATGGTGTTTGTACTAATTTACAATCAGCTGGTGGTCTTCTTAAGGGCTGGCATCATTGCAAAGGCTCAGCCTGCTGGTAACAGGACAGTTTTTCAGCTGCCACAATGGTTAGATTGTGTTGGTGAGAGGGGATCCATGCCATGGGGCCCATTTGTAGCATCCGTCCCTCCTTCTGCAGCTTCTCCATTCATGGGCCGCTGCCCTGAGCAGTGGGATGGCTAAAGAGAAAAGATAAAATATGGGAGTTGAATGCCTCCTCAGCAGTATGTACTCTCCAGAGGGTATTAATGTGAAATACAAAGTTACGCCCACTTTAGGGTTTGGGTTTACCATTGAGGCTACCTCTGAATTTGCTTAGACCCAACTCTGAGTACAATTTAGTGAATCTAAAATATAGCAACTATGACATTCCATTCCAATCTCAGAGTCACGTGCAATCCCCTGGTTAGGAACGCAGGCGTGCCCAGAAGCTTGCCAAAAGATGCTTTTCCTATGGGATGTGGTTCCCTGCTTCCAATGCCATGCCCTTGATCCAGAACTCCAGAGGTCTGAGCTTCAGGGCTGGCCAGAAAATCCACAGAGCATCTTTCATTCCCCACAGATTCTTCTAGCCCTCTCAGATCTTCAAGTCACATAGCCTGAGTGGTTAGGATCTTAGTTGTGATATGTTTGGACCTGCTAGAGAATCCTCTTTCACTCTTGCGCTGCTCAAAATTGGAAGTCTTCCAGCACGCCTCATATATGGGTTAGAAAAATATTCCTAAGGGCTCACATGTTACTTTCAAAATCTGGAGGTCTACCAAACCTCTTTTTCAGTGTTAGGGGGTACAAGGTGTACATATCCTTGTAAGTCTCAGGCCACTAAACGCCTGGAAACTTCACCAATGAGGCCAGCCCCTGAATTTTCATGGTTTTCAATCCCAATATTCTGGAAGCATGTGTCTGTCTTACTAGAGTGTCTGCAATTTTGCCACTTTCTACTCATCTGATGAAGTCCACTTAGCATGATGTCATCCATATGGTGGACTATCAGGATGCTTTATGACTCTCAAGACAAGTAAGATCCCTGGAGTCTCTGCTGAAGTAGAGAGCAAGACAATTCACATAGCCTGGAGCAAGGCAGTGAGTGTGTATTTCTGTCCTTCCATGGAAAGGTGAGCTGCTTTTTATGCTTCTTACTGATGGGGTTTGAAAAAGAACTTATTTGCCAGATCAATAGCCACATTCCTAGTGCCTGAGGACTGTGTTTATTTCTTCCATTAAAGATACCAACTCCAGCACAGCAGCTGCAATCGGGGCTCTTGTTCAGTTTAGTTTGTAATGCTCAGGATTACCTATGACATCTGTCTAGCTTTTGCAGAAGCCACGTGGATGAAGTGAACAGCCAAGATGTCATGAAGATCACCACCCCAGCATTCTTAAATCTTTGAGCAGACATCACTGTTTGGCATACCAGCCAGGAGGTAGTATGGTACCTGATTTGCTATCTTGGTTGGTATTACAGGTCTTCTTCCAGAAATCAGGGAATGAATAAGAGGTTCTGCTAGCTGCTGAGAATAATGATATACTTGGCAATCAGGGAAAATAACTAGAAGGTTGGTTCATGGATACGTTGGGCTCATTTGAGAGAACTTGGGCCAGGGTTCCAACTGATCTCCTATTTCCTCACTTTAATTGAGAAAGTGGGGACCTAGATGGCATGTTGGGTTTCTTAGCATCAGCGTTAGCCTGGACTTCATTCTAAGAGTCCACACACATACTATTCTGGAAAATAGCTAGAGATCCCTTTGAGGGAGGACTAGAAAAATACTGATTCTTCATGGGAAAGCAACAAGTTCTGGGTCTATGAAATGGTTTTACTGAGGAAACTAGAGGAGAAACAGTAATTTTGTGTTGCAGCAGTTGACATTAGCCTCTGCTTATCAAACCTCCATTTTTATGGTTTGGAATTTAGTTATCCATTAATCTCACCTCTTAGGAACACTGTAGTCTAATGGCCATCACCGCCAATCTCTAAAGCCATCCTCATTGCCATCCTAGTTGCTGCCCATTATGTTAACTTGTCAGTCTTGCCTCTGGCTATGTGATCCTCGCTGTGTGGGAATCCTGTCACCACCATTTACTTCACTGCCTGTTTCTGTGGTGGCTTTTCCTAGTGTCGGTCTAGACCAACAGAAGTCAGGAGGGGCTGAGGTCTCAGAGGTGCTGATGTCTCAGTGGAATTTGATTAGTCTGGTCAAGGAGCACCTTCCATGCCTTTTCAGGGATGTTGTCACATGGTGAGCTCTCTGTTCTTATGCAGTTAGTCCTTCCACCTCCCAACCTTTTCTCTGTATGCAGTCAAACCAGATCCAGTATCTCAACCTCATTTATTGCAGGCTATTATTGGGTCAAAGCTTTGAGGAGCCATCTGATCTCAGCAAGATAGTAAACCCTGGGTCACAGGAGAGGGTCTGTCAATAAGCCCCCGCCCCAACACAACGTTTCATTCTCCTTGCCAATTTTTCCTGCCTAAGTCCCCAAACCCTCAAGATACTGAGTAATTTCCCCCAGTCCCTATTAGCATATATTCTTTGTACGTGGATTGTTTCAGAATAGGGATCCTACATCTCTGTTCTGGGCAGGCTTCATTTGGCCCTGATTATTGGTCTGGAGGCTATGAGGAAAGGTAGAGCTGATCTTGGGGAAGACAAGAATCACCTTGCAATGTTTTATGTTGGTAGTTGACAAACTATAGCCCATGGGTCAAATTTGGCCAATCAGGTTTTATAAATAAAGTTTTATTGGAACACATCTGTGCCCATTTGCCTATGAATTGCCTACAGCTATTTTGGTACTAAATAAAATAGAATTGAACAATTGTGATAGAGACTATATGGTCTACAAAGCCTAAAATATTTGTTACTGACTCTTAACAGAAAAATTTTGCAGACCCCTGGTTTATACTTAACAAAGAAGATCATAACTAGTTGGCCAAGGACGTGGGACATATTTTGGGAGAGAGTTGGACTTGTTTTGTCCATATGTCTGGCACTGCCATTTACTAACTGGAAGATCCTGGGCAAGTCACCCAGAATACTAGTTTCTACCCTTTCGACTTTGTAAAGTTGTCATAAAGACCTAGCAAAACAATGGATGTAAAAATCACCTTGTGAATGGCGAATGACTATAAAAATGAAAAGGGTAACTATTTTAGTGTTCTTCTTCCCCCCCGCACCAGGTACTAAGGATTAGAACTCAGGACCTTGTGAATGCAAGGTAAGCACTCTACCAACTGAGCTAGATCCCCAGCCAAAAAGTGTCACCCTATTTGTTTCTTAATATCATGTCCTTCCAACATACAACAGAATGTAAGAATGTTTGGAGAATTCCCTTTTTGCCCACATCACCCGACAGAGATCTTCTTCCTGCAGATTTGCTTTTTAGTCTCTACTTAGAGGGTTGGACCCTCTGGTCTTCAGCTTGTGCTGGCTGCAGATCCTCCCATGGGAAGCCTGAGTCACCCAGGTGCTTTTTAAAGACCCACAGAATCTATGACCCAGAGACAGAGGAGCAGTTTTGAACTCAAGGTACTGACTCCCAAAGTGATGGGAGTTGTAAGGTATCTGCAAAGAGGTAATCTTTGAAATTTGAAGAGGGACTTGACGACCTCATTTGAAGGAAGAAAAAAGAAGTGAACCTCAGAGGAGCACTCCAGGGATGCCTAAGTGTCAGTGACTGGAAGGAGGAAAGAATTGAACCAGGGAGATAGAGAGGGGTGGGAGAAGAGGTGCTGGCAGAACCTTGGGTCTATTTCTGGGATTGCCCATCTTTGCTGTGGGCTTGGCTTAAAGCACTTGACCTTCCTTCACTTTGATTTTTTCTCACCTTTAAAACTGAATTGGTGGAAATTCTTACCTCTCAGCATTGTTGGGAGGGAAAGGGTGTAGAGAAGTCCTGGGTATAGGGGTGTAGCACCTTTCCTGGGGCAGAGAAAGAGACTGCACAGCTTCTCTGTATTTACATTTTCATCTTGCTGGTGATCTCCCTTTTGGTCTCTGTAATTACATTGTCCTAATACAATGTAAATTAGAAAGATAAGAGAAAATTTGACTCAAAATAGATTTCCTTGTTAATTCAAGTGCATAGCTTCTCTCAAAAGCTTGAATCAGTGATTGTATTTTTCCTAAAGCTTATAACTTGCATAACCAAGAAGGCAGTAAGAAGCCCTAATGCCTAGCAACCCATTTTTAACAGGATGTGTCCTGTGAAAAGGACAGGGCAAAGGATTATGGTTTTAAAGTCCTTTCTGAGAAGCAAAGGCTCATTTGCTGCCGATCAGGAGGCACCATTTGGGAACATCCCCTCCTAGGTCAAGGTTTTCAGATATTCAATGCCAAGTCTTCCAGCCAAGGATGTCCTCACAAGTTGCTATAGATAAAACCATTATAGGAAATCAATGTGCTCCTGCATTTTCCATTATAACTCAGCCATAGTGCCCCAGATACAGCCAGGGGAACCATGAGCTAATGATTAGGGCTGGAGTGAGAAGAATCCAGACTGTGCTTGCAAAGTCAAAAACCCTGCTCAGAGTTCATGCAAATGGGTCCACTCAATATTAATTTCCCAACCTAAATCTCAGTCTCTTCAAGTATAAACTGAGGTTGTTGGGGGTACATTCTGAGACATCTCTTTGAAAGTTAATATTCTGTGCTCTGTGAGCATTCAGCCAAATATAACACTTTGAATATTTCCTCAGTCTTTTGTTTTCATTGGAATCTTTGGTTTGCATTGTAAGAAAAGAATGTCTTTGGTTTGCTGAAGGTCTGCTGACAGTTATATACCCTGAGTTAAAATGTGTTATAGTGAAGAGGCCAAGGTTCTAGTTCGACTATCACCAAGTTACAAGTTCTAGTCAGGGGTATATGAACATGAATGAATCATTTTGCTGTTCTGAGCCCAACTTTCCTTGACTGTAAAATAAACCACAACAGATATCAACAGATATAAGAAATTGGTTACCCTTTTTGAGAGGTGAATTAATTGCCTGGGGATCATTTTTAGGCTATTATATGCTGAATCTGGGTAAAAGCTATTTTCAACTAGGTTGGTACTTTTCCCTGTGCTTTTTGTACCTTTATACCCAGTAACTTTTATACCAAATACATATATCTATCACCTATTAATTAAGCAAATGAAAGTTTAAAATGAAATAAATCTATAGACCTGGGGGGCTATATATATTTCCTCCCAGAAACAAAACATACTATTGTATTCCTACTCTACAATTCTATATGCTTGGAATGGTTTATGATACTCCCTTCATTTATCATCCTCATGGTTTAACAAATAAGACTTAAATAGTACAGCTCCACAGCAAGATTAAGTAAAATGACAATTGAAGCATTCCATTCTAATTCAGGTCATTAATAAGTGTGAGAAAACTCAATCCTGCTCATCAGAATGAAGCTTCCATCACTATTGCTGGCTGTGACGGGGGTGGTGAAATTGTCATCTAATTGCATCTTTTTAATTGGCAAGAGCACTTGTAGGGGCGATTGAGATGTGCCCAGCCAAGGAGCACCTTTGGCGCCAAGATGACAGACAGGATTTTTATTGGAATAAAATGGAAACTGGTTTAGTTAATATAATAAATTACATTACTAACTTAGTTTAACAGAAAATGCCTGCCATTTGGGACCTATGAAATGTGGCTTGAAGGTTTCCCACATGTGTTTAAGCTTTGGATTGTGGGGGAAATATAAGATATATACATATTTATATATTACATACAACTCACATGTCCTCAAAAATGTATATATATGAACAACTATACTCAGTAATACAGAAGAAATGAAATTATGAAAGTTGGCAGCAACGTCTCAGAAGCAATCATTTGCAAGAGATTCAATCTAAATTATAATTTCCCAAGTCTATCACAATAAATTTCCAGAAACATGTCTTGCTTTTTAAATGAGAATGTATTGACAGCAATATCACACTTAGATGACAGTGTTTTATGTGCCTTTTTGACTTCTTACCTTAAAGTATCCTCTTTGTGTCTATCTCTCTGATTTGAAACCTGAGGGTAAAGAGCCATCCAAGTTACTCACAATTAGCAATGGCTAAAGGATTTGCAGAATTCCAGGGCTGAAAACTTGGTTTAGTCATATAAGGCACATGGGGAAAAAAAACAAAAACAGTTGCAGAGAGGACAGGTAACACCCTCAGAGTCACACAGTCAGCTAGGAGCAACGTATATGGCCTGTTCAATACACTTTCTTGTTAAGAAGAGCTTCCCACTTATCGCAGGTGAATGAATAAACTTTCTGGCTAGGGAAGGATTCTTTAAGCAACCATTAAAGTAAATTCTTCCCCAAAGACACTGGGTGGACAGTGGAAATAAAGCATGCAAATGGAAAGCTTTATCCTAGACAGTTGGTAGTTCTAAATTTCTTCATTTAAATCCTTTTATCCTTTAGAATAATTATGAGATTCACAGGAGGGCTATAGTTGTGGACCCATGCTCTCCCAAAACACTTGGCAAATCAGTCATTTTGCAACATTGGCAGCTGTCCTTGGAGCTCTGTGATTGACCCACTTGTTGACTCATCAAGGAGCCTAACACATGCCGGATGCTCTGCAGAACCCAGCAGAGACGGGTTGCTTTTCCATGGACACAATCAAGGAGTTTTGATCAAGAGTCTGTGTTGATTCTTTCAATGAACATCTTGATTGGAGTAATCACGTTCTCAAAATAGAGGATGATCTAAAGAGGGGAAGCTGCCATCAGATAAGGAACCCTTGTTTGGTTCCAATTCAGTTGAGCCTGCATGTTCATGAGCATAGATTATGTGCTAGATACTGGGAGGATGTGGGAGTGGACATGACAACGCCCTTCATATTGCTCCTGTTCTAGCAGAAACTCTACATTCTGGCTGGAATAAAGAGATCTTTGTGAGTCTTGGTCAGCTTATCCCAACACGATCCAGAGGTAAAGAAGCCCTAACTAACATCAACTTGGTCATTACTGCAGTAAGGGACAGACCCAATTCAAATACAGAACTGGACACATCAGGCTGCTTTTACTTTGTGTTATTCATCTTTTGAGCATATCATTGTGATAAACTTTAATTATTTATAGCTGTTCAACCCCTATTCCACCTTATATTAAAAATGGCAGCCAGCATTTGCCTTTATCTCATTGGTATTGTCTGGAGGAATAATTAGACTTTTCCCTACCCTAGTTGAAAGCATCCACAAAACCATGTGTACACTCTTTCCTGAATATGAATTATCAGGGGAAAAGCAAAAGGACTGGAAAAGTTGGGGGTCCCTGAATCTGTTATTGCTATACATCAGTATGCCCCATGCCAGATTTTTCTGCCTTCCTTTCTCTCCTATACGCACCCTCACAGCCATTCAATAAATTCTTATTTCATTAAAGATAGCCAGATCCAGATTTTGAGACTACATGCAAAAAGTGTGTGTGCGTGTGTGTGTGTGTATCCCTTTGAACCAAATCCATGCCTACCAAGCACCCTTTCACTTAGGTACTTAAGTGCATGCCTTTGCTTTTCTGTTCTCATCAATCTGGCACATAAAAAATGCTCATTAATTTTTGAGGAATAAATGAGTAAACAGTACAGAAAAGTGATGGTGTGCCAAGATATGTGATATACTCAGGGTTGAAAGTATGAGAGTGGGGAAAGAGGATAGACAAGTGTAGGTAAAAGATGATAAAGAGGAAGTGTAGTTTAAGCCGAGTTTTGGTGAATGGATATGGTTCAGACTAGGGCAGACAGGGAGATCAAGATGTGGGAATAAGAATGCGGATGGCACAGCTGTAAAGGAGATCCTAGAATGGGTGGCAGTATAGTGTGGCCTCTTTGGACTGGTCATCTCATTTCATAAATATTGGCCGAGGACCTACCATGTGCTTGTGCCTGCCTGTGGAGGCACTGTGAGTTCAGAAATACATAAGATCCAGTCAAATAAGATGGAGGACTTATCAAATAGTAGAGTGTAGATCACTCAAGTGCTCTGAGATGGGTACAGGTGTCAGCCAGCTCACACGAGTCCCACTGGGATTTGGAATTCCAAAACATCTAATCATGATAAAATGTAGAGCTTTCCAGCAAGGTTACAAGAAACAATTCACAAGTTTCATCAGTGGTCTGTGTTCAGAGAACATAATCTGAATGTTTGATGTTGCCTGTGTCCAGATAGGGAATCAACAGAGGTGGCATCTGGCTCCTCACACAGCATTGAGAAATCCCATGAACTGTCAGGATGGGCTTCACAGTGGGGAAAACACAACAGGCCTTCAGCAGAAGGGACCATGACAAACAGGGCAGAGCCAGGAGGGCTCAGGAGGCATGTGGAGAGCCGAGAGTTGTCCAGTACCCACAGAAAATGTCAGGCACCTGCTGGGAAGGTCATACCTTCAGGGCTGAGGGTCCTGCATTAACAAGATAGGACGTGGGGAGCCACAGAGCCACAGGTCAGTGGTTTAATCAGACTATATCACATTTTTAATAAAACAACAAATGTAACTTCTTAATGTGCTCTAAAGCTTGAAGAAGCTTGCAGATTGCCCAACTTAGATCTTTTTATTTAGTTATTAGCAATTCCCTGCTCACATGTGTTATTCTGATTTCAAGATGGATTTAATTACTTATTATCTTTCCACCAAGGGAGGCTGAATTTTTTTTCTGAAGTAACAAAGTAGTAGTGGTAAGATCTTCTCAGAGTGGACCTAGTTTTAGGAAATTGTAGAATGCATTTGGACAAGAACTCTCCTTGATTGGCATGTGAGCAGAGGTGGCTCAATGCAGATGCACTCAGATAAGGTTGCATGGGGCAGGCTGGATCTTTCTGTCTACATTCTTTTGGAGGCTTCTGAGTATGCCAAAGCCATAATAAAAGCAACACTCCAGAAAAGGTCAAGATGTGAAGCACAAATTTTAATTATAGGTCTGTATGCTGAGAACATAGCTGGAGACTTGGAGGTAGCTCAGGGGACTTAATGAAGGGAGTGGCCGGAAAACAACATATTCTCCTTCTCCTCTTTTTCCTTCTTCTTCCTCCTTTCCTCTCCCTCCTCTTATTCTTCCTTGCCACCACCACATTCCTCCTCCTCCTCCTCCTCCCCACTCCTCTCCTCCTTCCTTCTCCTCCTCTCCCGTCTCCCCTTCTTTCCTCTCCTCCTCTTCTTCCTCCTCCTCCCACCTCCTCCTCTTCTTCTTCTTCATCTTCGTCTTCTCTTTCTTCTTCTTCTTCTTCTTCTTCTTGTGGTAAGGTAGTACTTTTTTTAAAACTCATAGAAAAATTCAGTAATTATTATTTTTCCCTTCTGCCCTAATTCTTGTCTGTATGCATAAATATTTCTTTGTTGCAATGGTAATGTATATGATTCCTTTGTAGATTTTTTACATAGCATATTATAAACTTGTTTCCCTTTCACTTGTTAATTCTCTTTTAGTGGCTGAAGAATACACCATCTGAGTAAATGTACCATACTCTCCAAAACCCTTTCCCTAGCACTAGGAACTTTTTTTCTATCAGCCAAAACTGCTCTACACATCATGTGGACAGCTTTTGGGAAAACGTCTCTCTTGGCTTCTCACTCTACCTTTTGTAAATCAGCCTTGAAATTCTCAGTTCACCCAAGAACTGGCAGCTGGTATTGAAATTTCAAACATCTGGCAAGTTTCTTGCTTGACACATCTGTAAAGGAGGGGCTGATTTGTGATGGAACAGATTTCTTGGCCAAAAATGTCAACTGGGCCAGGATCAGCTGCTTATTATGAGAATTTCCCAGCTTGCCAGCTTTGTGATCTCTTTCCAGGGGTCATAAATCTCATCTTACCAGGAGAGAATCACTTCATTAATGATGGTGATGTGCTCTGATGGAACCATTCCCTTCCTCTCCGTATTACCATAGAGATCTCCAAACATCTTGTGGAGTTTGGTCTTCAAGGCAAATATAGCTGTGAGGGGAAAACTGACTATGGAAATAATTTGAGATGCTGAAAGAAGTTACAAAGAAATTGAGGAAAGTGAGAATAAATTTAACCATATATCCCTGACTGCCTCAAATTCACAATCATCAATGGAACAGGCTGGGGACATGGCAGCTGGCTAACAGGGACCTTGGGGTTCTACCTTCTTAGCTCATAAGGATGCCCAGTCTCTAAGAACACCTACCCCAATCTTCATATAGTAAGAAAGGCCATGAGTGGTCCACTGTGATCCCCCTTCTCTTAGCATCCTCTCAACTCTTCTGGACCCAGGAATGGCCTGTGACACCAGTTGACAATGAGCCCCTTCCCCAGGGAATTTGGAAAATGGCCAACTTCCCGGGGAATTGTAAAGTTTTCCTTTAGGCAAACAGCTGCCAGGCATTATGTCTGTGGCTCAGGTAGCTTTGAGTAAGCCAGCTGGGCCTGGCTACCCCGCAGGGAGATGACGCACTCCACTGTTGCTCTGTCCAAGTTCACTTCTTGGCAGGGGTCTGCTCTTATCTTTCCTGTCCCCTCCAGAAAGAAGGATCTAGTTGCAAGTATGGCTTAATTCACATGGTTCAGGATGGCTCCTTAACAGTCACAAGAATGTAGAGCACACAGTTTAGGAAACTGTTAACGTGAGCACCTATCTATTAAAGTGCAGAGAGTTCCGGGCATCGCTGCAGGAGGAGTCTTATTAACCACAGTTAATAATCTTTCTAATCAGCACAATATTTCTCCACTAGGGGTGGGCTTAGAAATCATCTGCGGTACTTGCAAAATACATAAATCCTGAAGACAGGCTTCTCCTTCGAAGCTGCAAGGCACCCTGCTGAAACGGCTTGTTAGTGTCTGCGTTGGGATGGTAAATGCCACCTGGAAGGGCTTCTCCTTCATTAATTAGAGATTCCTCCTTGGCCCGCTTCCTGTGTCTTCCATTAGCTTCCTGTGTCTTTTCCATTAGGCTGCAGCGGTTGTGGTCAGAAGCATTCCATTTGCTGCTGCGGGATGGGAGTTCCCTGTTTTACTGTTCCATTCTCTCTGCAATGTGGGTTCCTCACTCTTTTATGTGGCACTGATTTTTTTTTTTTTTTAATCTCTGAAAGTGTGGCACAAGCTCACAGCAGGGCCAAAGGGCAATAAGCCAGGCTTGCAGCAGACCGGAGTCCTGCCCATCAGGCTATTTGGTTTGATGCTCTGGGTTAAAAGCCAGTCCCTGGTAGATACAAAGGCATATGCTGAAAATGCTCACAGAAGCTGGAAAAATAGCTGCTTCTGAAGGAGTCAGAAGACTGACTTGCCCGCGCTGTCAACACAGTTAACTGTACTTCCCATGAAGTCATGGTTGTACTGGACAAAGACAAACTTTGGTCCAGTCACCGAATTGTCATACATTCTAAATGAATGTCATCCAAGTTAATGGGGTTTTATTGTAATGCCAAGTGCAAATGCAGGGACTGGGAAGGGGCAGAATTAATCACGTGATCCTTCCTTGGTGATAAGGGACAGAAAGGCTCAGAGATGTTCACAGGAGTCAGAAACCTCACTGTGGAGGTCCTACACAGCTGCATTTAAAGGAGAAATGTAGGATTTCAAACTGGGTCAATCTTTTAAAGATCATCTTGTCCAAATTCTTGGTTTCGCAGGTGAAAACATGGAATCAAGGAGGTGAGATGGTTGTCTAGAGTTACATAGAAAGATGTTATTTAAATAAGATATTTAGATTTAAACTATTTTTAAAACACTGCCGTGGAGATTGTTTTAGTGGTTAACATGGCACTGCTGTTCCCATCTCCACCCTGCCCATTCACAAATTTCATAGAAACGATAGAAAATATTTGTTTGAAAAATAGTTGCCCTTGTAAATCTCAGTGGGTACTCTCACTCTTGAATCTGTGAAGGATCCCTGAAAGACGACAGCAGTAGGGAGCTACTGAGGAAACTACAGCAGCAAAGAGAAGGGACGGCTTGGGACATCATGGGTGAATACTGGCACAGAGAGGTGGAGACAGCACTGAGGTTGCTCTTTGTCCTGAGATGGCAAAAACTGGGGGCAGGAGGGACCCGGAAGGTGACTGACAGCCTGACTGACTAGGTTATGACAGGCAGAGCAGACAGGTGGCGTGACCCCATGTAAACATTCTCTCTGTCCCCAATTAGCAGGAATCAAAAATTTCTTCTAGTGGGAAAAATGGATATAGGTGCTCAGACTGGTAAAGGTAGGCAGAGCCCCAGGGTGGCTGGCAGCCCCTGGGACAACAGGGAACACCCATGCCCAGGCCACAAGCTGCCCTAGAAGGCCAGCCAGCTTGGCCTACAGCAGGAGCACAGCACAGCCTGCAGGGTAGTTTCATTACCTTCTCCAGCCAGCAACAGATCCACTAACTGGGAGTCTCAGCTAAGAGAAGAGCCCACAATTAAGCACCAGCAAATATTTGAAGAGCGCCAACCCCGTAAAAATGAAGGAAGCATTTCATCCCAAGGTGACACACCCACTGTACTGTGTCTTCAGATGTAATGTGATTGGTGTCGATTCACATCTCATCAGGTGATCATTCTTACCTTTTGTGGAGATGGAGAGCAGTGACATACAGAGAAGGAAAGACTGTGGGGAAAGCCTGGCAGAGAACCCCCTGCCTGGCATTATTCTCAGTCCCAGTTGATAAAATGGCACTAACTGTCCAGGAGAGTCCTAAGGTAGCCTACTATCCTGGAAATGTTAAAAGGCACATGACTCCAATAGTCTGAAGAGGACAATCACCATCATCAGATGATGGCAAAACTCAACCAGGATCTGGATGAACATGGATTTGGCAGTTGCACCTTTGTGACTAAGCTGGCCAGCTATATGGGAGTTACCCCTGAGCCACTCTTCACGTCTTGGGAACTTGACTGTACATGTATAACACCCTCACATCCTCTTCTCCCCTAAAGGGCAGACAGTTCTGACACAAAAAGACATTTTATTATAAAAAAAGACATTGAGAATAAAAACCTGAGTGCTAAAATAAAAATTTCAACAAATGAGCTGACTAGAAGAATGAATGAATTGAAGAGTGAATTAATACGGTATGCAGTGGACTCAGGCAGTATAAGACAGAACTGAAGAATCCTCTCAAATCACTGGTAAAGAAAAAAAAGAGATAGAAAAAATAATGTTTAGAGACATGAAGGATCAATCCGAGGTTCCAAATTTTATCTAATAACCATTCTAGAAGAAGTAAATGGAAATAATAGGGATAGAGGAAATACAAGACCTGTGGAGGTGAGGAAGGCTAAGAATTTCTACAATTTAGAAGGATAGTAATCATCAGTTTATAAAAGCCTATTGTTTACCAAGTAGGATGAATTGAAAAACAGACCAACAAATAACACCTGAATATATTACAGTGAAATTTCAAAACATCAAAGATAAAGAAAATTCTACAAAATTTCCAGAGGACAAAGAGGGCATATTTATGTAATAATGAGAGCAAATTTATCTCAGATACACTGGTTAAAAAAAAAAAACAAGAAAGGAATATCTCTAACGTGCTTGGGGTGGGGGGGGTTTAATGGTAGAATGTTATATTCAACAGACTATCATTCTGCAGAGAGAATTATACATAGGAAATCTTGTAAGGACACAAACAACTTATCATTCACAGACTCTCCTGAAAGAATAGGTACAGGATATACTCAAGCGGATGGAAAGAAGATAACAGTAAGAACAAAATCATTTCTATTATGCCAATAGAAATAATTTTTAAAAGACAGTATTAGGAGAGTTTTATCAAACCAGAAATGTCAAAAGGAAACAACCAGAAATACAAAAGGAAACAATGACAAATTTGACGCTATTTTAAAGTCTAGAGAACATACTTACTCCCTATAGTCATGTTGGAACATATTGAACACAAATTTGAAGCTCGTGAACTCAGCCAAATAGTGCTACAAGTAAATGAATAAGTGGACAACTTAGGGAGAATAGGTAAACTTACTTATCTATCATTTGGAAGAATCCAAACAATTTATGTAGATATTTCCCCCAACAAGGAAGAACTTCCCTCTCTATCCTTTAGCATGGTTTACAGATAGTGACTTCTTTCCAAAGAATATAGTATAGAAAGGGGGAAAAAAAGAATAACTTCACAGTGGAGAAACCTGACAAATGCTACTCAGCCAGGTGATCAAGGTCAACATCCATAGTGATACCGTTGATCTGATGTGATGAAAATGGCCCTTTACCTCTGTGTCTTCCTCCCCACCAACCTACAATCCCCGTCGAATCATGAGGAAAACACCAGGCAAATCCCAGCAGAAGGGAACCCTAAACCAGACCAGGGCTTCTCAAAACCGTCTGGCTCACCACAAACAAGAGGTGTTGGAGAAACTGTCACAGTCAGAGGAAACTAAGGAGACATAATGACTAAATGTAATGTGTTTTCTGAATGGGATCTTTAGAACAAATAAAGGGCATTAGGTAAAAGCTAAGGAAATCTGTGTATGAGCTACTTTCACTAATAATGATGAATCAATATTGGCTCATTGGTCATAACAAATGTATCACACTGAAGTAAGATGTTAGTCATAGGGGGAAATTGGGTGTGAGGTTTATGTATGGGAACTCCATTCTATCTTTGCAATTTTTCAGTGAATCTAAAATTATTCTTAAAATTAAAGTCTATTTTATTTGTGCATTTCATGAATCTTTATTTCTGCAGATAATAAAAACGTAAGTGAACAAATGAATGAATGAATGAATAAATAAATAAATAAATATAAGAGAAAACAGAAAAAAAATCCAGGCTTTGAACTTCCTATGGCAACTTCCTCTACTAATATCATGCAGGTTTGGAGCCTGGGTTGGTGGAGGATGTGATGTTATAATTAACATTCTGTGGACAGCGGCATGACAGAGCCAGGAGTGAACACTTGAGAGAGGGGCACTGGCTAATGAGGGCTTTGGAATCCTGTAACGGAACTGGCAGCCACTGAAGCACCTGAATATTCAGCAGATTCATTCACCAAGCCTAATGATAGTCATACTGAAATAACACCCTGACTTTCTATTGTGCTGTCTGGTTTCCATGCTTAATTTCTTTCTCCTGGTGCCCTCAGACACAGGTAGAGACTGGCTACTTCTTTTGGGGCCCCTTAATCCACCTCTTTAACCAACTCTGGTTGCTACCCATGGAAAAACACTCAAAGAGGCAAAAGCCAATCCTGGACAACATTGCTTATTCTGATAACTGGCCCTGACCAGTTAACTGGCTGCTACTGTGCTGGTCTCCCAACTCCAAACCCTGATTAGAGGATCTGTTCTTGGTTCCCTTAATCTGACAGACTAACATACTCCTCTCTTTACCATATGGAACCAGTTTTACACTTGGCTCTGATCTCTCTTCACTCCCAAATGTTAGGGGACCCCATTTCCTCATCTACTGGTGCCGCAGAACAACCCAAGGCATGAATACCTACACCCTCAGGATTGGGTATTTTATCCAGCAGTGGTTCTTAAACTATTGTGAAAGACTGTTATATTTTTTCAAATTTCCAATTTTGTTTAAACAAATACTTTTATATAGTAAAATAAAAATAAATACTAGAAAAGTTATTATAGTAATTATAAATTATTATAAAAGTAATACAGGGAAGGGGGTAGTACTGAGGATTGAAATGTAGAAAACTGTTATATGCATTTATGAATGTCAAAATGAACCCCATTATCAAGGATAACTATACTGCACTAAAAAATTAAAAATGAATACAGTAAAGATTACAGTAAAATTTAGGGATACAAAAATATAAGTGAGAATTGTTTATTATTAAATTCCACAGGCATGAAGTTACTCTGTCAAGGTGCTACAGAAGTTTTCAAATGCTTACTTCAATTCTTGTCTTCCTCCTGTTGTGGGCAGTTGACAGGCTAAGGGTCACAGAAGCCTTATTATTTTGAGGGCCCGTGTTACAGAGGATGCAGCGACAGATCTCAGGAACAGATACAGGAGAGGGAGCCGCAGAAGAAGGCCCAGATGCCTGCCTGCCATCTCCAGGTCCAGGAAGAAAGCACTCCCGCTGAGAGCTTACCTCTGCTTTGGCCTAAAACCTTTCTGTCACCTTTCACCACAGCAGGAGGAGGTCCCTGAGGTGTGGCCATCCTCTCCCTACAAAGCAGTCACACTCACATGGAGCAGCCCTTGGACTCAAAGTTCTAGGGTAGGTTGAGGTGCTCATGGCCCCCTGCTATTCTTACAGATGCGTTCCAAATGGACAAAAGTCATACAGATTCCGTCTTTGATGGAACAAGGAGAAAGAGAAGGAGCAAGGGCTTTCAGATGTGGTGACAGACAAATGAGTATGGGCATAAAGGAAGGCCCCAAGACAATAAGACCCTCCCCAATAGTAAGACCACTGCCTGTGAGTCTTCAGACATCTTAAACTTTAAGAATCAGGTGCCTACAAATACTGACAGAATGACATTCAAAATATTTTGTCATTGGTTAACAACACTGTTTTGATCTTTCTTTTAATTCTCAGAGTGTACCTCTGGAAGGACATATAAAATAATTGGTAAAGTAGCTGTCTCTGGACAGGTTGACTAGTTGGTAAACTATTGAAAGTTGTAAGATTTTGGGGGCTGGGGATGTGGTCAAGTGGTAGTGCACTCTCCTGGCATGCGTGGGGCACTGGGTTCTATCCTCAGCAACACATAAAAATAAAATAAAGATGTTGTGTCCACCAAAAACTAAAAAATAAATATTAAAAAATTCTCTCTCTCTCTCTCTTTAAAAAAAAGAAAGTTGTAAGATTTTATACCATTGTTTGTATTACATATTCAAAACGATGAACTATTTAATAATAAATAAAGTGATGTGTCTATATGTCCCTGTGTGGCCCCCTGTCCTCAGTTCCTACACAATGCTGCACTCACTGATCACCCTGAGTTATAAAAGGGATTTTCTTGGCTTCTGTCTTTGCCAGTGGAGTTTTGAGGGGCCATGTGTCACTCACTTGGTATAGTGTCAAGATTTTAAACACAGATTCTAAGGTCACTCTATCAGGGCTCAAATCCCTGCTCCAGCCCTTATGAACTATGCAACCTTAGGAAAATAACTAAACCTCTCACTGACTTAATTTTCCATGTGCAAACTGGGACTAATGGTAGCACCTGTCTTACAGAGATTTTATTTTATTATTTACTTATTTATTTTTGGTGTTACTGGGAGTTGAATCCAGAGGTACTTTACCATTGAGCTATGTCACTAACCTTTTTTTTTTTTTTAATTTTGAAACAGGGTTTAATTGAGTTGCCCAGGCTGACCTCCAACTTATAGTCCTCCTACCTCAGCCTCCCAATTTGTTGGGATTACAGGTGTGTGCCACTGTGACCAGCCTTATAGGGCTTTTGTAAGAACTAAATAAGTCTCAAGACAGATGCCAGGCATGTAATATATTCTAAATCATTATTAGCTCTGGGTGACATCTCTGTATCCAAGTGAAGCTGAGGGCCCAGTGCCTCATGGTGCTCAGGGTGCTCAGAAGTAGACACCATCCTATGATCTAGTGCTAAGAGCTGTCTTTCTTCTGCTTAGCTGGAGGATAGTTCTGGATACTTCAGGTTGTCCAGCAGCCGGACATCCCTAACATGATAAAAGAGATGGCTATTTTAGTAGAAACCTGGAGGCATGCCCATTTGTGCTAGTCCTAAAAATATTTTTTGTTTATCTCAGGGATCCAGAGAACTCGGGGGAAATAATGGGAATCTCCAAATGAGGCTTAGTTACCAGCCTCTCTGACAGAGAGGCCAGGCTTTATCTGATCACAAAATAGCACCCGGCACACCAGCAATCCGAGTGCAGCATAAATGGATTTTTCTTAAGTACTCTTCTCGATTGAGTTTCCCTTCATTGAGCTTTCCTTTTCAGGCAATATTATTTCGGTATGCTGGATTGAGATCCAATTTCCTTCAGAAGTTCAGTCTAGTGGAGAAAATGTCAGATCAGCATTCGAGAATCCCCTCTCTCCAAATGACCTTGGTGAAGTCATTTCATTCACAGTGTGTGGTTTTGTTCTCCCATCTGTCAAGTCATGATAAGAAAACAAACAAATAAACCAACTCCCAACTCCATCATGAGGGTATTGTGAGGTGAATGTCAAACTTGGGTCGGGGAACTACCCAGATAAAATGCCAGGGGGAAACAGATGAGTCTACAAACATGCTGAGCTCCTCATATGTGTTGGGCCCTGTGCTTAGTACAGGTTCATGTTGGGTCACTTTTACAAGGACAGCCAAGTCATTCGGCAAATAGTTACTGAGATCCCAGTATGTTTCAGGTATTGTTTTTTCCTGCTTGGGAGAGATCAGTGATTGAAATCCATCAAAATTCATCATTTTGCTTTCCAAATCATTTTGATATTATTGGATGTTTGGATGCTATGGAGAATAAATAGAAAGAAGCCCTAGATGCTCCCAGGAACTCAAGTTTCAACTTTCATCTTTCAACAAAGGTGATGGTATCTATGATATAAGTATTATTGCATAATTGTATTCTCCAAAAGCATGAGCCATGGTTTTCTCTTAACAAAGTATATGGCTGTTATTCCGTTTGGAGACTGCAGATCAACAAGGAGTAAGAATGAACTGTGTCTCCCAAACTGCAATGCCTGAAACTTACCGACTTCCCCACTCACCCTTGTGCCAGGACAGCAAATCTCACTCCCCCCCACCATCCCACATGATGACATTACATAACTCAAGTCATGGATGAAAATCCTTTTCCTTCTCAATGTCTCACTCCCTTATCTTTCCTTTATGGCAGCTCATCCAAGAAGGCTCACTCATTCAGAGATAAAAGCTGGTAGCCAGAATGTTTGGAGACTATCTTCTATACATCCCAGAATGCTTGAACATCAGAGCAGCAGACATCCCCAGGAAATACCTGGGGTGCCACCTTCTCCTGCAACAGGTGAGAAAATGATACTAAGGAGTGCAACAGCTTCCCAAAATGACATAGCCAAGGATGAAAGAGAGGGTAAACTGGAAACAAACTTCCTGCCCCCTCACTCAGTGCACCAAACTGTGTTGTCCAACATAGCCCTGTAATTGCACAGGAGAAGGAAGCAGCAGGAAGTCCTTGCAGCCCCAACATGATTGGCCACTCTGAGCTTAATGTCAAACCAATTTCCCTGTCTGGGATTTCTAAGGCACAATAATTTTTAAGAGTAGAAAGACAACCTCTCATGTACCAGTCAGGACTCTGGGTTGCCAACGTCAGACACTGACTCTGGTCTATTTGCCAGGAAAGGAATTTATTGGAAGAATATCAATTGCCGACTGATAAGTGGTAAGACTAGAGAATGAGGCTTGGAAAATGCACAGGAACTGAAGGAAATGATTTGGTGGAGAACACAGCTGGAATCACAGCCAAGGTCATGCCACAGGAAGGGACTGTTTAAGCTCTGTTGCTCCTAGCGCTGATCCAGAGCACCTTCTATGTCACTACCACTCCGAGTGGAACTATTTCTAAATTGTCACTGCATTCTCTTACATCATGACTGGCTTAGATTCATAGCCTCAGGCAAGAGACCTTGGGCCCCCTGCCCATGCCTAGTCTGCCAAGGTTTAGAAGAGGAGGCATCAAAATTTCAGAATGGCTGCAAAATAGGAAGATAATTTGGAAACTGGGCAGCCCCAAATAATATTAGCAGTATTAATAATTACAGTGATGGTAATGACTACAACAAATATCCCTTGCAACTTCCAAACATACCACCAGAGCAGCCTCTGCTTGGAAAAGTCATTTGCAAAGAAGAGTAAAGTCCAGGGCTACATAGGTCAGGTTAGAGAATGCCCAACTTGACTCCCTGGACTCAGTCTTCCAGAAGTGACCATGGGCACTGCTACAGTCTCCTTGGTTTGAAAAGACCCCTAGTCCCTAGATGGACTTGACACAGCTCCTGGGCAGCATGGAAATGCTCTGAATTCCAGCCCTGGAAGCATTTCAGAAAAGTTGGGGAGAAGCCCATGGTGAGCACTGGTCTGGAATCAGAAGAAAGTTCTAGTCTCTGAGCATGGCTCTGAAGTTCACAGCTCCTTCTGAATCTCACTTTTATGACTGACAATTTGCTAATACTTGTTCCTACCCACTTAGGAACATGAGTTAGGACTGAGGAGTGCTCTGTTCTCTACCTCACCCCAAATTTGTGTCTCATAAGCCTACTGCTGTACCAAAATTTCCTGCCAGTGATGAAGGTATTATATTAAAAGTCCTTCCTTGTGAGGTAAAGGGTAGAAGCTACTCTTCTCTTAGCGTTTGAAACCAGTGTCTTAATCCCTGAGATTTATTTCTGCTTGATATATATCCTTTTAAGTCCTTAGATATGATACGGGACAAGTGAGGTTTAGCAGAACGGGATCTAGAAAGCCCTGGGTTCAGGGTGAGGCTTAGTCAGTGCTGTACTGGTGAGTGACAACCCCAGGGTTTGTGGAGCAATGAGGATGCAAGATTCTTGGGCTGCTCAGAGGAGACTCAGACTGAGCTGCTAAGTACTAACTATGCCAATGGCATGATTTTTTTCCTTTTGATTGTGCTACTTGACATTTTGTCAGCCAGCAAAGCAACATCTCTCAGGATTCAAAAGATTAGAATTCACCTTGCAACCCAGAGAAGCAAACAATTTTCTTGTGCCCAATCCCTGTTCACTGGTACAGTCAAGCTTTTGCCTAGATGCCCACGACACAAGTACTTGCTTCCCCTTCATTCCATCTCTCCTTCCCTTTGCCTTTCCTTCCCTTTCTTCCTCCCTCCATCTCTTCTTTCCTTCTTTCTTTCCTCCCCTCCTTCTACCAACTTAAGAGCCATAAACATTTGCTGAAGATCTGTTATGAGGCTCATACTTACATTTACTCAATCTTCCCAACAAATGTATCAAGACTCTTATTTTGCTGCTACTGATGATGAAACTGAAGCCCAGGGGAGGTTGAGAAGTGATCTCAAGTCTGCCTAGATAGTCATCAGGTAACATCTTTGTCTAATGATACAACATTCACTCTCCTTTTCTAATACTTTGATACATCTAAAATGTACCCAAAGAAGTTCTAATTATGGCAGATCAGAAAGTATTAATGTGTGAATTGTCACAGCCTTCTCCTCCATCCCCATCGCTGAAGAGAATTCTGATTTCTTTTTCAGGTTCTCTGTAGGTCTCCTCCCCTTCCTGCCTCCAAAGAGAGAAAGAGGGAATGCATAGATCTACATAATAAAGAAAAGTAGAGAGTGTCAGGAAATACCCAGAAAGCTGTACTTTTGTGTTTAGAGAGAATTTGGAGGATATCAGAGAGAAAGAGGCTTTGCAAGAGCTGAAGTAGGAGAGAACTAGAAAGAGTGGAGGATGTTAGTCTCAAAAAAATTCAAATTAAGAACTTGATTAATGATACGTGTCTTTTGGCTATTGGTCTATAGTTCATTGAGTAGGTCTAGAGCACGTGGACTCCAAGATTTATTAAGATTTCATACTCAGTCTAAGATTCCATATGGTGGAAGCCATCCATATTTCTTAGTTCATGTGCTAAATTTAAGAACAACCCTGCAGTTCAAGTGCTGGAAGACGAAAAACAGATAGTTGAAATCATATGTTCAAAATCACATAGGTTATTTTTATCATTAAATAGACATCTAAAGGTGTTTCTTGGATGCCATGATAGGTTTTTGCACCTTCATTAATGATGTTATGAAGGGAAACGTAGGGATCTGGATGGGACACCACTAGACATAGAGGGGAAAGCAGGGGCTAGATGGTTTCTGGATGCTGATTTCATTTTTCATGGTCTGGTGCTCACCTCCCACCCGGTCCTGTCTCCTTTTGTTCCTCAGACAAAAAAAAAATCTTTATTCATCATGAGGTATAGTGCCATGAGTTTGCACCCCGCCTCCCTAAGTTAATGCCTTCAGTCCATAGATAAATAATTTATTATGATTCTGGGGTAGTGAGTGATACAGAGAAATGACTTTCACTCCTCCCCAGGTGGGTAAGATGGAGTGTGTATGAGGATGTAGGAGGAATCGAAATTCTAGCCTCTTCCCAGAGAGTGACACACAAGGGAAAATACCAGGCTGAAGCAGCACCATACCTGTGTGTGTGTGTGAGTCATCTTCTATCACTCTAAAGAAATGCCTGAGGTAATGGATCTATGAAGGGAAAGGGTTATTTTTGGTTCAGTTGTGTATGTTCCAGTCCAAGATCAGACAGACACATTGCTTTGGGCCTCTGGGTGGATATGGTGGGATTGTGAACGGCAGAGCAACTGCTGACCTCAAGGCCAGGAAGCAAAAATGGGAAAGGAGATGAGGGTTCCATAATTCCCTTGGAGGGTACCCCCAATCACCTAAGGACTTCCCACCAGGCTCCACCTCCTAAATGTTCCACTATGGTCCAATAATACCTACCTGGGGATGAAGACTTTGACACATAGACCTTTCAGAGACACTTATCCAAACTAAAACACTGTGTGTCACTTGGGGAGGGGTGAGATTCCAAACAGCAAGTGAGAGGGGTACTTCCTAAGTCTTAAAAGGGATCTTCCCAAGTCTGAAATGGGGCAAATTTAGGGCAATCAGTAGTCAGGAGTGGAAAGGGGCAACCAGTTGAATCCTTTGTATACGTAAGCACCACCCAGCCGACTTCTGGCTAGAACTGAGTGATCCTGGAGGACTATACTCTGTATGTTCCTTTTAAGTCATTTTAAATTTTAAGTTGTTTTCTAAAAGGGATTTTCAGGAGAAAAAAAAAACCACCTAACAATCTCAGTTGAATAAGGATGAAAAAGCAGATTTTTAACCCATTCCAGCTTTAGAAAACTGTGGCTTTTGCTCCTAAAACTTGGTCTCTTTCATGAAACGATGTGAGAAAGAACAAAAAGGAGTAAAACTTAGAGCAAGGGGGAAAGCAGGAGCTGCAGAGCTTCCTGTCCTAATCGCTTTGTATGGGTCCAACTAATGTCTTTTTTTTGGGGGGGAGGGGGGTATCTATTTGCTCTTAAATAACTTGCCCTTCAAACTCCAAGGGTAATAAGGACCCCGCAGAATCTAAGATTCTGTTTAATTGCCACCAAACAGGCTTCTTACCCTGGGCACTCTTTACTCCTGGGCTTGCCCCTCAGAAACAACGTTGGGACTAAAAGACAGTATATTTACAAATTTAGAATACCTGGGCAAGGTACAGTGGATCAAACAAACTTCCCTCCTATTTTACCCTTTCAAATCCCTGTGCCTAACGTGGGGTTGAACTTCTCACAATAAGGAAATCGAGGAAAATTGGTTTTAAAACTCAGGTAGGGAGGCGCTCTGGGAGAATCTAGTTGTCAATACTTATAACCCAGATGAGGCATTATTTAAAGTGTCCATGTATTAGCCCGTTTGCATTCAGAGTGTGGTCTCCACACATCCAGGCAGTGCACTCAGGGAGACTCAAATGGAGGTGTCTTCCTTCCCCAAGTAGGTGCTCAGACCACAGGTATTAAAAGCAGGGGGCTGACATTTTGGCTTTGCTTCTGTTAAAGCCACCTACGGGGCCCAGGGAGAGGCTCCTTTCCTGCTGCGGAGGTATGGCTCTCCTGCTCCTCAGCTATTCTGATACGTGACTCAGTAGGAGCTTTGCTTTCCTTTTGAAATGAGATTCCATGGATCTGAAACTATGACTCCGGTTTCCGCCCCCGCCCCCTTCTTTCTTCTGTTCTTGTTATGGGACCCAAAGTGCTGTTAGGATGAGCTTCCCGAACCGCAGGGACGGGATCTGTATAGATAGTGGCAACAGAAACAGCGGCTGCTCTTCAGTTCCACTGCAGCACACAGAGTGACTTGCGGAAGGCCTCTAGTTCTGATGGATGCATCCAATTGGACTTTTGGAAATTCATCCTAGTTTTGTTGGTGTGTGTGTGTGTGTGTGTGTGTGTGTGTTTGGGGAGGGTGTGTCACGTGACCGCCAGTCTCTCCAATCTGGGTACCAATTAAAACGGCACTAACCAAGAGGGAAAATCAATGAGCGAAGTGACCACTTTGCCCTGGTCTTCCAAAGCACTGCAGAGTCCGAGGCCGCGGAAGGGCGAAGCCGAAAGCACCCGGAGAAGAGGAAAGCGGAGGACACCATTTGCCCCTGCTCCGCCGCTGGGGGCCGCAGTCACCTTCAGAGTAGGGAAGTGGGGAGAAACGAACCCCGCGGTGGCTCCGGGTTCCCTCCAGCGCACAGTCTCCGCTCCCTCTCCTTCCCACCCCAAGCGCTGCAGCCTCGACAGAGGACTGAACCGACGCCTCCTTCCGGGGGCTCTGGCGACGTCCCTATCCCTTTCTCCTGGTGGCAGCGTCTGGCAGGGCACCCCTTGGCGCGTTCGCCGCGCCCCTACCCGGGCCCGCCCCCTCCGTCCCCCGGGGAGCGCGCAGTCGCTGCCGGGGCGCCCTGCTAGCCTGCGCGCCCCGGGCGGGCGGAGATGGAGAAGCCCAGCCCGGTTCTTCACTGCTAGGTTCCCGGCCCGAGCTGCTCATAGCTTTCAAGCCCGTGACGTGGCGGCGCCGGTCCAGACACAAAGGCCGAGTCCCGGGGCCGCTGTGAGCCCAAGCGCCATGCGAGCCGGTACTGGCTGCCCGCTGCCCAGGAGAAGCCGGAGCGCCCACCTCAGTCGCGGTGCGCCGGCTCTAGCCCAGGCTGCAGGCTGGTGGGCGCCGCGCAGGTGAAGGCAGACCCCGAGCCGGGGCTGCAGAGACTGAAGCCACCCTAGCTCCGGTGGTGCCGCCCCAGGTGCGAAGCCAGGGGTGCCCAGGAGACTGGGACCGGTTGGTTCGGGAGTCTTCCGAGGCGCGGCGTTGGAGGCCGTGCGGACCATCGCTGGAGACCAGCGCGAGACCCGCGGGGCGGTGTGGGCCCGGCGCCGGGACCGCCTCGGAGGTAACTTCGGAGAGCCAGGGACTGGCGGGGCCTGGGAGCGCACGTGTGCGTGTGTATGCGTGTGAGAGGTGTGTTCCCGGTGTGCCAGCTGCTCGGTACTTATGCGCGCGCGGTGTGAAGTCCAGAGCTGTTGGCTCGCCTCCCTGCCTCGGCTTCACCCGGGAGCACTGCGGGCCGCGGAGGCGCGGGGACCCTGGGACCCTGGGACCCTGGGACCCTGGGACCCTGGGACCCTGGGACCCTGGGACCCTGGGACCCTGGGACCCTTTCCTCTGTGCTCTGGGCTTTGGTGAAAAAGGTGTGTGGGGGATGCTTGATCATACCTGGTGGAGAAACGAGAGATTCGGGAAGAGAAACAACGACAAAAGAAGGTGCAGTTCGGGGCAAGTTTTCCTGGCTGAGAATTCGCCTCAGGAAACCGAGTTTTGAGGGTTAAACAGTGGAGCCATCTGGGCAAAAAGCCTGACACACCAGAGGTGCGAAGTAAGAGGCAAAACTGGACCAGCCCCAGAAGTACCGCGGATACATTCGATTCTTAAATTAAGATTTCCAGTCACGTTGACGTGGAATGGAAGCGCCGTTTTCCGGAGGAGATAAGGATGTTCAACTTCACCTGCCAGAAAATACCGACGCCAGGCCTGGCCGGCGAGGCGTGTGCATGCATTCACACACTAACTCATGCCAATGCAGCCTTGCCTTCCCTCCCTGCTCTGCCGCCTTCCCTCCTAAAGCGAGTACTCCTCTGGGCTGCTAAACCACCAAAGTAATAATTTGTCCTCTTTGCAGGGGGTGCAGGGAGCTTCCGGAGGCGAATGAGTAGCGCAACTCTTAATAGCATTTAATCTAGCATTGTTTTGCTGGGAGGTGGTGGTTGTAAGCTGTGGGGAAGGAGGTTACATTGAGGTACTCTTTTTCAATGGGAATTAAGGAACATTTGGTGAAGACCTTACAGAAGGGGGAAATCCATGGTTTCTGATATAAACAATATAGATTTAATCCTATAAACTTTACACCGATTTTTCTTATGGTTAGGACGATTATAATTGGGAAGTGCAAGCTGTCCTTGTGGCTGTGATTGGGGGCTTCATTGCTGGGCTCTGCTGTGATTTTATGCATGACATAAAGAGTTTCCAGGAGGAATTTGATGGCAGCACAAGTGATCAGTTAAGCACCCATCAACACCCACACCCACACCAGCCCACCCCCCCACCCCCAAACCCCACTGCCCCAGCAAAAAAACTCCTACTACCACCTCTCCCTGATAGGCAGGGACAGTTAATGGCCCATCCTTCCCGGTTTTTTTTTTTTTTTTTTTTTTTTTCTTTTTTTTGGTGACTACCAGCATCATTGGAGGTTTCCCAGCAGAGAGAAGCCAAGCTCCTGCTGTGGCCACAAAATGCCTTTTGGAATGAGCTCATTGAGAGTCTGGGAGCAATATTTCAGCAATTCTTGGAATAAGAGAAGTGGGTTAAAGAGAGTAGGGTACCTGGAGTTCTAACACCTCCTTTAGTGGGCTTTCTTCTGTATTAGAGGAGGAGGGTAGAGCAGGAGAGAGTGGTGAGTCTGGAAGAAAGCAAATTTAGATTTTCTTAACTTACTGGAGCCTGGAGGGAAAGCCTTACATGTCTGATTTTTATTGTGTCTGAGACATTTGTATAGGTCTGGGACTGTGTGAAAATAAATGTCAGTTGCCAGGGAAAAAATAGATCAAACAGTTTATTTGCATTTCTGATGAATTTCATGAGGAAGTGTTGTATAGCACTTAATACTTGGAAGAGAGACAAAGATTTCTGTGTTGGTGTTATATTCCTTGTGAATTTTAGAATGTCTTTTTTCCTGGCCAATCTTAGAGGCAAAATTGATGTGTCTTTCCAGCTTCTAAAGGCCTTTGTATTTATTAACTCTGATATTTCCTCTGAAGCACCCACACCCCTGAGAGTTTCCCTCTCCTCTCTTGTCCATAGTGCACATTGGGCTGGGGCTGGTTTTGTTTGTTCGTTTGTTTTTTAACTCAGGATTCCCCAAATGAGCCTTTCTCAAATCTTGACAAATGTGGAGCAGAAAGCAGCGTTGCAGCTATGGCTCTGTGCCCGCTGGGCAGGGATCTGGTGTCCAGGAGAAGGAAGGGGAAGGCCCTGGTTGCTGCTCTAGCCAAGTGGTAATGTGTATTTCTCAAACTGGCTGGGAAAAGGTTCCAGATTCCTCTGTGAATATGTTGCTAATGCCCACTGATTAGCTTTTCCCACTGACATTCAGATGTTTGTTTTTGCAGCTTACCCTGCAGACTTAGTGTAAATTAGGGGGGAAAAAAAAGAGTGCTATTGAGTTGAAGGCAAGAGAGGCAGTTGGCTTCCATCTCAGGCATTCTTCTAACTCACCACCTTGGCAAGATACTTAACTTTTTTGAATGTTTATTTTCATATAAATGTAATGAGAGAGCATCAGACTAGATTGTTGATTTCCCCCTTTTCCCTTCTCACTCTTTTAGAAGAGTAAAATCCTTTAAATTAAATCTTATATAGAAGTTAAGTATATGAATCAATTAAAGAGCAAAGGGAAGGGCATAGTGGTCTGTTTGCTCCCAGTGTGATGTCTGAAGCATCCTTTTGGACCCCCTAAAGGGATCCTCAGAAGAAAGTTTGAGAACCACTAGAAGGCACTATCTGAGTGTTTCAAATGAAATGCTGTGTTACCAATGTGTAATGAGCCTCTCACCTGCATCAGCCTTCCTTGATAGCTGGCTGAGCTCCTAGGACTTGAACTCCAGGGAGACCATAGTTTTTTCAGCCCTGGGTTTACTGGTACAGGCAGCCTTGGGGCCATTATAAGAAAATCTTTAAAATAGTTAACATTAATTCTGGGAATGGATGGCTCCAAGAGGGAGCAAGCAACGTATGTGTGCTGGTTATTAGTTTTGTATCAAGATTTTGGCTATCTCCCTTTGGGGGCACAGAGTAGATTGCATCTTCCTACTCATTTGCCACTGGGTGTGACATGAGGATTGTTTGTTGTTGCAGCATAACCTATCCTATGCTGACTGATGTAATATGTGACAATTTAGGCTAAAGCTGGCTTTTAATGAGAAGATACCAGCATAGCAGTGTTGTCTCCAGGAAGACCAGTGGTTGCTGAGACAGGACTTCATGGGGATCAGGACCAGGGTGTGAATACCACGTTGAGACATATGCTTGCATTTTGGCTGGTTGAAGAGGTTAGCCTTTTAGGGGAGGGCACAGGATAATCAAAAGCCTGATGTATATGCAATGAAGTGCTAGTTTAATAGTTTGGTGGGAAGATGTGAATCTGATAAATGTGTTCACTGATCAGGGGAAATGTCCACTAAAAGCTAAATAAAATCAGAAGCTGCTTTGTGAGCCTGGAATTAAAATTAGGGAAGTTTGTGGAACTAGTTGAATGGACACTGTCATGAAGTTACGATGTTCTGATGAATTCTTTTTTATTCAAGTTAGAGAACTCCCTTCTAAATAGACTGCATACATATGTACACAAGTCACTACCATCCTTTGAATCTGATTAATTCAGCATGACTACAGTATGGTTTTTCCTAGTGCTCTGATCACTTCTCTATGCCCTCAGCTAATGAGAACGTCCATGACTGAATTTCCGACTGGCCTGGCTACAAGGATACCATATTGCAAAGACTGTCCATAAATGAGCCCTCTGCTGCCCTCTGACTTCAGAGTCTTCCTCAATGAGTATTTCATCTGCTGTACCCTTTCTTCCTACCATTTGCTTTGTGTTTGGGTGAACAATTTTGACCTCCTGTGCTGATGTGGTCGAATGAACACATTGCAGTCTCTGGGATAACACTGGGATTTTGAGAAAGAGAAGTTTTAGGCAAGATGCTAAAAATTCAAGTTTTATGGTTATTTGAGGAGGTTTCAATTAAGTAGTGGAGAAAACAAATAAGTATAAAAGATCAGCAGGCCTATAGAGATTGAAGGGCTTTAGCACACCATGCAGCTTAAATGATTGACAAACAGGGGTGAGAGGCCAGCCTTGAGAAAGAAGGAATGTGGCCCATTTGATGATCTGGAGTTGAAGAAAATGGAATATATTTCTTCATTGTGGGTGTGGGATGTGGGTAGTTAGTGAGTGGGTGTGGGGTGTGAGTAGGTCATAAGTGGGTGTGTGGTGTGTGCAGTTGGCCATGGGCTCTTGTTCTTGTCCCCATTGAGCTCAGAGCACTTCCTGCAGTGGGTTAGAACAGACTGTTAGCTGGTCTGTCTCTCCCATTCAGCTGTGAGCCCTTGGAGGAATGGGATGATAACTCATCATTGTTTTGTCCTAGTGATGAGCAGAGTATCTGGCACAGGTTGGGCAGGGCCATGGTTTCACTTGGGCAGCCAAGTGAAATAGGAAATGAGCAACACATTAGCTGATTCAGAGTACTTTCTGCAGGAATGGGGGAGGCCTGTCCACGTAGCTGCTGCATGAAGGAAAAAAATTAACCTCAGCCTGAGTTAACAGTACGGCATGGCCACCAAAAAAGATCCTTAGCTGAAAGATGGTGTCAAGACTGGGGAAGGGGACTCCTGTTCTTTGTTCACTTCAGTGCAAGGAGGCATACCCTGAGAAACTCTTGAGAAAACTGGAAATTATTTAAAGAAGCACCACGGCCCATCAGCTCTGAAGTGATGTAGTACAGATTTCCCAAGAGCTGTGGATGCACAGACCACACGGGAAATCCCGAGGATCTTTATAAACACAGCTTTCTTGGCCTTGCCGCAGACCAGCCAAGTCAAAATCTCTAGGGACAAGGCCTGAGACCTGGTTTATCCTCCATACTTTATAAGTACCTAAAGAAGGGAAAGATCCGGCTTGACCAATATTCTGAGTCAGAGGCCATACCTCACAGCTTCCTCTTCAAGCTGGAAGGAAGCAGGAGCTGCAGCCCGGTGCTGATGGGAGTGGGTGGAGGATCCAGGATGTAAGAGCCACCCTCCCATCTTTGCAAAACTACCCTATAAATAGGGGTTGGACTTCTGTATATCCCCAGTGAGGAGGATCAGGATCTGTGTAGAGGGCAACTCTTTGGAGATGAGGAAGAGGCCATGTTGGGAAATTATGACTGCTCTGTGTCTGCCATTAAGCCCAGGCAAGCACAGGTCAAGCTGTCTGTGAGCCCCAAGAATGAAGAGAAGGACATGATAATGTGGCCTTCCATATCATTCTCCTTCAAGGCCCCGGGACTGTGGGGTTTATTTCAGGATTATAGTACATGAGCATCCTTACTAACACCACCAGATGTCATTATCTTCTGTTTCCAGGTAATGGAGGGTTATAACGGATGAGGCTGTAATGGGGGCGATGACCAGTGTCTCATAGGGGGGTTCTTCTTCCTGCTGAGGAGGGTGTAAGCTACCTGGAAACTTAAAAGTCTCAAATAAGTGAAGAACAAAACACAAATAGTCAGAAATATATTTGCATAAAGTGGAGCCCCTGATAGATCTAGTCCACATGGGTGCTAGAACTAGACAAAAGAAAGGTGGCTCTGGTGGTTTATTTAAGGGTGTACATCAAAGGCAGGGATAAGGTTTCAAGGGTGGAGTCTTGCTTCGAGATGTCTTGCAGTGAGCAGGTTGATTAGCATCTTGTCAGGTCACAACCATCTCAGGTGCTGTGTGGGATCTTTGGCAGAGTTTGAGGGGGAAGTTCATTTGCTTCAGGCTGGTCAATCCCTAGGCCGGGGCGGGTTTGGGGGGTGCACTGGAAGTTCCCAGTGCCCGACTTATTCCTTCATTAGGCTACAATGCGCAACCCAGTCCACACACAGCCCACAGGTGGCTCTCAACAGGCTGGGTAAACCTGATTTGATGTCATCAATGAGGGTAAAGCGTTCAGTCTTGAGGACTGCTGCCTTCTGGTTGGGTTCATCTCAAATATGAGGCCGTGGAGAGAATGAGCTTTATTATCTTCCCTGGGGCACAAGTTGCCAGTGACCCAGGCCTCTGCTCATGGGCCCTTCACTAGGCAGAATGATGACTGCCCACAGAAGCCCACATCCTAGTCCCCAGAACTTGTGACTATGGTACCTTACACAGCAAGCGAGATTTTGAAGATGTGATTGGGGCTTGGAGATGGGGAGATTATGTTGGATTATCTTATTGGGCCCGATGTAATGGAAGGGGTTTATTCATGAGGAAGAGGAGGAAGAAGAGTTAGAAAAAGAGATGTGACCATCGGAGTAGAGGCCGGGATGATGTATTATGGCTTTGAGGACGGAGGAAGGGGTCATGAGCCAAGGAATGTGGGAAGCGTCTATGGGCTGCAAAATGGAGATTCTCCCCTAGAAGCTTTGGACAGGTCAAAGCCCCCTGACACCATGGTTTTTGAAACTCATTTTGAACTTCTTATCTCTAGAACTGTAAGATGGTACATCTCTCTCTTATATGACATTTGTGGGTTTTTATTACAGCAGCCATAGGAAACTAATACAGTACAGCCTCTGAGATGATTAGTATTTACCCCATAAGTGTGAGAGAACAACAGAGCAACAGCCCCAGAGGCATGATTTTGTCTTACTTTCTCGAGGGGCAGTGGATGTCTGGAGAATCTAGTTGGATCTTTTCTTTGGTCAGTGTTTCCTTGGGTTCTGGAACTCTACCCTCTTCAAAACGAACCTTGGAGCTTAAAGGTTCCATGGACCCATTTGGGAAACACATCAACAAAAGTTCAACACCTTTACACAAAGCATGGATAGGCGCTGACACAACAGAGCCATAACCATTTCTAAGGTAGCCATTCACAAGATCTGGAATATGCATTTAGATCCATCACACAAATAAAAACAAATTGTTAAAACATAAACAGGGCATATCACTGAGATTACATATAAGGAAGAGTCAGAAAAACTTTGCAAAGTGAAAATGAAGCAAGGGATTCTTCTGCTATTAGGCAGCATTTTGGCTTACCTGGACCAAAATGGTACCTCTCTATATGTCTCTATTCCAAATTCCATCATCTGGTCCAAGGCCTCCCTTCTTCCCGGGAAGTCAGAGGTAGGAGGAAGTTTGACCTAAGCATGATTTAGGTAAAAAGAGGGGAATTTGAGGGGGCTCATAACTCTCTTATAATTTTTCACCCTAAAATGGAACATAAGCAGTAGCTAAACATTAAAAAGCTACTTTAGAGACATTTTGAAAAATAAAATAATCATTTGGATCTATTATGTTATAATAATATACTGATAAATACTATTTATTTTGCCTATCAGCTTTTTAAAAAGTACTATCATGGCCTGCTGGTCAGGCCAGTCCCGCTTCTCTCTCAGGGCCTTTGCACTCGCTGTTGCTACTGCGGTAATATTTGCCTTTCTTCCTCCCTACCACATGGTTTGCTTCATTACTGGAAACTTCACTCAAATATGATCTTTCCCCTGAATGCTTTTCAACCATCCAATTTAGAATTGCAACTCCCTCCCCCTGCAATTTCTAACCTTTTCCTTCTTTTTTCTATAGCACTTTCAGCCATATAACAAACTATAATTTGATGTTTTAGTTTTGCTGATTACCTATCTTTTCCACTAGCAGATGAGCTCCTGAGGGTAAGGTTTTTGCTTTATTGTTTGTCCACCTTATACACGGCTGTATTTCCACTAGCCCAGTAACTGACATGTTCCAGTTACAAAATAAATATTTTTTGAATGAATACACAGATGTCTCACTTGACCTTGTTAGTAATCCCAGGAGGAGGAATTGAGATCTTTCTTCTATAGGTAAGAAAACCAAATTCCAGAGATGATAATTGACTCCCCCAAGTTCCCAATGCCAGGATTTGCTGAAAATCCTTTCCTCTTCATTTTTTTTTTACTAGAAAAAGTCAAATATTTAGAGCATTTAACTAATGCAGATCTGAAACAAGAGGGAAAAAAGTTCCCAGGGATAATTATTATTAATGTTTTACTATGTAGAAGATACAGATATGTGAAATTTTATGCCATCTTACTTTATATCATTTAGCACTGTATTTTCTCATGTAAGAACACATCATTAAAATACTGGGGAATCGTATTGGCCTAATTATATTGTTATTCTGTGTGCATGGATGACCATGTAACAATGAATTTCACCGTGAAAATGCACTAATAAAAATATAAAAAAGATACAAGTGTAACAAAAAAATTGAAAAAGGAATACATCATTAAAAAGTAAATATGCCAACAAATATATTTCTGCAAAATGATTTGTCATGACTGCATGGTATTCCATCATAGCAATGTAGTATAGTTTTATATAATCAATTGTTGTATAGAAAAGTTATTGCTGATTTTTTTTCTTGTTTTAAACAACACTGAAGAGAATATATTTGTAGCATGTTTTGCACTTATTTGATTATTTCCTTTAGGTGAATACTTAGAAGTGTGATTTTCCTTCATTTAAAGGATGTGCATATTTGCAAGTTTTATGGCTGATTACTTCCTGTAAAAGTTAGACAATTGTCTTTTTTTCAATAATATATGGGAATGCCTACTTTCCCCACTAACAGGGGTATGAGCTTGCTTCTTATCCAATGTCAACAGTACTGATTATAAATACCATAATCAATATACTATTATATGAGTCATAAATAATAGTAGGTGTATCAGCTTTACATTACTGTGACAAAATGCCTGATATATTTAGATGAATAACAGGAAAGGCTTAACTTTGCTCATGGTTTCAGAGGTATCAGTCCATCGCTGCTTGGCCCTGTGGTGGTACAGTAAGTCATGGCAGGAGTGCATAGCAAAAGAGGCCTCTTTGCCTTACGGTGGCCTAGAATAAAAAAAGATGGAGGAAGGAGAGTCCAGGGTCCCATATCCCTGTCAGTGGCATGTCCCCAGTGATCTGACTTCCACTAGCCTCTACCTCCTAAAGTTCCTACCACTCCCAAGAGCACCATGGACTAGCAATCAGCCCTTTAATCCATGGGCATTGGGGACAATTATCCAAACCAAGCATTAGGTGCAAACCTCATGGTATTCAGTGCTTTTCTACTTCAGAAAGAAAATAATTTCATTTTCTTTTAGATTTGCAAATAACAAAGTAATGAAACAAATTCCTGTTTTATTTTGCTTTATTTATTATGATGCTGCACTTTTCTTTGCCTTTCTTTGGACATTTTTCTTTTGAGTTGTTCCTTCTTTCTTATTCATTTTTAAGGGCTTTCAATTAGAATCAAGAAGTTTCTGCTTTCTGTCTTGCCCTGGTGAGTCACTTTCATGGACCCAAATGGATCAATCGTTTTCTTCATGATTCCAACTTTTGGGATCATGTGTGGAAAACTCTTTCAGAGCCTCGGATAATCTAAATCTTGACTCCAATCTTCTTTAGATTTCAGCTTTTGTATATGGAAAGGAGTAAGGGCCAACTTAATTTTTTTTAGCCAATCGATGAACCGATGCTTTCTATAATACTCAACCAATAAACCAATTGAAACATTTATGTTTATGGGAAAAAAACCTTATTCTCTCATTGACTTGCAATTCTACCTTCCTTTTATATTGAACCCTGATCTACATCTGCATCTGCTTCTTGTCCTCCAATCCCTCTGATTTATTTGTTAATAAATTATAGGTACTTTGTAGTAAGTTTTAATCTTTGGCTGTTCAAAAAACATTGCCATTTTGACCAGTATTTTTTACGAATTAACTTAAAATAAACAATTGCTTAGCATATCCCCCAACATGCAGGGCCTCTACGCATAGAAAGGAAGAAAAGAAAAAAAAAAAACCCAGCGAAACATAAATGACAACAAAGAACAGCACTGTCAATTTTCTTAGTGGCTACTGTCCTGCTACAGCTGTTTATGAAAATCTTCTGCTTATTCCACTTTTGATAGGTCTCAGTAAAAGCGAATAAGTGAGAAAAAAGACCATGTTTTAGTTCCCTGGCCACCTGGCACTCCTTTGGTTAATCACCTGCAGTTCACCCCAGAGGTAAGGGAGGATTCCCGCCCTATTACAGGGTGGCTGAACACGGGCACCTGACTTGATTTATCAGCGACCTGATGTGAGCGCTGCTTGCTACAAGGCCACTTGGCAGCAGAGTGAGCGAATGTGGGCTGTGGGAGGCAGGCTTTAGAGTACCAAGAGGGTGAGGTGACCTCTGGTTCCTACAGGAGGATGGGATGAGCTTTTTTGAATATTTGTGATGGCTGGGAGGGAACCAAAACCTGCTCCTCAGGGGTAAGTAGGAACTGTGCCTGGTCCCTTGTTTAGAAGGGTGGCTTGGCTGGGGAGCCTTACCTGGAAGCAGAGTGGGAACTTGTGGTGCCCCTCAGGCCCCTGCTCGCAGTTCCACCTGGTGTCAAGGTGGCACGGAACAATGGGCCTCGATTTTGGGCCTCGTACCACATCTTTACTTCCCCCTCCAGGAAAACACTGTCCCAAACCTGGTGTATTTCATCTCCATATGTTTTTAATACGTTCTTTTTAACACATATACCACTAAACAATGTTTCTTTTATTTCAAGTTACATTATTGATGTGGTGGATTCATTTGCAACTTCCTTTATCCATACGTTTTTATATTTGGGGGGTTTATCCTCAAATTTATTCTGAATGAATTCATTCATATTAGTTGCTGTAAAATATCAATGGCATGAGCAAGCCCAAGTTCATGACCCATGAGAGTGTTTATCAGGGGAAAATACCTAAAGTGGATTTGGGGGACAGTATGATTGGCTTAGCTTGAATTATTCATATTGCTGGATTACTCTCCTAAGTGATTCTCCCAATGTCCTCTTCCATCAGAAGTATATGAAAAAATCTGCTTGTATCTCCACTAATACTTGGTGTTATTAAACTTTCAAACAAAACCTGTGTTTTGAATCTGTGACTTTGTTCCATTTTTCATTCTTGATTTTGCGAAGGGCTGTAGCACGTGATGCTGTGGACTCTGAACTTGGACTATATAGTTTGGGTCTAGTTTACCCACGTACTAGCTCTGTGACTCACCTGCTGGAGTGAACTCAACCATAAATTAGGATCATTTTAGTTCCTATTTTATAAAGATTAAATAAGTTAATAAAGTACTTAGAACGTAGTAAGTTTTCCTTAAACATTACCTGTTTCAGCGTTGTTATTGTTTATTCCTGTCTCTCTCTTTTTTTTTTCATCGTTATTGCCAGGGGTTTTCTAATTTCATTTGTCATTTCAAAGAAACTAGTTTATTTAGGTTTTGAGGATGGTAATGTTTGTTTCCTACTTATCTGGTTTTTTTTTTTGTTTGTTTGTTCTTATTTGTTTCTTCTGCTTTTCTTTGTATTTACTATGCTGATTCCCCCCCCCCCCCCAATTGTAGAATAGCATACTTGGCTCATTGCTTTTCAAACTTTTAATCCAATATTTGTATTTGTCACTATAAATCTTCCATAAGGACAGCTATAGATATGCCTCACAAGTTTTGATACACAGTATTTTCATTGCATTTAATGATAATTTTATTCTAATTTCTACCTTGATTTCTTTTTCGACCTATAGATTATTTAGACCTATGTGCTTAGGAGATGTTTTTGGGTATACATTTGTTAATTTCACTGCTTTATTGTAAAAAATTCTCTACAGGATGAGAGAATTCACTGGTATTTTTTGAAACATTTTTGGTTCAAAATATGTGGCCAACTTTATACACAATGGAGTATTACTCTGCACTAAAAAATGACAAAATCATGGAATTTGCAGGGAAATGGATGGCACTAGAGCAGATTATGCTAAGTGAAGCTAGCCAATCCCTAAAAAATAAATGCCAAATGTCTTCTTTGATATAAGGAGAGCAACTAAGAACAGAATAGAGAGGAAGAGCATGAGAAGAAGATCACCACTAAACAGGGATGAGAGGGGGGAGGGAAAGAGAGAGAGAAGGGAAATTGCATGGTAAAGAAAGGAGACCCTAATTGTTATACAAAATTACATATAAGAGGAAGTGAGGGGAAAGGGGAAAAAAAACAAGAGAGAGAAATGAATTACAGTAGATGGGGTAGGGAGAGAAGATGGGAAGGGAGAGGAGGGGAGGGGAGGGAAGGGGAGGGGAGGGGGGATAGTAGAGGATAGGAAAGGCAGCAGAATACAACAGACACTAGTATGGCAGTAGGTAAAAAAGTGGATGTGTAACCTATGTGAATCTGCAATATGTATATAGGGTAAAAATGGGAGTTCATAATCCGCTTGAATCAAATGTATGAAATATGATATGTCAAGAACTTTGTAATGTTTTGAACAACTAATAAAATAAAAGAAAAAAAAAAAGAAATAACTTTAGTTTTTCCTGTACAATAAGGCAATTTACTTTACATTTTTAGGAGTTTTTCATTTGAATTTTAATGAACATCAATTTCAAAAATGAAAATTACTCATGTTCCAGGAATGTATAAGTAGGAAATTGTAAATTTAGTAACTTGTTTGTATTTAATTTTTATTGGTGCATTATAATTATACATAATAGTGGAATTCATTATGCCATATTTATACATGCACATACATAATTTGATCCATCTCATTCTCTCAGTACTTTCCCTCCTCCCTCCCCCAATCTGCTTGCTCAACTCTACCGATGGCCATTTAAAAGAACTTTATTTGGGGGAGGGGGTTCCAGTGTTCTCTATGTGTGATAGAACAAATTTGTTAATGGTGGTATTCTAATATTTTACCACACACAATATTTTTTCTTTGCTTGATCCTTCATTTTTTTTGAGAAAGGTATGTTAAAGTCTCTAAATATGATTATAAGTTTGATATGTTTCCTATACGTTTTGTCAATTTTTGCTTCAAATATTTTTAAGGCTATATGAGTGCCTACAGGTACAGAATTGTTTTATTTTCCTGGTGAATTCTTCCTTTTATCATTTTTGTAATAATTCTCTGTGTCCCTAATACTTTTTTTTAACCTTAAAATCTTTTAAAATTTATGTTACTATAACAATAGTTATAGGTCACCCTTAGTACTTACTGTATACTAAGCACTGCACTTTATATAAAATAACTAATTAAAATAAATGCTATTACCACCCCCATTTTGAAGATAAGGAAACTGTGAAGTTCACAGCAACGGATAACATGCTCTTGTCACATACCTTAAGGGTGGGAGAGCTTGGATCCAAACAGAGCCTGTGACTTTTAACTGCTGTGCCATTCTATCTACAACAAATACTAAATATTTTCTTATTTATTTTTGAACCAAGGATTGAACCCAGGGGCACTTAACCACGGAGCCACATCCCCAGCTGTTTTCTAAAAAAATTTATTTATTTGGAGACAGGGTCTCTCTAAGTTGCTTAGAGCCCCACTGAGTTGCTGAGGCTGGCTTTGAACTTGGGATCCTCGTGCCTCAGCCTCTTGAGCTGCTGGTATTACAGGCATGTGCCACCATGCCTGGTTCTTATTTGGTTTTGACTAATGTATCTCATTTCATCTTTTTACTTTACTTTCACTGTTTATGTGATAGTGGTTTTTTTTTAAGATGGACACAATATCTTTATTATACTTTATTTAATTTTTTTTTATTTTTTTGAACTTCTAAATTTTAATTTGTTATATATGACACCAGAATGCATTACAGTTCATATTACACATATAGAGCACAATTTTTCATATCTCTGGTTGTACACAAAGTAGAGTCACATCCTTCGTGTCTTCATACATATACTTAAGGTAATGATGACCATCACCCTATGCCCCCTCCCTTCCCCTCCTTCCCCTTTTCCCTTTTGCTCTATCTAGAGTTTATTTAATCCTTCCCCTAACCCACCGCAGCATATTATGAACCAGCAGCCTTAAATTAGAGAAATCATTCAGCATTTCTTTTTTTGGGATTGGCTAATTTCACTTAGCATTATATTCTCCAGCTCCATGTATTAACCTGCAAAATGCCATGATTTTACTTTCTTTTAATGCTGAATAATATTCCATTGTGTATATATACCACATTTTTTTTATCCATGTATCTACTGAAGGGCATCTAGGTTGGTTCCACAGTTTAGCTATTGTGAATTGTGCTGCTATAAACATTGATGTGGCTGTGTCCCTGTAGTATGCTGTTTTTAAGTCTTTGGGTATAGACTGAGGAGAGGGACAGCTGGGTCAAATGGTGGTTCCATTGCAAGTTTTCCAAAGATTCTCCTTACTGCTTTCCATATTGGTTGTACCAATTTGCAGTCCCACCAGCAATGTATGAGTGTGCCTTTTCTCCCCACATCCTTGCCAACACTTACTGTTGTTTGTATTCTTAACAGCTGCCATTCTGACTGGAGTGAGATGAAATCTTAGTTTTGATTTGCATTTTTCTAATTGCTATGTATACCTCTTATATGAGTGTTTGGCTGCATTTTGTTGTAATTTTTAAAATTCTAGTTTGGAAGTCGTTGTTTTTAACTGATAAGTTTATAGAGTTTTCATCTATTGTCATAAAATGTACTTGGAAACACTCTGTCATCTTATTGATTTTTATTGGTCCTACTTTGTCTTTGCTTTTATTTCTCTTCTTTCCTACTCTGTCCTAGATGAGTGGCTCTTATTTATTCCCCTGTTTTATCTATGCTGGTTTAGAAGTCCAACAATTTCTTCCTGTTCTTGGGGTTTCCCATACTTTTTCCCAACATACATTTTAATTGATGTATTAGCTGAATTTATTTAACATCTCTTTCCTTCTCCAGATAATACAAGGCATTTCATAAAAACAATTTGATCCTCATCACTTCCTCTCCTATTTTACCTGCAAAATTAGTCATCAGTAGTTTTACACAGTTGACACATGATAAAAATTAACTATATGTGTACCAGTTTCTTTTCTCTGGATTCACTTTCTCTTTGAACAGGCTAATTTATAGCTTTTATGGTAGGGAATATGAGAAATCACCTCTATACCTGAAAAAAGTTCAACTTTTATTCCTGAGAAACATTTTATCTGGTAATAGAATAATGAAGTATATGTTACTTTCCTTTAGCACTATAAAGATGTTTATCCCTATGTTTGTTTACTTTTCTTTATTTTCATTCTTTAAGGAATATCTTTTCCAAGTACACATTTTTGGGCAAAGTTTTCTTTTAGTTTCTGGAATTCTTCAGTTTTCATATGATGTGTTTAGATGTCTAAGGGTGAGTTCATTTTTATATGTCTTAATAGCTCATGTTGCACCTTGAATTTGAAGGTTCATTCTGGAACATTCTTAGACATTATCTTTTTGATTATTGTCTTTCTGTTATTCTCTTTTATCTTTCTTGGAATTCCTATCAGACATTTGAGGAAACTTCTTTTGTGCTTATGTCTCCTAACCCTGATTTCATATCATTTATCTTTGTGTGCTGGATTCTGCTGAATTCCCTTAAATCTCTCTCTCAGTTCACTATTATTTTCTGCACTTAAATCTGTTATTGAATCTGTGCCTTCTGTTTTTTACTTCGATCATCGTTTTTTTTACAAGAACTATCTAGTTCCTTTCCAAATCTATGTTGTTGTTTTTTTTCCAGGGTCTTATTTAGACTTACTACTTATGTCTTTACTTATTTTAAACATCTTCATAGCATTTTTTAGATTGTGGTTCTCTTTTGTGAAATTCTTAAACTTCTAATCCTTCTGGTTATTTTGTGTCTTCTGAATTCTTACTCATTGTGGGGCATTTTCTCTTGTGTGTTGTTATTTCTAGAAAGATAATTCAACTTTAGTGTAGGGCTTTTATTTTTCCTCTCTCACATAGACTTTCCACAGCAGTACAGCACTTGTTTCTTCTTGTACCCACAGATATTATTAGAATGGAACCAATTTTTATATTAATTTCTTACCCTGTGACAACAAAACTGTGGGCCCTGACATATTTAAGACATTGCCCTTGCTTTATATTTCTAAGGAGTAACTTTTTTATTGACTATAGAGCCCAGGCAGAAGCTGACGAGTGTCCTTGTTTCTGGAACTAATAAGCAGATTTTCTTCTATTTCATTCTTTCAATTAGAATCAGGGAGTAGTGCTTCAAGGGTCCCAACTTTATGCAGAATCTGTGTTCCCACCCTCCTTCTCATGGAGAGGGGATTCTTCTCCTTCTCCTTAGTAAGACTTTCCCTTTCCCTCCAGGGAAGCTCAATATCAGTTCTCCTGCCTACTTTTGTGATTTCTTATCCTTTCCCTGTTTTTGACACCTGGACATTTATTTTGCCCTCTTGCAACCTTAGCTATGCATGTTAAGGGGGAAAAAAGCACTCTATCCAGCATTTCTAGGTGTTTGTAATGGGTGTCCCTCCCCCACACACATTTTCTTTTTCTTTTTTAAGAGAGAGAGAAAGAGAGAGAGAGAGAATTTTAATATTTACTTTTTAGTTTTCGGCGGACACAACATCTTTGTATGTGGTGCTGAGGATCGAACCCGGGCCGCACGCATGTCAGGCGAGCGCGCTACCGCTTGAGCCACATCCCCAGCCCCTAGTATGAGATTTTATTTGAGATGACATAAAGAATAAAGAATGTAGAAATTCTAGGTTACCAGTTCAGATTCCTAGATGGATACCAAACTTTTACAGTTTCACTGAATCCATAGTTTCATTAAATCACAGTAACATTCCCCATCCTGGAAATAAAGACCACAAAATTCAGAACAATAAGCAGGACAACCACTCCAGAAATCATATAAATGCTACAGAGAAATTCTCCCTCACTGTGCTAACATGAAGTCAGAACATTATGGCCACGTTACATCTCAGCACTTAATTTTGGTTTTTGAAAGATCAATGCATTATGGCATATGGGTGAGCTTTATTAAGAATACTCCATAACCAAGTCTTGCTGATCCAGTTCAAGGTTTATATCATTCATTGTCATCAGATTTCTGGGTTGTTAGTGTCAGAAAGGAAGATTAAAGCTTTAAGGGAGTTGATAGAAATGAAATTCAGGGAGCTTATGTTTGTCCAAAGATTCAAACGGCAATCCTACAAATTATATCCCCGGATCATCTCTTTCTTCTTCTTTAACATCAAATGTCAACAGTTTGAGCAATTAAAAATGCATAAGGTGGTGAAAGGGTGGACATTCATTTTAGCCTTGTAGGCTGGACAGCAACACCATTTATCATCGTGGGAATGTGGCATGAGAAATGAGAAAGGTGCCCCAGGATAATGGGAAAACATTTAACTCCTGCCCTTCCCAAAGCTACAGACCATTGTTTGTGGAAATACCCATGGCTCAGGAGTTAGACCGTCCTGGATTTCTCACCTTGGCTGTGCATGTGCAGAGGTTTAGAAAAGGAAAAGATAATGTGAATCCGAGTCGGTATATCCTGTAGGCTGGGTTGCTTCACCCAGACCCCTGCCCTGACTCCAGTTGCCTATAGAATTGAGTCCAAACTCCTCTCTCAGAATTCATTACTCTATTTGTGCTGATATAACAGAATACCTGAGACTGGATCATTTATAAACAACAAAAACATTTATTCCTCATAGTTCTGGAAACTAGAAGCCCACTATCAAGGCACCCGCTTCTGCTATCTGGAGAGGGCTTTTTCACTGCACCCTCATGTGACAGATAGTGGAAGAGCTAGCAAGCCTTATGCTGCATGAATCCTTTGATAAGGGCCTCAGTCCCTCCCATGAGCGAGGAGCCCTTATGGTCTAGTTACCTCTTCATAGCTCACCTCCTAATACTGTCACATTGGTAACCCCTGAATTTTGGAGGGGACACAATCAGATCGTAGCAAGCCCTATCTAAATGCCATTCATGTGTCCAGCTCCACCTCCCTCTCTCCATTCTGACCAAACACACAGACTCCACCCTGCTCCCTTGCACCTTCAGCCTCCTGCCTAGAACATACCCTGTACCCTCAAACATTCACCTCCTCTTCAGCTTTGAGGTCATTGTAGATGGCACCTTTCCTTTCCCCCAGGGCTGGACTCCATCATCCCCACCTGGGGTCCTGTCCCCTTGTTTAAGCTCCTCTGGTCCTCAACAGTGAACTCTGGCATTTTGCATGACCATTTGAGAAAATAGCATAGGTGACAGAAGACCTGGCTGCTAAGACCCATTCTGCCACTAATCCCACATGTGCCTTTAAAAAGCCATGTCTCTTTCTTGGCCCCACTTTTCTTATCCATAAAACAAAGGACTCAGGCTGGGCTCCATCCAGCCCTGATCATAAAAATTGTTTTCTTCTCTGAGATCTTGAGCTCTGTGAGGGCAGCTCCCTTACCTTTTTTAAGCTGTGCCTAGCATAGTGCCATACCCATACTGGATGCACAGAAAAGGTTCTGTGGGGCTGAATGCTTACAGAACCTTCAAGAAGACGTGAGACCAGTGCATGGGGCGGGTGCTAAAGACCATGGGGGGAAGGCAGGCTGGGCTTGGAGTATTGTGTGTTGAGCCACTTTCAAAATTTCCCCATGGAATCAGATCATGAGCTTTCTTCTTATTTAATAAAAAGCTGGATAATGAGTCCCACAGCCAACTTGTTATTTTCCCTCTGAGGTGGTGCATAATCCAGACACAGGCAGTAACTCACGGGTCTAATGAGGGTCCCTGGAAGCATGTGATTCAAGAAGTCAAAAATGTAATAATGGAGAGGCCAAATTTGTGTTTTAGGCAAGTGTGTCTTGCTCTTTGTATACAATGGAGTCATTTTCCGAAGCTGATCTCACATAGTAGGTCAGTCCAAAGGGGCCTCCCCCATTCACTACTGTCCCTCAGTGGTGGACACTTTACCGACCCTTGGTATAAGGTTGAGCCTTGTGCTCTTCAAACAGTACCAGAAGACCTCAGGTCCCTGATCCAGTGTTGGCCTCTGGATCACCCAGTTCCTCAATTTCCTCATCTGCAGAGAGTTGTTTGTGTGGTTAAATGAGGTAGCCCAGCCCATGGCTGCCTGCTGCAGGCTGAGTCTATTATTCTGCTAGAGAACCTGGAAGCTTATTTTTCAATGCATTCTTTCTTTGCTCCTATTCCTCCCTGCATATATTGGTATAGTGTAGCAGGTCTGTGTGGAGTTCTCTGATGGTGGACCACATCATGTGCACCTACACAGTACCTGTGTCCATGTACCTGTTTTCATCCATAGATTCCCTACCTTCACTTTTTAAAATTAATTAATTAATTTATTTATATTAGGTATATATGACAGCAGAATGCATTTTGATTCATTGTGCACAATTGCAGCAGAACTTTTCATTTCTTTGGTTGTACACCATGCAGCGTCGCACCATATGTGTAGTCATACGTGTACCTAGGGTAATGATGTCCATCTCATTCCACCATCTTTCCTGTCCCCTCTTTACCTTCAACTTTGACAAAAGTGACTTAGGCCTCATACAGTGTTTGTATTTCCATCATTCACTTCAGGAGACATTGAGCCTTGGTTTCCTAAAATAGTTCTTTTTAATTTTTTTTTAAAATATTTTTTTTAGTTGTAGATGGACACAATATCTTTATATTTATTTATTTATTTTTATGTGGTATTGAGGATCCAACCCAGGCCCTCACGTGTGTGAGGCAAGCGCTCTACCACTGAGCTACACCCCAGCCCCCAAGTAGTTTTTTTTTTAATCTGGGATCAATAATTCTTTATAGACATGCAAAGTAGGCATGAAATTTGAGATGACAAAGTCCTGGGCTTTCTTGAGAGGCACATGATGGGGCAGGGCATGGAGCTAGCTGACAGCCCTGGCTTTAGATCTTGTTGCTTCCAGATGCTACCAGACCCTTAAGTTCCTGAAGCCTGTTTCCTCATCTGTCAAAAAGTAATAGCAAAAATGAAGAGGCTTCTGAAGGTAGTTACAGGGATTAAAGAAAAATGTAGCTAGGAAAGTGCTTTGTATGACCACAACCATAAAATATGATATGCATGTGTTGCTGTTGCTGTTCCCTAAATTGCATTCATTTGTCCTCTGCTCTGATATTTAAATCCATTTATTTACTTGAAATTCAAGCATTACAGGTTGTCCCCACCTTTAGCAAGCCAGAACATCCTGACACAGAATGCTTTAATAAGATGCAGTTGAAGGCTGGGCAGGGCAGAGGCACTGAGTGGGAGAAGTGGGATTCCCAGTGACTTATTCTGGGCAGGAACAGAACTTGTCTGGGTTTCATTCCTTTTTCTATACTGGAAAATGTAAGCCACAGATCTATGCATATCCCTCAACATTCATGAGTGAGACCAAGCTAATGTTTATAAAAGCCTGTTTAGAGGAGCTGCCCTTGGGGTGGAGAGAGAGCCCATTGCCTCAAGCTGCTAAAATTTACTCTGAAGAAAATGCACTCTTCCCCTAGAAAATGGGCTGGGCCCCACAGACTGGGTCAGCTTTAAAATCAATAAATCGATTATCAAATCACCTTGTCTAAGTAGTGTGGATCAGGGAAATAATGCATTATGTAATTCATTGTGTCCTCAGGAATTGCAAAAGCTGTGTCCATGTTTATAAATGAGGAATTTCACCTTCTCCTATGAAATTTTGTTAAACGTTTGGTTTGATGTTTTTAATTTTCTCATCCCACATCAGTTAATATGGCTTTTCCATTCCATTCCAAAGTAAGGTTCGTTATTGTTTGGCAACTGCAAAATAATATGTGTATATTGTAAGAATTTTAGAAAGGATAGGGAATTACAAGGAACAAATAACATATCACCTATAAATAATGAACAGTGACTGAACAGGAAAGGGTATGAGGGAACCTTTTTGGAGTAATAAGAACATTTTATATCTTCTTTCTGGAGGTGTTGGTTAGTGCACAGGCATATCTGTCAAAACTTCAACTGATGCATACTTGATGATTTGTGATCTTCATTGTATGTAAATTTTATATGCAAAGGAAAACTAAACAGTTATTGAACTTGAGGTAATGATGTGCATGACAAAGTATTTAGGGGAAATGTACAGATGTCTGCAATTTGCTTTAAAGTACATAAAAAATAAGGTGGCTTGATGATGGATAGATGGGTAGATATGTGATCAAGCAAATATATTAAAATGTTAATTGTAGAATCCAGATGGTGGGTATATGAGTGTACACTATAAAACTCTTTCAACTTTGCTGCATGTTTGAAAATTTGCATGATAAAATATTGGGGAAAAGAGATTACTAATTTAGGAAAAAAAGTCTATATTTAAAATTCAAACTTAATGACTATTAACATTTAAATGCACTTTCATTGTCACTTTTAGGAACATATAACTTTATATCATTAAGATCTTTCTATGTACATATTTATTTCCATATTTTTTCACTCAATATTGTACCACAGTTTTCTTTTGCCACTCAAAGTTTTATGTCATTTTTAAGTTAAGGTACCATTTACATATAGTGAGATGCACACTTTTTAGTGTATAGTTCCATGAGTTTTGACAAATGCATATAGTCACATAACCACCACCACCACCACCAAGATGTAGAACAGGTCCATCATTCTGGAAAATTTCCCTGTGCGTCTTCAAGGTCAACCCCTCCCCTTACATCCAGCCCCTGACAACCACTGATCTATTTTCCAGAGTTCATTATAATGGAATCATATAGTAATATATAGTATGTAGCCTTTTGACTCTGGCTTCTTTCACTCCATGAATCATCCATGTCATGGCATGTACTAGAAGTTTGTTCTTTTCCTACCAATGTTCCATTATAGGGTGTAATTTTAGTGCTTGTAAAATTTCATTGTATATCATAACCTGTTGTATTCCTATATTTCCTATTATTTGGATATTTAGGATTTTTTTTTATTTTTTCACCATGTAAATACCCTGGTAGTGAACATCTTTTTGCATAATTGTTGCCACTGATCATTTCTTTAAGGTAGATTCCTGGGAAGGGAATTACTATGAATAGTTTTAAAGCCCTTGATACACTGTATAGTCATTAAAATGTTTTCCTTTGTATTTCTTTAAGTGGTTCATAACAAGCTGAACTTAAGGTCCCACTGGTGTTTATAACCTTCTTTCCCTCCCTCTCTTTTTCAATGTCCTCCCTGTAGAACTGACCTGAAGCTTCCCTATCATCAGTGGGGTTTCAAAATTCTAAATCATGGAGGCCAATCAGGAGACTTCTCTCTTCTTGGTGAAGATCTTGGAGGAACTGGACAGCAAGCAAAATACCGTTTCCTATCAGGACCTGTGCAAATCACTGTGTGCCCGGTTTGATCTGTCACAACTTGCCAAACTGAGAAGCGTGCTCTTCTACACTGCTTGTCTCGATCCCAATTTTCCAGCCACATTATTCAAAGACAAGATGAAATGCACTGTGAATAACCAGCAATCCAAGAAAATCATGGTGGCAGCAGACATCGTGACCATATTCAACCTGATCCAAATGAATGGGGGTGCCGCTAAGGAGAAGCTGCCTACTGGTCGCCAAAAGGGTCGCAAGAAGGAGGCGTCCTTTGAATCATGCAGGTCTGACACAGAGATCTGCAACGCTGCCGAGTGTGAGCCCCTGAACTGTGAGCTGAGCGAGAGGCCCTTCAGCCGGGGCTACCCCACCCGGCAGTCATCCAAGTGCCGCAAGATGGATTGCAAGGACTGCCCGCAGTTTGTCCCTGCCTCGGAGCCCAACTTCTTGTTGGGTGTCAGCAAAGAGGTGAAAAACCGGGCTGCTTCCCTGGACAGGCTGCAGGCTCTGGCCCCATACTCTGTGGCCAGCCCTCAGCCCTGTGAGATGCAAAGGACCTACTTCCCCATGAACATCGAGAATGAGTCCATTTCAGACCAGGACTCCCTGCCCCTCAGTCAGAGCATCAAGGAGACCTTCATCTCCAATGAGGAGCCCTTCGTTGTTCAGTCTTGTGTCCAGAAAAGGAACATCTTCAAAGAGGATTTTCACAATCTCATGACCGTGTCCCCTAGTTTGGTTGATCCTACCAACAAAGCAGAGGCTGAGCATGGGGAACATCAGAGTCGAAAGGAGTCCCACAAGCCACCCTTCTTTAATCACAGCTTTGAGATGCCCTACCACAGCCAGTACCTGAACCCGGTGTATTCCCCTGTTCCTGACAAAAGGCGCGTAAAGCATGAAAGCCTAGATGACCTTCAAGCATCTACGTATTTCGGACCCACTCCTGTGATGGGAACCCAGGACACTAGACGCTGTCCGGGGAGGCCCAGTAAGCAGACTCCGTGGCCAGCCAAAAGCTGGAGCTTAAATACAGAGGAAGTTCCTGATTTTGAACGGTCCTTTTTCAATAGAAATCCCTCCGAGGAAAAGCTACGCTACCCGAATCCCGGAAGCCAGACCCCCAATTTTTCAGCTCCAGACAGGCGCCCCACTTACTTGGTGCCGAAGGATCAGCAGCCGATTCTCCCCATTGGCTACGCGGTGAAACAAAATGGGCTCAAATCTAAAGAGATCTCATCCCCTGTTGACCTGGAGAAGCACGAAGCCATCAAGAAGTTTAAAGACAAGAGTATTAGCTGCACCAGCGGACAGCTCAGCTCAGACACCAGTAGCGTGGGCACCCAGACGGAGCAGCACGTCCTAGAACCCAAGAAATGCAAAGACTTGTGCGCCTCTGGCCCGGGCAAGTACAGCGACAGGCACATGAAGCACTCCGATGACGACTCTGAAATCGTCAGTGACGATATCAGTGATATTTTCCGGTTCCTTGACGACATGAGCATCAGTGGTTCTACGGGGGTGATACAGTCGTCCTGCTATAACAGCACCGGGTCCTTGTCTCAGCTTCATAAGTCGGACTGTGACAGTTCCCCAGAGCACAACCTCACCAAAATTGCCAATGGGGTCCCCAACAGCAAGGGAGACAAGGGCAACCGGCCCGAAAACATCCGCCACTCGGAAGAAGAGTTGAAGACCAGTGTGTGCAAACTGGTGCTCAGGATCGGTGAAATTGAACGGAAGCTGGAATCACTGTCGGGGGTCCGCGAGGAAATCTCCCAGGTCCTGGGCAAACTCAATAAACTGGATCAGAAGATGCAGCAGCCAGAGAAGGTGAATGTGCAGATCGATCTGAACTCCTTGACTAGCGAGGCTCCCTCGGATGACAGCGCCTCTCCCCGGGTGTTCCGTGCACACAGTGGTTCCCATGGACCCAAGCTGGAGAGCAACGCGGACTGGTGCTGCTCCGATGCCAGCGGAAGCAACAGCGAAAGCCTGCGCGTCAAGGCCTTAAAAAAAAGCCTCTTCACCAGGCCATCCTCCAGGTCCCTGACCGAGGAGAACAGCGCCACCGAGTCCAAGATCGCCAGCATCTCCAACTCGCCCAGAGACTGGCGCACCATCACCTACACCAACCGCATGGGCCTCAATGAGGAGGAGATAAAAGAGGCAGGCCCAGGAGATAATAAGGACTGGCATCGGAAATCTAAAGAGGTAACTGAAATTTAGGTTCCCATCATTGGCACCGGCTTTATCATAGCCCTGGTTGTATTTCCAAGCTCAGGATATTCCATAAAGCAAGAAAAAGGCCTCATCTCTGTGTGCTAGTTACCCTTCCAGGTTTGGCAAGCTTGGCCCATTAGAACAGAGAGGACAAGAAGGCAGGCTGTTTGTTCGGCCAATTGTCAGTCAGGGAGGTGGAGCTCACGCTGAGATGTTGCCTGCAGTAGACAGTGTGGCTGGGATATTGGACAGGTGGTGTGAGAACAGATTTTCACAGAACGGGGGTGTGTCAGGGCAGACAGGCGCCACCAAGGATGTCTTTCTGTCCTTTTCGAAGCAGCAGGACCCATGCCAGGCAAGCAGGGAAAATGCTTTGCAAATATGCTTGCTGATGTGTGTCCTTTTTATGGACTTTGTTTCATGTGTGATGTTCCTTTGCAAAAGCATGAATTCTGTCATTGTAAGACAGATGTTGAGTAAGAAGATAAATAAGAAAACGATTCATTGTTCCCCATGCAAAAATAGCAACTCTTAATATGGTGTCTCCCTTTCCTTTTCCATTGGTTCTCCCTACATAGTTGTATTGTTCTGTGCTTTCAATGTGAGCATGAGTGCTTTTGCACATTGATCTCAGACTTCACCTCATCAGCTCTGGAATCTGCACAGTTACATATACTCGAATGCTTTCTTTTTCTCATTCCCTGTGGTAAGGAGGGACTTGTTTCAGTGGCACCTGTGGCTACTCCTGTTCATTCTGAGTGAGTTCCAGAGAACCATTTCTGGCCAAAGTGATAATTTTCAGTTTGTCCTTGTCTCCATTCCCTCCCCTGCTTCTCAAGGTAAGTGGTCGGACCACAGAGTCTACTGAGGTCCCTGAGGACAGGATTGCCAGGGACAGGAAGTGAGGATGGTGTGGGATGCACATGTGCTAAGCTAGAGGAGGAGGCTGAGATTCTAAAATGTTACAAAGAAAGGAAAGCTTGGAAAACTGGGTCCTAAGGAGGTTCTCAGGGTCCAAAGACGGGGGAAAGAAAAAATTTAAGTAGCCATTTTTTCTGACCCCCAAGAAGCCTTGGGTAGTACTGGTCACCACTCCAGTTTTCTGTATCTGTTTTCCATGAATAGTGTTGGAGAAAGGCCAGAGGATGATCCATGCTGCTACTCTGACTGGATGCCCAGACATGTCCTTGTCTTCTAGTTCCAGTGCCCTTGTCTCTTAGCTAAGCCAGGTTTATAGAATCCTGGGTCTTGGATAGCATTGAAAAGTGGCCATTTAGAGGTCTGAAGTGGTCAGGCACTTCTTAGGAATGCTAATTCAAACTGAACTAGCCATGCCTGCAATCCATTAAATGTCCAGGCTTCACCTGACCAACAGGAATAGCCACAATGTAAAGGAAGAGCCATTTGAAATGTGCCTCACACAAAAGCCTTCTTCATTTTGTTGCCTCTGTGACCCTATTTTCTTCTACCTGCTCTCACCATCCCTAGGCTGAGGATGGTGCTAACTGGCCTGGGTTCTCAGTTTGGTCCCAGGTCTCAAATTGCTGCAGGCCAGTTCCCCACATGACTTGCCCACATATCAAAACCTACAGGTCTCAAATCAGACTTTTGTGTTCCTTGAAAGCCAGTGTTCCTTCTTGCTGATTCCCTCCTGGGGGCATTGGGTCACCATTTCATGCAATCATCGAAGCTAAAAAGGCCCTGCTCACCTTGGACTTCTCTCTTTGCCTCACTCACATCAGTAGAGCTGCTAGGCCCTGTGCATTGTTCTCTTGTGGTATTTCCTACATTTCTTCCTTCCTTTCCATTTACCCCACACACAACCCAGGCTCTTAGCACCCCCCACCTAGGACTTGGGGGCCCACTCTCTGCTTTCTGTCCTACATCATGGACCACTGCTGTGTTTACTTTCCAAAATTCTGCTCTCTGGTTGCGTGGTGCCTCCTATTCCCAACTGCTTCTTGGTACCCCTTTCCTTCAGCAAAAAGTCTCAAACTTAGGTTTTAAGGCTTTGTGGACTTTATGTACAACACACACACACACACACACATACACACACACACACACACTAGATGGTTCTGTTACATCCTGAGGCCTATTTTTCCTCAAAAATGCCATGCTCACATCCAGTCACCCATTCAGCAAATACTGATTGAGCATCTATAATGGCCAGGCCCTGTTTTATCATCAAAACTTTCTTCATATGATTCCTCCATCAGAAATATCTGACCCCCTCCTCTGTGCTGATATAAGTCCTGCACACTCTTCATGACATCTTAATTCATAGGTATCTGGAAGCTTCCCTAGATTATTGGTGGTCTTTGATCTCTAGTCTTTGTTCAGATGTAATAGGCTAAAACATACATATTGTGTGTGTATATATGGATTGCCAAGTTAAAACATAAACTCCTCAGTGGTAGGAACAGACATGGTCAGTTAAACATCCTGTCTTAGGAGTGCCAACAGGTACAGATTCTGGTTCTACCACTTACTAGTTGTGCAGCATTGGGTCAGTCTCTTAACCCCTCTGACCTGAGATTCCACATGCATGATGGGGATAACTATAGTTACAACCTCAGGATATTAATGAGAAGATGGAATGAGATAATGCACCTTTAGCACTGGGCACATAGTCCTTGGTTAACTGTGATCACGATTGCAGTGGCTGTTGTGGTTGTCATTATTGCCATTTTCACCAGTCCTCAGCTTGGTGTGGGCCCTGCATGTGGTAGAGGCTCTATGAATGTCAAGTCATGGAAATTAGAAGAATAGGTCAAATCAGTGAAGACTCTTCTGAGTCTTGGCTTTGATGAAATAGAAAACAAGAGGGAACACCACTTCCTTGTTTGGGTTTAGCAGAGTTTGTCCTGCACTCTTCATGTCTGTGTAACAGCCTTGGTGGGTTGGAATAGCTAATTGCTAGCTGTGTTTGAGCAAGAGCCAATGGGCTGGATTTGAGGATAGGTGGGCAGTCGGTCCCCTTGCATGTGGGCAATGCACTCACATGCATTTGTTCATCACATGTCACATGTCACACCTGATATATCATCCTCATGACAATTAATCTGATTCCCTTTCTCTTACTTCTTACTACACTCCTCTACTCCAGTCTTTTTCTATTAATTATATGCACAACACTCTTTGCTAACTCAACTCCATATCATTGGTTTCTCTCCCTTCCACAAATAGTGATGGACTATCTTCTACGCAGTGTCTATTTTGCTGGATCCAGGATTACAAGGTGAACAATTGCCTGCCTTCAAGGAACTCACAGTCCAGTGGAGACAGATGGATAAACAGGCAGTTATTGTTCAATGTGACAAATGATGGCTGAGAGGTCTACGCACAGTCCTGTGAGGTCACATGCCTGGGTGCTATCGAAGTCTTGGTGGGTCAGGAAGTGCTGCCTGGAGGAAATGACATCTTTGTGGCTTGAAGGTAGAAATAGAGAGCATCAGAAGTTCTCCATTATAACAGGTCCACTGAGAACAGTCCAGGGATATGTTTCCTGGACTGAGGACATAAATGATGGTGAGCTGTGTTAGGCACCTTCACACCTTCACCCTGTTGCCCTGACTATCCTCTTATCCTGAATGCCTGTAGATGCCTCTGAAAGGGACCACCAGCTACCAGGGATAATTGCTAGAGAGGCAGTCCACATGTGCTTTCTTCCTGGCCTTTCCTTTTGAGACAAGTAGTGTGCATAGAAGGGAGGACCTGAATCTTTCACTCCAGCTATACAATGGTAAAAGAAAGAAGAGGCATTGCTATGCAGCAGTCAACAAAGACTCTCTGGAGCCAGTTGATTAGGTATCAATCCCAGGTCTAACCCATATCAGCCGTGTGTCCTGGGGCAGGTGGTTGAGTCTGGGCTTCATTGTTCTGTCTGTGCAATGGGTGTTAATATGGCAGTGATGGTGTTAGGATCAGATTGAAGAACCCGGCATGGAAGAATTAGCTTGTGTTCATACTATTAGAATCAGAAGCTTTTACTAGGAAATGTCCCCAATACAGGTATGTTTTCTATTTGTTCCTAAGTAACTACACGTTGCTACCTGGATGTGATAAGAAGCTGCACCCTGAGATCTGATAGCCCCTATGCTGCTTTTCTGGAATTCTCTGTGCCCCTCTGCAGGCTGACAGGCAGTATGACATCCCCCCACAGCACCGACTGCCCAAGCAGCCCAAAGATGGCTTCCTGGTGGAGCAGGTGTTCAGCCCTCACCCCTACCCCACCTCACTCAAGGCCCACATGAAGAGCAACCCCCTGTACACGGACATGCGGCTGACGGAGCTGGCCGAGGTGAAGCGGGGCCAGCCTTCTTGGACCATCGAGGAGTATACGCGGAACACAGGCGACAAGGGCAAGCTGACAGCCCTGGACCTGCAGGTGAGCTTTTCCTGTTCCCGGGTGGGCCGCGGGGAGCCCTGCAGTGTGCAGGCAGATGCAGGAATGGGTCAAGGATGGCTTAGACCTGCCCACTCCCTCACCCTTCAACTCCCTGGGTCCCCCTTATGAAATTCTGAATTCTAATCAATCAGAGAGCAGAGGAGATTCTTTTTTTTTCTAACAAGGGGGATTGTTGTTTTGTGTAGTTGTTTTTAAACATTTAGCAGTGGGGATGCTTGCTTTATTTTTATTTGTTGGCCATCTGATTTGCTAACGATGCATTTAAGACCAAGTGCAGATTCTAATCTTGACTCATAAGACCTGAGCCAAACTGTTTAATGAAATACAAGCTGATTTCTCCTTCCATATGTAGCACGTGGGATAAGCATATTTATGGGAGCCAAGCTATGGATTATGTTTCCATATGGAGCAGCCCCAGGTAAGAGCCATCCCCAGAAGCTCTGTGAATGCCATTGTGGCCAGAGGCCATGTTTTATGTTCACCCACAGGCAGGGCTGGGTTTTGGCCACACTTTTCATTTTGGTGAGCAGCTCCACCTTAGTTTCATTCACACCACATCTATCTGTGTCTCTATCTACATCACCATGAAGCAAAGAAAACACTGTCCCTACCTGTGGGCTTAGCTTTGTGAGCAGCGAGGCCATAGCACCAAGAGTGCGTCATATCCAGAATGACCATGCACTTGGTAAGAGCTGCTTATAGAGGCCAATATAGCAAGACTGTCCAGCAGTGGCCTTGTTCTAAATCAAAGAGGGCTGCAGGAGGGGCGGCATGGTGCAGAGAAGACCTGTATTCCAGCAGCACTGGGTTCTAAGCCAGGGCACCTTCACCGTGTAACCTGCTTCAGCATTGGTCCTTCTATCTATGACATGGGCATAATAATATCCAACTTATGGTGGCACTGTGAGAACTGAAAATAATATGCTAAAATCCACTGAGTTAAGTAGGCACTGAAAAGGAGAGCGTTGGGAGATTCAGCATGGAGGGTAAAGGAGGCTGGGATCCGTCAGCTTCGCTTGGGGCTTCTCACAGCAGTCTCTCATCCAGGCCCAGTGGAGGCAGGAGTTGGTAAGACTCTCTCCAGTTTAGTAATGAGGAAATAGAGGCACCAGGAAGGGTGGCAACTTGCCCCAGGTCAGATGTGTCTAAAGCACACTGGACCATCAGCAATAAGTCTCCCGTTCTTTCTCTTCTTTTACCTTGGCACCATTTCATTTTTCTGTTGATAAGAGTGTAGTGGATCTTCATGTCACAAACATTGATTGCAATGACATTTGTGTATCTGGGGCCCTAAATTATGTAATTATGGGAAAGGGATGCTCTGGTCAGATCCTGAAAGTGAGGTTAGTGGGTAGAGGAGCATCCCCCAAGTACCTTCTCAGCCTTCTTACTTCATGCATGTTATGACCCCATGTGTACTGCATGTCACCTATGCCTTTGGGACAGTACCTTTCCTGTCATCTTCCTGCTGACAAGCAGGTCAGACAAGAGTTGATTCCCTGGCAGGTGGGTCTCTATGCAGCTTTGCCATGAGTGCTACACCTCGATCTATAGATATTCAACAACAGTAAGCCACTGCTTAGAAAGACCCCAGAGGTGTGAATGGCTAAACCAGTAGAAAAATCCACATTTCACCAGTGCCAGGGAGATGATCTTGAAAGAGTCAGATGATTGCATGAGACTAAGAAACTTTTTTTTTTTTTTTTAAGTTTAGGGAGAGGGAGTGAGAAGATACAGGCCTTCCAATTATATGCAATTTTAGTGTGCCAATGTTAATTAATTAATTTAATTATTTTATTTTTGAACCCAAGGTTATTTTCCCACTGAGATACATCTCCAGTCCTTTTCCTTTTTAAAATTTTTAAAGTTCTGAGACAGGGTCTTGCTGAGGCTGGCCTTGCACCTGTGTTTCTCCTGTCTCAGCCTCCCGAATTGCTGGAATTACAGGTGTGGGCCACCAAGCCCAAACAAAAATGCCAATGTTTAGAAGTATAAAAACAATTATAAAAAATAATAAAATAGATGTCCAGGTTGCAGTACTTTAGGTGACACTATGTAATGAAAAGGGTAGAGCGTTTAGTCACACAAGCTGAAGAAAGAGTTCAGTGCTTTGCAAGGGTGTTTGCAGCCAAGCAGAGCAAGCATCAGGAGCTTGGTGGAGGCAAAGACATCACCTGATTTGTTTTCATTGCTTTGCAGAGATGCAGGTACTGTCCTAGGTCAGCTTTAGCATCTGGACAATCTTCTTCGGGTCCCTTGTTGTCCAGTGGTGCCCACTTGCAGATGTAGGCAAAGGCATAATGGACCTGTTTTTACTTCCAGTGTTTGGCATCCTAATTAACAATTGAGGACGCTCACCTGCGTCCCTGGGAGCCTCAGTATTACCTCTCTGCTACTTAGTGCCATTATGGCTTGCAGTTATTGAAAAAACTAATTAAAAATAGTTTATTTCACAGGCAGGATGCTAGCCCATAATAAAGCGTAGATAGCTATGAAAGGAAGCCAATTTCCTTCTATCTGAGCCGGAAACAAGGCACACAATCTGATGTGTCCTGTATAGACTGTTTACCTTTCAGAGCAGCCCTGGGAAGATTGGAAGAAGAGCAGGTTGTTTCAACGGCAATGGCCTGAGCCTGTCTTAAAGGTGCCAAGGCAGGGATGGCTGTGGGTCCAGCCTCTACCACACCAACCTTATGAGCACCTCACAGCATGGCAGACTAGTCTTCCAGGAAAATCAACCCATCTTGGGTTTATCTCTTCCTTCTAGAGTTTCTGTTCAACAAATGAAGGGCTTTTATTGCCAAGGAGAGCAGACCTGTCCCAGGTGTCCACAGAGGGCAGATGTGTGTATGTGGAGGGGGTTGGCCGAAGCCCAAGAATATGCATTCTAATGGCCAGAGCAGGGCAGCCTTTAGAGGCTCCTGGGTCCCAGTAGGGGACACTGTTGCAGGAATTTCTTGCAAAGGGTTGGACAGAGAACCTACACTTTAAGGACTTTTCCCACATTGAGAGTTCCTGGTTTTCATAATGGGTACACTGAGTGGCTAACACAGCCTTCTACCATCCAGATAACTTGAAAAATTCAACCACAGTGTTTAAACATTATGCCTCACTGGGGAGGGAGCCCGTTCTCTTTCCATTGTGTGATGTTGTACAATACGTACTAGCACAGAGGCCAGAGAGTAGATACTTAGGGCTTCATGGGCCCTACTGTTGTTATCACAACCGCTCACCTCTGCCACTGCAGCTCAAAAGCAGCTACAATTTGTCAATGAATGGACCTGGCTGTGTGCTGACTAAACTTTAATTTTGGATATTGAGATATGCATTTCATATAATTTTCACTTACCGTGAAACATTCTTCTTCTGATTTTCGACAACCATTTCAAGATAGAAAATGCATTCTGAGTTGGAGGGCTGTATAAAGACAGGTGGTGGGTTGGATCTGGCCCGTGGGCCAGTCTATAGGGCCTGTGCTAGAAGATGGGTAGCAACAGGAGAGTGAGGATCCTGAGGAGCACATGGCAGCCAGCTTCCAGCACTCCACAGAGAACAGATGGCATGCTCCATGGGGTGAGGGGAGGCCGGAGAGGACACCACAGTGGTGTGAGCAGGGATAGAGGCCAATGAGGTCCGGTGAAGCACCCAAGGACCAGCACCTGGGAGAAGCTGTTACCACTGTTGGGTCTGAAGGCCAAGGGCAGGGAACTATTTCTGAAATCCATAAGACCAACAGCTCTGGGAGCTGGAGCTGGTAGGAGCTGAATTGCTGCCAAACTGCAGCCCAGGAGGGAGGGAGCTAGGGAATAAATGCCTCCACCTCCACCTTTTTCTCCTCCTGTGGCCTCTGACTTAACCCACATGGGAGCTAGAGGGCAGGGGAGCCCCCATCATGTATTAATATGGAACAGTCTCCTGGGGGCACAATGAAGAAGGAACCAGAGAGCAAAGAACAGATCAGGAGGGCAGGCAGAAGATTACTAGCACGCATTAGGATCATCAATATACCATCAACAACATGGTGCGACTGAGTTTTTTTTAAAGTGTTGAAAGGTTTGTTTTTCAATCCGCTGTGTGTGTGAATTATAATGTGCCTGTATTTATGAACATTAAACAATCCAAGAAAAATCTTTAAAATGGTTATTTCGTGTGTGTTTCAGAGATTTAGGTGACCTCACTTGGAACTGCAATGTGTTGTTGCTTTTATGTGACACTCACGTTATTAAATGCTTGCCATAAAATGAGAACACTGCCTCTCTTCACGGAAATAGATTATAACCATCAACACGGAATAGGATTCATGAGCAATATAGGTTAAATATGATATTTCTCCTGCAGACAGTTCATTAATCTTGGGGAGACTGGGAGACAGATGTCAGTGGGGGGTGTCTCTTTGGGGGAAGCTGCACCAAGTCCAGGATCATTATCAAGACAGACGTGGGTTGGGGACGGTCTCTAGAACTTGACTTTGAGCAGTGGCCTGACCTGCTCAGACAAATGTTTGGAACTGAAATATTTTACATTTTCTTTGAACTGTTTATCTTGGAGGTGCCTTTGATTTTCAGTAGAAGCTCTTCTAGGAATGGAAGGCTTGGAGTAACAGGATGGCCTTGCTTCAGGCAGGTCTGTTCCTAGAGCCTGTTGGTAGAGAATATTTTTCAGTGACTTTCCTTTTTCCCCTTGCAGTGGGGACAGCCTGCTCTTGGTTATATGCCCTTGAAATTTAGAGTTTTGTCTGTCCCGACCATATTTTGTTTGCTTGTCGATAGAGGATCCTTGGGCTTCTCGGTGTCAAAAACCACATGGCATTTTCAGTAAGAAAGGAGCTGGTGCACTCTGTGATGTGTGGGATGAGTCCTTGGTGGCAGGCACAAGGCCGGGGGAGCAGTGTCTGACAGTCACACCTAGTTGCCAGCTGCAGCAACATCTTCAGTGCTTTCAGGAGTGACAACTATCAGAATGTCTTTGACCTGACATCAAGGATTCATCCTATTTCTAACATCTTCTCTTCACTTTTAGACACAAGAATCTTTAAACCCGAACAACTTAGAATATTGGATGGAAGATATTTATACTCCAGGCTACGATTCGTTACTAAAACGGAAAGAAGCTGAATTCAGACGTGCCAAGGTCTGCAAGATTGCGGCTCTGATCGCTGCTGCCGCGTGCACAGTTATCCTTGTCATTGTTGTGCCCATCTGCACGATGAAATCATGAGCCTGTGGACACTGCATTCATGAAGCTTAGGACTACTGATGACTTCTTCCATGTTTGAAGAGCTTGCAGCAGTGCGACAACCGTTTGCTGAAACAGAGGTGAAATCATGGAGACTTTTCTGCAAATGCCGAAGGAGGTCTTCAGAGGGTATATACTCTAGAAAGAAATCTACCTACTTATTAGCTTTGACTTACTTACACTCTGATGCATTTTTAGAAGTGCAATATCTTTTCCTACCAAAAGAATGTAATGGACTATCAGTGAATACAAAGTGAATATTCCAAGCAAAAATAAAAAAGGAAGATTAATTGGATTCTTTCCATTTTGATGAGGTTTTTTGGCCTGGAATAAGTTATACATAAGATATTTAATACATGCCTCCCTGGGGAAGCTGAGGGTGATAGCAAAGTGAAAAGAAAAAGGAGATGGGTTCTATTTTTCCGTAATAATGCTTTGAGACCATTGCTGGTGAAGTACAGGGTGTGTGTCCACACAGGATCTTACTTCTCTGCTGACTTTTATCAAGGGCTACTGACTTTGCATTCTTGCCCTTCTATCATCACCATGACAGAATGTCTGCAGATTGCAGATCTTCATGGGAACATTCTAGACCTTCTTCCTTGTGCCCAGAGTAGGAAGGAGCTGGCCTGCCAAGCCAGCATGGCACCAAATGTGCCCTTTCTGCCTAATGGCCAAGGTGTTCAGGACAGGAGACCTTCCTATCCCCAACCCATGGTGTGGGGAGATGCTTGCTCATGATGAAAGGTCGATATTTGAAAATTGTGGCCACCCCAAAGGATCTACCACTTTTGCTCTGGCGAGTGGTTCTACTCCTTGACTTTCTCTCTCCTAGTGATACCATATACTCTGCTTTGAAGAGTTTGGAACTTGTCCTTGTGCCTTGAGGAGTAGAGACAAATGGCGACACTTTGACATTCTAACTCTATACCATGGTTTCCATGCACCACCCATATCAGCTATTTTCAATGGCTTAAAAAGATTTCGAAAGCTTGTTCAATACTATGATAAAGGCACTGAGGTCTTCTCAACTACCCCAACACCTACTCCAGAGTTTTGAATACTTGTCAGCAGTGCAAAAAAAAAATAGTATCTATTTAACCACTTATCTATCTACATGTCTATCTAAATACGTAACTTTTGTTTATTGTCTTCTCTGTTAAGTAACTCGAGAGCAAAGTTTTCTCCAGTGTATAAGAAGTTGTTGTGATTTCATTAGAGTCTGATCTCAAGTTTCCACCTGCTGAATGGTGCTTTGCCAATAACTGGACAGAAAGAATCCTTGTCAACATCTGCTTCTAATGTTCTGTTATGAGTTAAAACAAAACAAAACAAAAATTTGCCAAGCAAGCAACCTTAAATTCTTTTCTTCTCGAGGTGGTATATACATAATTTTTGGATAGTAAGAAATTTTTGCTCTGGATGATATGATAAATTCCTGCAAGTGGGGCTTGGGAAGCATCTCAATTTTTAAAGCAATAGGAGTCCAGCAATCATCCTAAACAATTACAATAATATTTAGCTTGCTGTGTCTAATTCTACTGTTCACTATTAAGAGGTAGTCAGTGCATTTTATGATGTTAGCAAATGAGGGATGGATGCTCTCAACTGTAGTGAGCCTTTATTTTTAGAGGTCTTCATGTTATCTATTTCTATTGTCATGTTTATGTATGGATTTTCAATTAGGTGACTGAAACTTAAGCCTTAGTATTGAGGGTTTATAATTGAAAATGAAAAAAAAAAAAAAACCTCTATATATTATTGTCTATTGTCAGAATTTTAGTCTTTTGGTGCTCCATTTTAAATTGGGCACTTTAAATAAGATTATTTCTTTCACCCCAAAGAGGTCATAGATTACACCCTTGGGAGTTGCTGTCCTGCCTTCTCTCCTCCAACCAGTAAGATTCTGTACCACATTCTGGTCCCACCATTCTGCCCTCTATCACAGATTAAGCTGCCAGAGCATCAGAGATCGTACCTCCCAACTTCTGTGTCTGTGATTTGCAGAAAAGTGGAGATGTACTCACCCAGGATAAGAAAAATCTTGTTAAATCCCATCCCGACTCCTCCATTAGAAAGATAGGATCATGGTGGTTGGGCCACACCACTTTGCCACTGCCGTTGGGTGAATCTATTACTAATAGACCCTCTCTGGGTCATGTGCCTAGCTACTGAGGGAGGGCACCACTGTGTGCCCCACCCCAAGCATGGAAGTAGAAGGACCCTGTGGAGCCTTCTATATTTTTTCTTCATTTTTGGGGAGATAGCCAGTCTTGCTTGAAGTCCAGTATAAAATTTAAATTCAACTCAACATTGTTATTACATAATGAAACATCCAGACCTGGTGTTAACCCAGGAAATCAGATACTGAAGGTTTATCAGGGGTGGGGTCATCCTCAGCCTGATGGTACCAAGTCTACTGTTGAAGTAGCAGGCCCTGGCTGTGTCTTGAAGCTAATTGGTGCTTGAGGTCTTGGGATCCATAGAAGGTGAAGTTCATAGTTGGATCCTTTCTCCATTGGCCCCTAAGCTTGCTCCAGCCTTCTTCCCCAGGACCCCAGACTCACCCCAGCAATTCCAGTCCCTTAATATGCTGAGTGGAACAAGAAAGAGTCTGGATGAAAGGGAAACATCTACCCATCCCTTTAATATGTGCCCCTCATTTCCTGCTACAATGAGCTCCCCCCAGATGACAGGTAGACTGACCTATCTTCAGTACTGGGTGTCATCTTCTACCACATTCTGGCACTTTACATAGAGTACAATTTCTTGTATCAGAGTCCAAAATCACTACATGATTAAAATTCACTGCATTTTCTTGTATTTTAAAAAATAAACAATCAGATGTTATTATTGAAGGGATTATTCTGAAATCAAATGTCCTTAGACAATGATTAAATTCAGAAACATTTCATCCTTTTTTCTAATCTGAATTTGTTTTGAACATAGCCTTGCAGAGAAGAAAAAAAAAAGAGTACCCAGCTCTCAGATTTCGGATATTTTATACCAGTAGCCCCTTTGTTAAATGGCAAATACAATATAGCCAATCATTCTTACATCATCCATTACTAGCTGATCATAAATTATTAGTATTTTAGGGCATGCAGCTATGTGATTGATATCTGCAAGGCTAATTTAATAGATGTGCTACAAATCACTGTTAGGAATATCTGTGCCATAGTTCTGATACCCTTATTGGAATCACGGCAGTGTGTTATTTGTTTACAGTGGCACTTCATTTGTTTGTTTTTAAACAAGAAAACCTCTGCCAGCAGTAAAAGATTCTGTTAAGTGGTATGAAACTTTGTGAATGTTGAAATTCAACATGCTTCGTATTATAACCAACCTGCAAGAACATTGTGGTCAATCGTGTGAATACCAAATCAATATATACTGTATATTGTATTACAGAAATTTGTATTTAAAGGCAAAGATACTATGCTATACCTGGGGAAAAGGGTATTAGATATTTATTAAGTAACAATGAGAAATGCAACAAACTTCCTTATTTATGCCTTATGAACAAAAGAGTGTGAAATATGAGGTGGAGTTTTCTGTGCAAGACCCTACAGGAGTGGGTACCCTTGAAGGCAGGGACTGTGTCTTTTCTATGTTTGTTCTGTACAGCTCTCAGCACACTCTTGGTGCTTGATACATGTTATATAATACCAATAACTAAGCACATTTTTAGATCTTTTTTCAAATGGCTTGTGTAAAATTTGGTTAATGTACAATGGTTGGTTTGAAGCTATCATGTAAAATCTGCCTCTCCAAATATAATCAAAAATAAACTGAAAAATATAAAATATCTTGTAGTGAGATTTTATCCTATGCATAAATTTAAGTGTTGAGTTTTATGCACACACTGAAGCATCCAGCCTGCTGCTATTTCACAATGCCACATAGTCAGCCCTCTGAGCACGCCCCTCTCCAGTTAAAACCCTGCAAAGAAAAAACGATCCACCCTGTCTTCTAGAAACACAGGTTACCTTTGCCTGTTTCTGACTTTTATGCCAATTGACTTGTGTGGTGTGTACTCCTTTGTGTCTGTCTTTCACCACCTGCCCTGATGTTTGGAGAGATGCCTGTGCTGTTGGGTGGTTGTACTTTTCTCATTTTCATTTTACTAACTCATTGTGAATATAACATGATTTATTTATCCATTCTACCATTATTCTAAATTTTTTTGTTTTTAATTTTTTTTGTAATGGGATATTTTAAATGAGTAATTTGATAGTATAAAAACCTAGAAAGTGGGAAAACTATTAAACTCTTCCATCTGAAAAATATTATTATAAATATGTATAAGAATACACAGAACCCTCTATTATTTATCACAATAAGAGAACTGAATGCTTAAACCAATCAAGAATTTCCATCTATAAAGTCTGCCAACTTCTTTTTTTTAATTTCTTTTTAGTTGTAGATGGACACAGTACCTTTATTTTATTTATTTATATGGTGCTGAGGATGGAACCCAGGGCCTCATATGTGCTAGGCAAGCACTCCACCACTGAGCCACAACCCCAGCCCCTAAAGTCTCCCAACTTCTAAGAAATCAGAAAATAGTTAACCCCCAAACTATGTTGAATACTGTTCTGTTTAGTGAGGACCCTATACAGTATGACAGGATATTCAATGCTTTATCATCACTTATTAAAATCATTGTTAACATGCAAAGAAACAGAAATCATATTCTGTGAGACACTGTAGTGGGCCAAGCACAGAGTCAGAAGAGCCCGATGGTAAACTCAATAGGAAGAAATTTCTTAGAGTATGGAATTTTTGAATACACGTGCTTGGATAACTTGTATTTTAATTTTTCTTAAGGCAGGGCTAGTACTTTTTTTTAAAATTTAGAATATCATGCTAAGTTAAATAAGCCAGTCCCAAAACAACAAAGGCAGAATGTTCTCTCTAATATGTGGATACTGACCCACAACAAGGGAGGGGAAGGTTAGAAGTTCTTTGGATTAGACAAAGGGGAATGAAGACAAGGGAGGGAGAAGGTGATAGAAAAGACAGTAGAATGAATTGGACCTATATTTCCTATCCTCATATATAAATACACAACCAATGGAACTCCACATCATGTACAACCACAATAATGGGATCCTCATTAGAACAAGTTATACTTATTCTGTGCCTGTTTCACATTTTAAACTATACTGTCCATTCTACCATTGAATGGACATTTGGCTAGCTTCCAGTTTAGGGCTATGGATATTCTTCCATGTGTCTTTTCCATAACACAGGAAGGTGGGAGTAAAACCCCTGGGTCATGAGAAATGTCTGTGTTCTGCATTGGTAGATATTGTGAAGAACTTTTAAAAAATGATTCTACCAATATACACTCTCATCAGTAGTAGAGGTTCCATTGGCTCCACATCCTACCAACTAGGTAGCCATTCTGTTGAGTATGAGTGGTATCTCATTGTGTTTTAAATTAACATTTCACTGATGACTAAAATAATTTGCTACCTTTTTATATGTTTATTGGCCATTCAGATATCCTATTTTGTAAAGTGCTTATTTATGGTTTTATCCAGTTTCCTTTTTTAAAAAATCTGGCTTCCTATTGGATTGTATGTCTTTTTCTTATTGATTTGTAGAAATTCTTTATGTGTTATGGAAGTGAATTGTTTGTCAGATAACTATTGCAAACATTATTTTCCATTTTGTGAGCTGTATGTTTTGCTGTCTTGATGATACCTTTTTGGTAAATGGGGAATTCTTGGTTTTGGTATAAAAATTTATCATTTTTCCCCCCATGTAATTGGCAATTTGGTCCTGTTTAAGAGATCTTTACATACTCCAAGCTCCTAAAGATGGTCTTTTCTTCTGGAAACTTTATTGCTTTACTTTTAATAATTAGAGCTGTACTCCTCAAGTTGATAATTGTACCTGATTTGAGGCAGGTTAAGATATGTTTTTTCCCCATTTAGTTGCCCATTGATCATCCATTTACTAGAACATCTGTCCCCTTTGATGTAAATCTATTGAATGTCTGTATGGTTTGGGGGCTTTTTATCTTACTCCATTGGTCTAATCATCTTTTCTTGCATAAGCACCATATTGATTTTTTCATCACGGATTCTTTAATTCTGGAACTATGAAGCAAATGAATAATGACTGACTTGGGCAGTTGCCTTAGTACATTTCTCACTTGTGAAATCATATCCTGGAGGATGGTGAAGAGAAAATGTGTCCAGCTCCTTTTATCCCTTTTACCATTCAGAAATGTCACTGGCTTCCCTGCTTGAGTCATTAAAGAAAAGTGATTACTTTAAGCCGGAGTCACAGAACATGGCAAAAAGCAATTAGTATCTTGACATCTAAACACAGAAAGAAATCTCTGACAAGATCTTGGAGAATGTTAAAGTAATTACACCATGGTAGGTATGAAAATGCTTTTTTAGTTTTCCAATAAAATATTAATTGGACCCACAAATCCAAAGTTTGCCTTTAGCTGGACCGAACCTAGATTGAACTTTGCCTAAGTGCTCTGAAAACATGAATTAAAAAAATCATATACAAGTTATCTTTTAGGGAAAAAATGTTTATCCTCCCTAAGAGGACAAATCAATATGTAATATGCTATTGTAAGGCATTTTAATCTATCATTAATTTAGCTTCCTCCCCCCAAGTACTAACAAAAGTCAGTACTTGGTTAACTTACTTTACATTATTGAATGTACTTTAAAAAAAAAAAAAGCATACACCATTTCCTAGTGCTCTCTAGAATTCATGCTTTGCAATAGCTCCTACTGGCTTTCTCCATAGTGAGTCTGAATTATTGAGATGTTGCTGTACCTAGATTTTGTTTATAGCTTCATTAATCCTTGTGATGAAAGGAAGGGGACAAAGTGCACATGATTTCATACAGAAATCATATTACATTATGTGAAAAATAAATGAGTCTCTAAAAACAGGAACATAATATCTGAGTTTCTGGCCAGAACCAGATACTGCGTTTTGACCCTCAGAATGTGCACCTTGCAAACACTGTCTCTTTGCTGCCTTAAAATTGACTTTGGCTCATAACAGTTTATGAAAATTCCTGAAAGATTCATTAAATCCTGCACATAAAATTATTGCTAGTGCAAGTGTGGTTAATTGCAAATACAGTTTCCTTTCATTTGTCAGGGAAAGTACTTAATAAATTATACCTAATAAGTCATTGAGTAGTTGCCCTTCTAATAGAAGAAATGTACATGGTATTTTCATGCTGGTTGCTCATATTCATGTTCTACAATTTAATGATTTTTGCATAATTTCAGAAGTCCCAGTGAGGAAGTTTTTCCCAGCACATTTTCTCTGGGCCAGTCCTGTTTGATCTAGATGTCTCAGCCAGTCTACATTAGCATTTTGTTGCTTTCTTATTACTGTTCAATTTTACCACTAGCAATGCACATGTGACCTATATACTTCTTTCTGATTCAAACTTTTCCCTACTCTTTGGTTTGTTAATTTATTTATTTAATCAACTGACATTTATTCAACAACCAGAATATTCAAAGCTGAAATATTTTTGCCTGCTGTATCCTCAAAAGACAGGAACGTCTTGTACATACTAGATGCTTGATGAGAATAGGTTGAGTGAGTGGACATATGAGTGAATAAGAGTCTTGAACCAATATCTTGGAACTTGCACTCCAAGGGATGTGCAAGCTAATTAGCTTACTTACTTAATCAAGTGAGTGAAATCATTTCAGTCAGCAGTGGATGCAAGGAAAAGAGATAGAGATCAACTTAGAGAGGAGCAGAAGCATTGAATCGGAGTGGCCCCTAAAGGCTTCCTGAAAGAGGTGGCATGTGGACATTTGAGGAAGAGCATTTCTGGCAGAGAACTTGCAGTCCTGAGAGGAGAATGAAGACCACAGAGAAGTCCAGTGTGGGTTGAACTCAGTGAGCTAGCCTAGGAAATGTGCTGTGAGGAGAGATCAGAGAAGTAGGGAGAGACCAGGTTATACAGGGCCTTGCAGAACACAGTAAAGAAGGAAGATCTCATTTTAAATCTAATCGGAAGCCTCTGGAAGGTTTTAAGCAAGAACATGACATAATCCACAATCTGGTTTGTATTTTTAGTGGATCATTCTGTCTACCATGTGGAGGTTGGAGTGAAAGGAAGCAAGGCTGGAAACAGGGAGACCAGCTGGGAGGTGGTTGCAACAATTCAGGACCAGGGTGAGGCAGGGGAGCTGGCCCCGTGCTTGCAGGTACAGCCCACTGGACCTGCACATGAGAGCAGTGAGGGAACTGGACAAATTAATTAAGGATGCTTTCTTTTTTTTTTTCTTTTTTTTCCCATAATAATTTTTTTTTAAATTTTTATTGCTGGTTGTTCAAAACATTACATAGTTCTTGATATATCATATTTCACACTTTGATTCAAGTGGGTTATGAACTCCCATTTTTACCCCGTATACAGATTGCAGAATCACATCAGTTACACATCCATTGATTTACATATTGCCATACTAGTGTCTGTTGTATTCTGCTGCCTTTCCTATCCTCTACTATCCCCCCTCCCCTCCCCTCCCCTCCCCTATTCTCTCTCTACCCCCTCTACTGTCATTCATTTCTCCCCCTTGTATTTGTTTTTCCCTTTCCCCTCACTTCCTCTTGTATGTAATTTTGTATAACCCTGAGGGTCTCCTTCCATTTCCATGCAATTTCCCTTCTCTCTCCCTTTCCCTCCCACCTCTCATCCCTGTTTAATGTTAATCTTCTTCTCATGCTCTTCATCCCTACTCTGTTCTTAGTTACTCTCCTTATATCAAAGAAGACATTTGGCATTTGTTTTCTAGGGATTGGCTAGCTTCACTTAGCATAATCTGCTCTAATGCCATCCATTTCCCTGCAAATTCTATGATTTTGTCATTTTTTAATGCAGAGTAATACTCCATTGTGTATAAATGCCACATTTTTTTTTCCATTCGTCTATTGAAGGGCATCTAGGTTGGTTCCACAGTCTTGCTATTGTGAATTGTGCTGCTATGAACATAACTAGAATCAACAAATGGGACTTACTCAAACTAAAAAGGTTTTTCTCAGCAAAAGAAACAATAAGAGAGGTAAATAAGGAGCCTACATCCTGGGAACAAATCTTTACTCCTCACACTTCTGATAGAGCCCTAATATCCAGAGTATACAAAGAACTCAAAAATTAGACAATAAGATAACAAATAACCCAATCAACAAATGGGCCAAGGACCTGAACAGACACTTCTCAGAGGAGGACATACAATCAATCAACAAGTACATGAAAAAATGCTCACCATCTCTAGCGGTCAGAGAAATGCAAATCAAAACCACCCTAAGATACCATCTCACTCCAGTAAGATTGGCAGCCATTATGAAGTCAAACAACAACAAGTGCTGGCGAGGATGTGGGGAAAAGGGTACACTTGTACATTGCTGGTGGGACTGCAAATTGGTGCAGCCAATTTGGAAAGCAGTATGGAGATTTCTTGGAAAGCTGGGAATGGAGCCACCATTTGACCCAGCTATTCCCCTTCTCGGTCTATTCCCTAAAGACCTAAAAAGAGCATGCTACAAGGATGCTTTCTTGATGTTTAGTTTGAAGAATAAGGTAAGTGACAATATTTCACTCTCTGGAGAAGAATTTGGAAGGAACATTTTGGGGTATAGTGAGAGGTACCTAAGACTTGGTTTGGGACACATCACATTTTAGTTTTCCTTCATCTTGTCCATACAAATGAAGTGGGTTTTCTTGTGTCTATTATTATTTTTTGATTGATACATGATAATCATATATGTTATATATATGATAATTATATATGTTAATATATATTGTGATGTTTTGATTAATGTACACATTGTGTTATGATCAAATCAGAGTAATTATTATACCCATCACCTTAAAACTTTTTCATTTCTTTATGGTGAGCACATTCAGAATCTTCTTCTAGCATTGCATTATTGTTTACTGTATTCACCTTACTGTGTAAGACTCAATGTTTCGATCCTGTTCACTTCTCTTATCACTCTCTGCACTGAAGAATATTCAGTGTACCAAAGGTATAGCACACTGTGCCTAGGTAATTCACCTTCAAAATTCCCCTCAGTATTTCCCTAGGAACTTCTGTATCAGTCAGTTTAAGCCATGGTATGCTGCCCTAACAAGCAATCCCCAAATCTTTGTTGCTTATAACAGTGAAAGTTTATTTATTTTCCATGGGGAAATTTTCATCATGGTCAAATGCAACTCACTTTCATCTTTTCATCATTATAGAAGCCAAGACAAACGGGAATCCCATGCCTGGAGCATGCTGGTCTCCTGACAGAGGGGAAAAGAGAGATGGCAAATGTACACGTTGGCTCTTGGCATACAATCCTTGCATTCATATTTCATTGTAAGGGCAAACCTGATGTCTCCCAGTTATAAAATGGATCCCTTGCTTAGGGAGATCTTAGGAGGGAGGATCCTGGTAGGGAAGGGCAACAGTGATTTTTGAATTATTGTAATAAAAGACAGAGTGCTGCTTGGCAAAAGAGCATGTTAGATATTCAAATTTTCAGGTCTCAAGCTAAACCAAATGTATCCTGAGGTCTTTGGGAGTGGGGCTAGAGGCCCAGTAATCTGATTTACCCAAACTCCAGGTGATTGCAATGCTTGCTCCATTTTGAGAATTGACCATCTTTTGTGCTCTTTTAAGCCCTTTTCTTCTACCAACTGGGTCAAGGGTGTTTCCTTATTGGAGCCACATTCCATCACCATTGGAACCACATTGTATTGGAAGACGAAGATTTTTCAACATTGACAACATGATAGACACACAATAAATACAGGTAAAACTACAACACTGAGCTATCATTTGACTCAGGAGCAATGTAGCACTGCCAACCTACCCCGGCTCTGGGGATGGTGTCTGTAATACTCTTGCGACCTCTCTTTTGGGAAGCACCAAGGGGTATCTGGATTCCTAGAAGTCACTGCCCTCTGTATGTAGACTCATATGCCAGCCATTGCTCCATCTGCCAGTCTGAGTCTAGTTCCTGCAACACACTCAGGTAGAGAAAGAATGGTCTTAGTAACATGGTCTCTGCATAGTCTCTACTCTCATAATTTAGCTTTGACCAACTACTTGGCCTCTAACTTTGACACCAAGTTAGCAGTGCTGTCCACTTGCCCACCATTCCCTAGCCATCCACGTGGTCAGCAACACTCTGCTACTATGAACTGCCTAGCACAATTGCTCCTTCAGGTCCTCAGGCTGGTCAAGTTCCACTTCTGATTTCTCCCAAACACATCCATAACCCTTCAGAGTTCCAGTGGATCCTAATTTGTGTTTGGATGACTGAAAAATACATGAAGGAGGTCTTAACTGATTGTCATTGTCCAAGTCAAGGTTGTTCTCTGTCTGTCCCTGGCTTGCACATTGCACCTTAGTGGGTACTTAGTGAGTGCAGAGCACACAGCAGTGAGGTTCACACTGTAGCAATCAACACTCGATGAGAACTCAGTATGTGTCAGGCAATTTATTTCTTAATCCTTACAACCTCCTTAAGTAGAAACAACTGCTGTCCCCATTTTGCAGTTGAGAAAGTAGAGACTCAAAGACTTGTATCTAAGATTATATAATTAGTATCTCAAATCTTAGATTCAAAGCCTATTTTAAAATTGAGTGTACTGATAGAAAACTGGAGATATAATATCAACAGATCAGGAGGTGATTGCCACTGAAAAGATGTTGCCCAAGAGAAGGGGGCAAGCTATTCCATGGGAGAGAGGGGGTCATATGAGGAAGCACTGAGGTTGGTCAGGAGGCAGAGGGAGACAGAGGGAACCTTAGGCAAGAGCTTTTATTGTGGTTAACAGGGGAAGGAATGGGCAAGACAGAGTAAACCAACTTAGGATTGGTTAGTTTGAATAATTTCAGAGGGGCTGTCCCCAGTTATAGATAAAGGGCAAAGTGGCCCAGAGAGTGAGAACCTGTTAAAGGGAATGGTTGTCTGGCATGTGGACTCTGGATTGGTTGGTTTGTATTTAAAAAAAAAAAGTATTCACAGGCCAATTGCTTACTATTTCTAAGAACTCACTGATTCTGCAAGGTTTAGTAAGGCCTTAGGTGTCTAAATATCAAAACATAGAAAATTTTAAAAATTTTTTAAATTTTCACATGGCAAATACAAATCCAGGAAATCTACCCTTTGCAACTCAGTTTTGAATCGCTTCTCGGCCTTTTGGCTAAGATCAAGTGTAGCAACTCAGTTTTGCTCTGGTGTGGCAAAATGTTGTGCTGACATAGAGCAGGGTGGGATGGCCAATTTACTAAACCAGGTACTAGCCCTGCATTTACACACCAGTCTACCACCTGTTCTTTCAAACAATGTCTGCCAAGCACCTGCTAAGTGTTAATTATTGTGATCAGAGAGTTTTTTAAAAAAGCACAGTTTTTATCCCCAGGGAGCTTGAATTCAGCCACAGGACATAGATGTGTAAATAAAAAATTTTATCAAAATGAGATATGGACTCAGGCTGTTGGGAGGGTTACATAACTCTGGGGAATGCAGAAAAGCATTCAAGAAGAGATGACATTTGATATCTATTCCTTGCAGGATATGTAAGATTTCACCATGAAAAGATTAGAAATCTATCCCAGCAGAGTGCTGTGGTTATTATTAGTGTCCCCCAAAGGACCACATATTAAAGATTGGTTCCCAATTTGGGGCACCACTGAGACATAATAGAACCTTTAAGAGGTGGGGCCTAGTGAGAGGAAGTTAGGTCACTGAGATATGACCTTGGAGGAAATATCGGGACCCTGGTCTCTTCATCCCTCTCTTTCCTGTCCTGACCATGGGGTGAACGGCATCACTATGTACTCCAGCCATGGTATGCTCCCTTGCCGCAGGCTCAAAAGGACAGGGCCAATCAACCCTCCACCACTTCTATTCTAGCACATATTCTTTCCTTGGAGTTTGCTTTAACAGTTAATATGTAAGTCAGTATTTTGCAACATGGAGTGATTTTCCTATAGTGCCTCAGCAATGGACAATTTATTTGAACAAAATAGAGTCAAGATATAGTTGCAATTACATGTAAATTTAAGTTTATAAAGGAGGCTTTTTGTACCTCTAAGGAAAGGATGGATTATTTAGTAAATTGGGTTAGCACAATTGGCTAACCATTTGTGAAATACTAGACTAATGCCTTGCATTTTTCACCAAAATAAATCCTACATGGGCTAAAGAATTTAATGTTAAAAAATATGAAAACATTATGGTGCTGGCACAAAATATAAGTAAATACAAAGGCTTTTTCTAAGCATGACACCAAGGAAATTATAAACAAAGTCTTGATAAATATGACTCCAAGATATAAATTAGTTCCCATTAGCTTCTAGCCATGGCAGAGAAACTGGCAACAGACTTGATCTCCCATAATACTAGAATATTTGACAAAATATAAGAAATAATTGTTTTCAGACATTATACAATAGGCAGCACAGGACTGAGATATCTGAACAGAGAGTAACAAACAAGATGAACTCTCTGGTCACTCTGACTTTCTGCTTAGAGGCACATACAGGACTGTGAGGCAGGAAGGGGGAACTCAGCAGAGCACAGTATTGAGGAGTCAGAGACCTGAGTTGGTGGAGACTTAGCTCAACACTGGGAGAGTACTGGAAAATAGAGCTATCCAGTCAAACAAGTGCCATAAATGTGCGTGCACTTTCCCTTTGGTTGAATACTTCATAGCACATGCTTCAGTGATACCGAAGGAGGCTGGACAAGAACTGGTAACTGTAAATCAAACAAATCTCTAAACTCCCAGAGACATGGGAGACATTCAAATTCAGACCAGCCCTAGTGGGATAATCTCACTCAACTCCCAGAACTTTCAAGAGAAACAATATAAGGCCCTAGAGAAAGACCAGCCTGGAATTGTCCTAAAATATCTAATAAAATGAGGCTCCAAAAATCCATGCCCCTCCACAGCTGCTCAGATACCTACCAAAGCAAACATCAGTACTTTTTAAAAATTAAATTATTTAATTATTCTAATTTGTTATTCACAATGGCAAAATGCAATTCATTTCATGTTATACATATAGAGCACAATTTTTCAAGTCACTGTACAAAAAAGTATTTTCACACAATTCTTGTCTTCATACATGTACTCAGGGTAATGATGTCTAACTCATTCCACAATCTTTCCTACCCCTTTACCCACTTCCTTCCCTTCCCTCCCCTTTGCCCTATCTAAAGTTCCTCCATTCCTCCCATGCTCCCCCCATCTCCATTATGAGTCAGCATCCTCATATCAAAGAAGACATTCGATCTTTGGTTTTTTGGGATTGGCTTACTTCACTTAGCATTATCCATTTACCTGCAAATGCCATGATTTTATTCTCTTTTAATGCTGAGTAATATTTCATTGTGTATATATACTACAGTTTCTTTATCCATTCGTCTACTGAAGGGCATCTAGGTTGGTTCCACAACTTAGCTATTGTGAATTGTGCTGCTATAAATATTGATGTGATTGTGACCCTGTAGTACACTGTTTTTAAGTCCTTTGGGTATAGACCGAGGAGAGGGATAGCTGGGTCAAATGGTGTTTCCATTGCAAGTTTTCTAAGGAATCTCCATACTGCTTTCCAGATTAACTGCACCAATTTGCAGTCCCACCAGCAATGTATGAGTGTGCCTTTTTCCCCATATCCTCGCCAACACTTATTGTTGTTTGTATTCTTAATAGAACAGCCATTCTAAACTAATCTTAGAGTTGTTTTAATTTGCATTTCTCTAATTGCTAGAGATGTTTTACTCTTTAAAGGAGATCATCCTTGTCTAGATATTGAATGATGTAACATTCAAAAAGAAGCAGGAGAATGAGAGCAAGATAGTGTGACCCAGAACAAGAAAAAAAAATTCAGCAGAAATGACTAAGATTATGGAAATAACAAATGCAAATATTTTTAATCAGCTATTATAACTATGTTCAAAGATTTAAAGAATAATTTAAGGCTGTTTATAACATTTTCTCTTTATGCTTTTAGTAACCATAATCTGTAGTGGTATTACCTCTTTCATTGCTAATATTAATACTGTCTTCTTTTTCCTGATTATTCTGTCTAGAGATTTTTCAATTTTTATTTTTATTTTTTTGATATGGGAGCTTGAACCCAGGGGCACTTTACTACTGAGCTATACCCCCAGCCCTATTATTATTTTTTTTTAATTTTGAAACAGAGTCACACTAAGTTGGGAGGCTGGCCTCAAACTTGGAATCCTCCTTCCTCAGTCTCCAAAGTCACTGGAATTAAAGGTATGTGCCACTGGGCCAAGCTGAGTTGTTTTTTGTTTGTTTGATTGTTTGTTTTGTTTTGTTTTTCAGTTTTATCTTCTTTAACAAACCAGGTTTTGGTTTTATTGAACATCTCTATTGTTTCTCTGTTTCTTATTTCATTGATTTCTACTCTGATTTTTATCATTTCCTTTCTTCTACTTGGAATTAATTTGCTCTTCTTTTTTGTTTTTGAGGTAGAATCTAATATTATTTATTTATTTATTAGTTGTAAGTGGACACAATATCTTTATTTCACTTCCATGTGGTGCTGAGGATGGAACCCAGGGCCTCGCACATGCTAGGCAAGTGCTCTACCATTGAGCTACAACTCCAGCCCTAATATCATTTATTTAAAACCTTTTTTATTTCCTAATTTTAGTACTATAAATGTCTCTCTAACTACTGCTCTTGCAGCATTCTACAAAGTTTGATATGTTTTGTTTTCATTTTTTTTTTCAGTTTAGAATACTTCTTACTTTAGCTTTTGACTTCTTTTTTGTCCCTTAAGATATTTAAAAGGAGGGTTTTTTCCCCAAAATAAATTTCAGCATTCTTTTAGGCAATAGGTGCCACATCTGTTCCTGTTGCGAGATGAATCCCATTCTTTCTAATCCGAATGGTTCTTTCCCCAGCCTTATTGCTCAAGGGGGACCCTCTGCATAGCTCTGTTTTTGTTGTTGTTGTTGTTGTTGTTTTGGTGTGGTTTGTGTGTGTGTGTGTGTGTGTGTGTGTGTGCAACTCACTTCTCTTCATTACTCTACTTTGAGAATTCTAGATAACTTGGTTCCCTGGGATTCTCAGTTATAACCCTCAGCTTAGAGATTCTTCTGGGTTCCCCAGAGTTTGTGATGGACATCATCATCCAAAGTACACGTATAAAGACACGAATTGCTGTGAACATGCTTTAAATACAACCAGAGATATGAACAATCGTGCTGTATATGTGAATAAGAATTGTAATGCATTCCACTATCATTTATTTTTTAAAAAATCAATTAAAAATGTTCTCAAGATGTGAGCTGGAATATTATGGACAAAAGAGCGCTCACTTCTCTTCTCTGTGCTCTTTCTTAATGGAAAATTTGTTTTTTTTTTCATCATTTCTTGTTTTATTGCTCAATACTACATTAATGACAGCAATGTAAGTGAAGGGTTGGGGATTTAGCTCAGCTGTAGGGCACTTGCCCAGCATTCGGGAAGCCCTGGGTTCAATCCCCAGTACCAAAAAGAAAAGTGGGGGGAGCAGAAAGTAAACATCCTTGTCTCATTAGTGATCTTAGAAGAAATTATTGTAGATTTTTTCCCCCCATTCACTATGATGTTGCCTATGGGTTTGTCAAACATAGCTTTTTATTGTGTTTTTTATTGTCATTTATTTTTTAAAAAAATAAATGACAGAGGAATGCATTACAATTCTTATTACACATATACAGCACACTTTTTCATACCTCTGGTTGTATATAAAGTATGTTGACACCAATTCGTGTCTTCATACATGTACTTTGTATAATGATGTCCATCACATTCCACCATCCTTTCTAATCCCCTGACCCCTCCCTTTCCCTCCCACCCCTCTGCCCTATCTAGAATTCATCTAATCCTCCCATGCTCCCCCTCCTTACCCCACTATGAGTCAGCCTCCTTATATCAGAGAAAACATTCAGCATTTGTTTTTTTGAGTTGGCTGATTTCACTTTGCATTATCTTCTCCAACGCCATCCATTTACCTGCAAATGCCATGATTCTATTCTCTTTTATTGCTGAGTAAAATTCCATTGTGTATATATGCCACATTGTTTTTAAACACTGAGCACCTGTCAGTCAGTTAAAAAATGACTGGTATGACCACCAGCCTTAAGACTCAGGTGACAGGCTTGCTAGGTAGGTTTTTATTGGTAAATCTCAAAAGGTCTGTGTTTGTGATTAAGTTGGCTATCCTCAGCACAATCAGTTGTTTAAGGGTTTCTCCCTTAAGGTCAACTTTAAAAAAGTTTTTTTGTTTGTTTGTTTTTAGTTGTAGTTGGACAAAATACCTTTATTTTATTTATTTATTTTAATGTGGTGCTGAGGATGGTGCTCACACATGCTAGGTGAGTGCTCTACCACTGAGCCACAACCCCAGCCCCAAGGTCAACTTTTAATAAACTGATATAGAACAAAGGCTAATTCTCTATGTTTAAAAACAAGTCCTCCTTAAAACATTGATCTGCTCTTATTATAATGGCCCACTTCATACTGTGAACACAGCCTCCACTGCGCTGCCACTACAATTTATTTTAACACTACCAGGATTTTGTTGTTCTCTCCTTCCCTAATTTCAGGCGAAGCAAAAACAGAACAGCCTGAGTTAAGACAATAAAGCATCACTTCCAGGAAAAATAGGATAAAATGCTGCCTTCCCTTACTGACATTAGTCCTAATCAAACAAAGGGGGTAATTGTCAAAGTATAGACATGAAAATTAAAACCCATTACTCCCACTTTAAGAATGGTGAAACTGGTCTGCTGGATGTTTAAAACCAAAACTTGGAAATCAAAGCCAAGGAAGTACTTGGGCCAAGGAAAAAGCAGCCAATATTTTGTCCCTTGCCTTCTAAGGTCAGCCAGAACTCAGGGAGTGATGTGACCCTTCTAAAGGTTCTGCAAATCCAGTGAACCACTCTGCCTCCTGATCAGGGGGTTGTGAGAACTCTAGAGAACAGGAACTAACCAGTGCACCTTCTACAAAGAAGAGCGTCTCTGCATTGAATCTGTCCCTTTTTTTATGTAACTTGAGATGTACACTTGTGTCAGTTCTCCCACAAGTAAGTAAAACTGGAAAGTTATAAAGAAAGGGTTACAAAAGATGCTACCAGAGTCACAAGTTTGTTGTAAGTCAAATTAAGACCTACAAATTTTTCTAACCTCCTTGCCAAGGAGGGTGGGATCTGTACTATTTCTAACTTCTCACGCAGTATGTACAGAAATGCCACCAGCAGGGTGGAGACATGAGCCCAGATGATCTCACAATAAGCCAAGTGGCTAAGGGATCAAGCCTTCCAGCACAAACTACCTGAGGGAACAGATAAAGTCTTGGATACCCTGTCTGGTATGGCTAACCCTGCTTCTTGGCACCATAATAATCATTCTTCTTTTTTATTTGTTCTTTTTAGTTAGACACAATATTAGGATTCATTTTGACATAATTATAAAAGCATAGAATATAATTTGGTCTAATTCAGTCCCCAGGACTTTTCCTTTTCCTCCCTTTCTTCCTCCTCCTGTTCCCTTCCCTCTACTCTATTGATCTTTTTGGTATTTACTTAGTCTTTTAAAATTAGTGTCTTGTGGATTATACTTGATGGTGAGATTCACTATGGTATGTTCATATATGTGCATGGGGAAGTAGGTCAGATTTAGGCCACTGTCTCTCCCTATCCCATTTCTCCTCCCTTCCCTTCATCTTCTTTCATCTACTCCACAGATCTTTCTTCTATTTTTTACCTCCCCCACCATTTTGAATTAGCCTCCACATATCAGACAAAACATTCCACCTTTGACTTTTCGGGACTGGCTTATATCACTTAGCATGATAATTTCCAGTTCCATCCATTTTCCAGCAAATGCTGTAATGCCATGCTTCTTTATGGCTGAGTAATACTCCATTCTGTATATATACCACATTTTTTTCATCCATTCACCTGTTGAAGGGCACCTAGGTTGGCTCCATAGCTTGGCTATTTTGAATTGTGCTGCTGTAAACACTGATGTGGCTGCATCATTGGAGTATGCGAATTTTAAATCTTTTAAAATCTATACTGAGGAGTGGGAGAGCTGAATCATGTGGTGGTTCCATTTCTAGGTTTTTTTTTTTTTTTTTTTTTTTTGTTTGTTTTTGAGAATTCTCCATACTGCTTTCCAGAGTGGTTGCTCTAATTTGCAGTTCCACCAACAATGTATGAGTGTACCTTTCCCCCCCACATCCTTGCCATTTATTGCTATTTGTATTCTTGATAAGTGCCATTCTGACTGGAATGAGAAGAAATCTCAGTATAGTTTTAATTTTCATTTCTCTAATTGATAGGGATGAACATTTTTTCAAATATTTGCCAACCATTTGTATTTCTTCTTTTGAAGGTATATGTTTAGTTCTTTTGCCCATTTACTGATTGGATTATTATTATTATTACTTTACTTATTTTGGTGTTTAGTTTTTTGAGTTCTTTGTATACCCTGGATATTAATGCCCTATCTGAGGAGCAGGTGGCAAAGATTTTCTCCCATTCTGTAGACTTTCTCTTCACTCTTTTGACTGCTTCCTTTGTTGTGAAGGGGCTTTTTAATTTGATGCCATCCCATTTATTGATTTTTGATTTTATTTCTTGTGCTTTAGGAGTCTTGCTAAGGCAGTCAGTTCCTGTGCTGACACGTTGAACTGTTGGGCCTACATTTTCTTCTAGCAGCTGCAAGGTTTCAGGTCTAATTCCTAGGTCTTTGATCCACTTTGAGTTGACTTTCGAGCAAGGTGAGGGATAGGGGTTAAATTTCATTCTACTACATGTGGATTTTCCAGTTTTCCCAGCACCATTTGTTAAAAAGGCTATCTTTTCTCCAACATATGTTTTTGTCACCTTTGTCTAGTATGATATAACTGTATTTATGTGGGTGTGTCTCTATGTCTTCTATTCCATGGGTCTTCATGCCTGTTTTGGTGCCAGTACCATGTTATTTTTGTTACTATAGCTCTGTAGTATAATTTGGGGCCTGGTATTGTGATGCCTCCTGCTTCACTTTTCTCACTAAGACTTGATTTGGGGGCTGGGGTTGTGGCTCAGTGATAGAGCACTTATCTAGCATGTGTGAGGCACTGGGTTCAAGCCTCAGCACCACATAAAAATAAATGAATAAAAATAAAGGTATTGTGTCCAACTACAACTAAGAAAAATATTTTTTAAAAAGAATTGATTTGGCTACTATGGGTCTCTTATCTTTCCAAATGAATTGGAATTTTGATGGGAATTGCATTGAACCTGTACAGCATTTTTGTTAGTATGGCCATTTTGACACTATTAAATCTGCCTATCTATGAATATGGAAATCTTTCCATTTTCTGAGGTCTTCTTTAATTTCTTTCTTTAGTGTTCTATAGTTTTCATTATAGAGGTCCTTCACCTTTTTTGTTAGAGTGATTCTCAAGGGTTTTTTTTTTTTTATTGTTGTTGTTGTTGTGAATGGGGTAGTTTTCCTAATTTCTTTTTTAGGAAATTAGTCATTGTAGTATAGGAATATGATTGATTTATGAGTGTTGAGCATGTATCCTGCTACTTTGCTGGTTTCATTTATGAGTCCTAGAAGTCTTCTGGTGGAGTTTTGGGGTCTTCTAAATATAGGATCATGTCATCAGCAAACAGATCATTTGAGAAAAGAATCAAGGGAACCAAAAGAAGTCATGAATGTGTATATGTCAAGAATTTGTATGGATTTCCAAAGATATAAACATAAAGAAATGAAGTTGGGAGTGGGGATGGTGAAAATTCTCCTCTGTCTCTGGGTGGTGCTGTTAACACAAGACAGCTTTGTTCAGTGTCCCAGAGGGTGCAGAGCACACTTTGTTTAGAAAATGTATTTGCTAATCAATTATTCTCGACTTCTGGAGTTTTTAAATTAAATTTAGAGAAACTTGGAATATGTAGCATTTTTCATTAAAATATCCAAATGCTACATCAAAGTCTTTCCTTTTTTTCTCTACAAATTCTAAGAAAAATTAATTTGATTTTCATAATTACCATTTTACATTATTAAAATATTGTGACTATAATAGTACCTCCTCACATTTGTGCACCACTTGAAAGTTTCAGTGATCAAATTGCTAACAAAGCCAAGCGCAGAAAATTATGGCTAGTGTGCTACTATTTATACAAAGGTAAAGGGGTAAAAGAATACATCATTGGGTTCACTAAATCAGCAGCTGCATCCTTTATGTTACCTCTATGGAAATTAAAGTCTGTTTCCTTAGAGAAAGTGAAGGTAATATTTGATTCATAAACAAAGAACATTTTCCTTGAACTTCTTTTTGTTATCTGTGGAGGATTGCAGTAAACCATGAAATGTTACTAGATTATGAAACAGACAGCTGCCTTCGGGATTGTAGAATTCTTTTGCTGGCCTAAAAACAATACCATCTGAAAATCTAGTTTTCTCTGTGAGGCTTGGTGTTCAAAGGCACCTCTGCGTGGATTGTACACTGGGGCTTGACTCCAGCAGGGAAACCTAAGGAACATTGTCTCTGGCTTATCTCCAGAAACGGTCTCCTCAGAATTTGTATATGTGTCTACATAGGAAATGTGGCAGGTATGGAGAGAGAGGGAGAAGGAAGAGAGAGAGCTTAGCCATCAAAGTAGCTCCTGTCATCAGTTGAACCCAATCAGATCTAGCCACACCTTGAGAAAGTTACTGAAACTCAGTTTACTTATCTGTAAAATGGGAATAACTCCTTACTAAGGTCCCTGGAAGGATTAAACTAGTATGGCCATAGACATAGTACCTGGAGAAAATCTTGTTTAAAATAAGTGCTGCCTCAGTTGTAATGAGAAAGAGTGGGGTTGGCATTAGGCTCACCTCCACCCCCTCAAGTCTGAGATGGGGTCAGTGTGCTTATCTTGCAGGACCATCTTTAGCTCTAATGAGACATGTGCTCAGAAATAGTTCCCTTTCCTTTCCCTTGCAGGCAGCCATCTCCTCGTTGGGGTGGCTGTCTTGGATCTCTTTCCTCTTGAGTATTCTTACTAAAGAAAACCCTGGCTATTAAGCTGCCCTGCTTGAAGACCAAAGATGGCTCGAAACCACGCAGTGCTAGACGCCGTCCAAAGAGAGATGCTCAGAAGTCCCTCCACAGGCCAGATCAGGGGCAGAGGAGAGGCATTATTAGGGCTGGCTGCATTGCAGCGGAGTCATCTGGGAGGAAAGGATGGGGTGCTGTGGGAGTGGTTAGGTTTTCTACCACATACCTGAGGCCTGAGGACAGAGCCCCAGAGAACGTTCATGTGTGAGAAGGATTCAAAGGACTTCAGAGGCTCCGGATTCCGGGGAGAAGAGTGTAAGGGTCAAATAAGAAGTCATGATTGTTCAACATGAGTTATGTGGAAATGTTCAACATGTGTTGTCCCTTGTGGCTCTCACACAAACCAATACACCAGTGCTCCTCATGGTCCCATTTCATAGATGACAAAACGGAGGCTCAGAGAGCAAATGCGATGGCTCCAGGTTGACAACTGGGAGTAGATGATCCAAGACTTGAAGGAAGGCTGTCTGACCCAGTCCCCTCATTCCCCACCCCTACCCCATGCTGAAGGGAGCACCCCACAGCACCAGCACTGTGGAGGTGCCCAGGGGCTGAGATTGAGCTGAGCACTGAGGACCCCAAGGAGTGGATGGGATCTATAGTACAGAAGTGGGGTGAATAGAAACCTGACTGCAGAGGACAGAAGAGGAGGAAACAGAAGGAGCAGCATGATTAATATTGTGAATACTGCCTGCATATCGTAGACGGGGAGGAAAAGGGTGCGCAGTGGACAGGGCATTGCTGAAGGAGCTTTCTACAGGGAACAGCTGTAGGTCCAGGGATGGAGGTCATGCTGAGAGAAAGGTTGATGGTTTGAAGGGGAAGTTCACAGATGGCATAAAGAAAGAGAGACCCAGGACCAGGACGAGGGCTGTCCAGAGGGAGGGCTTACCTTGCTGGAAAGAAGGAAAGGAGAAGTGGGCACTTACTGAGGGCTGACGGGAGCCCAGGCCCCACTCTGGACACCTCCTTTCCTCCTCTCATTATTTACCTACCTGAGATGTGGTCGAGCTCACTTTGCAGATGAGGAAATTTGAATCAGAAAAGGGTGAGAGGCCTGCCCAAATCCATAGTCAGGAAAGGGCCAGGTGGGAATCAGACCCACATCTGTTGACCCCAAAGCCTGCCTGCTGTTCCTGTGGGGCACCCTTACTGCTGGGACAAGAGGAAAGGGAGAGAAGAGAGGACTTGGGAGATAGGGATGGGGAAGCTGGAGCTCATCATTTGCTGAGAGACAGAAAAGGGATGAAAGTGGCACACGGGGAGTTAGCAGGCGGCGGGGTGGGCAGGCCCAGCTGGAGGAGCTCTGGACCCTGCTGACCAGGTGCGCTTGCTGGGCCCTTGCTGGCTCCAGTGTCTGCCTAGTACATGGGTTCAGAGCCCAACCGGGAACTGAGGCCACAGAGTCCACAGTGAGGTGAGAAGCCAGGTCACTGCCTCCTTGAGGCATCTGGGAGCCTCGTTTTTCTCTCCCCCATCTTTGGTCAGTGATGACATGTGTGTTTGTGATTTTTGTTCCAAATCTGAGTGAGTTGGAGTGAATATGTGTATTATGGTTTGGACATGAGGTGTCCCTCAAAAGCTCCTGTGTAAATGTAGGACTATTCAGAGGTGAAAGGTTAGATTATGAGAGCTTCAACTTGATTGGCCCATCCTGATTTGAATGGACTGATTGGCTGATAACTGGAGGCAGGTGGGGCGTGACTGGAGGAGGTGGGTCCATGGGGGCCAGCCCTGAAAGGCTTCATCTTCCCTGAGCCGCTTGCCCACGTCCCTCTCTCTGCTTCCTGGCTGTCATGAATGGAGCAGCTTCCCTCTGCCACCCCCTTCTGCCATGATGTTCTGCCTCACCGTGGGTCCAGAGCAATGGCTGACCACGGACTGAACCTCTGAAACTATGAGTCATAATAAACTTTTCCTCCTCTAAATTGTTCTTGTTAGGTATTTTGGTCACAGCAACAGAAACTGACCAACACAATATGCAATGTGTGTATCCAAAAGTGTTTGTATACGTGAGACTATGTATATATGTATATATGCCCATATGTCTGTGGGTGTGTGTGAGTATATGTGAATTTGTGTGTACATTGAATGTACATACTCAGTATATTGAGTGCATATGCACAGACATGTATGCTTTTGTGTCTGTGTATGGGTGTGAGTCTGGGAGTGTGTATTGTGAGAGTTTGTGTGCATATGTGAGCAGTGAGTGTGTGCGTGCGTGCATGAGCTTGGCCAATGGGAGAAGGGAATCTTCCCTGGGTGTGCAGCTGGAACACAAGTGCATCCCTCTGACATAAGTCACCATCTGTAGAGAGGGCTGAACGAGTCAGGCTGGCCGCCAGCAATGTGACAACTTTCCAGAGGCTCTTGGGCACTGGCCTCCCCTGGTGCAGCCCCAGAGCCCTGGGCACAAGGAGGTTTCTGTGTTAGCTCCTACCTGAAGGGCACCTTCAGGTAGGAGCTAACAACCTCTCAAAGAGACCACAAATTGCTGCCAATCAGAGCCAGGACTCTTCAGTCTCTAAGTGCACAGCTTTTGGCATGTCTGAGTCTGCACGGGGAATCCAGGTACAGAGTTATAACCTCATTTTTTTTTTTTTGGCTACGGAAATAAAAGTGGTAGGGATTGAATGAAAGAAAAGAGAAATGAGAGAAAGAGGGTGGGGAGAGAAAGGATGTACATTTGGGCACAGGAAAGGTAATCCCATTAAACACATTGCATGTTCTTAGAGTTCTCTTTTTTTAATATAAAACGGGTACACTTCACGCATTCCTTTACTCCTCATTCCTCAGACTTTGTTGAATCCATAAGACATTCCAGGGACTATGCTAGATACTAGGGCTAGAGAGATGGACATTCAGACACTATCACTACTCATGGGGTGAGCCTGTCAGGAAGGACACTGAGCAGGTCCTCATCCATGTGGCGGGGTGTCTGGAGAGGAAAGGCACACTGAGATCTCATAATAATGAGCTCTAACTTAGTCCAGGGGTGGAGGGGACAATGATGTAGGGGACAAGGGCTCTCAAGAAAGATTTTGGGGAAAGGGAGCAAGAATCACTTGTGTTCCCCAAGGTGTCTAGACCAGCGTGAGATACTGTGCCTGTGGGGGGGACCACCTACGGGGAAAACACCCTGATGGCTCTCCTCTAACCCCCCAGGGGTGGAGCAGCAATAAGCTTCTGTCCTGTGGTGGGACCCAATCTGCAAGCAGTGACCTTTGCATCTCATCCAAGACCTTTAGGATTTGATGATTCTCACTGTCATAAGCATCCTCCTGTTGCCAATCCCACCCTTTCCATTACCAAATAATAATAAACTGAACGCTTACAGTGGGACTCTGAAGGGTAGGTGAAACAGAGGGACACTAACTCACCCAAGGTGAGAGAGTGAGAGAGCTGGGATTTCCACGTGGTCCTGCCGGAGTCAAGTTCTTACTCATGTGTATTCTGCTATGCAGTTGTTCAAAGGAAAATCCAATTTGGCTTTAGAGATCCCAAGACAGTTTCTTCCCCATTCACTGAATTTCTGAAAGCCATGCACAAGTCTTTCAAAGGTTCTCAGGAATGACATTGTGCCAAACCTTTATCTACATCATTATCATTTAAACATTCAACAAATTTTTATAAGGTGCCAACTATGTACTTCAGGGTTCTAGACGTGTGAAGCACTACACAACCTTCCTGTCCTAATTTGGTGGAGACAATTCTGATACACAAAGAAGCCAATGAATATATAATGTACCAACAGCGAGAAGTGGCGTTAATCTCACTTAACACCACCTCTTTGAGTAGACGTTGGTATGCCCTTTTAAATAGAAACAGATACTGAGGCTCAGCAAACACACCTGAAGTTACACGGTTAGCAAGTCTGAACCTGGACTTGTTTTTACACAATATTGCTTTCATTTATCCTTCCTTCTTCCCTCTTTTTTTCCCCAGTCACCCCTATTAAGAAAAGAGCAACGGGTAAGAGTCCAGACTCTGAGGGATGGAGGGATAATACCCTGGAGTCCCCCTGGCTCTTCCCTTGTCCTCAGGTGAGACTGTTGTCATTCTAAATGAGAATGCCATGCACAACCGAGTCAAGAAGAGGTCCTCTTTGACATGAGGACTTCTTGTGCTTATTTTCTCTCTCCTCTCCTTGTGCTGACAAATATGGTAAAGACAGAAAAGAAAGCCAAGCAATTTATCTGAGCAATATTTTCTCTCTTGGCCTTCATAATGTACTGTGGCACTCAGAGTTAATCGATCGCTCCCATAATGGTTCTTGTGGATGCTTTCTTTTTAAATGGCCCCAAACTGGATGCTTGAATTTACGGCTTCCAATGACTGGGCACATGCACACGTCTACACTGCGTGCTCCTTAGGCAGAAAGAAAATCATATTTTCTGAGCATCTGGCTGGGTGCTTTGGATGCATTACCGCATATCCTCCTGGCAATCCTGTGTGGGAGATGTGATTTCTTCCTTTTTACAAGTGATCGTATGGGGGTGCCGAAAGGTGAGGTCTGTGGCCTGAGGTGACATGGCTCACAAGGAGCAGACCTGCCATGTGAGCCTAAGTGTGCATCTCCAAAGCTTCGACATGAATCTTCTGCATCCTGATTGATATGATAACCCCGATTCCCATAGATTCCATCCATGTCCTTGCCAGATGTCTACAAGTTTGTTCTCAAGGGCATAAAAGTGTTTTGATGTTCTCTGGATCCCCAAAGCCTAATTCCTGTCATTTGGCTTTGTCCTTATAAATAGGAATGTAACAATTCTCCTTATGAGCCTTGTCATTTAAGACACAAACTCCATGAGCTCACAGAGGCCCTCCCAAGCTCTCCCCAGTCCTCATATGGCCAACTCCCATGCACCCCTGAACAGGAGATAGGAAAAAAATGGTAAAGACTTTTGAAAACTCAACCACATCATGTAAGTCAATTTATTGAGCTGCTGGTACTATTGGAAACAAAATATCATTAGCACCATAACAACTAACAAGTGCTTTTAAAACAGTGACAAAAATATTTATGTTTAGCATTTTCATTATTTGTCCTCAATAACACAGTTGCCAAAATGGTTTGAAGAGGACTTAGAAATTGCATGAGTGTATTCATGTTCAATTAGGTTATCTACTACTACCCAGTTGCACAGCAAACCAATCCAAGAGAACCCAAATGAATTGTCACACACACTCAATTAATGTGGTTTTCGTTCTGAGACAAATATGATCAGAGAGAATTTTGATAAACAGCTCAAGTCCTCTTACTTGCATCTGCTGAGTGGAGTTGGTGGGCTGTGGGCTGGAGCTTGACAATTGTTTCACCAGGCAAGCCTTCTGGCTGTCACAGTACGGACTATAACAGGATCAAACCTGTGTCACATTTTATGTAGTAAAAAATAGGTGAAACACCAACAGATGTGCTCACTGTAGACATAATCAACTGAATGGTTTTAAAATTTTCACTTGAACCATAGCCCTAAATATTAGATCATCTTATTTTCCTATGATGCTTCCATGCCTAGGAGTGCATAGTTGTCTTCGTGAAATTAATTGTAGGGATATTATAGAAGGCATTAAAATAATAGATACGGAACTGGACTCTTTGATGTTCAGGGTTCTTTTCAGTTCCAAAGCTCTGGAATTATCAAAGATCTCAGTGGTTTGCCTAGATAGGAAGAGATGACCTAATTATTAGCACAGCTATGGAATTACCTGTATTTATTTATTCATTCTGTAATTACATCCTATTTACTTACTCTTGGTTAGGCACTGAAGGTTCAGAGATGAGAAGCCTGGATGGCCCCTGCCCTCCAGGAGCCCTCTGCCTGGTGAGCAAGATTAAGTCTGTCGAGTGTCTTGTCATGGCTCTGGTCTGTGTTCTGCCTGCTAGAATGTAAGCATCCTGAAAGGCAAGGGTATGTCCTATTTCCAGATGCAGCCCCCAAACCCCGTGTAGAGCTCGGCTTCTAGGAAACATTCAGGATCAGCTGGATGAAGAAGTGGTTGAATGAAAGGCATTATAGGGAAAGGACCAAAGTGCTGCCGGAAGTCAGAAGGAAAGCCTGCAGATGAAGGAGTTTGGAAAAACACAATTCAAGTCAATAAATGACACATGGAACTGTTACTGTGTAGCAGGCCTTGAGGCAGATGTTCAGGTACAGGATCAAACATGCCAGAGCTCCTGCCCTCAAGGGAATCTGGGTTCACTTGCTCTTGATCTTGATAGACCCAAGAAACTACGTAATTGCAATATAGTGTGACAAATGCTGGCATGAGGGCCAGAGCATTGGACCCAGGGAACTTGAATGAGGATCACCTTGTCCAGTGTTGAGTGATTCAGAGAAGGTCCTGTAGGAGGGACAGAACATAAGAGCCTCAAAAATCCAGAGCATGTCCTGGGCTGTGTACAGGGTCTATACAGAAATTAGTAAGGAATCAGGCTGTGAGGATAGAGGATAGGTAGGGCATTATTAGAAGTTGATGTGTGCTAGGCCAGTGAGTTTGGGTGTTTTTCACTAGGTAACGGGGAGCACTCAATTGTTACTGGGTGAGACTGTCATTCTATGAGCATTCTTGGAGAGAATGACTGGGATGCTCTTACTTGGGCAAAATATTTTAAGTGCCTGGTACTCTGTGATTATATATAAGAATATTACCTGCACTTGTACAGCATTTGTACACACAGTCACAGAGCCATTGCCTTATGTGCTTGGAGCAAACCTCTGGTCAAGTATGTTGTCCAACTGAGGCTTAATCTTGCACATGGCACTTGATCCACTTTGACAGTCTCCAATACAAGGGATTTTTTAGCTTATGTTTGTGCATTATTCAACAAGAGAGAATATACTCTCCAAGGAGCTCATTTCATTCTTAACTATCCTGAATGCTAGAAATTTTCTTGTTATATTGAATCAGAATCTGTTTAATGTGGACATAACTGCCTCACAGAACCAGTTCCATAGCTGATAAATGAAGCAGCTGAACACCCCTATCTATCTCTCAAGGAAAATGGGCCTTAGCTCCTGGGATGGCTAATTTATATGTCAACTTGACTGGGCTATGTGGTGCCCAGACATTTGCTTAAACATTATTATGGGTGTGTCTGTGAAGGTGTTTCTGGTTGAGGTTGATATTTGAATCTGCAGGCTGAGTAAAGCACATGATTCTTTTCAATGTGGGTGGGCCTCATTCAATCAGTTGAAGTCCCGGAGGAACAAAAGGACCGACCTTCCCACAAGTCAGAAGGAACTCCTGCTGCCTGAGCACTTTCAGCTGGAGCGCGGGTCTTCTCCTGCCTTTAGGTCAAAACTGAAATGCTGGCTCTGCTTGGGTCTTGAGTCTGCCAGCTTTCAGACCAGAATTTATGCCACCGTTACTCCTACTTCTCAGGCCTTTGGAGCTTCACCATCAGTTCTCCTGGGTCTCCACTTGCCTGCTGCAAACCCTGGGACTTCTCAGTCTCCATAATTGTATTGATTCTTTAATACAGTTCTCTTCCCCTCTCCTCCTGGTTACTTTCCTTCAATCCACCCATGTAGGGCAATGACCCTTCTAAAAAGTGTGGTGTCAAAAATGGGAGATATTGCTCCAAGCGTTTTGATCCTTGTAGAAAGAATATTTGATCTCCTCCCTTGTTTTGAGCTTTGTCTCATTAAATGTAGCCAGGGCTGCAAGACTGGTCCTTACTCCTTATTTTCCAGTGCAGAAACTCAAGAGGGAAATAAATTTGCTCAAAAATCACAGAACTAGGAAATGATATAAAATGAAAATCTAAAGGTCTGATTTCAAGCCCAAGTGCTTCTTCTGCTGGATTCCGTATGTGCTAACTGATTCCTAAAGGAGTTCTGCAAGAGAAGTTTGGGCTCTTTCCATTTTGCTCATGTTGCTTCACCACACCAAAGACCGGCATTGACTCTGGTATGATCATCATTCTACCGATCAGAAAACCAAGGGCAGTGAGAAAATGCCAGATGTGTCCACGAATATGAGAACCCGCGTCCACCTGCCCCCAGCCACACACCCTCCACAGCGCTCGCACACCACGAGAGGGTCCTCAGAAGCCCACTCACACTGTTTTGCTCAATGTGCTGGCAGCAGCCACCTCTCAGCTGTGACCCCACCCCACACACACACACACACCTGCATAGGTACTTTTGTAAACATGGCTCTAGGACATTTTTTTTTAAATATCACATCAATTTTGACATCAGCACACATTTGTCATTCTGGAAGAGTAAAAAACCAGTAAGACACCAGCATGTGCGTTTGCCCTGAACAAGTTTCTAATGATTAGGGAACAATGTTCCAGTAACTGAGGACAAAAACAAACAAACAAACAAAAAAAAAACACTTTCAATTTTAATCTTCACAATGAAAGTCAGGCTTAATCTTGGCATTCTCACCAAGTCCCATCCTGATGCAGATCACCACTACGGCCAGCTGCACCCTCTCCTGGATCAGGCACTGTCCATGGGCGGAGTGCCCACTTGTGGTGGGCTATGCTGAGGTTTTAGGGCCTGAGCAGGCAGGTTAATGACAGAGGAGGAGATGATCTCCTCCTTTCCAGTCACTCCAGCATCTAACTTACAAAATGAGTGCTCTGATGTGATATCACACAAATGTGATGGTCTTATTGTGGGGATGTTCAAGTTTGGAATCTGCCTCTAACTGTGCTTTAATGTTCTGTGACCTGGAGATGAAATTTCCTCTCTCTGGATCTCAGTTTCTCCCTTGAAAACAAGGACAAAAACTTAAGGCAATTTAACTTGAGAATTAGTTCCCTTTGGATTCTCATTTCCATGAAGCCACGAGAGGCTATCTAGGGATATTATAAGTCCATCAAGAGTAATACAGGCCTCACACACATTCCCCAGGAGACTGTTCTCATGTGAGGCTCAGGGTTTCTAGTCATGAAGCTTGGGAAGAGATAGTTCATAGTGTCCCACAAGAACAAAGCTGAACTCCACCATGATGCTCTGGTGATGGTTCACCAAGCAACTCACACATAGGCAGAAGAGGTTCTTACACACACATTTGAAAAAGGAGAAGGTAGAGACCCCAGCTGCCAAAATTCAGAGACACTCGTTTTTTGTCTTCATCTGAATTTAATTTCCAAATCACAGTATTACAGTTTTAAAAGAAATGCCCAGAGGTTCCAGAGAGGAGTAAAAATAGAAGTCAGAATGGCAGAGGGGACCATCATCCAGCAAGTGTCTCTTGTTCAAGATGCTTACAGTAGCTGATTTATTAGATGACAGAGAGGAAAATTGATTTATAAATGGCCTCAGGAAGGTAAAGATTGCTGCCTACATTTTTGAATTAATGTTTAATTACTTATGAAATACTTAATTACACATGGAATCCTTATTACACAGGCAATACAGGAATACATTTTCCTTTTCAAAAAGTAAAGCATCGGACATAAAACTGAAGACATCTCTGAGCAAGCCCCATCCCCCTCCCTGCCCTGAACTCCTGGTGGATGCATATTCTATAAGATCATTTTCCTTGCTCTTACATACTTCTAGATATAGATATGTAGAGTCATAAAATGTACATGGTTTTGTTTTATAGCATCTTTATTGTTGACATTTTAATTGTACATAGAATAATTGCATAGATACTGTACAACTTTTATCTTTAATGAAATGACTTCAGTTTGTATCCATGTTCCTATAGATATTCATGCTGATTTCGGTTGTTCACTTTAGATATTGCTACAATGAACAATTTGTCCCTGCCTCTTCGTGTATATGTGGGTCACAGGTGAATTGGTGACATTATTTTATAGTGTCACTATTTCCCATTTAAGTGCTGACGCTTTATATTTCCAAACTCTTTCAGTTTTCTCAGATTATGGGCAAAACTTGTATCTCATTGGGTAATTTATTTTTTTTAATTACAAGAGAGTTACATATCTTTTCATTTTTTTGTTATTTACTATGCATTATACAATCATTTTTTTTCTATTGAGTGTTTTTATCATTGATTTTTAGGAATGCTCAGCTTTCCCCCAGTATTTGTCTTAAATATTTTCTCCCAGGTTGCAGATACCCTTACTTACCCCTTAATACTTTGGTGGGTATTTCCTTAAGAATAAAACTATTATTATACATAACTAGATTAGTGGTGGTGATTTCAAGAAATTTAACATTGGGGCTATCATTGCACCTACTCTACCATCTGTACTCCAATCATTCACTTGTCACAGTAATATTAAGAATATTAATTTCATATTCCTAATAGAACTCTTCTCCTCCAGTCCAGGATCCAGTCCTGCATTCACTTACCACTTCTCTGTACTCTCCTTTAATCTTGAACAGGTCCTGTTGTCTTTCATGACATGGGCATTTTGAAACACTGAAGTCAGTTGTTTTATAAGCTTTTCCTCAAGTTGGCTTTGCCTGATGCTTCCTCATCATTAGATACAGCCCCAGGCAGAGAGGCTTTGTATTTCTCAGGGTGTCACAGCTGGAGCCACACAATGTCTGTCCACACTTGCTGGTGATATTAGTTTTAACTGCCTGGTCAAGGTGTTCCTGAAGGGCACAGTTGCTGTTTTTCTTGTCTCACCAAATTATCCACCTAGATTTAGCATTCATTCATGATTCTTGCCTAAAAAAGTCTTCACTATGTTGGTTATGAAATAGTGATTTTTCTGTCATTTCTTCTATACTCTTTACTGTAAGGAAGGACCTTCCTTCTCTCTTATCTGTTGTTTACTCATTTGTTCATCCACTTATCATCTATCATCTAATATTAGGATGGACTGATGGGTTCTATTCTATTTGCAACTTATGATGTGAGCTGTAATCCATGACTAGCTGTATTCTTTTGCTCTAGTTTCTGTAACAAATCACCACAAATTCCATGACTTAAGAGAGCACATACTTACTCTCTCAGAGTCAGAAATCCAGAGTCAGATTTGCTGCGCTGGAGAATTCTTTCTGGAGAATCTAGGAAAGAATCATTCCCTTGTGTTTTCCAGGTCCAAAAGCTGCCTGCCTTGCATTCTTGAGCTAGGGTCCTTTCCTGCATGTTCAAAGCCAGCAGCAGTTCATCTGTCTTCAGAGGCCACATGGCCTTCTTCTTCTCTATAGTTCAACCTTCCTCTGCCTCCCTCTTCCAAGGACACTTGTGATTACATTTAGGGCCTACAGATAATCCAGGATGATATCCCGTCAAAAGATCCTTATTTCACCACATCTTCAAAATCCCTTTTACCACGTAAAGTAATATCCATGAGCTTCAAAGATTGGACCTGGATATCTTTGGAAGCCATTACTTAGCTGCCACACTGTCCTTAATTATTTTGATGCTAAAATTGTGCCAAATTTGACCAGTGGAGATTATGTCAAATTTGACCAAATTTGATCCCTTTCAAACCTTTTACCTTTTACATAACTCTGTCACTTTATTTATTTATTCACCTTGTTACTTTCTTGCACAAGAAGATAATTCAGGCTGATTTTGTACTTTCCTTCCGTTGAATCAGTCACTGAATCCCAAGAGCCTACTTCCCCTTTGTGAGGAATAATATTTTGAGACTGGGATCTGAGCTCTAGGTTCTCACTGTAACAGGGAGTCATTATTTCTGGGAATGTTCGGCAAATAGAAAGGGGAAATAGAAATATATTTACATACAGACCACAAAAGTCCAGTAGTATTCTTAGTGTGCTCTTCTTCCACACTGAGCACACTAGGTCCTTAAAAAATCAATACATCTATTCATTTGTTCAGTAGACATACAATTGTTTTAAAATTCATATGCCATACCATCCTGTAAAGAAAACAATCTACTAAGAAGAACTCAGGATTCTTTTTGTAATTCTTTTGTTTCTCTAGACTGAGTCTGCATGGTCATAGCTTTGTGTTAAAAGTCATTTGTGTGTGTGTGTGTGTGTGTGTGTGTGTGTATAGTTATTTGCATTCTCCCTTGGTGTGGCCATGCTCTTCATTTGAAATACAATTCATTTAACTTCCCTCTTTCTGTGTGGTTTCAAGTTGATTTTTTTTCTTTGCTATTCATTGATCCTTATGCTGAAATTTTCTCAGTTTTCTGATTGAGCGTCGCTTCCTTCAGAAGGACACCTGAGCACGGGAGCCCCTGAGTTCTTGCACATTCAAGTTTGTTTTCTCATTCTTGACAGCTTGGCTGGATTTAAAGTCTTTGTTCATCCTGGGTTTCTTGGAAATACTTCTCCACTAGTGCCTTGCTTTGTTCCTCTTGAGAATCTCTCGCTTGCCTAATTTTCTTATCCTTCTAATGTACTTTGATCTTTTTGTCTTGAAGTTCTGGGGATGTTTTCCTTTGCTTCTAATAGTTTTACTAGTATGTCTTAGAGTTGATCATTCCAGGTGAATTTTCCAAAGCGTACAGTAACCTCATGTAATTAGCAGATTTATTTTCTCTTATATTCATAACGCCTTCCTAGATTACAGCCTCAAATAGTAATTCTGTTTTTACTGCTTTGTTTTTCTTCTTCAAGGACTTAAATCTTATGTCCATTGTATTGACTTCCATTTCAACCACTTTTTTTCTCACCCGCTGACTTCTTTTTTTAACTCAATTTTATTCTCTTGACTCTTTTTCCTGCCTGTTTTCAGTATCCCTTACTAAAATTCCACTTGATTTTGTTCTGCCTCTGGCATCTCCCAGCTGTTTAATTTTTGAGATTATTTTGTCTTTTTATTCCACATCTTTCCTGGGTCCTCACTGCCCTGCTTCCTCTCTCTCCTCCTTCTCCCCCCCCCCCTTTCTTTCTCTCTTTTGACATTCCTGCTCTTAGTCTTTGGATTTCTATTTCTAAGCATTTTTATACCTCCAAAGGCTTCTCTGAGGTATTTGATTCCATCTCAACTGTGTTGTTTTATAATTTTATTTGGCTTCATGGTTCTGTGAAAGAATGTTCATCAGTCATAATGTAATGATTCATGTTGGTTTTATTTTCTTTGAATAGCAATTTTGAGTAGAGTTGGCTTGATTTTTTAAGAAAAATAACCAGACATTTTGTGGATAGATTCCTAGTTCAAGTGAGTCTTCTCTGTCCATATAGGAAATACCTCTTTCATCGATGACGTTGCTGGGGGCAGTTGAGAAGGGGTGGGGAGTGTTGACATCAGTTATTTCCTCTTCATTCTTCTAGGACTTTTGATTTCCTCCTCTTCCTTCTTCCCTTTTGCTGCCACATCTCTGCGGGCATCACCTGCCGTGCATCTGTATCTTCCAGCAGCAGTACAGAAGTACAAGCCTCCTTTTTATTCCTGCTTGCTTTAAGCTCTCTCCTTCCAGCTGGTGCCATGAGCCATTAAGCCCCAGGACTGCGTTCAGGTGTTGGCACTGGGGGTCAGGCTTTCTCTCTCTGGAGGTGATTTTTTGTTTTTTGTTTTGTTTTTCGTGGTGCTATGGGTTGCACTGGGGCATGCCAGGAGAGCACCATACCACTGAGCCACACCGCCAGCCCCTCTACTCCATTTACCCCTCCCCTTCCGCAGACCCCTCTCCGGCCTCATCCCTGCTCTCCGCACTCTCAAGTTTGCAACAGCAGTGGGAACCCTGCTGGAACTGGGTGTTGTTCACGCACAGATGATTTGCTGTTTATGGGATTCTCTGCTTTCCAGAAATGCCCGAGGCATGGGTCATAGGTGTTTTGTTTGTACTTAGAGTTGCATTTCTGCAAAAGTTGGCTTTTGTTCTGTTAGTCTATTTGTTTATTCTGGCACAAACACTGATGCCACTTTTATTATTATGGCTTTTAATTTTGGAATCTAAAAGAGCTTCCCTTGTTCTTTCTCAAACTTGTCATGGCTGATGGTGCAGATTAAATGTTCCACATCAATTTTAAAATCAATTTTGCATATTAATTAAAAATCTTTCTGAGAGTGCCTGGTGTATAATAAGTGATTGATAAGTATATGCAATTATTATTAATGGGGAATGAATTTAAAATATAGATTGATAGGGAAAGAGTTTATATTAAGGAGTCCATGGAAATTATCTCTCTCTCCATCTACATAGTCCTTTGTATCTTTCAATAAAGTTTTATAGTTTTTTTCTCCTTTTTTGGATGTTATTCTTGGGTAAATTATAGTTTTGCTGCTTTTACAACTAAGGTTTTAAAAATTTTCTTTTCCAGTTCATTGCTAGTATTTGCTAATTGCTGTGTCCTGTTAACATGGTGTCTTGCTGCTTTCAAAAGGAAAGAAACTGAAACATAAAAGCAAAGAATGCCATTTGAGAGATGAGGTAGCAAATTTTCTGATGCCAAGTGCTACTTCATTCTCTAGTTCCCACCTCCTGGCCCTCAGAGCCTGCTCTGCTCAGGCCATCCTGACCAGGGAAGGCAAAGGAACTGCAGCCTCAACTGATTGGCAGGAAACAGTGTGGTGACTGATTGGCAATGTCTGCCTTGGCTGCAAGAGAGTGCAAGGGGTGGTATGTAAAATATCTATTCTGATTTAAGATTGTGTTTCCACTTTCTCCTTACCCCTGATTCCACATCAGAACTCTCCCTCCATATTAAAATTGTACCTCCAACTCCTTAATCATTTTTCCTTCTAGCTGTTAGAATCTGCTTCTTTATATCTATTGGCCAAGCTTGTTAATAAAATCATTTGTAGTTGAACTTACTAAATTATTCCAATCTTCTAAATTATCTTGTTTCATTTATTTTTTTCTCATCTCATGACTAATGTTCTCTCAGGCACCATAAAGTAGAAATTTCTAGGAATGCAGGATAGGAAAAAACAATTCTCCTCGACCCTTTATCCATAGTATTTATCCAGGAAGGTGTACCAGTAACAATTTAACCAGAGTTGCAAAGTCACTGGATATACAGACATGATATTATGAATGGATGGATGAATAAATAGCTGATACACAGATACACATGATAGATGGATGAATAAAGAGAAATACATGATGGATGATAGATAATAGATAGATAGCACAAAGGATCAACTAACACAAAAAGAAAGAGTATTGCCTTGGACTGCCATCATAAAATAATACAAATTAGGTGGCTTAAATTTATTTCTTAGAGTTCTAGAGGGTGGATGTCCATGATCAAGGGCTGTTTCTGGTGAGAGCCCTCTTCATGGTTATAAATGACCCTGTTCTTACATGAACTTGCCTCTGTGCTTGTGTGTGTGGAGAGAAGAGAGACAGACCAAAAGAACACCTGTGCTTGCCAGCGCCTTGGTGTCTTTTCTTATAAGTACAAAAAAATCTAACAAATCATGGCCCAAGTTCCATGAACTCTTTTAACTTTAGTTACTTTAAGTCCCTGTTTCCCAAGGCAGCCATATTGGAGATTAAGACTTCAACACATCTAGGGAGCTGGTTAAGTAGTCTCTCTGCTTTGGAAGCTCATGTTGGAAGCCCACAGGGCAGCCAATCAGAAAGGGAAGACCATGAACTAAAGGCATGAGCTGGAACCCACAAGAACAAAGTAGAATTGTCCCTGATTCTGATGGTGTGGAGGCTCTGTGGAGGTTGGGGCCTTTGATCACATAGATACTCCTTGGTTTCTTTCAATAAAGTTTTATAGTTTTCTTGCTCCTTTTTTTGGGTGTCATTCTTGGGTAAATTATAGTTTTGCTGAGACCATAGTCTCAGGGAATCTCTTATCTCTTTCCCTGTGTGGCACCTGAATTCCTACATGTCCTCCTTTCCCAGCTACAATGTCTTCTCTTCTCTGAAGGTGTTAAAATTAGAGAATGGCACACTGCAGACCCAGGAGTTGGAGAAGTAAATATGTTTAGACTATTTAAACAGGGGATCCAGGGGAAGGCAGAGCAATTGCACACCCAGTTGCTCCTTCATACCTGCAGGTGAATCCACAGCTTATCACAAGAGTGAATGCAAGAAGGTCTGCTGCTCCCCTCAGGCCTCTGGGTCTTACAAGAGACTCCCTTCTGACCACACTAGCTAGAAACCCACAAGAAAGCAAATTCTAGGAAATGGGGTTTAGCTTAGAGTGTACCAAACCACAGAGGTCAGACCCCTGAGTGTCTGTCTGTACATCATCACAAGGGGTCTTCCTTGACTTCACTGTCTAGGGGTCATGATAAGAGGTCTTCCTGGACTTCACTGTCCACAGCCTTCATGGGAGTTGTTACCTGAGGTTGGTTCCCAACATCCTAACCCTAAATCTCACCATTTGCAAAATTCCCTAGGGTGATGGAATCACCTAGAATAGTCATATGAAAAGAACATGGACTTGGGCAGATAGGCAGTTGTTGGAATTCTCTCCAGGCAGATGCCTAGTACCCAGAAGTCCTCTCTCCTGGTACCATTTTCCTTTACTGTGACCTCTTCCCATACTCCCTTGACCTTTGCTCTTTATCCTTTAGTGTTTTCCAGCTATACATGCACATAGATTGAAAGGACCAAAAAGATAAATGACTTGTAATGAAAATAGTAGTCCTTGGTCCACTTTTCACCACAATTTCCCACAATCCACAGCAAGCAGTTTTAATTCTACCAGCTTGCAGTTTAATTCTATTAGCTTATTTTTGGTCGTTATGTCTATGTTTCTAATTAGTAGCCTTATTCACTCTTAATTTCTCAATTCAGTGCTTGTCTATGCATACCCCAACACCCCTCTTCCTGGCTCCGCACTCTCCAATTCGGCTTTAGCAATTTAGCTAAGTTTAGTCTAAACATATTTACTGTTTACATAATTATGAGTATGTACGTGTTGCTCAGACTTTCCCACAGAAGGTTTGTCTTGTTTGTTGTTCGTCTTTAAATTTTCCCCTGATGTTTTAATCTGCATTTATCACTAAAGCAATCCGCAAATGTTTAAAAATGTCAATAGGTTTTAGATATTCCAAGTCTATTAGTTTCAACTCCTCAAAGTCAATCTCTGTGTCAGTTTGGACTCTGGGCTGATGGACTTCCTGACTTGGGCCATGGCTGTTGTCCTAGGATCACTCTTCACCATAGTCTCAGGGATCTCTTACCTCTTTCCCTGTGTGGCACCTAAATTCCAGGTCCTCCTTCTTCTTGGCATTCCTATATCTCCTCCTTTCCCAGCTACAATGTCTTCTCCTCTTCTCTGAAGGTGTTAAAATTAGAGAATGGCAGGCTTCCTTTTTCTGCAGATCTTGGTTTCCTTTAGTTTTCTTTTAGTCTTCCTTTTCTTTGGGCGTTTTGGTCTCCATATTTCACCTTAGAATGCTTCCTTTAGTGTCCGGTAGTTAGTTGCCATTCCTACTTAGAAGTGGGGCAATCAAAATCGACGGAAGCTCTAAGCACTTAGCCGAGGTGCGATTCACTTTTTAGGAATCTGGCTGCATTATTTCATGGGACAGACCCACTGCCCTGTGTCTTCCTGTCATTATGCTTAGTTAAACAGATCCCTAGAGGGTAAAGGCCAGGAGCTCTTTGCCAGGGCAGCCAAGAGTAAGATACGTCCATTTCAGCCTTTACCAAAAGCTTGACTCCAAGTGGTCAAACTTCTGTTGCACTCTTACTCTTGAGACCCGGAAAACAAAAACTTCTTTCAAGTCTGTTGCTGTCCTTTCCAGGACCCTATCAATTTCTATACTGTTTTCTAAAACTAGTATCTTGATGAATTTCATGACTATAGCCAACCTTCATACTTTCTTTTCTTCTAGTACAATAAAATCTCCTCTGATAGGTAACTTTTATTCAAGAATAAACATTCAATAATCATTTACAGAAAGAATGAGCCCCAGTCTATTAAAAACTTATCATTCACACAGCTTGGCCTTGGTCACCTAGAAAGGAATATTTGTTCCCCATTTCTGATTATGACCTAGGTAAGTAAATTAGTCAGGACATATGGTGGGTTCTGAAATAAATAGGAACGAATAAATCACCTGGAGACAGAAAACCCCAATAAGTTATAGAATTATGATGCTTTATTCCAATCATTCTAAGGATAATATCCACTCTATCTCTATCCCCATGGTCTAAAAATCATCACTGCTTTTGAAAAAACAAGATTAGCTGTCCTGATATTAGTGTACATTCCTGTGCTGAACGTATGCTTCTGTACACAGAGAGCCTCAGCTAAAAGTGGGGATAGCCTCTCCTAAATGCTTACTTTAAAATTAATTGTAGTCCAATTTCCTGGGGGTTTTGTTTATTTGTAGCCGAAAATGACTGTCCAGGATGCAGAAGGCAAACTGTCAGTCGATGTTCAGGGTGGGCTCTCTGAGAAGGTTGATGAGAGAAACTGACTTGTACTGGGGGCATAGCATCTTGGAAAGCGAGAACAGGTGCAAAGACTTGTGGAAGTTGGCAAGTAGAAAGGGGAACAGTTGGAAAAACAGTAAAACAAACAGAAATGAATAGATCATAGTCTTCTTGATCAGCCATAGCCATTTATTATCATTCCTTTCTACATGGTTCCAATCTAAGTTGCACCTTGACCTTTCCCTTGTCACTGGCCAGCACTCTCCTCATTGCCGTAGGTTGCTACGGTGTCATTTACTGGCTGCTCCATTATTGTTGAACCTTCCTTTGGAATGGGCAGTGGTCTCCTCCCTGAACCCTTCTCTTCCACCATCCTCCAGAACAATCCCCAGACACTCTCATTGCCAACACCTTGTCGAATAACCACAAGGGGCCGTGGAAAGTGCCCTGTGAAGAAAACAAAGGTGCTGGCACATTCGTTAAGTCCTGAGTCTGGCCTGAGTTCTCTGGGTTTCCGAGGCTGGGGCCACACTTTCCCTTGTATTCTTGTGCCAACCCCCTCCTCCTGTGAGTCAGCCTAGAAGTAAGTCAGGACAGAGGCAAATGACCCAAATGACACGACGTCTAGGCATCTCCTCGTCAGCCACTCCTCACCCCATGTCCTAGGTACCTTCTGACAGAGCCTGGCTTCTCTCAGAGAGAAGGGGCCTGGCCTAGAGAAGTCCAGGGTTGCTGGGCTTTGCTTTCCAAAAACACTTTTCTTTCCTTCCTCACTTGTTCTCCATGCAAACCTCCGCCCTGGTGGGTGACCCCTCCATGCTGCCTGCCTCTCCAACAGGAAGGGGACCAGAGGCCTTGCAGAGTGGGCTGAAGCGTAGTGCTTGTAGTGCTCAGGCTGTCACTACAAAAAGACACTGGAGAGTGGGCCAAGCTCCCACTTCACACCGCCTTGGGGGAAGAAAGAATCTATTCCAAACTGGCAGCTGATATTTACACATCTGAATAATGTGTGAAGGCAAGAGTGTAGAAACAGTAGCAGATGACACCACAGAAAGGAAAACGAGGCCTCTGACAAAGACTTGGACTATTTATGTGAAACCCAATGCTTCTGCTAAAAATATGTCCCCAACGCCAGTGCTGATACGAGAACTGTTCAGCTTATAAAGCCCTTCCCCAGCTCTCCTTCTGGCCCAGGTGATCATCTAACAGGAAACTTTTCAATCTTCTAGCATAATGCCATGGAGGTAGCACATGGTTCTAGCCCCAGCTCCTGACTGTACTGGATTCACTTTACTGGTCAAATGGAAGGAAAAAAGGATAAAGTGAAGGGTAATTCCAGTTAGACACTTTATGAATCTAAGATATCATTTGGGTGGTTGAGGGCCTGGATGGGAACATGGGGTTTCCATTTTTAGAAGCTGCATTCGAAGATGCTTGTAGCAGACACATAAGACATGTTAGATGAATGACTTCATGCAGCAAACCATTCAACTTGAATTTTAATAACTATGGAGCCTCATCTACACAGCTGAGAGCAATAATGTTATGAAACACAGGGAAAGTCCACTTGACTAGACCAGTAACCTCTCCTATCCAGGTGTTATGTTCCAAGATCCCCAGTGAATGCCTGAAACAGAGAATAGCACCAAACCCTATAGATACTATGTTTTTCATTTACATGTGTATATATGATAAAGTTTATCCATTATGCACAGTAAGAGATTAATAACAAGGATCATAAAATAGAACAATTATAACAATCAAAATTGAACAATCAATTATGATAACTGAACAATCAATTATAACAATTAAATAGAACAATTATAATAATTAATCATCGTTGCTATTGCCCTTTGGGACCATTATTAAGTAAAATAAGGGTTACTTGTATATAAGCACTAAAATACCATAAGAGTCAACTAATAACTCAAGAATGTTACCAAGGAAAAACAAAAACAAACCCTTTAGCTTCATTTGTTCTTAATTGGCCTAAAAATCATTAATTTTGGCCAGTTGCATTGGCACATGCCTGTAATCCCAGAGGCTCAGGAGGCTGAAGATCACAAGTTCAAAGCCAGCCTCAGCAACTTAGCCAGGCCCTCAACAACTTAATGAGACCCTGTATAACAATTTTAAAATTAAAAGGGCTGGAGATGTGGCTTAGTGATTAAGCATTTCTGGGTTCAGTTCTTGGTGCCAAAAATGAACAAACAAAAACAAAACTAATTTTGGAGGTCACACAACTGGGAAATATTAGTCTCCCACTGGCTTTGCTATAGATCACACCTCTGATGTGGGGATTATGATGATGACAGTTGCCTATGTTACTCTCCAGGGACCTGACTTTTCACTTGGGCCTGCAGATGTCCCATGTGTGACTAGAATGGGATGAAAATGCTTGGCATCTCTGTATTCATATTGCATCTGTCTCCTTTGTTGCCTTAACTTTTGGATCAGATTCTACTCAGTTCTGCACATAGGGACTAGGATTCACTGCACAAAAGGATGACTTTAAGTCCAGACAGAGTGGCATGAGATTTCATTGGTACTCAGAATTGTACACAATTTAAAACTTATGATTTGTTTATTTCTAGAAATTTCCATTAAATATTTTCAGACTGCAGTTGACATCAGGCAATTGAAACCATGAAAAGTGAAACCAAAGAGAGAACTACTATAAATACTAACTCTTACATGCAAATGAAAAAAATTAACTGGAAGTAGCAAAGAAAACAAATAGATTTTTTTAAAAATTCATATAGTTAAAATGTAGGAAAGGTGCTGGTTAACTGCCCTTGAGGATAGCTGTCAGGCACTGTTCTCCCCATCCTTCCTCTCTACTCCCTCTCCTGCTGGTTTGTGGGTTGGGGAGCAGGGAGAAGGGGTAAAACCTGGCAGATGGAAAGTTCCACATTCATATCTTCACAGACACACCACTAAAGAACAAAAGGGACTTCTTATGATCTAGCTAAAATTTAGAAAATCTCAGAGAAGGACTAATGATGGGCTCACCTCAAGCCATGTGTTCACCCACTGCACCATTTGCTCAAGAGGTGGGGAAATAACTGGCTCAGCTCCTGTCACCACATGAACCCTGAGCAGCAGGAGAGACAATCTCTGCAATAAGTGAGTAGCCCCCTCGAGTACACTGGGGGAATTTGTGACTGAATTGGAAGAAAGTGAACAGAATATTGCTCGCATCTGGCCTCAATTTAGATGTGCAGGTGAGGCTTGTCCCAAAGTGAGAACTATGCTAGCTGAATGTCTGAAGATGTTCATAAAACATCTATTCAAAATGATTCTCCCACTTCAGAGTGGGGAGGAGGAATTAATATCTTGGAAAGATATCGTTTTTAGGTAGAGGGGGAAAGGATCCCTATTGAAGGGAAAGGTTTTATACAGTATAGAAGGTTTATGAGATCACACAATATTTTCCTTGAAAGAAAGTAAGAATGTGTCTTCTAACCCCATTACAGGAAGAAAAAAAAAAAGGAGCTATAAGGAGACAAAGTGTCAGGAGTAAAATAAGCAATCACTGAAACTTGGGGGCAGGGCTTTAAAAGAACAGAAAGCAAATTAGAACAACGCTATATTTATGCCTCTTAAATCAGGGAGAGCATTTTTTTTAAATGATAATACTGAATTTGGGCAAGGTTTTGGTGAAACAGGTACATCTGTACATTGCTAGAAGAACTATGGATTGAAAAGCAATTTGACAATATGTGATTAAAGCCATTAAAGTGCTTGGCATTTATTGACCCAGCAATCTCTCTTTAAGAAATTTCCTTAGGAACTATATGGACAAAAAAGAGAAATAAAGATACTTACTGATTTCTAATTTCTACTGAAAAATTGTGATAGCCAGGGTCATATTTTATCCTTGTGTCCTCAACACAGTCTCCATCAAGCGTGACACAGGGTCTGCACTTTAAAATTTGTTAAAATAGTAAGAGAAGTACTCATCCACTTCCAGGGGAGAAACCCAAACTAGAAGGATACATAACACTGTTCTTACATTCTGATTACCAACATACATTTCATTTTCATATCTGGACATGGAGTAGAAAGGAAACAGAAGAAAGAAAGCAACTACTAATTGGAATGAATTTTTCCTTGTACAGTCGTTTAATATTTGTGCAATAACATGTTTAAAATTAATTGGTATGTTTGTGAAGTACAACTGTTCTGGCAGAATGGCCAACAGAACCCATCTGGATGGCAGCAGAGCACACAGGAGCCAACTAGGAGGAAATTCTCTGATCATTTTCTCATTCTGGGTCTTGGGAGACCTTGGAAATGGTATCTCCCAAAGAAATCACAATTACACCTGTGAATGGATCTTCAGGATTTAAGAACATACAGACATGCAGACATGATCAATAAAATATCAATGAAAGATAAACATTTTCTGGTACCTAAGCCCTTGTATAGGAGACTGGCTATATAATTTGCCAGAGTTGGGACAAAGTGAAAATTTGGGCCCTATCCCTCCTTAAAAAATTATTATGAATTTCAGGATGACAGCTGCTGAGCATTACACTAGGAGCGGACCCTCTCCTGTATTTGGCTCAGGCTCATCCTCACAAAATTGACCCTTTATATATATGGGATGTAAGCAATGGAGTAAATTTCAGTTCTGGTGTCAATTCTCTCTTACTCGGGGTGAGGTCATGAACAAGTAAGTCAGCCACCCACTCTGGTCCCCATCTGATGAGAATTTGATCTCCACTGTTAGCATTTTCCTGCCCGTGACTCAAGTTTCTGATTCCATCCGCCAGGAGCAGGGTCTCGCTTCGCTCAGTTGCTTCGAGATAGGAAGAGCCCCTGCTCCTGCCAACACAGCTCACCTCCTCCAGGGAATACTTCTTAAAATTACTCATCTTCAGATTCAGCCTACTGCACCCTCCCCCCAATTTCCCATTAAAATGCTCATAAAAAAGATGAAAAGGAGAAAACGCACAACAGCAGGGACATTATGGATAATAACCAACCATATGCCAGAATCCAGGGGAGCGATCGTGGCTGCAGCATCGCTGGGTTACAGTAAGAAAAGCAGCCATGGCTCAGCTGAGGTGGTCCAGCGAGGACCCGGGCTGCGTCTGCCTGGAGCTACAGCTGTCCCAGACATTTGTGTTCCTTCAAAAATATGCTTAATTTTATCCATGGCTCCCAGCACCCCAAAAAGCCATGAGTGCTGCTCCTTTGTGACTGCTCTACCTCTATCCCACACACCAGGGAGTTACTGACTCTTCTGGAAATTTTGTAGCCCAGTTTACCATTCCAGCCAACTGTATACTTTTTATTCTTCGTCACTCCTTCAATGTACTTGACACCTCTGGTCTGTCCTCCCCGAGTCTCAGCCTCACACTGCTCCCTGTGCTTCTCCCTGATCCAGTTTCCCAGAGCTCTCTTCTGTGCCCTTTAGAATTTTGGGATCTTTTTGCAAATCTTGGGATGAGTCTCCTTGCTCATTTGAGAAACCCAATTCTTTCCATAGGGAGACTTCTCAAGTAGATGGCACTCGATTCACTTCTTCATCCCCCACCACGCAGTCCACAGAGCATAATGTGCTACCCAGGTTCCACTCCTCCTGATTATAGAGCCCCAGGGTCCCAGAGTGCTGCTTAGGAGTGAGTGACTGGCCTGTGGTCCAGAATGCTCAGATGTGTGGAGGCATCCTACCCTAACGGAAGGCTGAAAATAGGGCAAGGGTCACTGAACACTGATTTGCCATTGCCTTGAGTGGGATATAAAGAGACATAAAAAGCATCTGGAAACCTGTGCCTTTAGTATCTTAATATTTCTCTGTCTTTAGAGTAAAGGCAACAAGAGAATGTCTCTCTGAAATTGGGAGATATCAAGCAGTCGCAGACAACTGGCAAGGTCAAGGGAAGATGCCATTGTATCTTTGAAGTCCTCTTTGACCAGGCTGTAGCATGGAGCTGAAAGCCACCAAGGCCAAGGTCACCATAGCTGCAGAGGTCACAGACAGCAGCTCCATGGAACCAAGAAAGCAGGCACATGGTTCCTGCTCCCCCTCTGCAATCAGATCTGAGAGGACAAGAGGGTCCACCCAGAGGGGAGAGGAGAGTCCCCTACACCCTGATCTCCTCCTGCTCTTTCTCCCAACCCGCACACACACAGTTTTACACACAGCTCAATGGGCAAGTAGTTGACATACTAGACCTCTTAGTGTGTAGTAGTTTAGAACGCTGTGGTGTCGTTGAATTTTTCGTTTTTGTTGGTATGTTTTTAATGTAGGTGCTTCTGGTACGATTTCAGAAGGGAAGCCTAATGCTATCCTTGATCTCTCTTAACAACAACAAAATTAACCACAAAGATAATTTAAAAAGTCAAAGTAGTGGGGCTGGGGTTGTGGCTCAGTGGTAGAATGCTCACCTGTTATGTGTGAGGCACTGGGTTCGATCCTCAGCACCACATAAATATAAAATAAAGATATTATGTCCACCTAAAACTAAAAACTAATTTAAAAAAAAAAGTCAAAGTAGTATCCAGACATAAAAAGAGTTTCCCACAAACAGAAAATTCAGTTAACTCAGACCTTTCTTTTATAATATTAACTTCCAAGATAATGAAAAAAAATTGCAGTAAAAGCCCTCTAAAACATTTTTTTTTAATATGAGAAGCCAAGGAATTACATTGTAGATAAACACATGGTCATATGTCACACCACTCAGATACCTTTCTTGCAAAAATTACTCAAAAATATTCTCTGAATGAACAGATCAATCAAGTAAGTGAGTGAAGAAGCTTAAATTTAAAAGTAACTAGAATAAATTTAGAAGTCCATTTAGTGATAGAGCAAATTATTCCTATGTTTTTGTAAACATATTGTAGTTATAAAAGTGAAGGGAAAAATCAAGCAATTTCTTATGAAGACTTAGGAGAAAAGTAAACATGACCAGAGCCAGGAAAGCTCATCTAACTCAAGTCTGTGTAGAGTGCTTCAGGTGATTCCCTAGAGCGCCATGATTGCCCATTCCCCAGGAGCTATACTTGGCATACATGGGAAGACCCTCCAGCTATGTCTGTGTTATGTGATTCTGTTTTCCTGGCCACCAGGTGAGTATGTGACTCAAGCTAAGCAATCAGATCATCTCTACCATGAATGCAAAACTTGAATGTAGACACACAGCATCAAAGTGCCATTACCTGAGCCATCCTAGATTCCTGGAAAGCCAAGGCTTATGGATGTCCCCAGCCAAGATCCCTGAGTCCATCCTGGTCTCTGCCCATCTCAAGGCATGGTTGTTCCATTTTTCTTTGGACTCCTATTATTACCTAGTTGCCTATATTAATAAATGCCTTTTTAAAGGTTATCCATGGACCATTTCTGTTATTATTGCCCAAATGAAACCTAACTAATGAAGAAGTTACTGCTAGGAATGAAAAATTTCAACTACCAGAATGTCAGAGAAAATGAGTCTGGTGGGGAAAGAACAGAAGCAAGGATGTGCTCATCTGCCTGTTCATGTATGGAAAGATAGCAAAAATCCTTGCCATGTAGTAATGACATAATTAGTAAAATTATTGTCTATGTTCTCTTGGGACTTGACTCAATAGTAATATTGCAAGATTGTAGCATATTTCAATTACTTTTTAATTATCATTTTATTTATTTGTTTGCTTATTTATTTATTTATTGCAGTACTGGGGATTGAACCCAGGGATGTCCTACCCACTGAACTACATCCTCTGCCCTCATTTTTTCATTGTAAGACAAGTTCTCACTAAGTTTCCCAGGCTGGCCTTGAACTTGCAATTCTCCTGCCTGAGCCTCTGAGTCACTGGGATTATAGGAAGGTGCCATCAGACCTATGATGAGAAGTAACCTAGCTTCAGTTACTTCTCATCGCCTTTATGGTACAAGATGAGAGAGACAAGCTCTAATTCAAGACAGACATCCTAAAAACTGATACAGAATAGCACAGAAAACATAAAACTGTCCAGCAAGGCACTTTACAGATGTCAACAGAAATCTAAGTCTGCTGAAGGTCATAAAATTATATACTGTGCCAAACTGCAGATGTCAAATTTGCCACTATATCCTCTTTATAAAGTAGAAGTTAAAGCTAAAGTTTAATGTGGTGTCCTGATCAGGAAACTGGGAGAAGTTTGGGGACCTGAGGATTCCCTCTGATTCCTTCATTCTTCCCAAGCACCTTCAGAAGAAAAAGGGTGGAAGAATGGGTAGTCTCCCCAGATGTGAAAGGCTCCAAGACACCAGCTGTAATGCATCACCAGATGTGACTTCACACTTTTTCCCAATGAAGGTGAAGAATCTGGTGAATCTCATTGGGCAGAGGACTCCTTGAGTATTATAGAAGAAGAGGGTCTATGTGCATGTGCACACAGGTGAACATTCATGTGCTTGTGTATGTGTTGGTTGGTCAAGGGGTGGAGTGTAGTGAATATCTATTGCTTGATTCATTTACTTCTATTTTCTTTCTGGAGTTAGTCCTACTATGGGGGGGGCGGTGGGTAGGATTTTCTCCCTTCCATCTTTAAAGTTTACTTAAAAGGAGTCATGCTTCTACAATAGAGTCCCATCTCCTGGATACCTATCTCAAGCTATATCTGATTCTGGATGAATCAAAGTCATTTCTGATATATTTCAAATTTGCCCTGAGAAATTGAAATATCTGTCTGGCTGCTCTGTATGTAATATATTCTGGAACTATTACTAGCGATCAACTTCTCTTCATGTGACTTGGAAAACAAAGAAATCTGAACAGCAGTGAAAGGAGGGTTTGAAACTGAGAAGAATTCGTAAGAAAAAATAGCCTGGGTTTTTACAGTGCTCTGGTCTTTCCATGAAACCCAACTGTGTCCTTGCTTGTGATTCATGATGCTCTTGAGTTGCATGATTTCCCCTATATTCCTAGTCAACACAGTCACCTTTGGCTTAAGCTGGCTCAAATTTCTATTTCTAGCAACCAAGAGAATTCTAACTAATATGTGTTATTATATGGAAAATTTGCATTTTAAACTTTATCCTCAGTGTGTCACCCCTTTTGCAAGTTTCTTCTGCATCTCGAGTCTCTATCACAACACTTATTGCAGTGGGTAGTAATTATTTTACACATATGCCACCCACTAAACTATGAATCCATTAGGAGCCAGGATTCTTCTTTGGCTCCCCAGGTCTGACACTAAGTGAACAGTCTAACTACTCAAATAAATCCAGAGGTGGGTGGCAGGGCCTATTGCAGGAATGGCACTTTCTACTTTGGTAACTGCTTCAGAGGAAAGCTCTTGGCTCCCTGGCTCCTGATGAGTCCTGATGTGTCCTTGTCACCCCAGCACAAGAAGCCCAGGAGATTGAGATGATGGTGAGAAGGAGCTTGCCAGTGCTATTTAGCTATATAGTAAGCACTGATTGACCAACTGACCTGCTCAGTTGTCTCAAAGAAGAGCACAGATATTTGCCTTCTAGAAGCCCCAACCAAGTTTAGAACCTGAGCAGAAACTGGGCCATGGAGTGGACAGCACAATCTCTCAGGTCCACTCAGGCATGGGGCACAGTGACCCAGCTCAAGTAACACGGATGACATTAGATTTCCGGCATATGGTGAATGTGTACAAGGGTGAATTTGTCCTCAGGAGCCAGGAATAGTCCACCCTTAATTGAGATGAACCCCCAAACACAAGCACAAATGGAGGCCAGCCACATACCTATATCAAAATGTTTACAAATTATAAATCCAGCTAATGAGGTGCGACATAGAACATGTTCAAACCCCCGTATTGACAAATAGACCTTCCAACCGATCTGGAAGGCAAGTTCAGATGTGGAATTCCTGGATCTGTTGATGTTCTACACTGAAGCATGGATGTCACAAGGAGAGCTAGCCTCACCCTTCTCTTTCTGCCCTTAGTCCTTCTCCACATTATGAGGGGTCCTGAGTTTACATGAAGATATGCACCCCAAATTTCCCCACAACCATCTGCCCCTTAGCCACCACTGGGGCTATGGGTGCATACATACCTTCAGAGAATGGATGGAAAGAATAGGTTCTGATAGACCTGGGAGAGAGATCCAGACAGAACAGGAATTCCAGGATTCTGAGTCTCAGAATGATTTCAGGTTGAAACATTGAGAATGGTCCTACTGAAGAGGACAGGTAGGCTGTCCCCTAATGGGGTTCTCCTGTGGACAGAAAACAAGCCACTAAAGTCAGGCAGAGAGTTAGGGTCTGGTTTAGTGAGAGCAGACAAGGCAGAGTTCTCCCCAGAGGGAGGATGGGGGCCTCTGATGGAGAACTCTGGAGACGGGGCACATGCACACACTGATCTGTCTATGGGGAGAAAGGCGAAGCATAGACTTAGTCGCCATCGGAGAACTGGATTCATGGTGATGCCACCAGGCTCTGGCTTAGTAAGCCACAAAAGAAGCTTGAAAGGTGATGGGGGAAGAAGGCAGGCAATGTAGGAGCCCCATGGTGAGAGCCTGGTCACTGATAGTGGATCTTGAAAGTATGCTTGATTCCAAGTGCCCTTCCCCCTAAATCCCTCTCTCTTAGGAGACTGCTGATGCTCTCTACCCTCAGGTGGGCTTGGATGCTGCAGAGCCTACAGGTGGGGGTCTCCCAGGCTACAGATATGAGGGACAAGAAGAGGCTGGGGAATAAGGTGGGACACATGGGGAAGTTCCAGTGAAATCACAAGCCAGTGAGTCTAGAGCTATGCCGCCCAGCATCCTAGCTGCTAGCTTTATTTGGCTAATTAAGCACTTGTAATGTGGCCAGTCTAAAATGATACACACTCAAGTTTGAAGAGAGAATGGAGAAGATAGAATGTAATAATAATAATATTTATATTGATTACATGTTGAAATGAGCATACATTCTATATATTGTTTTACAGAAAACACATTGTTAAAATAATTTTATCTGTTTAATTTTACTTTTTAAAATATAAAAAGCTAAAATTCTCTGTGTGGCTCATACTATATTGTGGCTCATACTATATTTCTGTTGTGTAGCACTACAGATATTCTCTGTAGAAGATAGAGATAGAGAACATGGAAGATGAGGAAGAAGAAGGTGAAGAAAGAGAAGTCATGTTTTTACATGGAGAACTTTCCAAGAGTTAACATTCTTTTATTAGTACTGATGAAAGAACTTTTACTGATGAAAGAACTTTTACCTGTAATATTTCATTCATCTTCACAGCAACCCTATAGGACTTCTATTACTATTTCCCCCATATTATCAATGAAGGAACTTAGGTAGTACAATAGATCCCTCATCCATGGTGGGGGGGTATATGCCAGCACTCCCTGTGGATGCCTGAAACTAATGGAAGCATCAATCTCTATATACACTGTCATTTTCCTATACATACACAATCATGATGAAGCTGAGTTTATAAAGTAGTCACAGTAAGAGATTAATAATTACAGCTGATAATAAAAGAGTGAATATAACAGCACACTGTATTAAAGTTAGGTGACTGTGGTCTCTCTCTGTCTCTCTCAAAACACCTCATTGTGCTGTCCTTACCCTTCTCCTTGTGATGAGGTGAGGTGAGGTGAATAACGAAGGTGTCCTGACGTAGTGTTGGGCCACTACTGACCTTCTGATGATACGCCAGAAGGAAGATCATTGAGCCTTGACGAAGCCGGTTGACCAAGGTAATTGAAACCACGGAAAGCAAAACCCCAGATAAGAGAGACTTTTACAATAAGTAAGTGGCCCAAGGTCCCATTGCTTGTGAGCTGGTACAGCCCATGAAGCAAATGGACACAGGGAGACCATGCTATTCACATGCTTAGCCTCTGGCCTTCAACCTCCAGCCACACAGCCCAAGCCAAAAGCTCTACATGCGTCCTCATTGACCTTTCAAAAGATCAAAACCATTTCTGAGGAAAGCCTTAACTTTTAGAGATTTCTCAATATAGTTGATGTATATGTATAATTTTATTTCATTCTTTTTTATTTGTTTTTAACTAGAGAGCTCATTTTTTTTGTTCCTTGAGCAAAAGCCCAAGGTCCCACAGCAGGTTCAATGGTTCTAGGTGTCAGACCTGAACCCTAGCCTTGCTGGAACCATCTTCACTGCTATGATTTGGATGTGAGGTGTCCCCAAAAAGCTCATGTGTGAGACAGTGCAAAGAGGTCTTTAACCCAATCCGTGCATTAGTCCTCTTATAAGATCACCTGGGTAGTAACTGTAGGTAGTAGGGTGTGGCTGGAGGACATGGGTCCCTGGGGTGTGCTTTGGGGTTTATATTTTGTCCTTATTGAACAAAACTAACTCTCTCTCTCTCTCTCTCTCTCTCTCTCTCTCTCTCTCTCTCCCCTCCCTCCCTCCCTCCCTCCTTCATAGTGCCATGTCCCCAGCTGCTTTCCTCCACCACACACTTCTGCCATGATGTTTGGCCTCATCTCAAGCCTCATCTCGGCCATCTATGGACCGAGACTTCTGAAACTGTGAGCCCCCAAATAAACTTTTCCTCCTTAAAATTGTTCTTATCAGGTTTTTTAGTCACAGCAGCAAAAAAGCTGACTAAAACACCCACCTTCCATTCCTTCTGTGATACAGATGGAAGACGTCAGATTCTCTGAAATTCTGGCTCAAGAAAATTGGATGGGACGTAATCAGCTGAACAAACAGGCTGCAAATTGATCTTGACATGAGAAGTCATCAAGAATCTGCAACAAAATTTCCAAGCTGTCAAAACAGTTCAATATGCATTCACTTAGAGCAGAGGGGATTCAAGTTCCCTGTCCTCCACCAGACACCAGTGACGAGTAGAGAAAATGAATGGGCTATCATGAATCTAATCTTCTGATGGTAATTGTCACTGGAACAGCACAGGATGCAAACACCATCCTCTTGTGTGGTAGGCTTGAGAGTAAAACCAGAGTTTAATCTGGCTCTTTGTAGCCAGCTACCCTCATTGTTTAAAGATGGGTCAGAACACTTAGAGTAGCAGGGGTCCAGTCTTGGGGGGATTGCTCACATACTTCCAGGGACTGGCACAGAGCTTCCTGGAGCTTCTCAGCTCAGGTTCAGCTAAAGGGCTGAGAGGGGAACACTACAGCCCGGGCTGAGGCTGCCATAACAAAGGGCCACAACTGAGGTGGCTTAAATAGCAGCCATGCATTACTTCATCATTCTGGAGGCTAGAAATTTGAAATCAAGGGGCTGACAGGTTTGTTCTTCTGGGACTATATAGAAGAATTTGTTCCAGACCTCTTTCCTACATTCTGGTCACTGTTCCAGGCCTTTCTCCTAATTTTTGCAGCTTGCCTCCAGTTCTTGGGCATTTCTTGGCTTGCAGATGCATGAGCTGGTCTCAGCATTCATCTTCAGGACATTCTGTCTCTGTGATGGTCTCCTTGTTTTTATCTGTTCCTTTGTCCAGATTTCCCCTTTTTATAAGGACATGCCTCATTGCCTTAGGGCCCACCCAGATGACCTCGGCTTGATCATCTGCAGGACCTTGTCTCAGTCCATTGCATGGCTACACCAGAGTACTTGAAACTGGGGAATTTACCAAGAACAGAGATTTATTTCTTATTTCTTATAGTTTGGGAGGCTGGGTAATGCAAGAGCATGCTCTTGGCATCTACTGAAGGCCTCTGGCTGTGGCATAACATGGAGGAGGGAGCTATGTGGCAAGAAAGTGCATGAAGACGCAGAAAAACTGGGCAGAACTTTTCCTTGGATCAGGAGCCCACTCCTGAGATAACAGCCTTAGTCCTTTCAGGAGAGTGATGCCCTCATGACCTCTGAAAAGTCACACCTTCTAATACCATTCCAACAGTAATTAAATTTCAACACAGGTTTTGGGGGGACATTCAAATCATAGCAGGCTCTAGTCCTAAATAAGGTCAAACTCACACATTCTGTGACTTCAGTATTTTTTGGGAGGACACAATTCTATCTATAGCATCTGGGATGGCTGGAATTCCCTTGGAGAATAATAATCCTAAACCAGATCTGGTCAGGGGGTAACACTCATCCATTAACCTAATAGTCCTGAGGTAAACCTGATATTCCTCTGGGACATCCTGGGACCCATGGGGTAGTGGACATGGAGCCCTCCTCCTGGATCCCTTGGGAGGAGAAATTCTAAGGATGTGGATATCTTGCTGTTTGTCTCTGTCATGTTTCGGGTACCGTGTGAGGCAGAGTGTATGCTGCGCTCTGTCCTCGCGCTTCCTCTGTCCCTATGATAGATAGTGCATTCAAATCTAGACTCTGCCATTTACCAGTAATGTGACCTGGGACATTTTCTGTGACCTTTCAGCCTCACATTTATTATCTATATCAGGGACTGGGATGTTACTCCTTTTCATGTGCCCATATGAGGAATACTGGAGGTGATTCAGTTAAGGCACCAAGTCCACAGCCAGGCATAGTGTTAGTGTATAATAAGTGAGGGCTTTTGTTACTGAGGCTTAACTTAGTCAGAGCCTGACTTGGAGAGACTGACTCCCCCTTTCTGAGAGACCTTTCAGATTTCAGTCTGAGGACCTGCATTGCCAGGAACCATTTCTCCTGGCCAGTGACATTCCTACCTAGTTTCAGACACTCTGGAAGAGCACATTGCACATCCTGTTGGATTTAAGTCCCAGAGGCAAATGCTGGACTTAACAGCCCCTGAGTTGGCCCCAGACAAACAGGGAGGGAGAAGAAATGCATACTTATGCAGAGATATTAACTCTAATAAAGAATGCAGTTCATAAAAAATCTACCGGAAGAAAAACAAAAGGCCATTTGCCCAATCTCTCAGGGCCCAATTAGACACTGCTTTAGTAGACATGACTTTGAGATGTGAATGTTCTTTTCCTTGAGAGGAGTGAGAGAATGAGAGAGGGAGGAAGAAGAAGTAGGAGAGAGAGTAAGTGACAACAGGGAAGAGGAGAGAGAGCAAATGAGACAGAAATCCTCTTCCTGAGGCACACTTTGATCCTCTCTGGTCAACTCCTCCCAGGTCTAATGCCTGAATTACCCCCTGACCCTGTCCCATACTCAGCTACAGACACCTCCCCCTGCCTCCTGTGCCTCTCCTCAAAAGCCCTGTCACCTCCTACCTGTTTGCTGTATGTGCTGTGGTTAGTGACTCCCTACCACAAAGCAGGTAGCTTCATACAGAAAAGGGTTCTTGGTTCTGGAGGTCCGAGCTGGAGGGGCCACCTCTAGTGATGGCCTTCTTGCTGGCTGAGTCCCGAGACAGTGCAGGGCATCCCATGACAAGGGAATGTGTGTGTGTGTGCGTGGGGGGGGGGTCTTTTCTGTGTCTCTCCTTCTTCTCATGAAACCACCAGGATTCAGTCATGGAAACCCCATCCTAATGACCTTATCTAATCTTCCTACAGGTCCCCACTTAAAAACCATTATGTTTTCACCCTCTTAATATCTCCACTGGGGATTAAATTTCAACACAGGAGCCCTTGAAGGATACAAACAATATCCAAACTACAGCATCTATTCAGGATTTTACTGGTGGCAGAGACTCTGTCCTATTCACCTCGGAGTCCCAGGCACACAGTAGGTACTCAGAAAGTTTACAGAGTGAATCCATGAACCCCTGTAGGCAGGTGGCACATGAAGACTCAGGGGAAAGGAAATACCTTTCAGAACATAACCTCAAAGTCAGGCCCTCTACAACATCCTGGTAAAGATCTAGGAAACTGAACTTGGATGTTGTAGTTCTCCCAAATCCCCAGTAGCAGCCTGCTTCCTGTTGGCAATCATGATCACAGCAAACCTGGGCCCTTGGATGGTCCAGGTTTCTGCATCTGCTGACGTCACAGCTTGTGTGCAGTGGCCCAGGGCAACCCGGTAGAGCATCTCACTTGGGGAGTGGAGTGCACTCTAGGGATGGCTCTGCTGAAGAGTCATCACACTAATGCATTCAAACCCTCCCCTCTTCAGAACTTGGTGTTCCCATCTCCAAGACAGGGGTGGGTGGATGGACCAGGCTGTCTCTAGGTATCTTTTCCCTCTCTGCCAACCACGGCCACCATGCTCAAACGTGCAGGTTGTGCCTGGTGCAGAAGGCACACACTGAGGAAGCCAGAGGCCAGGGGAGGCCAGCATCTGCTCCATTTGCAGAGTTTTATATGTTAGCTGGGACTACATCTACGGGACGCTCGGTACCTTTGACTCATGTGTCTGCCCAGGGAGGACACCTTTTTCTACCTCACCAACCCAGGAGGAGCCATTTTTGGTTCATCCACAAAAGCGAGACTTTCTTCTAATTTTCAAAAAGGTGTCATGTGGACTAGTGTCAGCCCTGCCACCGATCCTAATAGTACTGACCTAGCAGTGATTTCCAACCATGTGTGGGAACAGGAAGCCCATTTAAGTTTCAGTCTCCTAGATCTTTGCCAGAATGTTGTAGAGGGCCTGCCTTTGAGGTTATGTTCTGAAAGGCATTTCCTTTCCCCTGAGTCTTCATGGTACAGTGGGGGTGGGGGTCTTTCCATTTATGGCCATCATTAATAACCCCAATGTGGGCCAGTGGCCTAGACTCATCATGTTGGTGCACATCAGCCTCTCCATGTAATGATTAATTTTATCAACATGGCTGGGCCACAGTACCCAGATATTTGGGCAAACACTCGTCTGGGTGTTGCTGTGAAGGCATTTTTCAGATGAGATTGAATGAAACAGATGCTTCTTCACAATGTGGGTGGGCCTCACCCAATCAGTAAAAGGCATTAAGTGGTGGTGCAGGGGCACAATTCTCCTAAAGAAAAGGGCATCTTGCTTCCACACTGCTTTTAAACTTGAACTACATCAACTTTTTCCTGGATCTTCAGCCTGTTGTTCTATTCTACTGATTTTGAACTTATCAGCCTCCATGATTACACGACCCAATTCCTGAAATTCTCCCCCCACCCCATACACACACACACATGCACACACACACAATTACTTTTATCCCTCTGACTGATATACCCTATTTCAAGGTTGTCTCCCTCTCTGAGTTAGACAACCTATGTGAAATCTTTGTGCCCCAGGTGAACTCTTCCTTTTCAGAAGGGAGTGTGCTATGAGATTGAACTAAGGAATTTTGCTGGGTTTCTGACTAAGCAGGTTTCTGCACATCTTTTAATGTTGGAAATTCCAACAGAAGAGCAAGGCTGAATGAAGGTATGAGGGATTGGTAGGGAACCAAGGGATCTGTCGACCCATCTGCGGGCAAGTTGACTCCCTGGGCAGTAAAGGGTGAGCTGCTCTCTCTGCTGAGAACAGCACCAGCTGATGCCAGGCCAGCAGGCCATGCCCACTACTCAGACACGGGATCCACAGCGCTGCTTCCAGACTCCTCTGTAGCTGAACTGGGTTTGGGGCATTACACTCACTAAAAACTAGATGAAGCAAATTACCAGGCATTTAACTCTTTTCTATAAGGGTCCATTAAAGTTACCCATCCATCCCCAAGCCCATTCTACTAAGAAGAATTTATACTCAATATCAAATGGAAAGTAGTCTAGCAGGGAGAGGTGCAACTCTGACTGACACTGGACTGGAAGCTCCCTGGTGGAGACCCTAGGCCTGATTTGCTTCAAGAGCTCCAGGGCCCAGCACAGGGCCTGACCCAGATGAGAAACCTCTGTCTGCCAAAGGCTACAGCTGGACCTTATGTAAAATCTCTCCCACTTAGGAAAAGGGAAGACCCCTGGAAGCTTGGAATGAGTCCAGGACTTGGTCTTTTCTGGCTTTCAGAAGTACTTTTCTGTTTACCTCCATGATCCCTTCACATAGCCATGAGGCAATGGGGAGACGTGTGTTTCGGTCCCATTTGATAGAAGCAAAGCTCTGGAAATTTTACGGCCTCACCCATTCAGCCAGAGCCATAGCTCGAGCCTAGACCTTCTCCTTCCCAATCCCACTCTGCAGAGGGAGGAGGGTCCTAAAATTAAGCCTGGAAATTCCTGAACAGACACCCCACGGATTTCATAATAATTTGGGATAGAATTGGACGAAAACTTTCTCCAGCCCACTTCTCTTCCCACCGAGGGGAAATCCTGTCTATAAATGCTGCATTGCTCCCCGAACTCTGCCAAGCTCTCCTGAGGAAAGATGTGAGGACAGCTGGGCTCAGACCCAGTCACATTCCTTCTGGCAGCTCAAAGTGCTGTTGTAAACCGTCTTTGTTGTAAACCTGTATGAGAGATGCAAATTTATAAACGACACCAATTTGTAATGAAGACATAACTTCTTCTTTTTTCTACAATGGATCTGAGGGAGCTCGATCGAATAGTCTACATCAGTCTCAGAGAATTCAGCTGCTTGTTGATAAGTCCTCTTTGTGCTATCCCTTTTCATTTTGCTTATCTCCAAGATGACATCTGAATTTATATGAGAGGGGGTTTGTGATTTAAGGTGACTGCAAAGACCACAGGCCACCCTCTTCTTCTCTGCCCCAGTTCTAGTCTTTGTGATGGTGCCTGATGGACAGGAGTCCAATGGCATCAGAGGTGGAAGCCTGTCTTCCGGGCTTTGACTGAGCTCAGAGGTCATACTCTCTTGCTTCCAACTGAGCCCCTCCTGAGTCCAGCCCTGGTGCCCAGCCAGGTGGCCGGTAGGTCTGCCATATGACTCACAGCTGCTGCCTACCTCACCACAACACAACAACTGCCTCCATCCCTCTTTAGTCTTCCAGCCACACCATCAGCTCATTTCTTTGATCTTTTAGGGGGACCCAGGAAATGCTGAGCACTCTCCTTGCCCCCTAAGAGCTGAGGAAGTGGGGAAGGCAGTGTAACCACCCCACTTCAGGCCATACTCACCGCACTGAGCCAGACATACCTGTTTCCATAGCTGCCTCTCTGCCACTGGTGGCTTCCTTCCACTTACGATTTTTTTGGAAGTTAGCAATAGGGTTTCTGCTTCCTCTTTGCAATGTTTTCATGTAGTTTGTCCCCCAAAGGCCCTTGTGCTGGAAACTTGGTCCCCAGCATTGCAGTGGGAGATGATATGGAACCTTTGAGAGGTGGGGCCTGGTGGGAGGTCACCTGGAGACATGCCCTCAAAAGGGATTAAGGGATTTCTTGTTGGACTCTGGTTGGTTTGTGTGAGACAGTTATTATAAAGGCCCAAGCCTGGCCCTGGTGCCTAGCCAGTCAGTCTCTCTACTTCATATTGATGACAGGATTGCTCCCTTCCATATGTGCTCCTACATGCATCTGCCATGATGTGACAGAGCCAAGAAAGCCCTTGCTAGATCTGAGCTGATGCAGATGTCATGCCCTTGAACCTCCAAAACAGTGAGCCAAATACATCTCTTTTCATCATAAGTAACCTGCCTCAACCATTTTGTTATAATGGTGAAAAACTGACTAAGAAGTCCCTACAGCATACTCTAGGAGCATCTGCCCTCTCCTTTCCATGGAAACTTGGTGGTTTAATGGCAGGCAGGAAACTGCATTTATGAGAGGAATGCAAAATATATTACTACGATGCGCTCAAATATGATACGTTATATAATAATACAAATTCCTCTGGCTGAGCTACCAAACTAGACAGAAAATCATTCTTCTAGCCACAGGTGCTCTTAACACCACAAAGACAGAAAAGCAGAGCAGAGCAGGAATTACTTGGACCTCAGAAAGAACAGGTGTCTTATAGCAAGGTGAATGCCTGCCCTTTTTTCAGTTGGCCAAGAGTGTCTCATGGCTTAAGTCCTAATGTTATGCCACTAAAGATAGAGACTGGTTTTGAAATATGTTGCTTTTCCATGAACTTACTATAGGAAAACAGGGGGCAACACTTCAAGACATCAATGTAAGCAACAATTTAAAAAAAAATAAGACCCCAAAAACACAGGCAAAAAAAAAAAGGCAAATGAGATTATATCAAACTAAAAAGCTTCTGCACAGCCACAGAAATAATCAACAGGATTAAGAGAGCCTAGAGAATGGAAGAAGGTATTTTAAAATGGTACATCTAATAAGGAATTGACATCCAGAATGTATAAGGAACTCAAAAAGTTGAACACCAAAACAAATAACCCAATTTAAAAATGACCAGGGAAACTAAACAGATACTTCTCAAAAGATAGAAATGTCCAATGAATACATGAAAAAAGTTCAATTTCACTAATCATCAGAGAAATGCAAATCAAAACCACAATGAGATGTCATCTCACTCCAGTTAAAATGACTATCTTCAAACAGACAAGATGTAACATGCTGGTGGAGATGTGGAGAAAAAGGACCTCTTATACACCATTGTGGGAATGTTAATTAGTCCAGCCATGGTGGAAAGCAGTATGGAAATTTCTAAAAAAATAAAATAAAAACTAAAAATAGGACTATCATAATCTATCAATTCTACTATTGAGTATATACCCAAGAGATGAAATATTTATGCCAAAAAAAGATACTTACAGTCTCTTGTTTACTGTGGTACTATATACAATAGCCAAAATATGTAATCAACCCAGGTGTCCTTCAGTGGATGAACTAATAAAGAAAATGTGGCATATTAACAATGGAATACAACTCAGCCATAAAGAAAGAATGGAGGGGATCCAACATGGCGGCCGGCAAGGAAGCAGCACTTTCAGTATCTCCACATTAACCGGATCAGAAACACCCATTAAAACAGCTACATTCTACCTACTGAGGAACTTCTAGCAAAATTCCGCTGAAAGGAGACCTGCCAGGAAGTAGTAAGTTATATTAGAGGTGACAGTTGGCCCCAGACAAGTGAATCTTGGCCGGCCGCGGGCGCAGAGGTCCAATCCTGCAGCCACCGCCCAACCGGCTCTGCAAGCGGCCACCGGCGGCCCGGGGCAGTGAGAAGGGTCCACGCCTGACCCAGGAGACGGCTCCCGCCATCCTGGCTCTCCTGGCGGCCCCGCTTGCTCGGTGATCGGCCACCCCGCCCGCCCGGCTCTTAGCCACGAGGCCACTGCCTACCGGGTTCTACAAGCGGCCCCCGTCGGCCGGCGCGCCGAGAAGGGTCCCCGCCTGGCCGGGCAAACGGCCCCGCCCACCCGGCAAACGCCCCCCCCCCACCCGCCCTCCCGGCTCCGTTGGCGGCCCCGCCCCCGGCCAGCGCAGGCTCGGCTCTGCAGGCGGCCCTGGCGGCCCGCGCAGCGAGAAGGATCCCTGCTTGGCCTGGCAAACGGCCTGTGCCCTCCCGGCGCTGCTAACGCCCCGCCCACCCGGCAAACGGGGCCCCCGCCCTCCGGGCTCTGCTGGCACCCCGCCCGCGGCCACCATCCCAGGCTCTGCAGTCGGCCCCCAGCGGCCCTGCGCTTCGAGAAGGGTCCCTGCCGGGCAGACGGCCTGTGCCCTCCAAGCTCTGCTAACGGCCCCGCCCCCACTGCGAACGGCCCCACCCACCCGGCAAACGGCTCCCCCCCTGAGACGGCGTGAAGGAAATCTAACCAAGCCTTTATGAAATAGCGAACTGGGAACTAAAACCAGAGATTGGGTCAGACCAGAGACAAGCCAGTTCCACCCCTCCCTTCGGACACTCCAGCAAGGAGGCAGGGGCCCGCCATTGCAGAGAGGGGAAGTCACCAAAGTTCGGCCAAAGAGATTCCTTCCCAGCGGAATCTACTTTGGCAGGTGTGTGACTCCCACCCGCATCAGATACAAACAACCGGGAAACTTCAAAATCTCTCCGTGGGCGTGACTGTAAGGGCCAAGGGACTCCCGACCCCCAACTCCCAATACTGCCAGTGACGTGGGCGTGACTGTAGGGGCGGAGGGAAGCAGAGAAGACTCCCCACCCCCAACTCCCCCAACCGCCAACTGAGAGGGCGTGACAGTAGGGGCGGAGGGAAACAGAGGACACTCCAGACCCCCAACTCCTCCTACTGCTAGCGGAGTGGTCGTGATTGTAGGGGCTGAGGGAAGCAGATGGGATCCTCGACCCCCAACTCCCATTACCACCAGTGGCGACACCAATGGTCTTAGCCGCCAGACTCCGAAGGTGTGCCCACCAAAGGGGTCAGGAAAAATTAAACTATTGACTCCCAGAACACAGCTCCACAGCACTGGGGCTTAGATGAATGACAGAGAGAGTGCTCAGTCATTAGGGAAATAGAGCACCCAGAGGTGCTGAAAGTGTAACCAAATCCTTGGAGAACCTCCTCCGGTGCACAGGACCTGGCTGGCTGGCAGGAGGAAGGGGAGGAGGGGCCGTAGAAGTGAAACGGCTCTGGACCAACAGGATTGAGAGACTCCCAGGAGCCGCCTTACAGGGATTGCTGTTGACACATTGAGGGCAAATCTCAGCCTGGAGGGCACAGCTTTGCCTACGGGAAGAGAAGAAAATGGATCTCTAAGACCTAATTTTATTTCTTATTTTATTTTATCTTTTCTCTCCCTTTTTCCCTCTTTCTCTCCCCTTCCAAGTTTTATTGTTCTTTCCATTCTCCTCTATGCTATCTAACTCCCCCTCCTTCTTACTTTTCAAGAGCACCTTCCTTTCCCTTCCCCCCAACTTTCATCCCAAGCATTACGTCCTCCATTTCGTGTAACTGTCTAAATGCAAACAGGTGAATGTTTCGAGGCCGTCTATAGTGCTCCTAAATACCTAGCTACTACCAACACCCTGATCCAATTAACGGTTAGCATCCCCCTTCAGTAGAGCAATCTTCTAAAGTAGCCAAGACATACTAACCCGTATACCTTCATAGCACCCAACATAAAGTCCTAAGAACAAAAAACAAATCACTATATGCATACAAAATCCGGAAGCCCTTTATAAATTGAATGAATCAGCTCTAAAGTACAATAAAGCCCAACATCTATAGGCATAATCTCCCACCACAAAGGAGAAACAACAGATATAAACAAAGCCAAAACAAATGTATAGGAGAAGGCAGTTACAAAGCAGTCAAATAGAGCTGGAAAGTAACGTGAACAACATGAAAAAAACAGGGAAAAAAGGAGTACAGATAATGCAGGACAACTTAAATCTACAGGAGGACCTAGAAGCATCAGAAACATGGACAGGGAAAGAAATCAAGGCATACCTAACTCAGATGGAACGGAATTTTAGAGAAGACATGAGACAGCAAATCCAAGAATTGAAAGTATATTTTGAAAACCAACTAAACAAACAAATACAAACTGCAAAGAACGAGCTTTACCAGGAGATAGAGATCTTAAAAAAAAACCAAACAGTGATTTTAGAAATGCAAGAAACCATAAACCAGATTAAAAATGCTAACGAGAATATTACAAATAGACTAGATCAAGTAGAAGTCAGAACATCAGATAATGAAGACAAAGTTTATCAACTTGAAAAGAATATAGTCAATACTGAAAAGATGCTTAAATCTCACGAGCAATCTATCCAAGAGATATGGGATTTCATCAAAAAACCAAATTTGAGAGTCATTGGGATAGAAGAAGGCACAGAGATTCAAGCCAAAGGAATGGACAACCTATTGAATGAAATAATCCTAGAAAACTTCCCAGAGATGAAAGATGGAATGGATTGCCAAATCCTGGAAGCCTACAGGACCCCAAACATCCAAAACTGTAATAGGCCAACTCCAAGACATATAATTATGAAGATAGCCAACATACAGAACAAGGAGAGAATATTAAAAGCTACGAGGGAAAGGAGGCAGATTACATTCAGGGGTAAACCAATTAGGTTAACGGCTGATTTTTCATCACAGACTTTGAAAGCGAGAAGATCCTGGAACAATGTATTTCAAACGCTGAAAAATAATGGATTCCAACCAAGAATACTGTATCCAGCAAAATTAAGCTTCAGATTTGACAATGAAATTAAAATCTTTCACGATAAACAAAAGCTAAAAGATTTCGCAGCCAGAAAACCAGCACTGCAAAGCATTTTGGGCAAAATTCTACAAGAAGAGGAATGGAAAAACAGTGCCCAAAACCAACAGCGGGAGGTATCTCAGTAAAGGCGGAGGAAAACAACCAAAAAGTAAAAACTAGCCAAACTAAAATAAATAAATAAATAAACATGACTGGAAGTACAAATCATATTTCAATTGTAACCTTAAATGTTAATGGACTAAACTCACCAATCAAGAGACACAGGCTGGTAACCTGGATCAAAAAAACAAATCCAACAATATGCTGCCTTCAGGAGACTCATATGATAGGAAAAGACATACACAGGCTGAAAGTGAAAGGTTGGGAAAAATCATACCACTCACATGGCCCTCGGAAGCAAGCAGGAGTGGCCATACTCATATCGAATAAACTCAACTTCAAACCTAAGTTAATCAAAAGGGATAAAGAAGGACACTATATCCTGTTAAAAGGAACTATTCACCAACAAGACATAACAATTATCAATTTATATGCACCAAATAATGGTGCAGCAACATTCATAAAACAAACTCTCCTCAAGTTCAAGAGTCAAATTGACCACAACACAATAATTATGGGTGACTTCAACACACCGCTCTCGCCATTAGACAGATCCTCCAGACAAAAGCTGAATAAAGAAACTATAGAACTCAATGACACAATCAATAACCTAGACTTAACCGACATATATAGAATATATCAACCATCATCAAGTGGATACACGTTCTTCTCAGCAGCACATGGATCGTACTCAAAGATAGATCATATATTATGCCATAGGGCAACTCTTAGTAAATATAAAGGAGTGGAGATAATACCATGCACCATATCTGATCATAATGGAATGAAACTGGAAATCAATGAAAAAAGAAGGAAGGAAAAATCCTGCATCACATGGAAAATAAACAATATGTTACTGAATGATCAATGGGTTACAGAAGACATAAAGGAGGAAATCAAAAAATTCTTAGAGATAAACGACAATTCAGACACAACATACCGGAATCTATGGGACACAATGAAAGCAGTTTTAAGAGGGAAATTCATTTCCTGGAGTTCATTCCTCAAAAAAAGAAAAAACCAACAAATAAACGAACTCACACTACATCTCAAAACCCTAGAAAAGGAAGAGCAAAACAACAGCAAATATAGCAGAAGACAAGAAATAATTAAAATCAGAGAGGAAATCAACGAAATTGAAACAAAAAAAACCATTGAAAAAATTGATAAAACTAAAAGTTGGTTCTTTGAAAAAATAAATAAGATCGACAGACCCTTAGCCATGCTAACGAAGAGAAGAAGAGAGAAAACTCAAATCACTAACATACCGGATGAAAAAGGCAATATCACAACAGACACTACAGAAATACAGAAGATAATTAGAAAGTATTTTGAAACCCTATATTCTAATAAAATAGAAGACAGTGAAGACATCGATAAATTTCTTAAGTCATATGAGCTGCCCAGATTGAGTCAGGAAGACACACACAATTTAAACAGACCAATAACAAAGGAAGAAATAGAAGAAGCCATCAAAAAACTACCAACCAAAAAAAGCCCTGGACCAGATGGGTATACAGCGGAGTTTTACAAAACCTTCAAAGAAGAATTAATACCAATACTTTTCAAGCTATTTCAAGAAATAGAAAAAGAAGGAGCTCTTCCAAATTCATTCTATGAGGCCAACATCACCCTGATCCCGAAACCAGACAAAGACACTTCAAAGAAAGAAAACTATAGACCAATATCTCTAATGAACATAGATGCAAAAATTCTCAATAAAATCCTGGCGAATCGAATACAAAAGCATATCAAAAAAATTGTGCACCATGATCAAGTAGGATTCATCCCTGGGATGCAAGGCTGGTTCAATATACGGAAATCAATAAATATTATTCACCACATCAATAGACTTAAAGATAAGAACCATATGATCGTCTCGATAGATGCAGAAAAAGCATTCGACAAAGTACAGCATCCTTTTATGTTCAAAACACTAGAAAAACTGGGGATAACAGGAACTTACCTCAACATTGTAAAAGCTATATATGCTAAGCCTCAGGCTAGCATCATTCTAAATGGAGAAAAACTGAAGGCATTCCCGCTAAAATCTGGAACAAGACAGGGATGCCCTCTCTCACCTCTTCTATTTAATTTAGTCCTTGAAATACTAGCCAGAGCAATTAGACAGACAAGAGAAATTAAAGGCATAAAAATAGGAAAAGAAGAACTTAAAATATCACTATTTGCGGACGATATGATCCTATACTTAGAAGACCCAAAAGGGTCTACAAAGAAACTACTAGAACTGATAAACGAATTCAGCAAAGTGGCAGGATATAAAATCAACACGCATAAATCAAAGGCATTCCTGTATATCAGTAACAAAACTTCTGAAATGGAAATGAGGAAAACCACCCCATTCACAATATCCTCAAAAAAAATAAAATACTTGGGAATCAACCTAACAAAAGAGGTGAAAGATTTATACAATGAAAACTACAGAACCCTAAAGAGAGAGATAGAAGAAGATCTTAGAAGATGGAAAAATGTACCCTGTTCATGGATAGGCAGAACCAACATCATCAAAATGGCGATATTACCCAAAGTTCTCTACAGGTTCAATGCAATGCCAATCAAAATCCCAACGGCATTTCTGGTAGAAATAGATAAAGCTATCATGAAATTCATATGGAAAAACAAAAGACCCAGAATAGCAAAAGCAATTCTAAGCAGGAAGTGTGAATCGGGAGGTATAGCGATACCAGATTTCAAACTGTACTACAGAGCAATAGTAACAAAAATAGCATGGTACTGGTACCAAAACAGGAAGGTGGATCAATGGTACAGAATAGAGGACACAGAGACCAATCCACAAAATTACAACTTTCTTATATTTGATAAAGGCGCTAAAAACATGCAATGGAGAAAGGATAGCATCTTCAACAAATGGTGCTGGGAAAACTGGAAATCCATATGCAACAAAATGAAGCTGAACCCCTTTCTCTCGCCATGCACAAAAGTAAATTCAAAATGGATCAAGGACCTAGATATCAAATCAGAGACTCTGCACCTGATAGAAGAAAAAGTTGGCTTCAATCTACACATTGTGGGGTCGGGCTCCAAATTCCTTAATAGGACGCCCATAGCACAAAAGTTAATAACTAGAATCAACAAATGGGACTTACTCAAACTAAAAAGTTTTCTCTCAGCAAGAGAAACAATAAGAGAGGTAAATAGGGAACCTACATCCTGGGAACAAATCTTTACTCCTCACACTTCAGATAGAGCCCTAATATCCAGAATATACAAAGAACTCAAAAAATTAAACAACAAGATAACAAACAACCCTATCAACAAATGGGCGAAGGACCTGAACAGACACTTCTCAGAGGAGGACATACAATCTATCAATAAGTACATGAAAAAATGCTCACCATCTCTAGCAGTCAGAGAAATGCAAATCAAAACCACCCTAAGATACCATCTCACTCCAGTAAGATTGGCAGCCATTATGAAGTCAAGCAACAATAAGTGCTGGCGAGGATGTGGGGAAAAGGGTACGCTTGTACATTGCTGGTGGAACTGCAAACTGGTGCGGCCAATATGGAAAGCAGTATGGAGATTCCTAGGAAAGCTGGGAATGGAACCACCATTTGACCCAGCTATCGCCCTTCTCGGTCTATTCCCTGAGGACCTTAAAAGAGCATACTATAGGGATACTGCCATATCAATGATCATGGCAGCACAATTCACAATAACTAGACTTTGGAATCAACCCAGATGCCCTTCAATAGATGAATGGATTAAAAAACTGTGGCATTTATACACAATGGAGTATTACGCAGCACTAAAAAATGACAAAATCATGGATTTTGCAGGGAAATGGATGGCATTAGAGCAGATTATGCTAAGTGAAGCTAGCCAATCCTTAAAAAACAAATGCCAAATGTCTTCCTTGATATAAAGAGAGCAACTAAGATCAGAACAGGGAAGAAAAGCATGAGGAAAAGATTAACATTAAACAGAGACGAGTGGGGGGAGAGAAAGGGAGAGAGAAGGGAAACTATGGAAATGGAAGGAGACCCTCATTGTTACACAAAATTACATATAAGAGTTTGTGAGGGGAAAGGGGGAAAAAAAAAAAAACAAGGGAGAGAATTAAACAACAGCAGATGGGGTAGAGAGGGAAGATGAGAGGGAAGGGGAGGGGGGATAGTAGGGGATAGGAAAGGTAGCAGAATACAACAGTCACTAATATGGTATTATGTAAAAATGTGGATGTGTAACCGATGTGATTCTGCAACTTGTATTTGGGGTAAAAAATGGGAGTTCATAACCCACTTGAATCAAATGTATGGAAGATGATATGTCATAAGCTGTGTAATGTTTTGAACAACCAATAAAAAAAAAAAAAAAAAAAAAAAAAAAAAAAAAAAAAGAATGGAATCCTGTCATTTGCAGGAAAATGGATGGAACTGAAGATCATTAGTGAAACAAGACAGGCACAGAAAGACAAACACTATATGTTCTCACTCATTTATGGAAACTAGTAAGTCAACTCTGTAGAAGGATGGGATGGAATAGTGGCCACTAGAGACAGAAAAAGGTGGGAGGAGACACCGAGAAATTTAATAATGAGGAGTCATTCCTCGGTTCTTTGTAAGCCCAGCAGGGAAACTATTGGGCAAAATAAGCTCTGATGTAAAAAAAAGAAGAATACAAGATTCCCAACAAATAAAAAATAAACAATAGTTGAAAAGGTGAAATGCTTATCACCTTGATTTGATTAACACCCATTGTATACAAGTATTGAATTGCCATAATGTCCCCCATAAAGATGTACACATTTTTGTAAAAAAAAAAAGAAATATGTCACTTTTTCAGGGACATTTTGTTGGCCGCATTCAGGAAAAAATGTTCTCTGGCAATAGTCCAGTGTTCCAGCCCAAGTGTTTGACATGAGAGGCTCCTTTGCCAAGGTCACGCCTCTGGTTCCCATATGGAATGAGAAGAACCTGGTTCCAGGACCACAAGCTGGCTGGCTGGGGTGGGCCAATTGGAACAGAAGTCTGAACTTTTGGTGTCGACAGGGAACAATATGAATTGAGTGTGGCTGACTCAGCAGCATAGCTATGACTTTGGAAAAAAACAACTTCAAACTCAACATTCTACCAACGTAGGAATCACAGTTTATAATCTTAGGTCCATGAATACAGGGCTTTTGGGAGTCTGTAAATCTCCTGAATCTGTGAAATAAATGTGTGCACGCATCTGAGTGAGGCAGGGGTGTGCGTGTGTGAGAGAGAGAGTTATGTTTTTGTAGACAGTTAACTTAATACCAGGTCTATATCAAGAGTATATTGGAATGAATTTAATGTGGAGAGTGGATTCCATTGCTGAATGGAAGAGTGGAGGGACCAACAGTGTATAGTGAGGCCACAGCTCACCAAACAGAAGCTACTGGAAACCAGTGTCACTTGAGGAGGACATCCTGGAGCCCAGACAGGACTGTCTGCTGGGACCAGGGACCTGGTGGTAAAGATACCTGGAGGTAGCAGAGAAGCATATTAAAAATTTACTTTTGGTTACCTGAAATTCAAATTCAACTGTGCATCTTTTATTTTTATTTATCAGATTTGGCAAGCCTCGATGTCTAAGGATTAAACAACACAAACAAGTTTACCTAATTTATATCAAACAAAGTACCCCTAAAAATATAAGATATGCATTCTTATGAAGTATACTTAGAAAATTTACTAAATTGACTTAATGTTCAGGTATAAAACAAATCTCAGCAGATTAGAAGTAATAGAAATTATACCCACTATATTAGCTGACAATAGGAAAAAATAACAAAAACTTTCAACTGGAAATTAAACAAAAAGATTCTAAGTAACCCATTTTGAAAATCAGAAATTATTCAACCCAAATTATGATAAGAACTGTGACATCAAAACTTGTGAGACATAGATAAAAATCATTCTTAGAGGGAAATTTTATCACCTTGATTGTATATGTTATAGAAGAAGAAAGTGGGATTTCAGTGTTCCACAGAGGCAGCTCAAGACATTAAACAAAGAACAGTAAATTAAGGCTAAAAATATGGAATAAAGGAAATTAATAAATAGAAATTCATGAAATAGAGGACAAGCCTACAATGGAATCAACAAAGACAAATATTGGTCCTTTGAAAAGGTTAATTAGATTGATATTCCTCTATGTGGTTTTAAAATGTGTCCACACATTCTTTAATAATCCTCTCAAAGATGGAGCCCAATTCCACTCACCTTGACTGTAGGCTGTACTTGGTAATGATCTTCTAATGAAACAGATAAGTAGAACTGATGATGTGGGACTTCAAGACCAGATCATAAAAGGCATTGAAGTTTCTTTTTTTGCTCTCTGCTCTCTGTTATGGCTGAGATCTTGAAAGTTCCCCAAAGGCCATGTGTTAAAGGCTTGGTCATCTTCTTACCACCCAAGAAGGGAGAGAGAGGGACCTCTAGTAGGTGTGGCCTAGTGAAAGGAAGTGAGGTCACCAGGGGTGTGCCCTTGAAGGGGATACTGGGACTCTGGCTACTTTCTCTGCTTTCTGGCTACAATGAGGTGAGCAGTTTCTTTCAGCATGTGCTTCTCCTTAATATACTGTCTTGTCACAAGCCCAAGTACAGAGGGACTGGAACCTCTGAAACCATGAGCCAAAATAAATCTTTTCTCCCTTTAAGCTGATTTTCTCAAGTATTTTGTCACAGCAACGTAGAGCTGACTAGCTGGATCCTTTACTGTCAGGAACATCCTTTACTGTCATGTGGTTGCCTCTAGTAGTTGCCACCAAACTGCCCCAGCTTACCTGGTATGTGGATGAGCTGCTCTGGAAGCTGATCCTTTGACTCTGGTCAAGCCTTCCCTTGACTGCAGCCTCAGATGATACCTTGATGCAACCTCCTGAGAGACCCTGAGTCAGAACACCTAGCTAATTCAATTCCAGAATTCATCCCCCACACGCAGAAACTCTGCAAGGTGATACATACATATTTTCTTAAGCCCCTGATTATCAGGACAATTCATGATGGAGCAAGTGATAACTAATAGAACCACCCTCACCCAAAGAAAAGTTGATCAAGAAAGAGGGAGAGATGACACAAAACCAACAAGGGGAGTAAAAAGGGGGTTATCACAAGAGACCTTAGGTATGATTTTTTTAATTATGAGAGATTTCTTAAAAGAATTTATGATAATAAATTAAAAATTAGAAAATATCTAGTAAAGCACAAGTCACCAAAACTGACCCAAAAGAAATACAAGACTTCACAGAAAGAAAATTACAAGCCCACTTCCAAAGAATTCCCACCTGTTTATGAGGCCAGGAAAAATGTGATAGAAAACCTGAGAAAGACATTGCAAAGCTCAAAAATAAGCCAGTTTCTTTATGAATATAGTTGCAATAAGCCTAAATAAAATATAGCAGCCTAAATCCAATGGCACATATAAAGAATATTTTTTATTCCAGTGATGCATGGTGGGTTTGACATTCAGAAAATCAATCAATTATTACAATTGATTGATTTAATAGATTAAAGAGAAAATGTGATATGATCATTTCAATATGTGCAGAAAAGACATATGATGAAATTTGATGTTTAGAACAAAAGCGCATTTAGAAAACTAGGAACTGAAGGGAACTTCCTTATCTGATAAAAAGTTATCCATAAAAAACCTGCAGTCAAGAGATTTAGTGGATTTCTCCCCTTGGGTTGGGAACCCATGAGTCGCCTGCTACCACTGCTATTATACAACCCTGCCCTGAAGGTTCTAAATAGTCACTAAAGGGAGAAAATAAAGGAATGACCATGGAAGGGAGCAAGATGACCATGCTCAGATTAGGAAAACCTAAAGAACACCCCGACTTCTTACTAGAATCATCAGCACTCTTGGCTTAGCACACAAGCTCCCCAGTCTGTATCCGGGACTTCGACTCCCATAGCTGCTTCTCTCTGGAAACCTGAGGTCACCAGGGTGAGGAGGAAAAGTGGATGGCCCGCTGCCCGGCTCTGCAGGCTTTTTGCTCAGATGGGACCTACATCGCCTGCAGCCACATTCATTGGCCAAAGCATGTCACATAACCACTACTGAGTACAACAGGAAGGGGGGTGTTTCATCCTCCTGCAGAGGAGCCACCTTAAAGAGGAAGCTGGGCTATCCAGCAAGCCATGAGATGGGGAAGGAAGCCAGCACCCAGCACATGGAGGAAGGAACCGGCCACGGTTGCAGGAGTGGGAGACTAGGATTTGGGAAGCAAAGTGGTCAAGGAAAACTTCCCAGGGCAGAGTTGCCCAAAGAACAGTCTTCATTTTTAAATGTTATTTACTTTGCTCTAAAGTGAATTCCCCCTACTTCCTGAATATTTGATAGTCTACCACACACAAAAATTCTTTGTGCAAATTTTTGTTGGAAATCAGAAAAAGATGATGCTGTTGGTTGCATATGGTTTGAGTATGTTCTCCACAGAGTCATGTGTTGGAAGCTTGGTTCCCAATGTGGTGGTGTTGGGAGATGGTGGTACCTTGAAGGGTGGGGCCTATTAGAAAATAATTAGGTCATGTGGAATTACTTCCCTATTATGATGTAACAAAAAGGCTCTCACTAAAGCAGAAGAGAGGTTGGTGCCATGCTCTTGGACCTCCAAACTGTGAGCTAAATAAACCTTTTTTTTTTTCCATATGAAGAATCTAGCCTCAGGTATTTTCATATAGCAACAGAACATGAACTAAAAAAATGATGAATTTCCTATCTCGGTTCATGCAGAGCAGGCAAAAGGCTTTCATGGGAGGTAAGAAGCTCATGAGAACAAAATTTCAGCAAAAGTAACAAACTACAGCCAGAAGTAACTCTAAGAATTGATGCCCCTGGGAATGTTCAGAAACCTGGAGAAAGGCATTGAATTCCCACTGACGTAGGAGAAGAACTTGAAGCTAATTATCTCTAAATCTCAGCATTCTCAGCTAAGCTCTAGGTTGCACGGTATGACAAGCATGTATTTTTTAAAATTGGAAACTAATTAGCAATATTATGGTTGTTTTAAAAACTCCAGCCATGTCGGCCAGTGAGGAGGTAGCTGAAGTAAGACTGAAACTCAATAGTGTGTTCTGCTTAGCTCGTCTTAGGTTTGGCATGAATTTTCTGTAGAGAATTATCACAATTATTTTGGCTATCACACAAAGAACTCAAACAACAAAACAAGAAATATACAAGTGGAAATACATCAAACTAAAATGTTTTTGCACAACATCATAAGCAATTGAAAAAACAGCCTATTGGGCTGGGGATATGGCTCAAGCAGTAGCGCGCTCACCTGGCATGCACGGGGCACTGGGTTTGATCCTCAGCACCACATACAAATAAAATAGAGATGTTGTGTCCACCAAAAACTAAAAAATAAATATTAAAAAATTCTCTCTCTCTCTCTTTAAAAAAAACAGTCTATGGACTAGAAAAATATATGTGAATCATATATCTAATAAGGGATTAATATCCAAAACATAAGTCCTACAACTCAATAACAAGAAAATAACCTGATTTTAAATGGGCAAAGCCTAAACAGACATGTCTCCAAAGAATATATAAAAATGACTACTCTGTACATGAAAAGGAACTTGGTGTCATTAAACTGTGGGGAAATACAGATCAAAATACAGATGTGGGGAAATGACATCTCTGAATGAGATGTCACCTCATACCTGTGAGAATGGCTGTCATATAAAAGACAAGAGATTGCATGTTGTCAAGGGTGCAGAGAAAAGGCAACCCTTGTACACTGTTGTCGAGGGTGTTAATTGGTGCCACCATTATGGAAAGCACTAATGGAGTGTCCTCAAAAAATTAAAGATAGAACTACCAAGTGATCTAGAAATCCAGCCTCTTGGTATAGACCCAAAGGAAAGGAAATATGTACTGCATCTGTTCTCCATGTTCACTGCTGCATCACACAGAGCCAAGACACAGAGACAACCTAAGTGTCCACTGATGGGGGAATAGAGAGAGAAATTCTGGGATACACACACACACACACACAATATGTAACATATATGATAATTTTAATAGATTACATTATCATATAGATTGTAGTTTATATTCACTATATAACATAATTCTGTGATATAATATACATATATATACTTGCACAGTACATCAGTAGAATATTATTTAGCTTTTAAAAAGGAGATCCTACCATTTGTGACAACATGGATGAAGGTGGGGGACATGCCAAGTGAAATAAACAAGACACAGAAAGAAAAACACTGCATGATCTCATTTATATGTAGAATCCAAAAAAGTGTAATGCCTAGAAACAGAAAGCAGAACACTAGATGAGAAGGAGAAAGGGTGTGGGAAGATTCGATCAAAGAGGTATAAGTTGTAGTTACAAAAAATGAGATCCAATGAACAGGACAAGGACCATAGTTAATAATATTTGTATCTGTACTAGAAATTTGCCCACAAAGTAGATTTCAGGTGCTCTTAATCATAGACACACACAAAAGTAACTATGTAAATAGATGGACACATTAATTTTCTTGACTATAGTAGTGATAATGTATGTTTCAAAACATCGTGTTGTACAGAGGCACAGTGGTACACACCTGTATTCTCAGCAACTTGGGAGGCTGAGGCAGAAGGATCATGATTTTGAGATGGGCTTCCGCAATTTAGCAAGACTCTCTCTCTCTCTCTCTCTCTCTCTCTCTCTCTCTCTCTCTATATATATATATATATATATATATATATATATATAAACAAAATCATGTTGTATGTATCTTAAATATTTTCAATAAAAATTAAAAACAGAATCATTAAAGAAACTTCATCCATATGTAATGCAAAGGCTGTGTAGTGGAAATTTTTTAGCTAATAAAGGAAAACAGAGTTAATAAATGTTATTCATAATTATCTCTACTGTTTCTCATAAAACTGTATCACTTCTCTAAGGCATAAATATGAGGGTTTGATCTTAAATGCAAGCAATTCTTTAAACATAGGGATCTAGGTAAAGAATCAGTCCAGAGTCAACTTGTCTGATTGTATCACCCCTAAAACAAGAGATTATATTAGTTCCATTATGTCAACCTTCAAGGCAGCAGCAAGAATTTTATGCCAGTGTAAATTGAAATGTAACACTTAAAATGTGTTTAAAAATAGAAAGGCAATCCAAATGAGAATGCACAGATTTGACACAAATTCTCAGCAATCTAGAGTTTATGTTTATTTTAGCTATGAGAAATCAGGCCAACCAATCTCAAAATGAAACTTTAGAAATTAAATTTTGTATGTGGCCAGTAAGATCAGCCACTCAGTGAATTTGATGATTCACCACATGTCATGTGCCGGCCATGAGTCTGACATCACATGTCTGTGCACACCCTACTTTGTACAGCCATGGAGCAAGGAATCACACCAAGTTATCAGGTAACAGCATTCAGTCCATGTGTTTTGGGTTTCCTCCACAAAAGACCTTAAATTGAGGGTTTGAGTGCATCATCTACATAGGAGGTGTTTCCAGGAAATGTCAGTAAGAGAATCAGAAAGTGAGAAGGGAGAAAAGCATCCTATAATGGATGTGTTCTCAAGCAAAAGTTACAGTGGCTGTCTACAGTTTAATCCTGATGAAGAACCACAGGAGCCAGTGTAGGTTACTCATGTCAGTTACCCCCAACAAAGGGGCAAGGGAGCGCTGCCTTCCATCATTAGCTAAGGGCTCCTGGAGGCAGATGCTAATTCCCCAGGACTTTTGGCCTGCCACAGGCTCTGCCACCAGCTAAAGGTGGTGGTGCAGAAAGTTGCAGATGCTGCAGATGAAAACCAGCCACAGCAGACCACAGCAGCAAAAGCTGAAGAGACACAGCTGAGCTCTGAGCCTCTGCTCCTACCTTATTTCCCACCTTCCCAACAGGACACATTTTGTGTGTTTCTTACTGACTTCTATACAGGACACATTTTACTGTTTCTTACTGACTTCTATACAGATTTTGATGAAGGACAAGAAACCTTACCTACAGGGTCTCTTGCTCCCCTAGTTTATGTCTTTTGTCCTTTGTTCTTCATTATCTTGTTCCAAACACTAACACTTAGTGTTTTCCCACCACTAGGTCTGACCAGGTTGAGACAAAACAACTAGGATAAGAACCCAAAGTGATCCAGGTGTCTTTGATCCTGATCCATAATGAATAAGATGGCTGCATAAATTAGGCCCATGGTAGGACACAGCTATGAGCCCATCAGCTGCTTGATTCTGCCCGCATGGTCTCCACCCTTATTCTGAGATACTCACTACCCTCGTCTGCTCTCTAGCAAAGCTTCACCAGGGACCTAAAGATGCGAATGCAGCCTGGGTTGAACCAAGCCCTGCTCAGAATAGCAAGCATCTGAGAGAACTGCCTGGCACTGTCTTCCCAGCAGGGGCAGCTGCGGCTTTGCCCGCCACACCACTCCCTAATTACCTCCGTGCAGCACAGAAGCTAGAAAGCCCCAGTCATTAACTTTTATGGAGGACATTTGCCAGGAGGCTGCCCGTGTCCCGCCCTGCTCTTCAGAGCCGGCAGGTGATCCGCCCTGAGCCTGCAAAGAGTTTGAGAAGTTAAAGGGGGCCACAATCAGACTAAGATGGTGATCCTCGACTGGGGGTCATTTTGTCACACACAGCCCACCCCCCACCCCAGCTCCCAGAGATATGTGGGCAATATCTGGAGAAATTTTTGGTGATCGCAAATGGTGTGTGGGGATGCTACTGGTATCTCATGGACAAGGGCCAGGGATGCTGCTAAACATCCTACAGTGCACAGATTGGCCTCGCAACAAAGAAGTGTTTGGCTCAAACTGCCTATAGTGATGAGATTAAACAATGCTTGTCTAAGGAAATGTTTCTGCTGGAAAAAGAGTAGCCTGGACCCTTACACTGCCCCATCCCGGAACTCTGGTTTTACTCAACCCTGACTCTGTACCTCACAGACTGCTGTTTTGCTAGTGAAGCTCTGACCCACTCTCCAAGCCTGTTAATAGTCTCAGAATCTCTTCTCCACTCACCAAATCCTTTGCTTGTTCCTAGTTGCAGAATTTTCTTCTCAATGTCCCCTCCCCAATCTCAGATTACATTTCAAAATCCCTGCCTTTTTATATTCTATACCCAGAATTTCTCTACCCCTTGAGCTTTCTTAGCTGCAGGCATGAGCTCATCATCCCCAGAACCATCTTTACTTTTCCTTGGACCTGGGAGCATAGTGGCTTCTAAGGAGCCTCCCCAGCTCTGAAGCAGCAGCTCAGAGTCAATCATTACTATGTAGCAGACATACACAAAGCTGCATTGAGCTGTACCCCCAAGTGCCTGACTAAAAGCAATGGCTGTCTGTCCCCATCTCTGGCACCAATGCCCCCTATAATGGTAAGACTGGGGCTTCCTGTGCACTGGCTGAGTAGACAGAGATGTTCCCTAAAAGAGCAGTTCCCCCAGCCCAGTGTGTTGGCTTGTGACCAGGGGCTAGGGTGAACCATTTGTCCTGGTTGGTACTGAAAGTTCTGACACTGGAAATTCAGGGACAGCTGGCTTGGGGCCATCCAGGTCTTACAACTGAAAGTCCTACATCCTAGGAACGTCTCTGGGATGATTGTCCGAGCTACCTGAGGTGATCTAGCTGGGAGCACCTGGCTGAAGTAGAGCAGAGCTGAGCTGCGGCTTTCACTGGCCTTAAGCCAGGAGCATGGTTTCCCATGATGCTTCATCACCGCTTCCTGGGTTGAAGTCTGGAGGTATGTCTCGGAAACCCAGACTCCATGTTTTCATGGCTCATAGCTCAGTTCACCAGATGTCCAGTGCAATCACTCTTCTTTGGGACAGAAGAGAATAGGCCACAGTCCCCACCCTGGAGGACCTCTGGCCTTTGACTGTGTGTGAAAAGATAAACAACACAATGTAGCAAGTACTGACTATGACGGGGGTTGGGGAGCAATCAGTGAAGGCTTCCTGAAGGAGGCAGTACCTAAGGACAGAGGCTTAGAGAACAAAGAAGGTCTGCCAGGCAAAAAAGGAGATTTGGGGAAAATTTCCAGATCAAGAAAATAAATACACTGAAAAGCCTTGGCAATACTTACAGACTAAGGGGGAGTTGAGAGAAATGTGATTGCCTTTGATCATTAAATGAAAGTACTTCTTTATACTTATAATGTCAGGCTATAATTTTTCAAAATGGATCTACATCTATCTCCCTATTTTTCATTGTTATGACCTCTACAAGAGGGTGACAAGACAGAAGCTATTTTTCCAATTTACATTTTGGGGAATCTGGTCCCAAAGAGTTAAGCAATTTATGCAAATCACAATCAGCTGAAGTCTCCAGACTTTGACCTTGAGGCAGGCTGCAGGAATACAGTGGGGACTGCCTAGGCTTTGATGGGAGACAGGTGTTGGTAGGATCCTAGATTCTTTACATATGAATTCCATGACTTTCAGAAAATCAGGGAGTCACAGATTTCTCACGTGCAATAGGGACAATAACACCTCCCAAGCAAGAACCATTGTGAGAATGAAATGGAATAAGCAATTTAAAGGACCTAGTAAGAAGTTGGCACTGGGTAGACCGTCGTGAAATGTTCTCTACAAATCTGGGCTCTTAATTATGAATATCAAAGAGTCAACTTGCTATTCAACTGAAGAGGCTTCCATTGTGCCGATCTTCCTTCTGTGACTCTGCTCCCTTGTATTTCTAACAATTTGATTCTCGGTGCGCTCAAATTAATTAAACAACCTTTCTTCAGGGATGAGAAAGCTGATGTGCTTTTGAGGGGATGCTAATTACACTTGATATCTCCTTTAATAACATGAGATTAAAAAGAGCTGGAAGTGAGATTTTTAAACATACGAGGCAGCCATGGTGACGGCGAGCTGATCAAGGATGGATCTACAAATTTGTTTACTGGGATTCTTTTCCTTGCTTGGTATTTTTATATGGATCTAAACCAAGAATTAGAAAAGTGACTTTAAATGGCGAGTAACTCCAGCTTTCTACTTTTCATTCCAAATAGCCAAGGAGAGTTGATTTACACAAGCTCCATTATCTTTGCTCTCCTCAAACCTGCTCATGGAGTTCACTGTCCTGGTGTTGGTTTTGCTCATCAGTATGGCTTCCACTTGGATTTATTTGTTTGTTGGTATTCCTCTTCTTTCCCTTTGTCTGCATGGAGGGAATAGCTCCGTTACTTGGGCAAGTTGGATTATAGGCAGCCAATGCCTCTTTCCTACCAATCATCAGAGGAGTGAGCACTCCAACCATTGATTCCAGGTCTACCTCCGCTGTTCCCTCTAATTAGCCATGGAAACAGCAGCATAAATGAGGAGGAGCCTGGGCTGCTCAGACAGTCTTCAGTTCAAATCCTGACTCTGCCTCTTATGACAATGACCCTGTTTCTACTTCCTGAGTCTCCCCCATCTCATCTCTATGATGCTAGTTTATAAGTCTGCTGGAAGATTAAAGACAGCAAAATATGTAAAGCACCTAGGCAGAGCCTGCATATAGCAGGAGTTAAATAAGATACTTCCTGCTTCTACGTGATCGCTGCCTCAAAACAGCCATGGCATTCAGGCCAAATTGGCTCGAATTTTGTAGGGTTTATTGTAAAGGCTATATGTAGATGAGACCCAAAGTGATTTTATTTAGTATCATTTGTTAAGTCATTATTCATGGATAAGACCTCCAAAATAACTCACTTTATTAGTTGATTTACTCCTTAGCCTCTACCATGAGCCTGCTGCCTACCAGGCACTAAAAGCACGTCTGAGATCAGGACATGGACAGCCTCTGCTTTCCTGGAGCTCATAAATAATGAGTGAATTTCCACCTTCAAAGCAGTCCAGATGGCTCCAAGAGGGGTGGTAAAGGGTGGGAACTGAGACTTGTTATTGCTGAGGAAAACAGCTATCATTTCTTGAAGGTGGTGTCACTCAAATCTTAGAAAAGCAAGCCCAAGGGGCCAAGAGCACAAAGAAACTCCATCAGGGAACTGTGCATATTTCCACTCAGGGCTACAGTAATCCCTGGGAGGCTGCCTGGTCAGACCAGGAAGAACATACTTTAAAGTATCTCCTAAGGATAAAAAGACAATAAAAGAATCCATTCCAGTCCTGGAAAGTTTTTCCCTAGCTCCATTACCACTATAATTAGGCTTCATGGGCAAAACCCTAAGATGGTTTCAATAAAAAGGCATATGGCACAGCAGCCCTTAAACCAGAAGCCTAAAACTGCCACAATGGCAGAGGTTGGTAAGTAGCTCCAGTCAGGCAGTCCTGTTCTCTGAGTCAGAACTGGGAAGTATTTTTGCACTACATGTTTTATGTAATTCTCAGAAAAAGAGAAGCAAGGTCACTCTGGCCTATGACTGAGGAGAGAAAATCCTTGGGGTCTAAGTCACAAGTCAGGATAGATACTTACTGCAGGAGCCTGAATGATGTCCATATGTCACAGCCAGGTCCACAGGGTGGAACTTGAGAAGGAAACACCAGGCACAACACAGCCCAGTGGCTCATGGGGTTCAACCAAACAATTAATATCCTGGGCTGAGGCCAGGGCAGAATCCTAGGCCATAGCTCCTGGTGCCTGCCACTCTGACAACAATCCCTCATCAGAGTACATATGATTGGCACTCCTGTATCTTACTTGAATATGTCAAAAAGGAAATTATTCAGTAAACTCTTGTATACATTTTAAATCACTCTGATTCTTCTTGTGCTGATTCACTTGTTTTCTCACAGACTTAAAGATCTTTTGAAACCAGAAATTTTAGATCTTATTGAACTAGAAATATCCCAAACCAGCTATATCCAACTAGTCATTCCAGGGCAGTGATTCTCAACTGGTGACAAGTGTGCCTTCCTCAACTCAGTGGTCCAGAGAGCTTCCTGAAGATATCTCAAGACACTTCAGTGATTGTGCTTGGGGTGAGCAGTGTTACTGGCAGGGATGGTATTAAATATCTCACTGTGCATAAAACAGTCTTATACTTTAGAGAACCATTCTGCCCCAAATGTCAATTTCACTGAAGAGGAGTTGCCTTGCCCCTAACATTTGCAGAGTCCAAAATCAGCATAAAATGGAGGTCCTTTGGCTCACACATCTTCCACCACAGCCCCAGGCTCCTTCTTGCACTGAGATAGGCCTTGCACACATGTGTGGACAGTCGTGTTCACACTATCATAAACCCAGTGGTACAGAGACCAGGAAGAGACCTAGAGAAGAATTATACATACCCCAGATGCAGACATGGGAGCCATTTGAGCAAGGAATTCTGGGACCATGAACACTTGGACCATGATTTAGGAGATAGGCTCCATTTCATTGCCCCTTAGAGAGAGGTACAGCCACTGGGGAGTCATTACTCTAAAGCTTGGGGCCTAGACTCTTGGGTCAGACTCAGATTATAGAGCAGCATCTAAGCAGAGGTAAACCATGAGTCTTTGCCACATCACATACTGGGTATGGGTACTGGAGGAGGTCAAGAATAAGGGGACCAGAGTTAGGAACCAAACATGATTATAAAAAGACTTTGCATATGTATTTATCCCTGGTTCACTCTCTCAGTTCTTTGGATCCCGAAATGCAAGGGAATCTCAAGCTTTAGAAGAAGGCAGGGTCCTGAGAGGAGAGAACACAGAATGAGAAGAGCAATATAAGAAGTAGAATGAAAACAGCCTCACAAAATTCTTAACGGTTTACCAATTGTTGTTTTTGTTTTGATTCTTATAACTCTGAGATTTCAAATCCTATCACTAATTTTTCACTTCATAGTTATATTTTGGGAAATGACCCTGTTAAATACTGAGTCCAAGTTCAGCAAGTGGATGGCAGAGTTGACCACTCAGCCCTCCCTGTCATGTGATGTTCAATATTGACATATCCTGGCATTCTACACCTGGAAGTCCTTCAAATCACGTGATTTAGTTAGCTCTGCATCGCCGTCCCCAAAAGATCTGACAAAAAAAAAAATTCAAGGGGGAAATATTTATTTTGGATCATGGTTTCAGAGGTTCAAATATGTATTTGGATCATGGTTGGCTGACTCCCCTTGCCTAGGCCCTAAGCTTTAGAGTAATGACTCCCCAGCTCTGGGGCTGAGGTGAGGTAGAATATCATGGGGGAAGGGCATGGTAGAGAAAAGCTGCCCAGAACATGGCAGCCAGAAAGCAGAGATAGAGCTCCATTCACAATGGATAAAATATAAACTCCAAAGTCACAACCCCAGTGACTTACCTCCTCCACCCACACAGTACTTGCCTACAGTTGCCACTCAATTAATCCATATCAGTGGATTAATCCACAGATTAGATTACAATTCTCATAATCTAATCATTTTACCTCTGAACTTCCTCACATTTTCTCACATATCAGCCTTTCTGAAACACCCCATATCTAAATCATAACATTCTAACCCCTGCCCCCCAAAAAGCTCGTGTGCATCTCACAGTGGAAAATATATTTAGTCCACTTGCAAGAATCCTAATATCTTCTTAGACTCCAGGCAAACTCCTAGATGATTTCCCCCGTAAAGGACAAAAGCAATATATCCAATATATAATGGCACAGAGTCGATATTTCCATTCCACAAGGAAAAAATATAAAGAAGGGATGGAATCAAAGCAAAATCAAAATCCAGCTGGGCAAACAAGTTCTATAGATCCATGTGCAGCATCTGGGGTATGTGGCATTGTGATGTTCTCTCCAAAGGGCTTGAACAGCTCCATCCCTATGGCCTTGCTGGTTACATCCAACATGGCTCTCTCATGGCTTATCTGCTTGATTCATGAAGTTTCCTCAGCAAATATTATACAGTACTGGCATCTCTTAATCTTAGGAGTCTTCACTGGAGCTTTGACTTCCTTCTCACATCTTTATGCATCACCCTCTCAAGTGCTGCCTTCAGGGATTCCAAGCCTTGTTATACTTTGTCTGGCCCCCCAGGCCCTCCTTTGAAATTTTAGTGGAAACATCCATGACCCCATAGCTCCAGCATCCTGTGTTCCTATAGAAACAGTACCACATGGCCGATGCCAAGGTCTGACACATCTCAAGCAGTACCCAAGCCTACTGAGACCACAGCTGTAGCAGTCTCTGAGTGCCTGGGTGACTGAGCACAGTAAAACAACTTCCTAAGCCCCCTTGTGCAAAAATGATGGCCCCATCTTCTCTTCTCAATGGAACTTTTACTTTTACATCCTAGAAGTCTGAGATGGATGTGGACTTGCCAATTTCTGAGACACCCTCCAGCAATTTAGCCTATTGTTTCTTAGCATCACTTTCATGGCTATAGCTCTTTAACACCTTCCTTAGCCCCGGTTTTCTTGCACTTTTCTGGCCAAACGGAAAGTTTTTCAAATCTTTCTGCTCTGCTTTCTGCTCTTGATTATCAGGGTAAATGTAGCTAATGGCCACCAGCAATATCCATGCTACTGCCTGAATATTGTTCTGCCTTGAAATGATCTCCACCAGATTAATTAATATACCACCTTTATATTCATTTTCACAGAAAGTCTCAGAACATGGGTAAAATGCAGGCAACTTCTTTGCCAGAATGTAACATGAATGGCCTGTAGCCCAATTTCCAATACAGTCCTCTTTTTCCTCTGAAACTTCATGAGCCCAGTCTTTACTGTCTGCAGTCCTAACAGCATTCTGCTCTCTGAGCCCCTACTAGAATAGCCTGTTAAATGTCACTTACAAAAAAGTAGAGCTTTTTTTTTTTTTTGAAAAACTGAAGTTTTTCCAGCTTGCATCTCCAAACTTTTAAAAATTCCTTCCCCGACAATCCAGCTCCAAAGACTTCTGAACCATATGGCCAAGTTTGTCATAGAAATGATGCAATTCTCAGTATCAATTTCTGTTTTAGTTAGCTTTTGTGTTGCTGTGACCTAAAGATCTGACAAAAACAATAGAAGGAGGAAAAGTTTACTTTGGCTTATGGTTTCAGAGGTTTAGTCCATGGCTGGCCAATTCCATAGCTCTGGGCCAAAGGTGAATCAGAACATCATGACAGAAGGATATGCCAGAGGATAAAAGCTCAGGACATGATAGCCAGTAAGCAGAAAGAGAGCTCCACTCACGATGGATAAAAATATAAACCCCAAAGTCACATCCCCAGTGACTTACTTGCTCCAGCCACACCCTTCCTATCTCAGTCACCACCCAGTTAGTCCTTATCAGAGGACCATCCACTGATTAGATCACAGTTCTTATAATTGAATCATTTTACCTCTGAGCATTTTCACATTGTCTCGCGCAAGTTTTTTGGTAGTCACCTCATATCTAAGCCATAACATCTACACTCCCCATTCCCCATCACTCTTATTTCAGGTTCTCATCATCTCTCACATGAACCATAGCAACTATGCCTTAATTGGTCCCCTGATCCCAGACACCTCCATTCCATTCTCCACATAGGCTGCCAGACAACCCTTCTTGTAATATATTTCCAGACATGTCACTCCAAAGCTCAGTGACTTTACCTTCCCACAATCACTGCCCAAACTCCTGTCCATATCACTTTATAGTTTCTGCTCCAATCCCAAGTCCCAGTGTTCATGCTCAGATCCTCCAGCCAAAGAGAGTCTCCCAGGTTTATTTCCCAGAACATAAAGTTGTGTTGGATCTACAAGTTCTCCAACAGTCACTGAAATCCAAAGCCTTTGATGCCCTGGACGTTTTGTGTTCTCCTAGCCCAATGATAGTTTCAGGGGAATGGATAACAGAAGCACTCTCATCATATCCTAGAGGGACTTAAAGAACGCCTTCAGGGACAAAGGCTAGAGGAGAGGTTAGTAGTCAACATGGAGATGTGCTGCTCATCTCTTCCTTCCAGGAAGGATCTGCTAGCTGTAAGAGGTGTGCACACAGCCTGCACTTTCAGCTCCTTCAGGTTCTTTCTCCACTGCAGATCCCTCTTTTTCTAAGATGCCCTTCTCTGTGGAGCTCTCACCTAGTCACTAAGAGAGGTGGAAGAATAAACCCTAAAGTCCTGGCTCAAGAGGATGCAAGTATGGTGATCGCCATTTATTCTAGAGAACACAAGATTGGCAAAAAAAATATTGAACCTACATTGCAATTCCATAATTTCTTCTCCCTTTCTGTCCCATTTAACTGGAACACACAGCAGATTAGATTCCATAGAAAGACCCAGGAAACATGTCATTGACGGGACTCATAAGGAATGTTCCCCCCGCTTACATTAAGTCCAGCAGGGCATCTCTGTAGTCCAGGGCTGGGGGCAGGAGAGGCTGTTTTAGAACTTGGATTGCTGGCTGCAGTGGGAATAGTAATAACCTGAAACAACAGGGGAAGGGAAGCTGAACTGCCAAAAGGCAAGGAATTACAATTATCATAATAACCAGCAAAGACAGAGTGGCAATTAAAGGACCATGGTCCATGATAGACTGTGGAGTCTCTGGGAATCAGACAGATGGATAGTAGATAAGGATACTGTCCAGCTTATAACAGCAGAAGAAATCAAGATTAGGTTACCAGTAAATTGATGAGCCAAATTTCAGACTGAGAACTCATTGTCTGAACATTTATTTTTCACAGTTCTGCAACATGTGAAGTCCAAGATGCAGGCTCCAACAGATTCAGTGACTGGTAAGGGTCTACTCTCCTGGTTCACAGATGGCAGCTTCTTGCTGGGTTCACATGATAGGAGGGGTTCTCTGGGACTTTTTTTTTTTTATAAGAGCTCTAATCCCATTAATGCGGGCTCTACTCTCATAAGCTAATCTCCTTCCAAATGTCCCACCTTCTAAATCAAGTTTGAGTTAAATTTCAATATAATGAATTTTGCAGGGAGTACAAACAGCCATCCTATAATAGCCACTGAAAAGCTATATACAGGTAGGAGGCCTAAGGAAAGTCAAGAGACTTGCCCCTCCTTCTCCCTCTTGTAAGAATGATAATTGCAGAGGCTGAGACATATCAAAGAATGAACTCAAATATTTTATGGGGGGAGGCCACAGCTGGGCTGATGCCATTTCTTTTGCTCCCATCAAAGTTCTGGAAATCGCTGGCACTAGTGAGGAATGAGTAAGGATTAGGTGCCTGTGAACTGTGTGGAGCTGGATGAACCAAGAGAGCCAAACACAAGAGCACCCCTATCTCCTGCCATCAACTGGAGTTGGCTTTTTTCTCTGCACCTGTGTTGTCTCCCCAAGCCTGGTCTAAAACAGTGGCATATGGTACACACCTCTGCCCACTCTGGATACCCCTCTCCCTTTGATGCAGAAACATTTGTGCAAAAGCTCATCTATTCCAGCCTTGAAGGGTGAATCAATCAATCCAATGAACTAAGAAATCAACTAATTTCACTCTTTTTCATTTCTTAGTTCCCACTCAATAGCTGTGGCTTGGCTCTAATCAAGAAGCAATCTAAGAGCTTCCTTCATGTGTCTTTAGCCAAAACTGCCACAAGTTTCTGGAAATCATTTGTGGGAAAAAAAAAAAAATGACTGTACTGGCGATGCATACATTTTCCTATTTTTCCCCAGATTCCTAATATTGATAATATTAATTATAATATTTGCTTAACTTCTGTTTGCTAGTTTGTAATTTACCAAAATTGTTACAATCATCCTTTAACTTCCCAGTTCCTTCACAGAATGGGAGAAAATTGCCCTCCTTTAAAGATCTAGAAGCTCACAGAGTTTAAGGAACTCTCTCAAGCTCACAAAGCTAAGATGACAAAGCACAGCTAACTTCACCATAGCCAGAGAAGAGGAAAGAGGAATGTCACGGTCCCAGCACTAGCCTAGCTCCCAGAGAATCTGTTTGTAAGATTTTCTTTCCTTCCTTTTTTCTTTCTTCCTCCTCTTCCTCCTCCTCCTCTCCCTTCCCTTCCCTTCTCTTCTCTTCTCTTCCCTCTCTTTCTCTCTCCCTCCCTCGCTCCCTCCCTCCGGTGATTAAATCTAGGAGCCCTCTACCACTGAGCTACGTCCTACCCGTTTTTATTTTTTATTTTGAGACAGGGCCTCACTAAACCACTGAGCCTGGCCTCAAACTTGGGGTCCTCCGGTCTCAGCCTCTCTAATCTCTGAGATTACAGGTGTGTGCCACCATGCCTGGAAGGTTTGTTTGGTTTTTAACCTTGTCCCAAATGAAGAGTTAGCCACATCACATAGTTCTCTGGAAAGAGATACAAGAATCATGGAGCATTTTAGTTACATGCATGCTAGTGTTCAAAACCTGTTAATTGGCTGCATCTATAAATAAATGAGACGTTGTCAAGGTGGGCACGTGTCAGAATGTGAGAAGTATCATTCTCATGTGAGCACTCTCCAGAATTAAAGAAAAAAATCACTGGGTATCTCAAGCCAGCACTACCTTCTAGGAGCTAAAAAGGAGTTTGCTTGGAGTCCTGCAGCACCCTGGTGGCCCAGCCAGTTGGGATCCAGGGCAGTAGTTTCCTCACGAGCCCAGAGATGAGAGAGTGAAGGGGTTCTGTTTGCTGAACAGCAGCAATAGGTCAGGTTATACGTACCTTACAGTGTGCTTCATAACAGTTTCTAACAACCCTGCCTCCAAAGTCCCTATGCTTCCAAGATTATAGAAGCGGAAACTCAAAGAAGAAGGAGGCAGCTAAAGGTCACTGTCACAACTTCCTCCTCTGAAAACTCACCTTGAACTCTGCTGCCTGGCACACATTACTAAGGCCAAGTTCTGTCCTTCAGAGAAATTAGGTTTGTCAGTTAAAAATAAATAAAACTTCAAAATAAAATCAGAACTTCATGTAGAAGCCAACGAAATGTGTGCACATCCTACAAAAATACATATATTTAGTATAGATATCAAAACATAGCTGCTAAAGATAGTCTGTTAGAGTGAGAGCTGTAGTGTGATATTGCTATTCCCATGGACTACAAATAAAAATCCACAACTCAGTCTCCCTTAGAGCATGGAGGGAGCCCAGAGCCAGCTGGGCCAGGGAAGTCCCTGGGCCAGGACAGTGTGGGATTCCTTCGTGAGCCCTGCTCCCATGTCATCCCATCAGCCCACACTTCTAATTCTCACCCAAACACTCTTACATTTAAGTCTTAGTCTGTATTCATTATTTGCTCCAAATGCAAAATGTATCCTGGCTGGTTTTTTGTTGTTGTTGTTTTTTTTGGGTTTTTTTGTAAAGCACTGGAATAGCAACACAATGCTGTGGAGTGCATTCTCTATCCTTGAACAATGTTTTGCAGCTGTGTTCCCTGTTTTAATAGCCTGCTAAGCCAATGAGATTTTGCAGCCCCTTCCTAGGAAAGTCTTTTCTGTTTATGGTCAGCACTAAAATTGGTTCCCAAATTGCTCAGGCCAAGGCCTGCTGTTTTAGTCTGTTTTCTGCTGCTATAACAAAACACCTAAAACTAGATCATTTATAACAAATAGAAGTTTATTTTGCTCATGGTTTTGAAGGATGGGGAGTCTAAGAATACGGCACTGGCATTTGCTTGGCATCTAGCAAGGGACTCTTTGTGCATCATGACATGACACGGGGCATCAAATAGCAGGACAGAGCAAGCATGCTAGCTTGGGTCTCTCTTCCTCTTCTTATAAAGCCACTAGTGTCATCAGTGGAGATCCCTCATTAAATCCTAATTACCCCTTAAAGGTCTTATATTCAAAGACCATTAACATGAATTTGGGGTTTAAGTTTCCAACACATTAACTTTCTGGGGACAAATTCCACAGCACCTGTTTATGGAACACCATTAATCAATCTTCAAACCAGCATAGTCAGGACACTGAGGTTTAATCGTTTCATACCCATGACCTCTGGGTTACCATAGCAACCACTTTGTATTTCAATCCATCTGTTCCAGCGCCCATTTCCCCTAGTGACTGGGGGTTTAAGAACACCCATATTTGTATTCTCAGCACCAGCATAGAACAGATGCTCAAAGTTTGAGGAGTGAATGAGGAAGACTGGGTCCAGCTGACTCCTCACCAAAGGGGGATCACATTTCCACCTTTGGGTCTCATTTCCCAGCCCAGCGTGTGCTCAGGTAAACCAGAGGATACACACTCAAATGCCCACAGGGACCAGGAAGGTGCCCAATGACTAAGCACAGTTGAGATGAGGTGTTTTAGTCAGCTTTTTTTGCTGCTGTGACTAAAATACCCAACTAGAACAATTGTAGAGGAAGAAAAGTTTATTTGAGGACTCATGGTTTTGGAGGTCTCAGTCCATGGAGAGCTGGCTCCATTCCTCGGGGTTTGAGGTGAGGCTGAACATTGTGGTGAAGGGAATAGCACAACATGATGATCAGGAAGTAGAAAGAGACTCCATTGGTCAGGTAGCCGATATATATACCCCAAAGGCATGCCCCCAATGATCCACCTCTCCAGCCACACCTACCCACCTTCAGTTTCCACTTGGTTAGTCCCATCATGGGATCAACTCATAAGGAACGAATGTGACTCCATTTTTAAAAATAAATAAATAACAGCAGCTTCTACCTCAAGGCCCGTTCTAAGGAAGGGGGCGTGACCCTGGTCCTTGGAAAAACCCACAGAGCACTCCTAAGCACATACCCACCCTGCTGAGTTGTTTGTCTGTAAATAACAGGAGAGGTCTGAGGCACCAGGTGTCCCTGACTCAGGCTAGGTGAGGACCCATAGCAACTCCCCTAGCAAACTCCAATCAGCATGAGACAGGGAAAATACCTGGAACTCCAGATGATCCCCGAGTATTTTATGGTGGTTGATAACATGTTGGGAAACCATGTAGTTTAGCACATACATCCCCCATGGCCTAAACCAATCAGTTCAAATGAATCCCCCTATTGTACTAACCAATCACCCCTACCCAAATTGTTCCTGCCATTGAATGTGCTAATCAACGTTAAGAGTTGTTGTTTGATTTTCCCACGGTATGAAATGATTTGCTGTGTGATGTTGTGATGCATAGAGTATCCCCCAAAAATCTATAAAATCTCACTGAACAAAGGACCAGGACTCACTCCCTGGGTCAGCTGTGTTGGAACGGTTGTGAGTCCAGGCTCGAGCTTGCAATAAAGACTCTTGTGTGATTGCTTCGGATTCGGCTCCTGGAGGTCTATTGGGGTCCCACGAATCTGGCAAACACTTACTGATTATGTTAAGGCTCTCATCACCCAATCGTTTTTCCTTTAAAACTTCTTGCATTGTCTCACACATGAGCTTTTGGGGGACACCTGACATCCAAACTATAGCAGGTGGGATATAGAGAACAAGAGAGCACCTACCCATCTAAAGAGAATGACTCCTCAACTCTGATGATTTGGGGCACAGAGAACGTGGGCCCACTGTTGCTAGCTCATCTACTTTTTCAAGAGAATCTAGAAAATGTGATTCTTTTCTTTTTCTTTTTTTTTGGTTTTTGGTGGACACAACATCTTTATTTTATTTGTATGTGGTGCTGAGGATCGAACCTAGCGCCCCGAGCATGCCAGGCAAGCGCGATACCGCTTGAGCCACATCCCCAGCCCTAGAAAATGTGATTCTTATGCCAATTTTCTCGGTATAGGTCAACAACATATGTCTATAACCCAAATACAACCCACTCCTCTGCTCTGTGATTCTTCCTGTTGATGCTCAGAGACTGGCAAACAGTTTGAGGGAGAAACACCTCAGGTGAGTTTCATTCTAGCATCAAGTGTGACTGGGCCTGGGACCGCTTCCTCTAAAGCACCACATTCTGAGTCTGCCTGCGCTCCCACAGAGTTGGTTCTGCTTTCAGAAGCAGAGATCCTGTGGGTTTCACACCCCTCTTTCTTATTCTCAAGGTCAATGAGTGGTTCCCAGTCACTGCTATATAGTTTCTAAGACCTGGGCTTCTATGCCCTTTAAAACTAGCTGCAGCCTTGCACTCTAGCGAGCTGCTCCCAAGCTGGTTCCCTGAGTTAGGTGCATATTGCATTAGAGCATAGGTCTTCTTTAAAAATCCTTAGTACCTTCATTCCAGTGATTGGTCTCTTGCTCAGTAGCAACTAACATCCTGGTTTGTATGTCAACCGAGAGCAACAGGAAGGAGAGGATGTGGATGCATGTTAGCAAGTGGGTGCTGGAAGGACCCCCGCTCCCTGTGCTCTGAAATACAAAATGTCTCTGCTATTAAAAGCACCAAGTAGACCTCTTTATCTTGGTAGCAGTCCCAGGGAATCAGAAGCCATCGATGTGTATCAGGACTTTAAATTGTTTTGTTAATATGCATTAAATTGTAATTATCTGCATTAAATTCATTAGCCATTGTATTATCTAATTACCCCCTGTTTGCTGAGATCTGAGAATTCACGAAGTTTTCCCTCCCGAGCAAAATCATTCTGTGTGAGCCACACCTCTGTGTCTATACTCCTGCCAGTTCTTTGAGGTGGCAGGTGTGCTGAGTCACAGCAGACCAGCCTTGAAAGTCGGGGAACTGACTCAGAATGGACAGGGAAGGGACGATGAGGGAAAGGAGGCCTGGGGCCCCAGAGACACTGGAGGGTGGGCTGTGTCACCCACTCTTGCCCACAGACACAGTCCGGCTGCAGGCTCTTCCTTCCCTGGAACTGTGACTCACAAAAGCCTGGCTGCTACTCCAGAGGCCTCACCTACCCAAGGACCTCAGGAGCCCAGTCTGCTGTCTGTGTTCTGTCACCATCGGAGGGTGGGGTGGGTCCTCTTAGAGTTTCCAATTCGCCTTTCTCCTTTTCAGCTGAAACTGTGGTGGGTCTGAAACAGGAGGGCTTATACCCATCAATGACACAGAATCACAGTGTGGGGACCTAGAGGACTTTGGGAGAACATTTAGAAAACTAACTCTGGGAGGTTCGGGAAGGCCCTGTGCACCATGAGATTGGGACATATTCCCAAAGTCTGGTTGGATGGGAGAAGGAGGCTCCTTATAGTTAGTAGCTCATTTCCTCATTCCTTTAATCAATAGATACACTTGAGTGCCTGCTCCATGCCAGGGTCTGTGCTTCTGTTCCTGGCGTCCTAGACCAGAGGCCTGATTGACTCTGGGGGTCCCCACAAACCAGGTCCAGCTACTCACCCAAGTACCAGCAGAACAGGTAATGGTGGAAAGCAGAAAAATAATTTTAATCTGTATTGAATCAGTACTGGGAAGGCAAAGTGAGATTCAGCCTCTCAGTCCTGTCTTCGGGTTGCTGACAGGAGCTTTAGGCTTAAATAGAAGAAGAATTAGGGCAGGGGAGAGTGATATGCATAATTAAGCAGCCTCTGTCAAACTGGTCTGATTGATTATTCTTTCAGTGTTTGTTCTTCGAGGTGGGGCTGAAAAAGTCCTTGTTGCTTGAGGGGGCAATTTCCACTTGTTGCTCAGGATTTTTACCTATTAGACCTGTGATCGTGGACGGGAAGATGACTGGAATTTTCTAGGCACCACTTCAGGGGTCTGATGTTGTCAAAGCTGAGAGTCAAACATCCCTGCAAATCTTGGCTCAAGCTTGAAGGGAGACAAGATAGTTTAGGTAAATTTAAGGCTAATAAGCCTTCTATTGCTAGTTTTTAGATGAATACCCCTTAATGGATCAACCTGCCTACATGTAGAGCTGAACAGGAAACTAACCCAAAGTCGAAGGCAGAGATGCCAAGCTTCATCCTGCCTTTAGTTTCCCACTGGGCACCTCCAGGCCTAAGTAAGGAATCACTGCTTGTAGAAAAAGGCAGCCTCTCTAAGTCCCTGTCACACTCCCAGTGAGAAGGAAAACAAGTTCATGCTTTCATGGAGTCTGCAGATCAGTATGGGAGACAGATGGCATTTAAAATAATTACAGAAATAAATACATAATTATCCACTTGCAAAAGGAAGAAAGACAGGGAGGAAGGAGGAGGATGAGCGAGAATGCAGAATGACATGAATACAATTGTGTTACGGTGGGGATCAGGAACAAAACTCTCCTGCACAGAAGGAACAAAAATTAATAAGCTAGACTCAGAGAGGAGGGCATACTCCCCAGGACAGAGGTACAAGGGGGGGTCCCTTGCTTTCTTCAATGCTCAAGGTAAGTGGATTTGAGAGTGTCAGCCAACTCACATGTGGAACTGAGATGATGGTCCACACTTTGCACAGAAGTGAATGCAGATTCCACCCAAAGGAACCAGAACCTGAATAATTTCTGATTTCAAGGCAGTGACATGAAAGGAAAAGCACATGCTTTGGAATCAGATGGATTTTGGGGTTAAATTTGAGCCTGGCATAGAAATGTTGTTATTTATTTGCTAGTATAAGGATTGTCATCAATGAATCACAGACTGACTGTCTTGAACAAAAGAAAGATATTTTCTCACAGTTCTGGAGGCTGCAAGTCCAAGACCAAGGTGTGTGGGGGGGTAGGGGGCTGGTTCTGTAATGCCACCTCTCTGTGTGCATTCTTGGCATCTCCTCCTCTTATGTGGACACCAGCCACAGTGGAATAGGGCCCACCCTGTGATCTCACTGCACCTTAATTACTCCCAAATACAATAACATTGGGGTTCAGGGCTTCAGTGTATGAATGTATGAATCTTGGGGAGACATGATCCAGTTTATAATAGTGTTCATTAAAAGTCCATTTCTTCCTTCACTTTTTCTCCCACTTGCAAAGGTAATAATAGAAGAAACTAGAGTCTTGACTTCCACAATCCTTTAAGAATTAGGGTGTTACCTAAGAATGTGCTACAGATGCAGGGTTATTTCTTCATAAGGCCTACAGTATTTCACTTTAAAATGGTCAAATAATATAGCTTGCAAGAATCCACTCCACACTGGACACTCAAAAAAATATAGAAGAAAAGGGGAGTTTGGATTTAGAAAATTACTCAGGAAAGCTTATGTCCCCATCTGCTCATTAAATTTTAAAAAAATCACGAATAACATTAAGAATGGTTGTGTTATACTTCATTCTCTGTTTTCAAGTGCTTTAAAGGGTAGTTATTTAATTTTTATTTTTGAATTTGATTGACAGATAATAATCATGCATCTCCATGGGGATAAAGGGTGATATTCCGCCATAGCGGAATAAGATCATAACAGGAAAAAATAGAATTAAAGAATTTATTTTACTAACTAAAGCTAGGCCTCAAAAACAGAAATGGTAAATGTTTGAAATGAGAGGACATAAAAATATAAAAAAAGAATGAGAAGAGAGAGTAGCGTGCATATGCAGATTTTACCAATGAAGAACAGGATGAGCAAGAAGGAAGAAAGATAAGAAGCAAAGCTTATACTATCTTTCAGCATTTATAAATGGGAATTAAATTGCATTTGTTTAGAAATCTTAAAAATGAGGATTGCAAAAATGAGACATGGGGGGCTCATATATTGGTCACAAATCATCTTTTATGGGATGGTGGAGAAACCTAAGGATCCTGAGTTGATCAAAACAAATGTACAGCTATGGCGGAATATCACCCTTTGTCCCCATGGAGATGCATGATTGTTATCTGTCAATCAAATTCAAAAACAAAAATTAAATAACTACCCTTTAAAACACTTGAAAACAGAATGAAGTATAATATAACCATTTGTCAAATTATACATCAAAGATCAAAAGAAAAGTTCTAGTGTTGTATGTACGCAGAGGGACATTGTAATTAGCAGTATTATAGAATTCAGAATAACTAGTACAGAGGATTTTGAATGTTTTTCATCACAAAGAAATGGTAAATGTTTGAGATGAGAGGACATGAAAATAAAATGTGATGATAGATAGACTTGATTATAAAAATGGCAAGCGTCCTGTCTCAAGCTTTCTAAAGATTGTGGGTTCTTTTTCAAGTTCAAGTGAGCATAAGATACATGTCTATAACATAAAAATAAGAAAAGGTTAAAAATAATTTATTAGGTCCAAATGTGCCAGTCGAATTCAAACCAAAGAATAACAGAGTTCATTTTGAATAGCATAGCATTTGAAAGATTCACAAGTGCATAAAGCAAAAACTGTAATAAAATGTGGGAAACCAAACACAAACACACTTGTATGGGAGAATGAATCTTACCATTATCAATCTGTTACAGACCTGAATACACAGAAATTAAATGAGGGCATAGAAAAAATGCACAATGCAATAAATCTTGTACATCTGATATACTTTAACCAAACCTTATAATCCACAAATATGTTTTTTTTTTTCTTTTGAAGTATATGCACTTGGTCTATAAGCAAAAACGGATCATAGACTGAATCATAAGGAAAATATACATGAGCAGGAGTTTATAGATAATATTTTGAGATCATAATGCAATAATATAAACATTCATAATGCATGCTAAAAAGAAAAGAAGTTCATGCATGTGGAAACTAAAAGTAATACCCTAAAGACTCTGCTAAGATAAAGAGGAAACTAAAAGAATGGGGAATGGGGGTGGGAGGATGAGCAGTCAGAATTAATTAAAAATTTTTGGAATAGAAAACCATAGTAAGAGAAAATAGAAAAAAAAGAAAAATGAGTGAAAAAATTAAAAAGAAATAAATAATGAATGAGAAGGAAAAAAAGAAAGAAAAAGAAAAACAACAGAACATAACCTGACAAGACCTAATTCTCACATCCGTCAGCTGAGTCCAGGTTTCTATCGCCACTCTTATATGGCTCTGAGACTTTGGAATATTTAATTTCTTTGTTCCCTATTTTCTCATCTGGAAACATAGGAAATAACAGCACCATCTTCATCAGGTTGTTTAACCAAAAATTGTAAAGCTCCAAGTACAGTGTCTGATAAGCAATTGATAAAGGCTAATAAATCTAAAGAGGCCATGGTGGTAGTTGCTGTTGTAATAAGAACAGAGGTAGTCACTTGTAATAGTGTCACTCACAACCAGGAATTTGAAAGGAAAACAAAACAATAATATAAATAAGCTTCTGGTCAACCTTTTAATGCCACATGAAAATAGAACAATTAGAAATGAGAATAGAAATCCAATAATGAGTAGAAAAGGACAGGTTTAAGGGATGTGGCAATGTTACATATAGTTGTATGATGAGAAAACTTCAAATTTCAAGAACAGCTATTCCTTGCACATTTTGTGTTTGTGTGTGTGCACATGTGTGTGTTTGTGTGGGTGTGAATATGCATGAGGACTGTAAAACACACCCCGCTCATCCATCTCCCAGAATGGATAAAAGGCAAAAAGGAAAGAAGGATAAATCATTAAGATTTCCCAAAGAGCCTCCTGGGTTTATTGATAAAGCTGCACAAACATTTAGGACACTCACAATCTCCAACCAATTGTCAATTCTCAAGCATTAAAGAAAAATTTAATTCATTCCATTCATTTCAAATTGCCGCGCTTGAAGAGATAAAGTCCCAACACAGATTAGATGTTGAATAAAATTTTTTAATTAAACAAAGAAAGATTGAATCAATTAGAAGAAAATATCAGATAATATTTTATGGGCTGAGGGTGGGGAATTATTTCTTAAGGACAAAAAAGCACAAATCATAACAAAATACTTTTAAACCTAACCACACCAAAGTTAAAATCTTTGTTGTGATAAAACCTAATAATGTTAAAGGAAGAAACTAGAAAATATATTTGTGATATGTGTGAAGCAAAATAATTAATCTCCAAAATATTTAAAGAGCTTCTACAAATCAAGAAAAAGTCAGTAGAATTTAAACACAAATGAAAAAGAAAAAGAAACAAAGAGGGGGAAAAAAAAGGTGATTCCCAGATGGGAAAAATCAATGGTTTATATATGGAAAGATATTCAAGGTCATTAGTAATGATATGTCATTTCATACCCATTGAATTGCCAAGAAAAATTATTCTTAATTGTCAATATTGGTCTTGCTGAAGCAATGAGGAATCAGGTACTCTCACACTCCACTGCTGGATATGTACATTTAGATAATAACTTCCAGAGCAAATTGACATTATCTAAGATAATTGAAAACATTCACCCTGTGCCCCAGCATTTCAGTTCCAGGTCTGCGCTTTAGAGAATCTCTGCTCTGTAAGGAGACACACTCATTACAGGATTGTTTGAAGCAGGAAAGGAATTGAAAAGCCCTTGAATAACAATAGAGAAATCGATAAATAAAATGTAGTAATAAAAGTCAAGTTGCTGAATGTTCCATACAGTATATTACTTTCGATGGAAATTTTAGAAAACACAAAAGAACACTATAAATCTTTCATGGACTCATATGTGTGTTTTTAAAAATATAACACAAGAGAATGGAAGACACTAAATTCATTTAAATGATTTCCTCTGGACACCCGAGGGGAGGTGGTAAAATAATAGGGTGCTACAGTTTGGGCTCTGAGTGTCCCCCAGAGGCCCTGTGTGCTTGGCTTGTTGCTAGCTTGTAGTGTAACTGGAGGGTGATGGAACCTTTAAGAGGTGGGGCTTAGTGGAAGGAGGCTAGGTTACTGGGAGCTTACCCTTCAAGGGAATTCTGGGATCCCAGTTCCCTGCTTTACTTCCTGGATGCCATTAGGGGAACAGCTTTCCTCTGCCCTGAGCTCCTGCCACAATGTGCTGCCTTCCCACAGGCCCCAGAGCAATGGGAGAGCAACCACAGACGGAAACCTCTGAACTCATGAGCCAAAATAAATTATTTCTCCTGTTGAGTTTTTGAACTCAAGTGTTCGTCACAGAGACAGAAAGCTGACTAACATGCAGGGCACTCTTTTATTTTATTTTTTTCCTTTTTTCTTAACTGTGGTAAAATGTATATGATTTAAATTTTATGATCTGATCCACTTTTAAGTGTACAGTTCAGTACACACTGTCCTTCAGCCGTCACCCCATCCATCTGCAGAACTCTTTCCATCTTACAAAACTGAAACTCTATACCCATTAAATATTAAATCCCCACTTTCCCCAGCCCCCTACCCGCTACTTTGTATCTATGGATCTGGCTACTTTAGGTACCTCATATAAGTGAAATCACACAGGCTTTGTCTTTTTGTTTCTGGTTTATTGCACCTAACCAAATGTCTTCATGTTGCATCCATGTTGTCAAATGTGTTCGAATTCCCTTCATTCTTAGGGCTGAATGATATTCCGTTGTATGGTTATACCACATTTGCTCAGCCATTCATCTGCCAGTTGTCACATGAGTCACTTCTACCTTTTCAATACCGCAAATAATGCTGCTCAAATATCTCTTTGAGTCCCTGCTTTCAATTCTTCTGGGTATAGACCAACAAGTGGAATTAAAGGAGACTTTTTTTGGCCTCAAAAGTTACATATCTTTTAAGAAAGACAAAATAAGCCTTGAAGCAAAAATGGCAAGCCGGTGATGATTTTTCAGTTCTAGGAGTTTCTCTGCTTTTTGCAGCTTTACTGTGTAGATTTCTTAAATTATAATAAAGAAGGAAAAGTTTTAAAAGAACCACATAACCCAGAAAAACTCTAAATTAAACCAATCACTTTTGTTCATATAAAAATTATTAAAGTAAATTACTAAGAAAATCTGTAAGAAATGAAATAATATAGAGTAAAAGAGGTTTATGCTGTGACGGTAAGGATGAAGCCTCAACAGGGAGAAATCTGTTAAAATTCATTAGAAGATCAAGCAAGAAAAATCTCATGGTCATTTTGATAGATACCAAAATGTTATTTGCTCCTGCTCTTTGATGCAGTATTAATAAAATACACTTCATAATATTAAAAAACACACTCTTTAGAAGAGGTTATAAGCATGGACATAGGGGCCAGATGGCTGGATTCATGACTTCTCTCTGCTGTTGACCTGGGCACTTACTTATCAACCCCTCTGTGTCCTGTGGCCCCTCTGTAAAATGGAAATAATCTTTTTGCATAAAGGATGAATGAAGTGATCTGTGTGTAAAGTACATAGAATGGTGCTTTGCACATAATACCACATAATATGCACCAAGATAAGGATTTATGTTGTTGGTATTGTTATAATAAAAACAATGCCTTCAGCTCAGTCTCCTCCAAGTGATACTCAAAGGTGAAAACGTACAAACAGATGTTCCCTCTCAATTCAGGAACTAAGAATGCTCTCAATCACCATCTAAATTTCATATAATCTTGAAATAACCCAAGAATGAAAGGACACTATAACAGATACAGGTTAATTAGAAAGAGATAAAGTACCATTATGCTTTGTTACTATGACTACATACTTAAATAAACAGAAAGTTTTAACTGAAAACCTCCAGAATTATTTTTTTTTAAATGTAGTAAGTTAACCAGATACAGGATAAAGGATAGATGGATAGATAGAGATGTAGATATAACAAAAATGGTACTTTTTTTGCACATTGGCTGTGGGCAAATAAAATATAGATTAAAAAAGAAATCCCACCTAAATTGAGCAAAAACATAGATTGTTATAATAAACATCATTATTTCCTGGAAGTGACCTTTAAAAACAAAACATCCTATTTTGGACAAATTAAAAGAATTTGAGTAAAAGTAAAAACATAATGCATTTGTGGATGGTTCTAGAAAGGCTATATTGTAAATATGTTGGTTTCCCTAAATAAGTCTACAGATTGAATACAATGTAAAAAAAAATTATTTCTTTCAGTGTTTTTTGGGAACTAGAAAAAAAATCCTTAGTATTCTAAAGACAAATAAATAGGATAAACTATGAGAAAAATCTGGGATGTGCTGGCTCTGCCAGATATTAAAATGTATTACAGTTCAACAACAATCAAAAGAGCACCCGTTTCAGCCCCAGAGAAAACAAATACAATCTATGTGAATATTTTATATACAACAAACAAAAGAGCTATCAAAAACTACTGAGAAAGGAATGATTGGGTAATCAAAGTAATTTTTTAAAAAAGACCTATAACTATACACATCTAACACAGAAATAAATTGCAGCTGGATTTGAGATTTTGAAACACTTGACTGTGGAAAACTAAAATAAGAAATGAATATTTCACAAATAATAAAAGTAATTTGCAAAGAGAAAGGTAGGGGATTCTCAACCTTAAAAAACCAGAAACATCTCCGTGTTTTTAAAAAATAACAAAAATTAGAAGGCAAATAATAAAACCAGGAAAAATATTGGTGGAAGGGGTATTTTCTGTCTCTGCCCTGTTCTCTCGGCCTCCGTACTGTGTTAGGGAATGGGATGTACATAACTCACCTCCAGATGCCTAGCACTGAAAGTGCTGGCCCCACAATAAATGTGGAACTGCTGAACTGAACCATTAATTATATTAAGACAGAAGGAAAATGGCTATTGACAAAAGATGGGTTCCAACTGGAAAACTGACATATGGAAAAAGGTTTCAGCTTCCTGGTGATCAAAGGATTGCAAATTAAAACGACCAGGGGTTCCTGTTTTTCACCTACTTCATTAACAAAAAAAGCAAATAAGATCACAGCCTGATGGCCTTAAGCAACAAGGCAGCCAGGTTGTGCCCACTCCCGCCGCTCACTGGAGCGAGAAGTTGCTTAAGATTTACTGTGATAGTTGTGGCATTGCTGCTGCTTTGATTTGCTTATTTAAAAAAAAAAAAAAAAAGGCAGTAAACCCAAGCATACACAACGTGGTGGCTGGAGACCATGAATGCCCATCTTTCTCTAGCAGCAGTTACTGAAAAACCTCAGAGGGCGGTTTTAATTTCCTCTTGCTGTTCGTCTGGGGTCTGGTTTCCCAGGCAGCCAAGGTGCTGGGTGAACACAGGGAGACCCATCCATCAATTTTGTGGCTGCCATAGCATGGCGATTTTGAATCTTGCAATAAAACAAGATTAATGGGCTTGACTTCCTTCGGTTTGACATTTCAGCAACGAGGGCTGTATTTGCCAGGTTTCTACACCTCTCTCCTTCTTGTCTCAGCCATTTTGTAATCATGAGCCAGGTCCCTTTTGTTCCCTTGGACTCCTGAAGAGAACTGTGTAAGAGGAAGATGTAGGGTACACTCGGAAAAGACAAATCACTCTGATTTCTTCTCATCTTCAAAGACAAATGGGGATTTCGGTGGGGAAATGAGCTCCCCCAGCCTGGGTGGGGGGATAAAGCATTGTGTATTTAGTCATTCTGTGATCATTTTATCCATCCACATGCACCCACCACGCATCAAGCACTGTGTAGGCACCTGGGAGAAGAAAGGGGGAATTCACAAAGAATTACAGCAGCATCCCGAGATCCCGCAGTTTCATTTTCTGTGGCTTCAATTACCCGGAGGCAACTGTGGTCTGAAAATATTAAATGGGAATTTCCAGAAGTAATTTATAAGTTTTAAATCGCATACCCAAGGTTAAGCACCCGGGGTTCGATCCCTGGTACCAGAGAGAGAGAGAGAGAGAGAGAGAGAGAGAGAGAGAGAGAGAATGAATTTAAAATGGAACAAATAAGTTCATAGTTTCTGTTTCTTTGAGATTAATAATAACAACAAACCTGTGTTAAGCACTTGACATGCATGATCTTATTTACTCTTTCCAACATCCTAGAAGATGCGCTCTATTACTGTCATCTTCCATTAGCAAATGAAGACTGGAGGTTTGTTACAGTAGCAACAACAATGAAAACTTCCAGAAAAAACAGGGGTTGCAACACCAATGTCAGAAAAAGTAGAGTTCAAGGGTAAAACATTATAGCAACAGAGGGAATCATAGTGTTGTTGCTGTTATGAAGTCAACTCATGAAGGCAAGAGTCTTTGTTTGTTTTGTTGATAAGTAACAGCATATCTAAATATGCTTTTTTAAAAGAAATAACAGAGTAGCAGTGAGAAAGATTGGTACACTTCCTTCCGATCCCTGCAGATGAGGAAGGCATATAAGAAATAAGAATAGAAAGGACCTAAATTAGTAAAGCACATTAACAAATTTATAATCTGGCCCCTATGAACTTTAGGCTATTTTTATGGTGCCTGTAAACATGGTCTATGTTGGATGATGAAGAAAATTTGATAAGACCCTCTTCAAAATAGAAATGATATGAACTCATTTTCCAAGCCTAATATTTATTTTTTAAATCTAATCACTTGAAAATTTTAAAAAGCTGCATCCTAAATAATTCCAAGAAAAATTAAAACAAAAGTTATGAAATGCTCAAAAAATAGTAGTAATCAAAGACAAACTTTTGGGGGAAAGAGGAAGTAGTGAGGACTGAAAGGGAACAAATTAAATTCCATGCATGTATGATTACGTTTAAAGGAACCCTACATCCTAATTAGAATACGTTATACTCCACATATGTATAGTATGTCAAAATACACTCTACTGTCATGCATATAGAGAGAACAAAAATAACTCTATAAATTTTCTATTGATATTATTACTAGGTATTTTATAGAAATTTTGCTTGTTTAAAACTGTGTGTACATTTATTGATTTATATACAAATATATACATAATTATATGTCAAAAATGAAATATTTTTATTAACAAAAAATGAACCCCACTATTATGTATAACTATAAAGCACTAATAAAAACATGAAAAAACAAAGTTATTATTATAGATCTATTAATTATAAATATAAATTAAGAATTAACTCAATATATTAGGTAAAAAAACATGGAAAAGAGAAAAAAAGAATAATGATATAGACCAAAATTAATAATTAGTAAGAAATATAAAATTGATAAATTCACCTAAAAGCTGCCTTTTTAAATTACATTAATATACTATATAAAACTAGCCTAATCAGGAAAAGCAAGTAACTATAATATGCTCTTATATTTAGCTGTGGGCAGGAAAAATATAAAAAATAGTCATTGACACTCATAACAGGTCTGGGAATCTGGATTTAAACTACTTTGAGTTTGTACCTCCAGGGACACCCAACCCCTTGCTATGGCACCCTCATGCCGGCTACTCTGACCCATAGTAACCCCTCTGGCCTGTTTGTACAATCCTAGAGCTCCCCAGACCATATTTTTTAAAAAATATTGGTCAATAGAAACATCAATTCTCAAAACTGACCCCAAAAGAAATAGAAACAATAAACATTGAGGAAACCAACAAACAAAGTTTCTTTTGTCTACTAGACCATGAGCCAAGTGGAGACAAAACCCACATCTCAGACATCAGTAGAACATGAGAAGAAGGTTAGAAATCTCCGTCCTCAGATCACATCTTTCTCCCATATCTTAGATGAAGGAGTCCTGCACCAGTTCAGGAGCATTAGCAAAATGGAGATTATAGCAGTGCCTTCCTCAGAGGCTTGTGAGAAATGATTGAAATGGTGTGCCTTTTGGACCTCCCCAACAGATGCCTCCCATAAATGTTGGCTATTATTATCAATAAAAATAACAAGTAAGTTGCAAGAGCATGGAATAAAATGAGGACATTTACTTTTAGGACACAAAAGAACACTGGAATAAATGAGACAGAGTTCCATTTCCTAATTTAGATATAATGCTTAAAAGATGTCAATTTTTCTTGATTTAACTTATACACTTAATGCATTTTAAACTACCAATATAACAATCCCAACAATGGCAAGTTATTGCTTGCTGCCCTACTTTTTGGTTGTTCTTTTCATATATACATGACAGTAGATTGTACTTTGACATAGTATACATAAATAGAGTGTAAATCCCCATTCTTGTGGTTGTACGTGATGTGGAGTTATACTGGTCATGTATTCATAGATGAACATAGGAGTTGTGTCCAATTCATTCTACTATCTTTTCTATTCCCATTCTCCCTTTTTTCCTTTTATTCATCTTCATCTAATCCAGTGAACTTAATATTCTTCCCTTCCCACACCCTATTGTGTGTTAGCATCCCCATATCAGGGAGAACATTTGGCCTTTGGATTTTGGGGATTGGCTTATTTTGCTCAGCATGATAGTGACCAGTTCCATCCATTTACCTGCAAATGCCATAATTTCACTCTTCTTTATGGCTGAGTAATATTTCATTGTGTATATATACTACATTTTCTTTATCCATTCATCTGTTGAAGTGCTCCTAGGTTGGTATCATAGATTAGTTATTGTGAATTTTTGCTGCCCTACTTTTCATATCTCATTTAATTTAATCCCCAAGCCCATGAATTAGGATTCAGTTCTATTCTATACACCATGAAATGGTACTTCAATAACTTGCCAAATATCTCAATGCTAAAGGTAGAATGACCAGAATTTACAAGTGGGCAGCACGCCCTCTTAGACAATGTCTAGATGGAGACCATGTGCTCTCTTCCCCACAAAGCCTTACACCTGGTGTAGAAGAGATGGCCAGTGATGGGAGTGTCCCGCCATCACTACCACCCCACATGGACCAGGGCCATAGTGAGGAGACAGGGTCAGAACCCAACCCCTTGACATTGGCACAGAGAGAAGTGATGAACAAGTGAATGAGATTAGTTTCCATGGAAACCCATTCACCTAAAGAGAGATCAGTGTGTTCCTGGATGGGCCTGAAGGAAGATTCACTGTCAGGCTGAAAATGATAAGATCTCACTGTTCTGCCTTTATTCAAATACCCACTGGGCCAGGCAATAGGACACACAAGAAACTATACTGCAGCTAACAAAATTTTTGTGGCCCAATAAGGAATTTTAGAAAAGAGGAATTGAATGAGTCACTAATACTTGTCCATTTTTTTCTGGGAACAGGACCTGCCCAAAAAGCAGCACTGTCACCTCTTCTGTCCTCCTTCCACTTGTCCCTTTGTGCTACGGGGTGCAGGAGATCACACCCTCCCCCACCTTCCTTCCTGGCTTCTCTTCATCACTCTTCCTCAGCCTCCTTCTTCTCTGAACATCTCAATGGTTTGTCCTCTCCCTCTCCATACATTTTCTTTGGTGACCAGGACTTCCCTGCTGAAAAGCTCCAAGGCAGCATCTCCAACCTCCACCATCTCCACCCCATGTCCCTCAAGCACTTGCATCCTTATCCAACTGAAATCACCTTCCTCTCCTGCTTCTTCCTCCCACTTCCTCCTCCTCCTCCTCCTCCCATGCCTAACTTGAGCTAAGGAGACCATCTTCCTTCTCTTGTGCCCAAGAGATATACTCAACCATTCCTCTTTTTCCCCTCCAGAGTTCTATCAGTAACTATTTTCTGATAATGCTACTTCCTCCATATCTCATAAATCCAGCCTCTCATTTCCATTTCCATTTATAAAACCTTACGGTGGGCCCGTCATCTCACACCTTGCCCTGATGAAAGTGCTTCCTACTGTGTCTTTTCATAAGTGATCTAATTCATGGTATCTGTCATCAAAAGTGCTGACTTTCCACATAACCAGTGATGCTTTCACTATTTACTGACCTTCATCGTTCCTTCAGAGGTCACACTGTCACTTTATAACCTGTGTCTTCATCCTAGTCTGTGCTCCATCCTCTCCTCTACCTCAGTGTCCCTTGTCATTCTCTAAAGATGGTACAGAGCACTCCACTTTTTCTCCTCTGCAAGGAGCCCATTCATCCTCCACTCCTGCAAGAAAAGCCTTCCCAGACTTCCAGGAGAATACACTCTGCCTCTGCTATGTGCTCACCAAAATATAAGGAGACCAGGTATAAAAATAATGGCCACCAACATTTCTTGAGAGGTTATGAGCCATGCACCACGTTGTCAATGATCTGATGTATATTATTTCATAATCCTCTGAGCCCCCCTACTTTAATGGTGAAAAAAAAGCATTGTTAACACTTGTGTTCCATATGGTCTGTGTGCTGCCCTCCCTGTTAGGTTGCATATGAGCTTTCAGGGATAGAAATGGTTAGCTAGATATTCCCAGCACCTGGCAAAGATAAAAGGCACATGGTAAAAGCCCATGAAGTCCTGAATGAAGATGGGTGGGGGGGGGGGGTGGAGAAAAAGGAAAGGAGGGAGGGTGAAAGAGAGGGAAACCATTCTGGATTCTTACTATAGCCTAGACAAACAATCCTCTTTGCTCTAACTTCACACTCACCAAGCATCCTTTTGATTTGTTATTAGCCTCCTAAGCACATCTATCTCCCTCACTGGTCCTGGCCCTCAAATAACAAATTAATAAAGCGTAGCTGGCTTAATCGTGGCTTACCAAGGGTGAACCTGACTTGTTTCCCAGGATCTGTCTCCTCTGGGTGACCAAACAAACCCAAGGTTAAGAGAATCCAAACGTGGCTGGAGATCTGGACCTGCATGACCTCCAGGAAGGTGTCTAACTTGCCCTACACCACCACCTTCTAGGTTACCCCTAGTCACTTCCTGCCTCTCCAGTTCCTCTCTTTAAAATCATCTTACAATAAGAGAGTGATGCACCAAGATTTGACTTCACCATTATTTCAGTATCCCTCACTAGACAGCTCTTGGAGCCTAAAGTTGCTCTCACGCCTGGTTCTAGATCCGTCATGTTGTCAGCTGCATCATGGGCTGGCTGGCTCACCAAGCTGTCTTTCCTGCATTAAAGCAACAAAGAAGCTGCCTTCTGAATAACAAGTAACTGCATGGCAGAAATCTCCTAGACCCCCCTCCAACAATTCACTGCGCACAGAGCAGAGTACTGTGTAGACGGCAACACCCACAGAATTGACTTCTGGAGATAAAATTCCCCGGGCAAGACAACGGGCTGAAAGAAATTCTTCTCTCAGAGGTTGGCTGCACAGAACTGTTTTTTGTAGTGTGATGTAGCTGAGAAAGTTCAGTTACTTCCTTAATGCATGTGAGTCTGTGCCTCATATTTCATTAAAGTTGTCACTTGACAAATACAGGCTTCAATGCTCCCAGCCTAGGGCAGCTAGTTGAGAGAAGGCTGGCTAGACATAGCCATTTTGAAATCCAGAGAAAATCAAAGAATGCCAAGGCTATAAAAGAGGCCTGAGGTATTTATTGGGGGCACAGGGTAGGGGCACAGGGTCAGGCCCAGCTGTTGTCTAATACCAGGGGACCCTAGAATCTAGGACCTATAGTCCAACTAAGAATATGGGAGAATAAATTCTGTTTATATACTGCTTTTAAGTGATTTGTTTTCTTTCAACAAAGTGAAGGGGAAACAGAAAAGAAGTCAACATTTACTCAACACTTACTGTGTGCCAGCCACTGGTCTACATATTCTCTATACATCATCTCACTTAATCCTTATCTAAGCCACGTATGATGGCACGTGCCTGTAATCTCAGCAGTTTGGGAGGCTGAGGCAGGAGGATTGAGAGTTTAAAGCCAGCCTCAGAAATGTAGTGAGGACCTAAGCACTTAGCGAGACCTTGTCCCTAAATAAAATATTAAAAAAAGGGCTGGAGATGTGGCTCAGTGGATAAGCACCCTTGGGTTCAATCCCTGGTACCCCCCCAAAAAAAAAATCTTATCCAAGCACTTTGATCAGGACACCCTTACTTTATGGGTAATGAAATCAGGGCTCAGAGTAGGGAAAAGCCTTGTCCCAAGCCACAGAGCTGCGAAAAGATGTTGCTGGGATTTGAAGTTCAATTCCTTTGGCTCTGAAGCCTGTTTGCTGTGCTCCTGGACAATTTTGGCAGAGGATGACAGTCTCAGTCGAGGGTCTCTCAGATCTCTAGACATCTGCTACAGAGTGAGATGTCCTGGCAAAAGGGGATTCTGGAGATCCCCTTAATTCCAGTTTGCCAAAGTGTCTTTCCAGACACCTTTTCTTCCCATACCACAAAACTCTCCTTTAAGTGAACCAAAGCTCTCCAGCCCATGAATACAAATGGAAAACAACACAAAAGTCCACATTCCACTGCAGCCTTTAACTTAGCCACAAGACTGTAGCCCCCTGAAGACTTCCGGCTCCACAGAGTGCCTGTGGGCCCCTGGTAGACGGGGCAGATGGGGGTCCCTTGAGTTAAAGCTTAGCCTGTTTCTGCTCAGAGCTCCCACTCAGATGCTCACCTCCCACCGGTTTTCCACCCTCAATGCTGCACCACTGAGAGTTCCAAGATGACAAAGTGGCACATCTTGTGCCCCAAGTTCTGAAAAAAACCTCCTATAGCCACTGCTGGGAGCCCCCATTCCAAGGAGGCTGGATGTAAACTCAAGCACTGGCCCTTCTCCCATGTCCTTATCTGTTGAAACTCCCAGCCTTATGTCTCCTCTCCTTCAGCCAAAATAAAATGCCTCGCAAATCAACTTACACAGTGAAATGATTTCTAGGCTCCAACCTCTTGGCAGACGTGCAAGAATCTCAAGAAACCAGCTCTTACTAGACCACCTCACCACCTCCATCCCCATCCCCAGTAAAATATTTATAGCCTTAAGCAAGTTTCCACACTCACCCAAGAATAGTTTTGTAGGAATACAGAATCTTTAGGACTAAAGAAGGCTGAGTTGGCTAGGTGGGTGTGGCACCTCCACCGCCGGATAGTGAGATTTTTGCTTACTCATATTATCTCGGCACCTGTAATTGATGGGTTTTTCAATAATTTTGACTGATACCCTGAAAGTCATCTGCCCAGCAGCCTTCCCACTGCAGAGCTTTTCCGTGGATATTCCCGACTAAATGTTATAAGATGGCAGCTGTAGTTGTCTGCCATCATGATTTGGTCTAAAAAGTAGCAAAGAAGGAACTGATCCCAATTATCATCCCTTCCATCTGTTAGGGCTTTATCTATGCCTCCTACCTCTCCAGCTCACAGTCACCATATTAGATGAAAAGAGAAAGGCCATTTTATCCATAACCTCCAGGTGTGGCCCCCTTAGTGTGTCAAACATGTCTCCTTGTAATCTGCTTTCCTTTTCGGGCTTGCCCCACCTCCAGCCACTGTTGCTTACCAGAAAATGAGAAATTTAGAGAACCAACAGGAAAGGACACAAAGAAAAGGCTTGATAAATTGTCGTGTGAGCTGTCAGAGAGACCTTCGCTGGCGTTCCTCTACTGGGACAGAACTACTCTGACCAGATCCCATTTTAACTGCTGGGGGCTACCTTTGACCATGCCTTACTGTCCCACAAACTCCCTGACCATACAGGCCACAGGGATATGCCACTTCATCAGCCGGAGGTCCAAAATAGAGTGCTTCTTTTATTATCTTTTAACATTTAAAGGCTCAGCTAGTATGGAAAGGCCTCTCTCTCTTTTTACTGGGGTCCCTCCTTCTTGTAAAAACCCCTAAACCCTATGGACTTAGCCCAAGAGCCAGAGGTGCAGCCTTTCTTAACCTGGTTACCTTCTCAGCGACCACCCTGACCTCACAGTGCCCTGTTGAGAACGTTCTGTGCCTGTGAGCCCGATGGGGGCCTTGGGGAAAGCATTGTGCCTGGACTAAAAGTAGTTTCTCCAAGTGCATGAGGTGAAGAAAGAAAGGACCCTTCTCCTCAGTGGATTGAGCCAGGAAATGCAGCACATCTTTGCTGATGCCCCCTCCCTCCCCAGAGGGACAAGGTGGCCCATTAGAAGGGTCAAAGCTCTACCTGAAAATGGCCACTCCTGCGTCTCTCTTGATCTGCCAGCTGAGTCTGGGTCATTGGTCTGGCTCCTGCTCTCTCTCCTTTCCCTCCCATTTCTGGTACATTTGCCAGGGATGCAGTGGAGGACATAAGAAGAGGGTTCACGTCTGGAGAGTGTCCTTTTCTGCAAGTTGCCCCCAAAGACAAGCAACTATAATCACCAGAGAAATCGTTAAATTACAAGAGGTAGGGCTTCAGGTCTGCTGTCCTTATTTCCCCAGGAGACATCTTTGCCTCCTCTATACAGATTTTTTTAATTAAGAAATTTTAGTACAAAAGTACTCAAACTTATTAAAAAATACAGAGAATCAAATTACTCTCAACTCACCACCTAGATTTAACCAACGTTCGCATGTTGTCAGGTTTGTTTTGATTTTTTTCAAAGAAATAAAAATGAAATAATCTTCATCCCTAGCCTCCTCTGTCCCTGTATCCAGAAGTGACCGCCTCATTTAATCCTAAAATTAGTATGCATTGTTCTAATGTGCCAGAGACATCGAGTTCCATAGCAGGGCTCAGGGACCAGGAAAAATAATGTTAATTAGATTCTCTAACTACTGGTCCTGTGCGTCGGTTTCATCATCTGTAAAATAAACTTTGGTGAATTAAGTGAGATAATAGTATCTAAGTTCTTAAACAGTGCTTAGCCCACGTAGGCTCTCAATACATCTTAGCTGGTAATGTACATGAAAAACAGTATGCTGCACATATCTTTTTAACTCACTTAAAAAAAAGCTCTACAGTATATTTTGAGGTTTGGATATGTTGAGATGTAAGGATTCAGTTCATTGTAATAAGCTATAATATCCCATTATGTGCATATACTTCAATTTAATTATGCATTGCCCTATTGATGGACCCTTGAGTTCCTTCTAATTTTTCTCAATTACTGCAATAAATCAGCACATCCCCATGTGCATGTTCAAGAATTAGAGGCCTCAAAGGGAAGCCACTAGATGCACACAACTTGAAGTCCGGTAGATATTTTTACTTCCTATAAGTATTCTTGAGCTCTATCCTGGGACACAGTTAAGTTACTTGAAGACATTGTGGGTGATCTTTTGGAGACTTGCTTTCATACTTTGTTCAAGCGGCCTTTAGTCTAGAACTAATTTTTCCCCACTATTGATTTCTTCTGATCATTCTCCCTGACATCCTGTGAATTACGAGGGTTTTCCTATTCTGGCTGGTGACACAAACTATTCCTGGACTTGTATGAATTGCAGATACGGCTCCTGCTAATTCTTTCCATTGTTTTCCCCCCAACTTTGGGTAGTTCCTTAAATAAATGATCAGTATTCAGCTGAAGGCTGAGGGGAGCTATCTTCAAATCTCTCAGTTGTTCTTGTTCTCTGCAGCTTTTTTTTTTTCCTCCTCTGCTATTTCCTATGATCTGCAGCTCCCCTGTCTTCTGTGGACTCCTGACTCTCTCTCCTCAACAGAGCTCAGGAGTGCACAGGGCTCGGCCTGAGTCACAAACTAGAAATTCTGAAGACGGGAGCTGGGGCCATTGCAGGACTTGCCTTGTTTCCCGTCTCTCAGGGATCACTGTCCTACACTGCCTGACGTCCAGTGTCCCCTCTTCCCTGTGATTCGTCTCATTTTTTTTTCAGTCAATTCAAGAAAAAAGTACATATAGTCCCTGTGACTCCATCTGGACCAAAATGCTATTGATTTTCTCTTTGAAAGGTCAAAACAATTTACAATTGTGTCAATAGTATGGGAAAGTTCCAGATTCTGCACTTCCTTCTCCGTTGTCAAGAGTCTGAATTTTTCAACAATTTAATGGCTACAAGTGGTGCAAATGGGCATCTCACAATTTAATTTTGTATTTCTCTAATGATTGGTGAGATTGTGCATCTTTTCATGCATTGGCCATTTGGGTATCTTCAACGAATTTCCTACCCACTACTCTGCTCATTTTTATATTGGTTTATTGATCCTCTTCATGTTGATTTGTATGTTTCTTCCTTATATAGTCTGGATATTGATCTTTTGTCAGGGGAATGCATTGTGAAAATTTTTCCCGGTCTATGACGTGTGTTTCTACATTGTTTATAGTGTCTATTGTTACACAAAGTTTTCTATTTTTGATGGAGTCAAGCTCATCTGTCTTTTATATGGTTTGTGTTTTTTGTATTATTAAGAAATCCTTCAATTCTCTGATGCGATGAAGATGTTGTCCTATATTTTCTTCTAAAAGTTTTTAAATTTAGCTTTCCCTATTACACCTTGAAAGGTTTCTATTGCTCATAGGTAAGTGCCCTAATCCAGGAATGTGGTTATATTGGCTTTTATTTGGCTAGTATTTGTTCAGAAAATTATAGTAAACCTCTCCTCTCTCTGCTCTTATAGTTTCTGTGTGTCTCTTGTAAATAACATACAGCTATATTTAAATTTTTATTTTCATGCCAGCCTGAGATAAATTTAATCTTTAAAAAGATAAATTTAATCTTTCTATATTTTTTAGGATTAATCTTAAATTTGGAATTATTTGTATTTTTATTTTGTGTTTTATAAAATCTAGATACAGATCAAGATACACATTTTTTTGAATCCAGGGACACTTAACCACTGAGCCACATCCCCAGCCCTATTTTGTATTTTATTTAGAGACAGGGTCTCACTGGGTTGCTTAGTGCCTTGCTTTTGCTGAAGCTGGCTTTGAACTCTCAATCCTCCTGCCTCAGCCTCCCAAACCACTGGGTGTGTGTCACCACAATGGGCTCACATTGGCTTTTAGTCTTAATTATGGTAAAATACACACAACAAAATTTATCATCTTGAATGTTCTTAAGTGATGGTCCAACAATGCTGAGTATATTCACATTGTTGTGCATCCCATCTCTGGAACTTTTTCATCTTGCAAAAGTGAAACCCTGGACCCATTAAACAGCTCCTTTTCCCCACTCCCCTCAATGTTGGCAACCACTATCCTCTTTCTATTTCTATGAGTTTGACTACTTTATAAACCTCACATATGTGCAATGATGTGGAATGTGACTGGTTTATTTCACCCAGCACATCTTCAATATCCATTCATTTGCATTATGTTTCAGAATTGTCCTTCCTGTTTAAGGCTGAATAATATTCCATTGTGTGGTATATACCACAATTTGCCCATTCACCTGTTGATGAACATTGGGTTGCTTCTACCATTTTACTATTGTAAATAATGCTGTTATGAACTTGGTTGCATAAATATTTCTTCAAGATTTCTTTTTGCATATATACCCAGAATTGGAATTGCTGAATCATATGAATTTCCCCTTTTGATATTTTGAGGAGCCATCACATTGTTTTTCATTTTGAATTTCCACCAAAGAGAACACAAATGGTTCCTATTTTTCCACATCCTTCCCAAAACTTTTTATTTCTGTTTTTTTTATAGTAACTGTCCTGATGGATGTGAAATGGTTTTGATTTGCATTTCCATTAATGCTGTTGAGCACCTTTTCTTATAATTTTGGCCATTCGTATATCACCTTTGAAGAACTATTTATTCAAATCCTTTACCCATATTTAAATTGTGTTACTTTTTTAAAAAAAATATTTATTTTTAGTTGTAGTTGGACACAACACCTTTATTTTATTCATTTTTTAAAAATGTGGTACTGAGGATTGAACCCAGGGCCCCACACGTGCCAGGCGAGCACTCTACCACTGAGCCACAACCCCAGCCCAAATTGTGCTACTTTTTATTGAGTTGTTTGTTGTTGCATTCTAATAATTCTTTTTTTAATATTTTATTTTTTAGTTGTACACAATACCTTTATTTTGTTTACTTATTTTTCTGTGGTGCTGTGGATTGAACCCAGGGCCTCGCACATGCTAGGTAAGTGCTCTACCACCTGAGCCACAACCCTAGCCTAAGAATTCTTTACATATTCTATATTTTAACCACTTCTCAAATACAAATTATTTGCAAATATTTCCCTATTTATAGTTGCCTTTTCACTCTTTTGAGTGTATCCTTTGATGTATAGAAGTTTTAATTTTGAAGATCATCCAGTTTATGCATTTTTACTTAAGTTGCCTGTGCTTTTAGTGTCACATCTAAGAAATCATTGCCAAATTCAATATCATGAGGATTTCCTCCTATGTTTTCTTCCAAGAATTCTATGGTGTTAGTTCTTACATTTAGGTCTTTGCTCCATTTTGAGCTACTTGTTGCATATAGTATAATAAGGTCAGGGCCCATCTTCATTCTCTTTCCTGGGGATATCCAGTTTTCCCAGCGCTATTTGTTGAGCAGACAGCTCTTTCTCCATTGTGTCATCTTGGCAACCTTGCTGAAAGTCACTTAGCCATCAAGGTCTATTATTGGTTTCCCTGTCCTGTTCCGTTGGTCTAAATTTAATCTGTTTTTATGTTGGTTGGACACTCACAGGATTACCGTTGCTTTGGAGTATGTTTTGAAATCCAGAAACATGAGGTCTTCAATTTTATTCTTCCTTTTCAATATTGTTTTGGCTATTGATGTCCCTTGAGATTCAATATGAATTATAGGACTTTGTTTTCTCTTTCTGCAATAAAATACCCCGGGGAATTCTGATAGGAGATTGTGTTGAATCTGAAGATCACTTTGGTATAGTATGGACATTTTATTGATTGAGTTTTCCAACCCTTGAGTATGGGATGTTTCAGCAATGTTGTGAGTTTTCAATGTAGGAGCCTTTCATCTCCTTGGTTAGGTTTATTCCTAAGTAGGTAATCCTTTCGATGCTATATTAAACAGGGCTGTTTTCTTAATCTCTTTTTGAAATTGATAATTGTTAGTTTATAGAATTGTGCCTAACTTATAAAATTTGTCATAGTAATACATTTATAAGAAAAAACATAGCCTATATATAGAGTTTGCTACTATTCATGATTTCATGCACCCTGTGGGGGTTCTTGAAACATTTTTTCCATGGACAAGGTAGGATTGTTTTGGGTTCAGTTTGTTCTCGAACCAATTCTTTAAGATATAAAGTTAAATTGTTGATTTATTTTTCTTTTTTCATATGTTTACAACTATAAATTTCCTTTGTCTCACTGTGCTGCATTCTGTAGGTCTTGGTGTTTTCTGTTTTTTTTTTCATTTGTCTCAAGATATTTTGTAATTTTCCTTGTGATTTCTTCTTTTATATCAGATTTACATGGCCCTTTGGGTGTCCACTCCATCTGCTCAAGTGACTGCCTTCTTCATTCCTAGGATTTAGAAAGGGATAAATTTTCTTTCCCTTTTTTTCATGCTTGGCTTTGTTCCCTTGGTGACACTTGATTTAGTATTAAAGGGGCACAGAGAAAACCATTTAACAAGTCAAAAACAGTTCTATTCAAAACTGAAAAATATGATTCAAATGCTTTCTTCCCAAGGCAGAAATGTCCTTTCAGATCTCTTGATCTCTACACTAAGCATAGACAGACTTCTTAACTGTCCACTGCTCTACCAAACCATGAATGTGCTCCCAGGCCTGCCCTGCCCTCTCTGAACGACCTTGGAGGAGACTGCATCCTTACAGAGCAGACCAGCTCAGAAGGAATCAGGGAGAGTGACTCCATGTTTCAACTCAGAAGACCTCACACATACATCCGTCAGCTCTTGCTTCTTTCATTTCTAAAGCCAAACTCCTGAGAGAAATGACAGCTTAAAGAAAAAGAGAGAAGTATGAGAGTTCCAAACCGGAGTTGATTCATGAGGACGCTCAGGGAGGCTTCTGTTGGTTCCTTTCCGACTGCAGCTAGGTGGATGGATGGTCTGGCCTGTTGGCAAGAGCAGAAATCTATCACACCTCCTTTATAACAGAGTCCTGTCACATACTACAGCTGCTTTCCCCATCTGGTTCTCTTCCCCGTGAAAGTCGCATCCTTCATGTTACCCACATTGTTAAGATGAAGGAACATGAAAAAAAATCAGATTTGTGTACTCACCAGTCTTCAGAGCACATCTCAAATTCCATCAGCCATGGACGATGGCATCCTTGTTGCTTCCATATATTTGCTTCTTTGACTTCTTTACCAAGATAGTTCAGCCACCTACACTGGGCAACATCCCCTTATCTCCTTATATTCACCTCCTTGGCTGCTTCCAAACTGGGATATACATCTTCCCTGAAGATCCCTTAGATCCCTAGGCTTACTCCCAGGTGGTGCCATATTGTATTAAGCTCTTCCTTTGCTAATTCTCTCAATGGGTTATGGGCTCCTCTAAGACAAGAGCTATATCATGCTCATCTCTGTGTTCTAGCATTAGACCCAGGTTCTGAGATGAAGTAGGTACTTGGTAACTGTTGAATGAGTGGGAGAGGCAATGACTCTATGTAGAGAGAGAAATTTAAAATGATGACTTCAAGATCAATAACAGTCGTGTAGTGGCTTCCTGAGAACTTAACTCTGTATCAGTCAAATTCAGGCCTGATAGCTCCTAAACTCCTGATAGCTCCTATATCCAAAACATCAAAGGCCATTTATAAACCTTAGCAAGACCCCTGAGTCCTGGGACCAGCCACTCAGATCCACATGTGTCCAGATCCTGGACTAACAATCTCCTGGTCACACAACTGCTGCAGCTTGGGAAGTAAAAGGAGGGATCTTCCTCCCCTGGCCCAACCCAGAGAAAGAACAGACAATTTTTTCCACATGTCTCATCTACCTATTAGACTTTCTAGTTCTGAACACAACACCAACCCCACAAGTTTTCCAGATCTGGATGGACTCTTGCTCATTAGCTCCTAAACATGTCCCCGTAGCTTCTGATTCCCCCACAGAATGGGTGCGGTTTCATGGCAAAGAAAATAGACTTTACCCAGACACAGAAAGACACATGTGTGGAAGCTAAAAAAAAAAAAAAAAAAGATGTTGACCTAAATGTAGAATAACTAGAGGTTGGGAAGCCTTTGGGAGTTGGCAGGGGGTAGATAAAAGGAAGGCAGGATTTTATCAGGGCACACTATTATATACATGGATTGAAAAATCACACTGAACCCTATTTGTATGAACAATTAGTACATGTTAATAAAAGAGAAAAGAAAACAGGTTTTATTGTCCAAATTACATGAGTTTGAAACCTGGCCCCTCCCTTGCCGGCTCTCTGAAATCAATCAAGTTTCTTCCTCTCTCTGTGCTTCAGCTTCTGTGTGTGTAGGGTGGGAGTAGACACAGGAATGGAGTGAGCAAAATAGGACACATCATACTCACGCGGGCAGGGTTTAGCCTGCCTACAGGGAATGCTTGTTAAATAGTCATTATAACAGAAATAAAAGTTATCTTTGCACAGAGTCTAACAGGGAAGATAAACAAATTAAAAAAACAAAATAATCATCATACAGTAAAGTCAATGATACAATAGAAATAGATGGGGGGATAAAAAAACCTCCAGGAACCATGGTAATCTAGGTACCGCTGGTGATATCTGACTTGTAATTTAACAAATGGAACAGGCAGGTGTCAATGGTGGGGTACAGCATGAACATCAGTAATCTCAGAAGTGAGAATGAAGTAAGGCTTTTATGAGGATTTACAATGAGTTTAACAGGATCAAGAAAGGAGAGTCCTTAGAACACTTGGAATGGAACCATCATTTGACCCAGCTATCCCACTCCTGGTCTATACCCAAAGGACTTGAAATCAGCATTCCAATGCAGCCACATCAATGTTTATAACAGCCATTGAGCTAAAATGTGGAACCAACCTAGATGCCTTTCAATAGAGAATGGATAAAGAAACTGTGGTATGTATACACAGTGGAGTATTATTCAGCTTTAAAAGAGAATAAAATCATGGCATTTGCAGGTAAATGGATGGAGTTGGAGAATATCATGCTAAGGAAAGTAAGCCATCCCCAAAAACCAAAGGCCAAATGTTCTCTCTGATAAGTGGATTCTGATCCATAAGTGGGGAGTGTGTGGGAAGAATGGAGGAACTTTAGACAAAGGGGAGGAAGATTGAGGGGAGAGGGCATGGGGCAGGAAAGATGGTGGAATGAGATGGACATCATTACCCTAGGTTCATGTATGACTGCCCATATTGTGCGACGCTATATCATGTACAACCAGAAAAATGAAAAGTTGTGCTGCAATGGTGCACAATGAATCAAAATGCATTCTGTTGTCATATATACCTAATTGGAATTAATTAATTAATTAATTTTTAAAAAAGAAAGGTTCAGTGCAGGGTGCACTGCCTGAAACACTAGGACACAAGGTTCAGCTGCAACTCCCCTAGCCCACTGAGTGTGCTGGGTCCCCAGCCTGGGCTCCTGCCTCAGCACCATGACTGCATTGCAGTTCTTTCTTGGGTTGAATTTGCCAAGACCATCTTGCAATTTATTTTCTAGATCCTACGGCAGATCATTTTCAGAGACACGAAAATTATCGTCTGTGTCTCCATATTTTATTTTGCAATTTTTCTGTTGTTGTTTTATTTTTTGTAGAATTCACTTCCCACCCCTACCCCTTCTTCACTTCTTGTTAACCAGGCAAGATATGTTTAAAGAAGGGGATTGTTAGCAAACAAGGTGGGCAGAATGCCCTTGATATGACTTTCTATCTCCTTGTGAAATAGCCAAGTGCCCTCTCTGATTACAGCAGAAAGTAAATTGGCATGAATGCATCCAGGTGTAGTTTCCATATGTCAGACGACTTCTATTTCCTGGCATTCTAATGAAACTTCTGTCCTGAATGTCACTTCTCTAACAGCATGGACTGTGGGTACCTTGGAATCACTGTTCCCAGCATGCACTGCTCTCAGAGGCTTCCAGGTTTTTCAGGAATTTCACCTCCTGAGATGCAATGTGTCACTTCCTTTCCTACTAACATTGGAGCTGTTTCTTTGAGGTAGAAATAGTGGATGGTAGAAACAATGGATGACCCATGAAGAAACAAGAGCCCAAGAGTCAGGTCATTTCATCTATCAGGTTTACAACAGACAGTCTTCTTGGTGGCACATCTTGGTCCCTGAATAAGGAACAGGCAAAAGAAGCAGCCATGAATCAACTTTCAAGCAGCCATGAATCAACTTTCCTTCAGTATTCAGGGGGCCTTGACATCATACCTCACTTTGCAGGATTTCCATAACAAGACTCCTGGTGGGCTCACCCATAACCCAGGTTCATTTGCTTTGCGATTGGTGGGTGTCTTTGTTAATCTCATATTTAGGCAGAGCAAATCCCTGTCTCCTTGTGTGGCATTAGAGCTACACAGTGGCCTTGGGAGGGGCTGGGTGATTTTCAGCCCCTGCTCTTGGATTCTCGGTTTCTGACACTGTTGACTCATTCCTCCCGTCTATTCCCACCTCCACCTCCACTCTACCTCTGTATATTCCACAGGGACATTTACATTCTCTGGAACCATGGTCTTACTCCTTTGAGATTTTCCATGATTTTCATTTTTCTGAGTCACTCCTTTGTTCCCTGCCTGTCTGGGAAATTTCTTGTCATTCTTGACCCTTCCCTGGTGCTTCCAGAGTCAAGAACTTCCTCATCTGTGCAATCTGTCTTGACTGTTTCTCTAACTTAGAACTCTGTACACTGTCTACATCTATTACAATCCGTGTGTGTGTGTGTGTGTGTGTGTGTGTGTGTGTTTGCTGCAGGAGAATGCTTTAAATGTTAATCATTATTTCCTTACTTACTCTGGTCTTTCCCTTCTTTTCCTTCCTTCATGAGATCTCCCTCTACTTATTCTGGTGGCTGACTGGGGGATGAATTGTCAAAGGGAGGAAAACAAAATTATAAATGGCTTTCCAATCTTCTCAACTTTTGCTCACTGAATGTAAGTTAATTAAAGAGACTGTGCTAGATTCCTCTGAGAGAAGCATCAAGAAATAGAAAATGAGAAAAATAAGAAGAGGAAGAAGAGGAGAATTGAGGTCCAAAGCAGAAGAGATAGAAAGGCAAATGCTCCTCATAAAAAGAATGCAAAGCTGTTGCCTATCAACATATGGAACCTTGGCTAGCTAGCATCCCAAAGACACTCTGGCCTGGGTCCACACCCTTCCCTCCTACCTGTGATCCACAAGGAGTAGAAATGATTCTGTTCCCCACATATGACAATAAGGCAACACAGGAAAGAGACAGGAATAAAAGACCCTCTGTTCCGACCCAAGTGCACCCAACTCCAAGGACTTTCTCCACCTCTAGCACCTGGATGATACCACCTGTGACTAAGGTCATTGTCTCTGCTCTAGCACATGAGCAAAAGCAGAAATAAGTCGAGTCATGGACACACACGTCTACTTTTTGCACACCTTATTTTGTGATATCAGATTTTTCGTCTCTCTCTGCCCCTTCCAGGCTAGACTGAAACATCTAACAGAAGGGTCTATTTCTTATTCTCCTTTATTTCTGGTGTTTCTCATAGTATCAGGCACATATAAGAGCTCAATGAATATGTATTGAATAACAATTTTAAAGATATTCTCATGTCTTAGCATATTGATTTGATGACATTCTCAGTTGCCCATGTGACTTCTCTGTCAAACTGGGAACTTCTCAAGGGCAAACTCTATGTTTTTGTCCTCTATATTCCTGATGTTTATCTCAAGGCAGGAAGCATAAGAGACAGACACTGAGAGGTAGTTTGCTGACCCAAAGAATGAATAAAGAAATTAGTGAAATAGCATACCAGTCTAAGAGAGGGAAATATGGAGTTTTCAGAGACAGCCAAGTTTGAAAACTATTTTTGAAACTTCCTAGCTGCTGGGTGTAGATGAATTACACAATCTTGACTTCCTTGTTGGTAAAAAAAAAATGTAGATAATAATATCTATTACCCAGAAATGTTTTGAAGATGAAGTCAAAGGAGACAGCATTTGTGAAAGGACTTTGCAAGTCAAGGCATGCAGGAGACATTTTAAAAAAACGAGAAAAACAAACAATCAAAAATCTTACTCATTGATTACCTGCGAATATGCCATTTGAAATATTCATTTTTCTCAGACCCAAAACAAGAATAATAGTCTCTGTCTCTGCAGAATGGGATCTGCTTGGAATTTTTTATATGTGCATAGATTAAAACTGTAATCTTGGTTTTAAAACAACAATAAAGCAGGACAAATTCCCTAACATTATCCCCTAATATTGAAATTAACAATAATGTTAACCCTAGTAGTTTTTCCTAATATTATCTCTTAAATAGAAATCCAAAGTCAGCATCTTAAATGTTTATTTAAAACATTAAAAATGTTGGGCTCTGTTTTAAACACATTATCATTAGATTATCTGACATTCTGATTAATAAAATTTGGTCAGGTTGCTCAAACACATATTATAAGTCATTTTCCAGACACCTGGATGGGCCACCTCTGACAGCTATTTCCACGGTCAGGAATGGTGTCAGGGTTGGTGGGTGCCTCACCTTAGAAGCTATGGCTCCTGCAGACACACTGAGCAGTGCACTAATAGAAGCAGTGCTGCCAGGCTGCAAAGTGGCAGGGTGGGGGTTGGGGGCTCACCCTGAAGGCCCCTCACCCTTCCGGAGATGAAATGCATTCTGCAATATCTGAGGTGATATCAGCTAGGTCAAGGGGCAGTGGAGATGGTCTCCTCATCCAAAGCAGACTTTCTGGGAGCCCACAGACTTTCTTTTCTCCATGGCAGCCTCCAGGGAAGGATTGATTACTTTGCTCAAAGGGTAGAATCAGCAGCTGTTACTGATATGGGACTCCATGGGACTGGAATTCTGTACTGTGGATAACACACTAGGCTTCTTTTCTTTTTTTCCTTCTTTATATTTTTTTAAGTCAATATGGCATTAGTGAAGCCTTTAGAAATAAACCACAGTTCTCATTTTAATGGATTCAGTGTTGGGTCATGTGCAAGATCTGTTATTTAAAATGTGCATTTACAGGCCACTGTTGAAAATAGCTGTCTTTAAGATCGCTTAGGCTTTAGACTTGCTACATGGGGCAAGACTCTGTTATCAGAGTTTTTGCCATTATCACCATATGTCTTCCCTGCTCAGCTAGAGATGCTGAACCTCCTACTGCAGACATCTTTTCTAGGACAAGGAACATGACATTTGCCTCCTTTTTGTGTCTGATGGCAAATGAAAGAGTGAGTAAGAATTCTGAATACTGGTAAATGAGAGTGGAACAATCTAAAAAAAAGAAAAAGCCAACAGTAATAGTTCCAACCTTTTTTTTTTTTTTCTGAGCACTCTGCTTCCTAAGAATGTGATTCAATCACAGTTAACTTCTTTTCCACCCACCTGTTTTCCTCCCAAAGATTCATCGTTTTGGAGTTCTTGAGCACCTCCTAGAGGCTGGAGTATGATATTATAGGGAATCACAGTTCCACCTGGGGGTAGGATGTAGACCTACACTGTGGTCAAAGATTAAGTACCTGAGAACGTTGGATGCTCCTATGTCCACCAGGTCACAGTCTCTCCCTGATCTTCACCTTCTTTTCTGCATCCAACTAAATCGATGCCTCAGTTCCCTTTCCAGTATTCCTGGCTCATATCTGTTATTCTGGGTAGGGGGAAGGATGAAGACTCTGACTCCAATACTTGCAGCTCCTAGGTAGTGCTCCCAATGGTCTTCTCAATTAGAAACAAAATGCTCATGATCACACAGTACCTTCTGTCCTCTCATCCTATTTATTGGAATAGCCCTCCTCATATGTCAGTGTTAGCCAGGGCTAAGGCTAAATCAACCCCAAATCACTATTTTATAAGCCTTGCTCTCCCTCTGAGAATCTCCTACAGCAGGGACCATGCTTCCAGGCACTATGCCTGCCTAATTCCAACTCATTATCTCTATTAGCCCTGGATTTTGAGGTACCCACCTGCCTCACTGCAAGATCACCAAAGGCATTCACTCAAAACATAGTCACCTAAACCCTGCCATGAGCCAAGACTTATGCCGAGTACCCAACGCCTAAAAGGAACACAGATCCTGGCCTCCACAGTTCACAGTCAGGTACAGGAGACACACAGTGGCTATTTACCACTGTTAGCGACCTCTGTTAGAAGTGAGCACTGGGTCCTAGGGAACCATAGCAGCCCCTGGTGGGACTGGGTTTCCCAAGAGGCAAATGAAGAAAACAGGTAAAGCAGGAATATAAAAGATTATTGAGAAAATATTTGAAAGAATACAGATATATTCCAAGGTACACTGACTTATCATATGGGAAAATCAGAATTTTTTTTTACTTACACAGATCTTATGGTTTGGTAGCATTTTAACTTGAAATACATATGGGTGCAGGATGTCAACAGAACTATTCTTGCTAGGCCTCTGAAGGTTGAAGCTATCTTATAGAAGGACTCAGGAAAAGCTTCCCTGACAAACACTGGAGACACTTAGAGGAAGGAGGGAGTTTCCTCTTTTGCTTTATACTGTATTTCATTTCTGTCTTGTTGAAAAGAAAAATAAAAAAGTAAATAAACCAGTTGGAATAAGTTTGCAGGTCTCTGGGTGCAGTTAAGGACAATGAGTAATATATTAGCTCATCAAATAAGTTACTGCATTCACGCTACCCTGGAGAGGAGCCATTTGCTGCTGCCAGTGGCTGGCTCTATATCTTCCAGAGAACCCAATGGCCTCAGCTGCAATCCAAACACCACAATCGTGATACATCAGCAGAAACTGAAGACAGAGGTAACACACGTGCAACCCAAATTGCAATTGTGGGACGAGAAGGTTAAAATTGCGAAGAAATAAACAACACTTCTTATAATTAACATCCTTGAATGTATCTTCAGATCTGCATTACACCCTGAGATTCTAACGGGCACCATGCTCTTGCAGGTGAGATGTTAATATGGTCCCTCTCTCTGAAATGCACTCTGCACCAGCTGTGTTCTTGAGATAGTTTTAAAACGGATTCCTTCACCCCTGTCTTCCCTACATATTACCCTGTATGGTACATACAAAACTGTTTGAGGCTTTTTTCTGTTCTACAACAAAATACCTAAAACCAAATAATTTATGAGGAACAAAAGTTTATCTGGAGCAAGGCACAGTGGCGTACACCTGTAATCCCAGTGGCTTGGGAGGCTGAGGCAGGAGGATTGCGAATTCAAAGCCAGCCTCAGCAAAAGTGAGGTGATAAGCAACGCAGTGAGACCCTGTTTCTAAATAAAATACAAAATAGGGCTGCGGATGTGGCTCAGTGTTCAAGTGCCCCTGAGTCCAATCTCCAGTACCCCTCCACCCAAAAAATATTTATTTGGCTCATGGTTCTGGAAGCTGGGAAGTCCAAGAATATGGTACTCACATCTGCTATATTTCATTTCTGTCTTGTTGAACAGAAAATGGCACCTGGTGAAACCTTTCTTCCTGCATCATTACATAACAGAGGGCATCTCATGGAAAGACACAGCAAGGTACAAACTCCAGTCTTTCTTCCTTTTCTTGTAAAACCACTAATTCCATCATGAGACCCTCATTCCCACAGCTTTATCTAACTCTAATTAACCCCAATGGCCTCAACTCTAAATTCCATCAAAATATGAATTTTAGTCAGATTTCCTACCCAGCGCCTAAAAGCAACACAGATCCTAGCCTCCACCATACTGCCACAGTAGCAACAAACTGGAATACATGAATTTGAGGGTGGGAGACACATTAAAACTATAGAAAGAAACTTCAGTTGGGTTATTTCTATTCCTAGCTCTTCACTCCCTCCTCACTCCCCTTGTTTGCACTGCTTCTCCTGACTTTTCATTTCTGCTTTTCTACGGTATTACAAGCTTGCAGGAATATCCTCCCCACATGGCACAGAGTGTGCACTTAATAAAAGTTTGTCAAATTGAATTGGGTGGCATCAATCACAATACATATTCCTGAAGATTCTGTTCCTAGATTTAAATGCAAGCAGAAGATTTCTTTGAATTTATCACAATTTAGCAATTTTGCCAGCCTAAATCTTCCATAATAAACCTCTTCAACAGAATTAAAGTGAAACTATAAATTATACACGAGTTTGGGGTTTGGGTGTGTGGGGGGGGTGCTTTTTAAGGAAAATAGAAGTCTTATATTTGTTAGCCATGCTCATGAATGTTAGGCAAATATCTGGTCTAAGTAAATGGCAAACAGAGACTTTTCTTTTTTAAAGGGGGAGGGATTTAAAGGAGTTTCAATTTGAGTCAAATTGTGGCAAATATACAAATCCTCTAGGCTCAGTAAAAACACCATCCTTTCCCCCAAGTACAACAGAAAACACCAGATTTTGTAAAGTTGAAGAAAAACATGGCAGCCTACAAGAAAGTCATTGACAAAATCATACCGTGCAATAGTAGAGCTGTTAACAAGTGTCATTGGCTGAGTTCCCAATAACTGTTGACACACAAGCTTCACAGGTAACTGAGACATGGTCTTTGATCTCCAGGGACTCAAAGTCTACATGGATACAATGTAGTCGATACTAGATAGTTTATGACAAGGACAAGTATAGCCAGACTTGACTGGGGTTGAACTGCCATCAGCAAAGTCTTCCTAGAGCCTAGAGCTGAATTTTGAGAGCTAGGGAGGAATTTAATGGATGACTAAAGAGTCAAAGTCTGAAAATAGAGCCAATAAGCCCTCATGCAAGATGGAACTACATGAAGTTCAAAGTAGCTACAGCAGATATGTGAAGAGAGGAGAGGTTAGAGAAGTCCCCAGCCTGTGATGTGGGAGCCTGACACCAGGCTAAGGAGCGAGTGCATTACTACGGCCCAGGGGCAGTGAGAAGTCCTGGAAGGACCTGAGGTGGAATGGGCACTCGCTGTGCATTTTATCAAGATCATTATGACATAGATAGGTATGGCAAATAGATTTGAGAAAGTTGAGTCTGGAGTCAGGAAGCCACCATATTTGTTCGTGTGAGTTCCAAAAAGGGGTGGGGAGAAAATCGAAATTTATCAGATTGAATTTGTGAAGTCCGTGATTAAACTAGACACAGAAGGGAAGGAGGTAAGATTTGTTCCAGAAGTGGAACAAATCACAAGAGTAAAGTCTGGGCTGGCATAATAAAATGAGGGTAAAATTTGCTTTTCAAAATATATTTGAGGATTTATAGTTTTTCACAAGATGTTATTTCTTATGCCCTAAAAAGGGAGGCTCTGATCAAATGAGTTAGGAACTATTGACATCAGGGACTTTCACGAGAAGAATTTTGGAGAAGTGAGGGGCACAAAAACTGAATTCAAGTGGCTCAAAAAGTGAGTCTGGTGAAGAAAAGGACCAAGTGTGATCTTTTTTCCCCCTTAGAAGCATCATCCTAAGATAAGGATAAAAGAAGGTCATGAGTACGGGAGGAGGATCAAAGATAACTTTGCAGAGGAGGGAGGTTGGAGAATGTTGCTGCTAAGAAGGAAGGAAGGGTCAGGGAAGAGGGAAAGTGTAAAATACCAAATGGATTGACGAGTGAGGTCTCTGAGAAGGTTGGGGTGGAGTTGAAATCCCCGTCTCTGGCAAAAGCTGAACAAGAGGAAGGGTATTGGGGGCAGAAAGGAAAGAGGAGAGGCTGGTTTATTCATTCCTGCAGTTGCAATGACAAAACACCACAAACTGAGTGACTTAAAACAATAAAAAATTATTATCTCACAGTTCTGGAGAACCTGAAATTAAGGTGTTGACAGAGTCATGCTGTTCAGAGGTGGAGAGAAGACTGTTCCACGCCATGCTCTTAGCCTCTGGTACTACTGGCAACCCTTGGTGTTCCATGGCTTGTAATTGCATATCTCCTGTCTCTATCTCCATCATCATCTGACCTTCTCCCTTCATGCATCTGTGTTCAGATTTACCTTTTCCATAAGGAAATGAGTCATATTGGATTAAGGGTCCACACTACTCTAGTATGACTTCATTTTAATTTAGCTAAGTACATCTGCAATAATCCTATTTCCAAATAAAGTCACATTCTGAAGCACTGGAGGTTAGAATACCAACATCTCTTTTTTGGAGGGAGGGGGCAAAATTCAATTCAGCCCATAACAAATGATAACTCTACTTTTCAGGGAAATCAACAACCACCATGGTGGAGGGCTTGGGTGATAAGGAGTTGATCTCATTCCAAAGGCAAAGGCTAATTCTTTGTCGCTTTCTTCCCAGGCCGTGGGCAGTGTGCATATGCTGAAGTCATACTCCAATAGTGACCTACGCGTCTGTCATTCCTCATAATTCCCTTTTTCCATGTGACCCTCCCTCTGATTCTAGGCAGTCTGCCCTTGCTCTATCCAGCAAGCCAGACACAAGCTGAACGACAGGAGGGAAGAAAAGAAGCAATTCTCAGCTCTTGACTTTCAAATCAGACTTCTGAAATTCCCAGCAGAGGTAACATTGGCGAAAAAGGGATTGTGAGTCCAACAAAATCACTAAAGTTTATTCCATAAAAAAGAATGGGAAGGATGGATGATTTCTTAATTGAAGAACCCAAGTTCATGCCCTAGACATGATTAAGATTACACAGGCTGGAGGGGAGAAAGGGAGTTGGAGGGGAATTGAGAAAAGCAATGAGGAGGGTCCTTGTGCCAGCTCCGTCTCCAGGCTCTGGAACACCCCCAACCAGAACTCCTCCAACTTTACCTGATTTGCAGACTGAGCTGCCACACGTGATTAAGATGGAAGAACCACTACTGCTATGAATGGAGTCTATACTAATGAAGACTAGAAGGCCAACCTCTTCATGTTTCTGATAGCGGTTTTAAGGTTCATGGAGGGGTGAACATTTGTTCATGGAAGGGCCTGGGGCAAAAGTTCATATCTTCTAATTTCTGATTATTTTTTGTAATTTCTGGTAATGGTAGTTAAATTGTTAAATTGTTCTTTTGTTTCTGCATGATGAAAGTTTGCACAAAGCTCTAAGGAAGCCAAAATCCCTAACTATAGCTTCCCTTCTTTTAGGCTGATCTACTAACCAAAACCAGAAAAGAACTCCTCTGGAAAGAAAAATGTGTATTTTTCAAAGCAGATCATATGTATTGAACACCTAGGGTGTGACCGGAACCATGCTAAGCACTTTGCATGCATTAGTGCCTTCAATGCCCCAATAATCCAATAAGGAAGGTACTATTCTTGTTCCACAGATGATCATGCAGAATCAGAGGAGTTAAACAACACGCTCACATAAGCAGCAGTAAGTTGTACAGCAGTATTTAAACCCAGGAATCTGTTGGAAATCAAACCAATATACCTAAGTGCTCTGCTGGCTATTTGTAATATAATAAAAAAAAAAAAATCTTCCTTGTGATAACTAGAAAAGAATACCGGAAAATGAATTGCCAGTAATTACCTACTATGTGCTAGGCACTATGCACTTGCATATATCATCTCATATCTAGTGCTTGGAAATTCCATCCATCACTAAATTTAATCTTCCTGGAAGAGAGCTTATATTCCAGAAAAAGCACCAGATTGGTCTAGGGATCAGCAATTTCACTCAATTTATACCTGGTGAGATTCATTTAACTAATTCCTCTATTCTGATGCTCAGACTCTTATATTGGTTTCCCTGTCTGGTTCCTAAGGCCCTTACAATCTGTGAAGTCAGTTTCTTCAGTGTACATATTCCTAACCCCGTAAAATCTGAATTAATATGATTAGTATATCTCTTCTGACATGCATATGTTTATCTGTGTCTCCCACAAATAAACATCATTATTTTCTAATTTTTATATTTTTAAATAGACATTATTATTCTCTAATTTTCCCTATAGCTATATCTGCACAGGAATCTCCTTTGTTCCAGTGGTGAGGCATTTGAAGACCAGTTCAGTATTTAATGCTTGTTCTCCAGCTTGTTCCCTGACATTCACACAGTGTCTGGCATGTAGTAAGAGCTCAATCAGTGTTAGCCAAACAGATCTTTTTAAATTGAAGACTCTGCTCTTGATTCAAAGGAAGAAAAAAAAAATCATAAAAGAGCCCCAGCCTAGGAAAGCTTTTTCTCTAAGCCAGTGCAGACACTAGACAGACCACAAACCTCACCTGGAGCAATGTAAAGACAGTGCGGGAAGGAGAAAGTAGGAAGGAGCTTATGTGTCAGGCTTTCTGGTCACAAGCCGCAGAAACCAATTCTAGCTGGTGTCAGCAAAAGAAATATATTGGAAGGATACTTGCATGCCCACAAAATCGTCTAAAAGATTGACAAAACTCCCAAGGTGTCGGGGCCTGGAATTATGAGCTCCTAACTCCCCTCACTTTCTTGTGTCCCTCTATTTGAAAGTCAAAGTTCTAAGACAAAGTGCAATTAGCCTGAGGTCACATGCTCAGCCCTCTGCTGAGACAAAGTTTCTGGCACAATTAACCTTCATATCCCTGTTAGCTTCCGTAATTACAGGACTAGACAGCTGACCTCCATATCCCTGTTAGCTTCCATAACGACAGGACTAGACTAGACAGGATTTAGACAGTGTTATTTCAGAGCGACCTGAAGGTACTAAGTGCTTCACATCTTTTAAATTCACCCAGAAATCCTTATTTCCTTTGTCAAGGCCCCCACTCTTTCCTGATAAATGCTTCAGCTGTCATGCAAGCCCTGGCACCGCTGTATATTCAACAGGACATTGTCATTAACAATCTGTGGGTCAAACTGAGATTGGTCTTCAACTCTTTCTGTTCTAGAATTATAAGAATTGAGAGATTATTTGGGCAGTGTCACTAAGCATCCAAGAGTTTCATTCTATTCCTTTAAGTTAGGAGGTAGGAATTGGAGTGTTCGGGTTCTTGTTCGATGGTGTCCAGTGCTATTAGAGACTACCTTTACCTACTGTGTCAGACAGTGTTCCTGGTCACACCCAGAAAGAACTACCTATGGCTTACTTAACGTACTTATTAAGAAGATAGTAAGGAATTCAAAGTTAATCCAAAGGCTGGACAGCCAGACTCTGAGATGGGATAGAAAGGAATCTGGAGGGTAGAGCTGAGGTGCGTGCCATCCCTGGCTGCAATAGGGCAGCAAGGGAAAGAGGTTCTGGCCAAAGGGATGTCCAGGGGATGCTTTGGCTTCTATTGTGGGCAGGCAGGATATTTTTATTTACTCCAAGGAACTGCAGTGTTTAGGAGAAGATGAAGTAGATGTTACATGGCTAAAAATTTTAAATGGAAACCATTTGTTCCTGGCCCTTAGGCAAGGTTTCTCTCAGGGATGTTGCCTCCATTTTATACTGCCTTTCAAAAGGGTCCAGCATCTCCAAACCAAGACTGGCTGTGTTTCTGATGGGGAAGGAGAGTGGAGGAATGTGCTACTATTAAGTTTGGTCTTGTCTGAAGTCAGTTCAATAGCCTAGGCTGGGTTCTGTCATGGCTCCTTGTAAAAATGCTCCGAGTTAGCCATTGTTTAATTACCTACTTCAGTTTTTCATCAGGCACCCATATAATAGGAGACCTGTTTGGTAAAACTGCTATACAGGCATGGCCGTATAACTTGTGGCCCATAGTTTCCTTTTTTCTGATTTTCCCTGAAATACAGGGGAGATACAGGCCCCAGGTATAGCCATGGCCAATTATTATGGGTGTTGGTAGATTCGACGCTCTGGCCCTAGGTAGAGACAACTCTGACATAGTCCTTTGCCATCTACCATAGGTCCCCACAGGACTGAACTTGAGTTGCCCACAGTGGTGACCTGCTCAGGGTCACACTTAAAAAGTATGTCTCCTACTGCCATTTCTGGGGTCACCTCCTAAATAAATGACTTGTACTCCCATCCTTATCTCAAGTTCTGCTTCTGAAAGAATCAAACATAAGACACCTACAGCAGCTTTCTTCCAGTTTATTCCAAATGACCGGGGCTCACTTTCAAATAAGAAAAAGATATGTAAATTGTACAAAAGTGAGCATCTCAAAAATCCAAAGAACAGCCGGGGTTGGAGCTCAGTGGTAGAGTGCCTGCCTCTCATGTGTGAGGCATTGGGTTCTATCCTCAGCACCACATAAAAAAATAAATAAAAATAAAGGTATTGTGTTCATCAACAATTAAAAAATATATTTTAAAAAAGTCCAGAGAGGCCACACATTGTGTGATTCCATCTATGTAAAATATCCAGAATTGGTGAGTTTATTAAAACAGAAAACAGATAAGCAGTTGCCAATGTACTTCTAAAAGTACTGTTCAGAAGCATTAATTATATTCATAATATTTACAACTATCACCTCTGTTTCCAGATCTTTTTCATTGCCCCACAAAGAAACTCTGAATTATTAAGCAGTTGTCCCTCATTCCCTCTTCTCCCTAACTCCTGGCAAGTGGTAAAGTCAATGCTATATGTATTTGACCACACACACACACACACAAAAAAAAAAAATCAAATGAGAAAGTCAGATGGAAGATTTTTTGCTATATTTCAATGTGTAAGAGATTCTATAATTATTGAGGTTTTTTTTTGTCTTGTTTAAGAGAGCACCCATGGTAACCTTTACCATTTCTTCTATTCCCCAAGTCTCCTTCGTCCTTGGTCTCTCATTACCATGCTTGCAATCGAGAACCGAGTTTGCCCTATCTGCAGATCCCTCTCAGAGCCCAAGCAGTCCACTAATCATCCTTCACTATTCCTCCAGCCACTTCCAGGGATCTGTTTCCACAGAAAGCCATGGCCCACAGACAGATGGGCCTTTCCCCTGAGCATACCCTGTGAACTCCTCCCATACCCCTTGACAGCCCTATCTCACATCCAGACCCTGAGGGTCAGTTTGGAGGCTAATGACACCCATATGGACAGCACTTATGCAGAAAATGTGTGCAGCTGTTGAGGCTGCCAGAGCCAGATGTTCAGCTGATGGTCTTTTTTGGCTCAAGATGAACTTGTCTGGAGTGGCATTCACAGGAGACTGCCTGCTGAGAAACTATGCTCTATCTTAGAAAATGGTTGTCTCTCATTGAACCTTAAACAGACGACCTGAACAGGGCAGGACACAACAAAGAGAAACAATGATTTGGAAAAGCAGAGGTCACTGACTGATAGGTGGGTGCTTTGCAAATTTTGATTTGGCTAGAGCCAAATTAATTTTTTTTAATTAACTGCCATCATTTACAAATTGCTTACCCAAGCACCACCTCCTACATCCCACACCTGACTTGCCTTCCCTATTTCATATCACCTGCCTGGCTAAAGCATGGATTCATGTTTGTTTTCTCCAAGTTGATGACTTGGAGGCATGAGATGATGGAACAGCTTCCCCTGACCTGTTATTCCTGTGTAGGCATGAAGAGTGGTACATAGACAGAATAATTACATCCTGCCCTTGTTTTTCTAAAATGAAATTCCCACTCAAAGCACACAGTGATCTTTTACCAAAAGGAGTTTAGAAACCTTCATGCATTGTCATAGGGTACAAAGAATGTGGCCATAACAGAGATCTCAGAGATGCATGGGGACATTCAGGAGACAGATCCATGGTTCTGAGAACTCACCTGATTGTTATCAGCCATCAGTTAGAAGGCATCAGGACCTTCCTACATCTCAATCAATATAACCTCATTCCTCAAGATGAGGGATGCAACAGACAATACTACAGCAAATCTCAATTCCTTTTCCTCCTGTTAAGTCAACCCACTTTCCCAGTCTCCTTTAAAATTTGAAGGAAGTATGTAGCTGAGTTCTAGCTGGGTAGGCAGAAATGAAGAGTTCCCCCTGCCTAATACTCCATCCTCTTTCTCTTTCCACAGTTGGAATGGAGCAGAGTGGAGGTTTTGATGGGAGGCAGAGTTACAAAATTGAAGAAGGATTCTGGGTCCCTGAGTCACTGTTTAGAGGAGAGGCTCCAATAAGAAAGTACCAATATTGGACTATTGAATGAGTGATAAACTTGTATTAGGTTAAATCACTGAAATTCTGAGGTTTTCTGTTACATCAATTTGTCTATCCTAATAGTTCATAAGACAAGATGCTTAAAGCAAGTAAGGAATACAATTGCACAAATTATAGACAAGACCTTCAGAGGGGATCAGAACTAGCTCTTGGTCTCATTTTACCAATTTTCACTAGTCATAGTCCCTATTGAAGTTTGTCAGAAACTCCTCACAGCCACTGGAGCCACCACAGATACCTCCAGTACCACTGGATTTTCTGGGACATGTGATTCAGGCAGAAGGGTCATTTCCCTACAACCTGCATGCACTGCAGAGCTCTTTCTTACTCTGTGCCCTACTAGAAACTGGCAGGCCTCAGAGTCACCCAATGAGTCACCCACATATTCCTAGCTGTAGTATATGCTGCCTCCAAAAATCAAAGAGATCTGATTCTGTCTCTTTAGGATGAGCAAAAACTTGTTGTTACCCATGGAAGAGATATTCTGGCATGCATCATGACTTTGCACTCCTAGGAACCTCACCAGGCCCTAGAGTCTTCACGGAGTTTATCTCCTATCTTCTGGTAGATGTGATTTACTGAGGCATTGGAGTTCCCACCAATTACTCTCTTGCCCAAGCTCAATTGGCATGATGCCATCAATATGGTGAAATAGCTTAATGTTCTATGAAATGAATGTCAAGATGACCAAGGTCCACAAACTATGTTGTCACAGAGAACAGAAGAGTAAATCGAGCAAAAGCATGAATTGTACTTCTGTCCCTCTCCTGTCAATGCAAACTACTATTCATCCTCCTTACTGATGGGAAATTGAGAAAAATACATTTACTGTGTCAGAAGTTGAGGTTTTTTTTTTCAATGAAAAAACTATATCAACCCCACAGTTGTGACTGGAGCTACCCCTGGTTAAGTTTATGATAGTCTACCACCCATCTATTATCAACCATTTAGTTTTTAAATGAACTGAATAAGTGAATTGAATGGAAATTTTAGTATTCATGGTCAAAAAAGGCTCAGTAACATTCATTAAGGCAGTGGTTTTCAAACTTCATAAAGTTCACTGGAGTCATCTGGAGAATACATTAAAATATAGATTTCTGGGACTTATCACCATATTTTAAAACAGTAAGCCAGCAGTAGGATCTGTAAATGTGTTCTTTTAGAAAGTTCCCAATTAAGTGACGCTAATGCTACTGGTCCAAGGACCACATTTTGAAAATCATTGCTTTAAGTCTTTGTTAAAGATTATGTTCTCTTCAATTTCTTTGGACATTTGATATTAGTTCTGTCCTACTAACTTGACCAGCATGTTGGAGGACAGGTTCAGAAGATTTTATTTGGCCTATTCTATCATGACGGTTCTTATTCCAAGGTCAGGGAACCAATGTGAAGTCTCTATCAGTTGCTAAGTATATCCATCCTAATTATACACTCAAAAACCAAGGATATAATGACCTTTTGGATCCAATCTGAGCAAATACAGGCTAGAACTACTACCTGACTTCCATAAGCATTTATTCTGATAAATGCTCATGGATTCTTTTTTTTTAAGAGAGAGAGAGAGAGAATTTTAATATTTACTTTTTAGTTTCCAGTGGACACAACATCTTTGTTTGTATGTGGTGCTGAGGATTGAACCCGGGCTGCACGTATGCCAGGCGAGCGTGCTACCACTTGAGCCACATCCCCAGCCCGCTTATGGATTCTTTTCGAAAAGAATTGGAAGGGATATTTATTAGAAATTCTTACAGTAGCATTTTCAAAAGCACCTGATCTTCCCTTTAATCAATGAGTTCTGGGTTGATGATAAGTTTTGGATCTGGAAACGAGGTAAGACACTTTGACCTTTCATCATGATAAATGATATTAGCTTTCTGCTGCTAAGTTTAGTTGTTTTTGTTGATCAAGTCAAGTCACACTTAATCAGCTGCCTCAGTATGTTACCCTTCAGGACATAGTTATCTCATCTGGCCAAGGTACTTCGTCTCTGTCCTAAGGTCCATCACAGAAATTATACCCTCCTCATCTTCAATATTTAAGTGCTACCAAATGACCCTTCCCATTCTGGTACCCTGTCACCCCCTGTGACATGAAGAAGCCAGCTCCTTGGCAGCATCTTCTATTATTCACCCAGCGGTCAAGGGTAGCCATCACTGAGTGTATCTTCACAAGTGTATCTTATTAGCTTAATGACGGGAATGTCCTCTGGGACTTTCAGGGAACATCTTCAGATGGTGGACTCTTCATCTTATATAATAACTCTGCTTTAATACTCTCACCTTTCTGGACCTTCTGATCCTTGCCTCAATACTCTATTCAGGCAATTTCTTACATCTCCACCTAATTTACTTCAGGTCATTGTTGTGTCAAGTTTCAAGGAGCCATATCAGGAGCATTTTGGACCATTCCAATTGTTCTTTCTGGGACATTAAATCCTGAGTCATGGGAGAAGGCTTCCATGTCAGTAAACTCTTCTTCATTCAGTCAACATTTACCTAAGCCCAGCAATTTTTTTATTAGTGGGAACAATAAAAAACAAAAGAAGAACAAACAAAAATCTGGACATTTGTGTTGTTTATTAATTCATGAAAAAGCATTGCCATAGAGGAGACATTGAACAACTAAATAGACAGGGTGACTTATTCAATGAAGGTCATGTAGATTTTCTCTTTGGCCTTGCAAGGCTTATGCAATAGGGGTGTGAATGGTGACCAAGGGGATAATGATAAGAAAAGCAGGTTACTCGTGGGCCCAAAGGCATGGGCTTTGTCTTATCAATGGATGGCTAGTCTCCTGACCTCAGAAACCTTCATACATATAGCACCAACTCTCAAGGAGACCAGCCACTTGCTGGGAGGTGAACTACCTTTAATTTCTTCCATCTTCGAAGAGAGCAGCCTTTCACACAATGCTAGATATGGGTTTGCCCACGTGGCTTTAGCCAGCACCACCATTCAAAGGCTTGCCAAATTATTTTTTATGGCTCTGGGTTTATCTTAGATCTAAAAATCCCATTTTGTAAAGTTTGTGAGACCATAGACTTACGGGCATAGGATCTACTAGTCTTATTGGCATGGCCCAAATAATACAGCTTAAGGGAATGATGGAATAGATTATGAAGGGTTTTACTGAGGCGCAATTTGGGGACCACCACCCTGTTGAGTTGGAGTGTTCCCTTCTAAGACATAATATTTGTGATGAATCAGCAATTAATATATTGTGCTATATCTTCAATAACTAGAATAAATAGATATGGGAACCAAGAGATGCAAGTAGAATTGATTTCTCTAACCATCATTCTCAGTGATCCATCTATGGAATTTGTGTTTACTACCCTCACAATCTCAGGCTCTGCCAGATTAGAAGTCCTAGCTCCTAAGGATATGGTTGAGAATGCTTCAAGTAGAGGCACAGTAAGAGTCACAATGAACTTGAAGATACAACCATTGCCTGACTACTTTGGGCTCCCCATGCTGGTGGACTCACCATTCAAGCCCTTGAATGGTGGTGCTGGCTAAAGCCATGTGGGCAAACCCATATCTGGCATAGTGTGAATAGCTGCCCTCTTCTAAGATGGAAGAAATTAAATGCAGTCTACCTCCCACCAAATGGCTGGTGTCCTTGAGAAAAAGAAGCTACTATACTGGCAGAAGTGTTCAATCCTGATTAGCATAAGGAGAAATATTTGCTATCAGTGAAACAAGAAAGAGTATGCCTGTGAATTCAGGGATTCACTATAGCATCTCCTTTTACTATCCATTGATGAATTAGAAAGTTAAATAACCACGGCCTAAAGAGGGAAAGGCAACTAAGGGTTCAGACTGCTCAGAGTTACAGGTCTTGGTCACTCTGCCAGGCAATTACTTAAACAAGCTTAAGTGCTGGTCAAAGCAAGGGGAATGAAGAAGGGAGGTAATGAATGCCAAATACATCTTGAAGACAAGGTGTAACAATGGGTACTGTAGTTAATTTGGCTAACTCTCCTCCATTAAGTCTTGGAAAGAAATATGGTTGGTCATTAATTTGAAGAGTAAGCAACATGTTGGATTTAATGGAGGACACAAGCAGATCTGAGTGGTACAGGAAGAGCCATATCATGTATCCCTTGGTACCGCCCCACAATGCCTTGGCCTCAACGCTGCACTATACTGTCTCATTTCCTTTGTTGTGGGCCTTTTGCTTTTTTACTTGACTCCTCCATCAAGGGAGCCTGCTCAGATCTGCCTATGTGCTGCCTAGATATGTGAAGAAGGTAACCCCATCAGGCACAACACTCAAGCAATAGATAAATTCTTGGCTCTCCTATCTAGCAATAGATAATGTTAGATGTATTCTATGTGATCCACACAAAGTCCCAGAAAGATCAAGTTCCTACTGTGGTCACCAGCATAACAATGCATCTTTATATTAGTTTTATCTCATTAACATATTTTCGTTTCATTTGCCCTCCATTCCTGCTCCCTGGAATCGGTTTCCAAATAAACTACCTGCAAGTAAGCCCTCAGCTCAAACTAAAACAAGTGTTAGCAACATTTCAACAACATTTTTGCTCAGGTAGTATATGAAAAAAAGAAAGACAGGATGGGATCCTGAGATCCACCAATAGCAAGAATTAAGTTGAGAATAAAAACAGAGAAAAAATAATAAGTGGTCAGAGAAATAAGAGGGGAATCAGGAAAGAAATTTTCCAGAAGCTAAGGGAGAGCACTTCAAGAAAGAGAGAAAGCACAGTGAACTCCATCAGAGTCAAAGAGAAATAAATTAAGACAGGGCTGATAAGAGTCTATGGATCCTTACAGAACTTGTTGCGAACAAGTGGTCCAATAAGTGTTTCTTGTGGAACTTGTTGTGGTAAGCAAAGCCAATGAAGTGATGGAGGAAGAACTCAGATGACAGCAACAAGGCACTGGATAGGAGATGAGGAGGAACAGAGAGGGAAGGTCCCCCTTTTTTTTTTTTGGAAGCTAAGTCAAAAGAAATACATAGAACAATAGGAAGCAAAAATAATTTGGCATTGAAATAGAAGTTTTATATTGTTTTTAAAAGAACAAAGCTGATCACAGATGTGAGGGTCAATTGAAGGTGAGAGGTTGATGGTAGAAGTGTTGAATGTGTAGTTGATGGAGTGTGGACCCTGTGGGTAGACTGTGGAAAGGGAATGTGATCCAGGGTATAGATGAAGGAGATTTTTAGCTAACAGGAGGTGTACCTCGTGCACTAGAGTGGGGAAAGGAAGGAAGGAGCTGCATACAGGTACGTTTCTAAGTGAAGGAGGCAGGAAAAAGGATGGTAGCTCAGAACATCCAGATACACCATGTGAAAGTCAGTGAGACGGGGACAGAGGACAGAAAAACCAACATGCAAGAGGCCGCAGGGAAAGAGGTGTCCATCAAGGGAACTGGGGAAAAGCAGCTAGAGAAACAGGAGGACGATCTGGCCTAACCAGGAAGGTTGCCAGCAGAGATACTGCTGAACAGGGTCGGGTAGGATGTAGAAAAAAGGAAATTGGAAGATTACTGCTGACCTTCAGGAAAAGCCACCTGGCAGTGGGTGAAGAGGTGTACTTCTCAGAGGCAGCACAGGTCCTACCACCATTTCCAGAAAGTGACCTCCCTCCTTATTTAGGTCAGTCCTTTCTTCCCTGCCTTTCAGAGACTGCTCTGCCTTCTCCTCTTCCCATGCCATGAATATCCATTCTCCAGGATGATCTTTTTAGTCCTCCCTTGTCCTCATGACACACATTCTCTTTCTGTGACCTCAGCTACTACTTATGGGCTCATACTGAATATCAAACTCCACCCAGAGCATCTCTCAAAATAAAAGGAGTGAAGAATTAACACACATACTTGGGAGAAAATTCTCAAGGGAGTTAAGGATTTTAAAGAAAATAGAAACAGGTTAATGGGATAGAAAGTGATTGAGAGAATGAAATCAATAATCTTAGATAATGTTGTTGACTGAATGAATCATCTGAATGATGAGGGGTTAACTTTAGAAGGATACAGGGAAAGACTTTTTAGAGCTAGGGATAGCATAAGTCAAAGTTTGCAGTCTGGGTCAAACTTAGTGAGCTCCAGAAACAGAAAGAGGGAGCCAAAGAAGCCAAGCCTTGTGAGAAAATGGAGAGAAAGAAGAGAGGCCAGCAAAGAAAGCAGAGGCCAGATAGGCAGCTCATTTCCAGTCTTGCAGGAACTCACAAGTTAGTACAGGCATTAATAGCAGATTTCAAGCATGGGGTTTATAATGGCTAATCTGCATTGTCAACTTGATAGGATTAAGAGAGCCTAAGATTAAGAGGCTTCTGGGTATATCAATGAGGGTGTTTTTAGGAATGATTGGCATGTAGGACAGTGAACTGGAGACCCACCCTCAGTGTGGGCAGCATGGTCCAATAGGTTGGAAGCTTCAATGGAATAAAAGTTGGAAGAACAAGGAAGCAGCACCAGATGCCAGCTTCTCCAATCAGCTCTTGATTGCTGCTGCGATTGCCTGAGGACATCAGACTCCAGCAACTTCACTCTTCCAAAGCATATACTGCCCAGGGATTCTCCAGGGAGTTTCCAGGCCTTCAGTCCCGGACTAGGGTAGCATGGTGATCCTTCTTGTTCTGAGGCTTCAGCATCTTAGACTAGATGGTTACTGCTTCCTTCAGCTCTGCAGCCTGGAAATGTCCACTGTGGACTATCCAGCTTCTGGTTGTGTAAGCCAATCTAATAAATCATCTATATGTGTATCCTGTTAGTTCTGTTCCTCTAGTGAATCGTGACATGTACAAAGTTGTTGTAATCTAATGTGTGTTTTGAAAATATCACAGTTGCTATGGAATGAATGGAGTGGCAGGACCAAGGGCCAGTAAGCAAGCCCTGCAGTAGTCCAGGGTCAAGGTGCCAGAGCTTGGACTGGGAGCCACAGTGGAGACCCAAAAATGTAGGATGTGAGAGAACCACTGGGTCTGGCGGCAGGGTTGACGAGATCAAGTTTTCTGGGCTAAACTCATGGGCAGATGGAGCAAAACCGTTCAATAGGATGAAGCAAATGTTGGAAGAAGAGGTTTGGGAAAATCATGAATTAAGATTGGGATTGCAGTGATGGTGATGATAAAGGTGGTAGTAGAAGCATAAGAAAAGAATAGTATAAGAAGAATTGCCCCTCATTTCTATGGAATCTTTAGAGAGATACATTATTTTAAAATAATTTCAATTTAGAGTATTATATGGAATTATAGAGAAAAATTTTTACCTCGATTTTTAATTGAAAGTCAATATAACTGAAATCTTATGCAACCTAGATTAAGAAAGTTAGCTTCTATACTGGACAAGGTCATTTAGACATTTCTATCTTTATACTATCTTCTTAACCAATAATTCTCTCTTAAATTCTTCCAAGACCCCTGAGTACTTACTACGTGATTTCACTATCCAATAAGCTACTAGCTGCAAGGGTTCCTAAGCACCTAAAAAGAGACTGGTTTTGATGTGTTGTGAGTGTAAATGGAAACTATCTCATTAATACATTTCATATTAATTACACTTTCAAGGAGGATAGTTTAGATATACGAGTTAAAATAAAATATTACAGCTAATTAGACCTGTTTATGTTTACTTTTTAAATGTGCCTACTAGTAAATTTAAATTTACATGTGTCTTCTTTTTTATTTCTGCAGGACAACATTAAAATTATTTAATAGAATAGGATGTTGCTTTCCAACATGATATACCCATCATTTAATAAGAATTTCTAACCTAGTGAGTTTTTGGGGGGGGTCCAGAAAGTTCCAGAATGTAGAAGGAATACATAGATGCAACAAACAGGAATATTATTTCAGTAGAAAATGTACAGAAGGTTATAATTTGCATAATTTTAATAGGTAAGTCATTTTGGGTCTGTGTTCAGCTACCTATAACAGAAAACCTACATAAAAGTGACATGACTAAATAAAAATTTATTTTTCTAATACAGTGACCAGTGCTGAGTTGCTAGCCTTGATTTCTCAGTTCCAGGAGAGAAGGGATTAATCCTCTGTGGGTCATCAGAAGGTGGCTGCTGCTTCAGCTATTCATGGCAGACACAGAGGAAAGGCCACAAGATGTCAAGCAAGTTTGTCCCTTATTGAAAAAGTTTTCCCAGAAGTTCCACCCAATGGCTTCCTTTTATATATCATTGGCTTAGAAATATCACTTAAAGGCCAAGAAGTATAGGGTTTCGTCTAGGCAGGCAGGCATCTATGCTACAACAAGGGTTGGAAATTTCCATCATCTTGCCAAAGCTTTGTTTCATTGGGAAATATTCATTGTTCATTTGGATTTGTTATCCTGCTACTTCCCTTTATTCTGCGTGCAACTGAGTCAAGGAAAAAGACTCAGGATCATAAAACATCTGGTCTACAGGTTTCCAAACACTTGTATTAATCCTTTTCAAACCTACCAGGTACATTTGCTTTCAATCAAACTCCTATCATTAGATAATTGCTTCAAAGTAAAATTATAATGCATTTTTAGAGATACATTATATTATGTATTACAAATTCTGTGGAAGTGAAATGCTTTATCTGATGCCAAGAGAAAGTTAGGTCCTTTTCACTCAAAAATATCATCTCAAAATATATAGCATGGCTGTCTGTTAGGCACTGGAGATTCCAAATAGAAAAAAAAAAGTCATGCTTTCAAAGAATGCACAGACTAGCAGGGAGGGACAGGAGGAACAGATGTATCAAATATTTGACATAATATTTAACATGTTTATTGCAGTAAAATTTTAAAGTTCTATCATGTTGTTTCAGGGATCAGGACAGCTTATGTACACATAATTACCTGTCACTGATAATAATATATAATACATTGCAGAGTGCTTGGTGTGCACCAGGCATTGTGCTACAAACTATGCACACCCTGCCTCATTTGTTCCCCACAACCACCTTTAAGATAGGTGCAATAGCATGCCCACCTAACAGATGAGGACTTTAAAGACTCTTTGGCACCCTCTACTGCTCCTTTGCAGCCCAGCTCAGGATCATTATTAAATGCATAACTGTAATTATCTGCTTACCATCCATCTTCCTTGCTAGAGGGCTAGTTCCATGAGGGCTGGAGCTATATCTGTCTCACTCTCCACTGTATACCAGGCATGACTCAGTGCCAGGCACAGAGTGAACACACACTTTTCTGTCCAGTAGCTTAATAATTAGATCCAGTGCAGCAAATGTGTTTCATCAAGCATTCCAACCCTATTTTATTGATAGAGCCTACTTGCAGAGAGAGGATGAGTAGATATTTGGAGCTGCTACTTGATTAGTTGGGAAGAGATCTGTGATTCATTAGTGAACTCTGGGGCATGAGAGTAGGAAAGGGTAGCCTGTGTACCATGAAGTTGCCAGCTCTGAATTAGATTCCATGAATTTGACCATGAAGTCTATGCATTGTGCTGCTTCTATGTTCATCATACTAGACACCCAACACTAAACAACTAGTAAATAAATGCTTGCTTCAGTTAATTGACTTTATCAGGTGGCTAATGGTCAGGCATCCAAAGCTAGTTTTGTTCAATAAGATCATTCTTCTATTGTGCCCATCCAAAGTAAAAGAAAAAAATCCCTGATAATGTCCCATGGCAACTATTAGGTGTTCTAATAGGCAATCTGTAGTTTATTGATGGGCCTTGTAGACCCCTAAAAGTCTCAGAGGAAATTCATCACATTCTACAACAGCCTAGCCAGTGATGTTTGCCAATTTTTCCCTTATTTCCCGATTTTCAAATGAAAACAAGACTATCTCTCAGCCTCCTTCAGAGGTTGTGAAGAATAAGTAACAAACAAGCATTTGTAAAGCAGTTGACACAAGCTGGAGGGCTCGCTGACCGTGAGCAAGTGGGAATTCATAAATCCCTCTCCCAACCATCTCATCTGTCTTGGCTTCCCCTGTCCATTTACTTACCATCATTTATTTTTAATCAGAAAATAAGTTACCTCAGCTCAGAGGATTTTTTTTTAAGATCTCATAGAAAATATGACTTTAGGAAATCGGATGTAGGCTATGAAAAATGCATTTACTGTCAGCAAACAAGGGATCCAAATTACTCAAGCCCAAGCTATTTTCACTTATCCTTGGCTTTCGCTACTTGCTACCTGAATTTCTGTGAAGGCATTTGAGAGCAAATTGATGATTTTCTTTCCCTTCAAGGCCTTGTATATAGTTGCAGTCAATCCCCTGAGCCAAACCAGGGCAGGGTGGTGGGGGTAGGGAACAATGGCAGGAGAGACAAGGAAGAGAAGAAAAAGAAAATCAATAAATGAAGAGAAAAAACATAACTCATATCTTGGGTACACGAGTATCCGCACACACACATCCTGTTTATATGGTAGCTATGGTTTACCTGATTCACTGTGGACACTCCAAAGAAAGGTTTTCATGTGAAATGTAACTGGTAAGTGTTTGATGTGGACTAGGCATTCATTAAATCATTCATTAAATTACTTTTTCCATGTGGAAGTGAGTTCAAAAGAAGCCACAGTTAAAATTAAATCCTAAACTGGCACTTGACACATTTCAAAATAATCTTGATATAGTAGCATTTCTATTACTTGAAAAATGAGAAAAACACCTTTGCCATCAACCCCCTACCGCTCAAACCTATTATACAACATATTAATTTCCAAGTAGGCACAGGGATGGTCAAAGAGTTAGCGGAAAGGGAAAACTTAGAATGCCTTGAGGAGGAATTCCAACTTTATTCTGCTCCTGAAGATCAGCATCAGGATGCTTCAAACAGGAAAGCAAAATGGTTGGGCTTATGATGAATGGAAATTATACTGATGATGATGTGAAGGAGAAATTAGAGAAGCTGGGGACTCAGATATGAAGGAGAAATTAAAGAAGCTGGGGACACAAGTTAGGAAGGAGATTGGTGGCAGTAGCTAAGTAATATGGATAAAATTAGGTTGACAAAGAAGAGAAGACAGTGGTGGGTTGGGGTCCAGGTACCAGCAGAGTTGATAAGTTTACCAAGATGGAAATTAGACACTGGGAAGAAAGAGCAGAACACAGCAGGAAGAGGCAATACAATTGAAAATTAATTACTAATTTTCATATCAAACTTATATTTTAACTTATGCAGTCATACAAATAATATTTCAAAAGCATATACTGGCAAGTACTGATGTTGTGAGGGAACCAATGGCAAATCCATTTATATGTAAGGACAACTCAAAATTGAAACTTTGCAGGCTCCCCATAGTACAAAATCAAATTTAGATTTTTACCTTCAAATCAAGAGCACATCTTAAATTTTATTGCATCCTGAAAGAAGCATGAACAAACAAGTGGAAAAAAACAAATTGCAACTGCACTTTCCAATTGGATCCACTGGCCCCATCCGGAATTAAGGACAGTGTTTCCAAGCTGGCCACCTCAGGTAATCAGAGCAAGAATCTTCAATAGAGCACTTAGGACCATAGGAAAATTTGTTACAGAGCAAGAACACCTGCTGTCTATGAAATGTTTTATAAAACAGATTTCATGGCATACCCTTGTAGTCAGTTCAAAGAATAGTAAAAAGGGAAAACTAATATTTATTTTGCCTTAAAATCACTTATTTTTACACTAGACTAGTCATAGAATTTATTATGATTCTAACTGAATTTTCTCCTAAAATAGTTAACCATGTATACATTAAAATTTACTGAATTTTCAATTTTTATCCTACTATTATGAATTCTATCTTTACCTTGTATGAAATTTCAGATAATCAGTCTATGTTTGTATTTTATTCTCTAACATTATTTTAATTATTTAATTATTATAATTTTAATTATTGTGGTCTTAAATGTAATGTCTAAGAGGGAAATAGGGGCCTCTCTTAACCCTGGATAAATAAGATAAGAAATTTGAATTTGTTGCCAGCTGGCCAGGCTGACGAGATGAGCTGGTTTAAAAGGAGCTGGCTGCAGCAATAACTAAGAAAACGGCTAAGAAACCACGCATGAACATGAGTTTCGAGGGTGGGACTGCTCTGTGACCCCAAGGGTCAGCTCCATACTGGGCAGCGCTGGAAAGGAAGACAGCGCACCTGGAACCCCCTATTAATTGGGGAAAAGACATCTGATAGAATATTCCACCCAAATAAGGCAAGGGCTAGGGTTTCAAAAGGTGGAGTCTTGCTTGGTGATGTCTTGTGGTCAGCAGATTGACTGACATCTTGGCAAGTCACACCCATCTCAGGTACTGTGTGGAATTACAGGCAGAGCGAAAGGAAAGACACACTTTCGTCACACAGCCCAATCAATGTACAACACCAGACCAGTCCCTTCATATGCTCAAATGCGCATAGCTCACACACAGCCCATGGATGGCTCATGACATGAATTTCTTTTTTAAACATAATGATCAGCTTCTAAGTTGTATGGTGTTTGCCAATAAGCTTCAGGGTTAAAGAAAAAATGCATTTTAAAGTAAATAAATTTCCACGGCATCTTCTTCAGCCTCAACAGGAGCCAGTTTTCATGATTGATTTAAATCTTCTTTACTATTGAATTGATTTGAATGCTTTTGAAATATTATTTGTATGACTGCATAAGTTAAAATATAAGTTTAATATGAAAATTAGTAATTAATTTTCAATTGTATTGTCACTGGGTCAGGAGTCCTGAGAAGGTCCCCAAAAGGGAACTGCACCTCAACTCAGACCCTGAGGGTCCTGGATGTCACGTAAAGAAATGTGAGGATGGGTCCAAGTGAAGCACAGATTGATTTTATTAAAAGAAAGAAGCACACACTCTGGGAGACAGGGTAGAGTGTGAGCATTGGAGAGGATGTGCTAGCCTCCATCTTAGCAGGGCGTATTTACACATGTCAAATCTATAATGCAGAAACATTGTCTAAGAAGGTGTTTACAGATCTTCTTTGTATTGGTGATTGACCATATTGGCCATTACCAGGATGGAGGTCACTTTGGAACATGTTAGTCCTTACCAGGGTGGGGGTCATTTATTAATAGACCATTATCAGGGCCGAGACTCAGTGGTAGAGCACTTGCCTCACACATATGAGGCATTGGATTCCATCCTCAGCACCACATAAAAATAAATAAATAACGATATTGTGTCCATCTACAACTAAAATAAATAAATAGATCATTATCAGAAAGGCAGTCATTTTCTGACATGTTGGACATTATCAGGATCATTTTCTTTTGTTTTTGAGCATTCTGCTTTATGAATTGAAGCAGTACTACATTATAAGGACTAACAATTGATTTAACAGTGTTGTTTGTGATCAGAATATGTGAACCTGACCTTTACATCTGAACTTCTAATCCATGTGAAAGTGTACTTTAAATCTGGGCAATAAATCATGGTTGTTTTAAACATGACTAAATCTTGTGTTGCTTCTTGGTTCTCTCTCTTTTTTTTGTACCAGGGATTGAACCCGGGAGCTTAATCACTGACCCACATCCCAACCCTTTTAAATATTTTATTTAGAGACAGGTTTTTGCTAAGTTGCTGAGGCTGGCTTTGAACTTATAATCTTCCTGCCTCAGCCTCCTGAGCTGCTGGGATTACAGGTATGTACCACTGCGCCCATCCCTTGGTTCTCCTTTCAACCTATCCTTACATCTTCTCCCCTACCTCATTATAACTGGGGTAAAAGATTCATCATTAACCTTAAGGGGAATTTTTTAAAGTTGCGTCATACTCAGAGGCAGAGGGAAAGAGAGACTATTCAAACTTAAATTGTCTTTGGGTGTTAAGGTGAATAATTCACTTGCTCATCATCCTAATGCTTTAAACTTTTTAATAAAATGATAACTAACAGTTTATTTTCTAAAAAAAAAAATGTGATATGATTTGTTCTGGATTCATTAACTTTAATTCCTATAAGTCCACTTGGAAGACAATGCCCCATCTTCTCTCACATTTCTAAATGTCTTACAAGCAGAGGCACAGAGGCACAGAGGCACAGACCACTTTGTTCTAACATTGTATGGAGCAGCCATGGAGAATAGAAAGAAGGTTTCTTTCCAGAAGAAAAGGCAAGTTTGTTACTGTCCAATAGGATACATATGATGTCTCTCCCTCTTTAGGGCAAAGTTCTGAACAATAGGTTCAGGTACCATCTATTAAAAAGAGCTGGGTTTCCTAAGTCCCTGGTTCCCCAGATTGATACAGACCCACTGTAAGCACAGCAGGCACCTGGGACCCTCCATGCCACCTCTGAGGGGTTTGGGAGCAAGGAAAATTAATGTAAACATAAAGTTCATGCTGTTTGTTGTGCCACTGACTAGAAACATTCTCTGTCTCTGACCCAGAAGTCTCATATCTTCTGCCAGCACCTCTGAAACTGTGCAGACTTACTTAATATCTTGCAAGTAGGTCAAAATCGCATGCCCTTGACAGCTTTTGTCAATGAGGATGAGATGCAGAGAGGGGCATGGCTTTCTAGAAGAGAAGGAACAAGAGCCTCATGGGCCAGTTTAGGGGATATGAAAAGATACAGATACAGTTGTCCTTGCTCCCACCCAAGTCGTAGATGAGGAAGAAGAAAGGGCAAGAGTCTTCAACTGTCTTATCTATTAATGAATGACACAGGCTGAGAAACAAGAGGTGAAATGGAAACAAGCCACCCCAGTGATGCTTAGTTGTTTTTTACTCTCACTTGGGAAAAAGAAAGAAGGGATATTTTCATGACACCAGGGCAACAAATCCCTGACCCCAGCGAACAGCCATAGCAACTGAATCAAGGATACTCCAAAGTCAAAGTAGATGATGTGATTAATAAGGATAGAGGGCTTTGGGGGGACTAAAAGCATTAGAGGTATGTTGACTGAGCCACTGGAAAATCAAAGTAAATGTTCTTTGTTGACTAACACAAGACTGTCCCCCTCACCCCTAACTTCTCCTTGCCCTTTACCCTGGCCTCAGCTACCTCAAGGAAAATGATGATTAGGGGAAGGCAAAGGTCTCCCTGTCCCCAAGGAGTACCAAGGGCCATATGCACCTATCTGAGTATGCTGAAATAACTTTGGAGACAGGAGGACTAGTCATCATCTCACCCTGTCCTGGTAGACAAGGGGACTCTTAAATTCAACTGATGAGGGTTTGCAGCCTTATAGGCAGGGTCCTTCAGGATGACTCAGTGTCCTGCTGCTGTGGTTTCCACTGCTGAATATAAAACTTAATTGATATCCCCACACCAGTACTAGGCATGCTCATAAGTTCCAGAGGGTATTATCTGGACTAGAAAGAGCCAGATATAGAAAAGTACAAGAACTTTATTGGGATCCCACAATAAAGCCTTTGAGAGAGACCACTCCGTGATTGCTAATTTGATTAACTGGATCTTCTAACAAAGGGCAGTAACCTCCATATGGAGAAGTTCCTTGGGATTAGGAATCATGCCTGCCTCTCTTGGCTACCAGCTAGACTCCTTTTCTTCCCTTCTTTCTTTGAATTGTTTAAATTCAACTTTTTTATTCCAAGATCATTACAAATTCACACACAGTTATAAAAAATACAGAGAAATCCCATATACCTCTTATCTAGTTTTCTCAATGATAATATCTTGCAAAATTCTAGTATGATAACCATACCACGAACCCCTCTTTCAAAGCACCTGTTAGTTTACTGTTGGGCTCTTGGACAAACTAAATGACTAACCCATGGAGGTTTTGTAAATATCTGACTTCATAATTCATTTATGGGGTAGGTCAACTCAGACACAATGCTTACCCAGGGAAATACAATATTCCAGAATGCACCAACTTGGCCTCAAGGGTATCTCATCTTTACATTAAAAAGTGATACCCATCTCTTTGGGTACCTACCTCTTTCCCTCCCACTTCAGTGCCTGAAGCAACACTTGTGGTATAAAGAGACCATCAATCCACAGAGATTTTCCTAAATTCCTAGGCCTTGTTTACCGATGGTTCAGTTAATCTGAAACCTGCTGGTGTCTACCAGGCTGCTGCAGCTGTTGAGTCTCAGCATCAACTTGGTAGCACTGAAAATGATGCAATTACTCTCCCAGGTAGGCAAAATTCCAGGCTGTTCTCATAGCTCTGGAAACACTTTTCTTAGTGAACTTTGCTGTATTTTCACTATCCCTGGGACTGTTGCCAATGGCTTAGCTGTATGCCCTACCATGTGGAAAACTACAAACTGGAAGCTGAAAGACACCTCTCACAAACTGTGGAAGCAAGTCACTCTGCTGATTGAACCCTTGGAGTCACTGGTGTAAATCCCAGAGTAAAGGCCCATTCTCTGATGAGATTGGCTGGAATGAAACTGCTGATGGAGTGTGTGCTATCATTGCTGCCTGGATCCTCCATCATACAGGAGATGGCAACACATCCACCATGCGGAGTCAAGGACTGGATGGGCCTGATGTACACTTAGGACTACCTATGACTCCTGCAGCTGACCTGTTTGTCTTGCAGGAAGGAGGCCATATTACACAGGGCATGACCCCAGCCTGCCCCTGGTGGAGTGACTACAGTGGACCTTTGGTTTCCTCCCAGAGGTACCAGCCTCATCGCTGTCGACTTTGGTGCCTATTTCACCATTGCTGTTCCAGTCCAATCAGCTGACTCCAACCACACCTCTGTGGCCCTGGAGTTGAATCCTTAAAATGAGTTCAGCTTTCCGGGTACAGTCTGAAAACAATGCCCCTTATCTGCAAAATCTACTTTAAAATGGACTGATAATTAAGGCATTCAATGACCTTCTAAGCTCCCCACCATTCAGAAGTATCTGAGATTACTGAGCAGCATGCTCACCTCCTTAAAAATCAACTCAAAAAGATTTTTTCTGACTCTACTTCCCTTATCTACTCCAGATCTATTTACCTTAATAAGTCAACTTGGTCACCAAATGCATTTGTCTCCTGAAAGGGATCATCTTCTCTGAGCCATTTCCTGGATAATAATGGTCAGGATAAAAAGGAGTGGGAATTTTAGAGACTTATTTTGAGAAATTTAGGATTCTATCATGGGTATGATGTATCTTTCTTTTTCCTAATAGCAATCCCAGGCCAGCCTTGAAGCAGAAAAAAAAAAAAAAAACCAACAAACACACACACACACACACACACACACACACGGGAAGGGATGGCAGGGATGGGGGGTCCCAAGAAATTCAAACTTAATTATGGTCCATTCCTTTGGATTCTCTTCTTGGCTTGACATAGTCAGCTGGACAGGCTTCAACTCACACGCTAGGGTTGTTATAGACAATAGAATTTCCCTAGATTTTCTTGTGTGCCAAGACAGAGTGTGAGCAATCAGTAATGCATCTGCCCATAGCTGGATTAATGTCCTAGGCCAAATGGAAAAATCAATACAGAAACTTAAGGAGAGGGAAAATTGGTTTTGTAAGGTATATGCTGATGGTTTATGGGATTTGTTCAGTTGGTTGGATCCAGGACCCTGAGGGATATGTTAATGTCAGTCCTGCAGGTTGGCCTCATCCTGATGCTTGGAGTCCTATTGACAGTAGCCTTAATTAAATGCTGTTTGAGACAAATTGAATAGATTTGGTACCAGCCTCAGTTGGTCATATTAATCAGAGTGGCAGAACGAATGACACACGTGCATGGGGGCATTTTTCAGAATCCAAGACAGTGTAGAAATGAGGGGTGGATTTTGTTGGAAACAATTTTCTGTGGGTCTCTCATGTTTCTTCATGCCTCCGAGCAGAGGCATTGGCTATCTCTTCAAGGATGCCCTCCCTACAGAGCAAAGGGCTGGTTTAGTTACATTGTAACATAATAAAGATTAAATCTCCCTCTGGAGCAAAAGGCAGGCAGGTTTGCTTATTGCCCATTTTGAAAGCTTCAGGTTCTATAACCTCAGGGTTCCCTGGCTTTCATAAAAACCAGCTAAGTACCCAGCATCTGCTTGGACCCCTCTTGCATTGCCCCTAGGGACTTGGGAGGCAAGAGGCACCAAAACAAGAATAATGTTCCTGCCGCTTGCTGCACTTCTCTGTCTTCAACCCAGGAGTTCATGTCTTCTGCTGGAATTCACAAAACTTTGTTTTTACTAAGGCAAATTGATTTGTTTTGTGTTTTATTTTTTTATTTAGTGTTATTTTGGGGAAAAACAATTTCATTCATTCATTTTATTGCAACCTCACTAAATTCAGATAGGGCTCTAGTTGCTTATATGGGCCTCCTATGTGAATGAACAGAACATTTATAAATGGTAATAATTTCGTCTCTTACTTTCCAATATATATATACATATCTCCTGCTTATTCTATACTTATTGTTTTGGCTAAAATTTACAGAAAAGTATTAATAAATAATACTCACAATCATCCTTACCCATGATTTTCATGGTATTTCATCATTATTTGTACATTTGGTTCCATATTAGAAATAGGTTTTTCTCATGTTTTTAAGATTATTAAAATCTTTTATTAGGCATTAACATTGAATTTTATCAAAGGTTTTTTTGGTGCCTGTCTAAATAATTATATCCTAAACCACATTCCATTGAATACTCTTCTGGTAGACATTAATACATATGGGCTTTGCAAAAGGATTATATTATCAAGTAAGTTTGTGAAAGGTGGTCTATGACCTTTTAAAACTCACAATGTATATGACCATAATAAAGTTTCTGAGTATGCTCAAGTAAAGAAATATACTTAAGTTTGTTAACCCGCAGTTTCCTAAAGTTACCTAAGTGTGGATTAGTAAAACCTCCCAGAGCATGCTTTTCCCATAATGTTTTATTGTGTCCTTGACACATAAATGATAACTTGGCACATAGTGGGATAGTTTTCCACCAAATCATACCCATTGTGCTATCTTTTTGTTCTATATGTCCCCCCAAACCCAAATTCATGTGTTAAAGCCCTAATCTCCAATGTAATAGTATTTGAAAGAGGGGCTCTTGGGAGAAAATTAGGTCATGAGGGCGGCGCGCTCTTGAATGGAATTAGTGCCATAATAAAAAAGAGACACGGGAGAGATGTTGTCTCCTTCTGCCACATAAGGACAAAGAACGGTGTCCAACTGCAAACCAGGAAGAGGGCCCTCCCCAGGAACTCAGTTGTCCGGCACCTTTATCTTGGACTTTTCAGCTTCTAGATCTGTGAGAAGTAAAATTCCTTTGTCTACACCACCCAATCTATAGTCCTTTGTTACAGCACCTGTACAATTACAATGTGTGGTACTCAGGATTGGAGAAGAAGTTTCTGCAGCAAGCCTCAGTTTTTTTGTTTTTTGGCAAGTTTTTTTTTTCCCTTTTAGATACACATAACATTCTTTTTCCATGATTGAAATTCAGGATTTCTCCCAGGATATATGTCTACATACTGGTTTTATTAATATCATCTGGAATTTAGAGGGCTCTTTTGGTATGTAGATTCAGGCAAATTTTCTTTTGTGATGTCTTGACATCTTCTGTTGGATTTCACCTGCCTTCTCTCAGAACCATCAAGTATTTCTACACTGATATCTGTTATCTGGCTTTTATTGTTGTCATTTCCTCACTGGTTATTTTTTTTCTTTCTGTTACCATCAGGAAATGTTTCCCAAGCTTTTCTTCCACATCATGAATTTAGTTCTCTCTCTTCTGCTCATTAGTCCATCTAATCTCGTCTTTACAGCCAAGCTTGTATCTTTCATTCTTTTCTTAACTTTACCAGCTCTTTTCACACTGTTGTCTCATCTTGGCTTCCCTCTTGTTTCATAGACTCATGCAGCAGTTAAATAGTATCTAATGCTTGGTTTTCTACAGCAAGGATACAACAGGGAGTGGTAGACACTGTGGTCAGTTGGAGGGCACATGGCCATCTGAAGTGCAAATTGGGCCAACCAATACCTGCCACAGGAGCCTGGTATCGCCTGATCTGCTCCAGAAATACAGGTTTTTTAATGTAAATGCTATTTATTTATAATAGCTGACAATATTTACTTTTTCAAGAACTCTCTGTGGGCCATTTCTGTGATCCAGATGAAATGCACAGACTACTGGTTTGCAAACTCTAATGTTTGAGATTGTAAAGCTCTAAAGAATTCTAGGCTAGGACTATTAAATTTTAAATTAAATATTAACTTAACTTTGGACATTTTCAGTTAGAAACAAACTGGTGAAATCTTCTGGTCAGCAATCGGAAATATGTGCCTAGAAAATGTATTTGCATTGTTCCAAAAAGCTAAAACACCCCCTGAGGAAATCCAGAGCTAACACATGATGTCTCTGATGATTTTCAACACTGTTGATATCCTTCCTCCTGATAGCAGCCCTGCATATCTCTGTCAGGGGATTTACATGCATTATCTCATTGAAGCTCATATATTACAAACTTAGGACTGAAGAAACATTACTATACCTATTTAGGAAGAGTAAAATGAACAATAACAGATATTAGTATGTTTCAAAGTCAATTCATATTTTAGAAATGTGTGGACTAAATTGAGGAAATAGGATTATGCCCAATCATAAATCAGAAAGCACACATGCACACACACATGCGTGCACACATATGTGCACATGTGCGTGCACACATATGTACACACACACATGCACACATACATTTGCTGGCTTGTTCAAGGACCAACAGCTTATAATATCTGGCATTGTTTTCACAGCAGGGCATAGTAGAGTTTCCATAAAGACAAGACAGCGCACCATCTAGAACAGGACAGGCCTCCCACCTTGAGAGGAAACGGGGGTATAGATCTCATGGACATGGATCAACAGCACTATGAGGTTCCCCAGATAAGATGCTAACAGGGGGAACTAAAGATCATAATTAGAAAGAACAAAGGAAGGAGGGAATTGTGATCTTATATATAAATGCCAATCCAATAGGACTTGCATAGAACTTGCAGGTACTGTGGGTTCATCATGGGTAATAAACAGGTGGGTGCAGAGTCAGGTTGCCTCCCTGTTCATTAAGCAGCATCATGATAAGAAGAAAAGTTAAGGCAAGAAACAGGAGTTAGAGTTAAGGATTCCTTTGAAGCCTCTGCTCTAAGGTGATTCTGTACAGCTTGTGGTTTGCATTGCTCCCCTGACTCTCAAATTCTTCCAGGTATTTGAGATCTATGGTCCAGAAGAGAGGGTCAGTAATTATCAGACTAGTACACAGAAGCTCACAGAGGTTATATAACGCATCTAACTGCACAGCTCATTAGCAGAGGCCTGGGATTTTTCCATAATTCCTGACCTCCACTCCTCTACATCCCTTGGTTTCCTGAAGCTGAATGTTCTGGACCTCTAGGTACCACCCCTGCCCCATCATCTGACAGGTAGGTCCGTTTGACATTTTGGAGTTATGGAAGGAAATCTCATGCAGGAAGTCTCCAGAGTCTGTGCCCTTCAGTGAAATGAATACATATGGGTTAAGATGGGAAGTGATATGTCCTGAAAGTCAACACACAGGGAGCTCAGAACAAGCACTTGTCAGACTGTCTCCCTGGAGACTTGAAGCCATAAAAGAAGCAGATCCAAGTACCTTCTAGGAAAGGAAGATGTTTAAAGGGCACACATATCCTTTTCTTTCTTTACTTCTTGTCAAACATCATTTGCTAAACTGTGATTTTTAGCAAAGGCAGGTATTTTATACCCAAAGTCTCTTTTCATATTAAATATATCCCTGGTTCATATATTTCTAGTCTGGGATGAATCTGACATGGTATTGAAATTGTCAAGGGAAATCAGTGGAGGAGACAATGTTAGAAACAGATTGTCTGAGCAGATAGCTTGAAGAAGTTATTTTAAAACAAAACAGCAGCAATAAAGAGAAGATGGACAGCTGTGTGTTGGAGGAAGGGGGAGATAGGGGAGGAGACATGATATTTCCTTGCAGCAGGGTACAAATGCATCACACAGAGGTGTCAGACAGTCCACACTGAAGGATTCTGAGCTTCAGACCATCAGACAACACCAGATTCCACATCAAGTGAGATCATTTGTCTATAAGCCTTTTGAAGGTATAAAGCATTCAGGAGCCATAAGGTCTCATAATTATTACTACTATCGTTACTTAATCGGTGGTGCTCGTTGTCTGTTTTGGGAGGACACTTTCAGACAAGAGGTGAATTAGAAATGTCTGTAATACACAGTTGACCTCTTTCCTCTATATTTGTCATCCCCAGTCCATGAGTCAGACTGAGACGGAGCAACACTGATTTCTCTATATTAATAATGCACAGTGCTCTATTTTAATAATCACTATCCATCAGGTGTGCACAGTGATTCATGGTTTGCAAAACATTTTCACCCCCATACTTTCACATTGCCCAGGGAGTTGGAGTTGAGACTGATCAGCACCAGGGGCAGCCAATCAAGTACCACACCAAGAGTCTTCTCTTCAGGGGCAATGACAGAATTGTTGGCCTTTCTGCTTCTGCTGCTCCAACAGTAGAACTCTGCTCTCTCTGTTGCTTTGAGATGATTCATCTTTAGAAAGCAGAAGACAAAGCACTTGAGAGTGGTCAAGTTCAGATTCTTTGTGCTCCTGGAGGGCCTTTTAGCAATCTGAGACGAAAGTGTGAGCAGGTGATTTCCTCCTTCTTCCCACTTTGTCATATGCATGGTCATCTTACGTCTTAAAAACAACAAAACGATCCTCCTGTCTGCCCCACCACTCTGTGAGCAGCTTGAAGGAGCCCATTTACTGCAGTTATCATAGTCCCTGGCCTTTAGAAGTAGTCAATAAAAGATATTTAGGGAGGGTGGGAGTGATTGAAGGGCCTTTGGCATTCATAAGCTGTTCTACTACTCTTCAGTGGATTCCAGTATGGGTCATTGACCTTTTAAATATTCCTACAGAGGGTACTATTTTTGACATTCCACCTTCTTCCTTCCTAGCAAAGGGAAATCATTTCTGATTTTATTCTGGTATCTCCCTATCCATAATGCTCTGTGCTTGTGTGTCTGTCACCAGAAGACGTCTGAGAAATTTCAAAAGGGGACCTCAACTCAGGACAAGCAGGGTCCTTGACAAGTGATAGAATAGAATTTCAGCATGTGCCAGTCAGAGAGAGAGAGGGAAAGAGATTGATTTATTCAGGAAAGCAGATACACATTTAAAGAAAAATGTGGACCATCTCAAGAAAGAGACGCCTTTGGGGGATAAAGCAAGAAACACACACTCAAGGGAGGATGTGGGCATCTCAACAGATGGGTACCTGGGGATAAAGCAAGGAAAATGCACTCAAAGGAGAATGCAGGCCATCTTCAGCACAACAGACACACTTTGGTGGCTCCCAGCTCCTTTTTTAAAGGAAACTTGTTGAAGGGTGGGTAGGGAAAGCATATGGGGATGACATCAACCTCATGATCACGAGATGGTTTGTGGTGGTCTAGCCATTCTCAGGATCCTGATGTGGTCTACATTGTCTGATCATCCAATAATGCTGGAAAGTACCCTAAATTATAGGCTTCTTAAAATTTCAAATCTCTCTTTGCTTATTCTATTTATTAGTGGGATAACTGACAGTGCACAAGTTAATTTTTATAAGTAGATAATTTTATGGTAATCCTATGGGAAATCTCTATGGCTTAGAGATTTTTCTAGAAATTTTGGAGCCACAGGCCTGGGAGAAGGACTGACTGGGGAAATGACAGGCCTGGAAAAGTCTGAGGAACTTCTGATTCAAATTAGAGTTCCTGTCCTTCTTTTTATCTCCTTTCTATGTTCTTTTTATTTCTTCTAGCCTACCTCAGATCATCCTCAGGCCAAATATTTCCTTTTCATCGCATCCCCTTTATTACCCAGAGCTCATTGAAATGGATAAGCCTAGATCCCATCCCTATCAAATCAGGTCCCCTGGTATCCACCTGTGAACCATGCTCTCTGCTCACAGGTCTGTCAACAGAAGATGTCCAAGGAGTTCCTGGAGATGGGGAGTGTTTTAGTCAGCTTTTCATTGCAGTGGTCAAAATACCTGACAAGAGCAACTTAGAGGAGGAAAAGTTTATTTTGGCTCATAGATTCAGAGATCCCATCCATGGTCAGCCAATTCCATAGCTCTGGGTCCAACGTGAGGACTCAGATCATGATGAAAAGGTACGGCAGAGGAAAGTAGCTCAGGAGATGGCAACCAGGGAGTAAAAAGAAAGAGCCCTGCTCACCAGAGACAAAATATAAACCTGAAATCATGTCCCCTTGGCCTACTGCCTCCAGCCACACCCTACCTTGTCTATCGTCAGCACCAGTTAATTCATGTCAGTGGTTTACGCCACTGATTAGGTTACAACTCTCATAATTTAATCATTTTACCCCTGAAACATTCCTGCATTATCTTACACATGAGCCTTTGAGGGACATCTCATATCTAACATAACAGGAACCTCACTCAACTCAGGACAGGTTGAAAAAACTGAATTTTATAAGTTCTGCAGGCAATTCTTTTTTAAATTATTTATTTATTCTAATTTGTTATACATGAAGGCAGAATGCAATTCATTTCATATTACACATATACAGCACAATTTTCAAGTCACTGTATACAAAGTATTTTCACACTTTTCGTGTCTTCATACATGTACTTAGGGTAATGATGTCTAACTCATTCCACCATCATTCCTACCCCTTTCTCCTCCCTTCCCCTTCCTCCCTTTTGCCCTAGCTAAAGTTCCTCCAAACCTCCCATTACTGATTCCCCCCTCAGATTGCCATTATGAGTCAGCATCCTTATATCAAAGAAAAGATTTGACCTCTTTTGGGGGGGGATTGGCTAATTTCACTTAGCATTATCTTCTCCAACTTCATTCATTTACCTGCAAATGCCATGATTTTATTCTCTTTTAATGCTGAGTAATGTTCCATTGTGCATATATACCAAAATTTCCCTATCCATTCATCTACTGAAGGGCATCTGGGTTGGTTCCACAATTTAGCTATTGTGAATTATGCTGCTATAAACATTGATATAGCTGTGTCCCTGTGGTATGCTGTTTTTAAGTTGCAGGCGGTTCTTATATTTGGGCAACTTTGAGATTCTTGCATTAAGTGATGTATCATCCCCTGAGAAGTTGTTAGTGGTTTGGGGTAACACCCAGCCTTGGCTGATCTCATTACACTGAAAGGAAATCATAGCATTCCAAGGTCCAGGGAGACAGCTTCACTCAAACTCTCCAGCTAGATGTGACCAAAGAATATATATGTCCTGGATGCTATTGGCCACCATCTTGCAACCATGAGGGGAACCAGCCTGAAGACCAAGCCAACACCTCAGGTTGGTGCAGAAGAGAGACAAAGAGAGCCTGTGTCCTAGATAACAACACTAGGACACCAAATGATCCAACCCTGGAGCCTGTCCTAAATTAAACTTCTCATTATGTGAAATAATAAATGCCTTTACTGATAAGTCACTGTGAGTCAAGTTTTCTGTTACTTACTAAAAGCATCTGATTAATTCCACTCCTGGCAGCAGCAGCTGTAGCACATCTAAACCTCCACTTAAGCAGCCAAAATCCAGAAAGTAATCAAAACAGTTATCACTTTCTGAGTGTTTCCTATGCCAGGCACTGTGCTAAGTGGTTTGTATTGATTATTTCAGTTATTCTCCACAGCCATCCAGCAGGTAGGAACTTGTAGGGTGCCCTCATTTATAGATAAGGAAATTGAGGAAAAGAGACTTTAAAACAAATTCTCCAAAGCAAGTGGCAGAGCCAGAATTTGAATCCAGGGGATTTGACTCCATCACTTACCCTATTAACCACTGAGCCCAAACTGAGTCTCTGCCCATTGAAGCCCACTATTGAAGTCCTACAAGAAAGGCAGGGCTGAATGGTGTCAATAGGATTTCACCATCCAGGATGGTTTGCCAAGCTCCACATCTCTAAGAGGTGTTCATCCATCTGCAGCATCAACCAAGGGAGAATGTGCCAGTTTCCCATTGGAAAAATCATTGGCAGGGCTAGGAACATGAGGTTGGACTTCAAATTAGTGTCAGAGAGTTTAAGTATGTCCAATCTTCAGGTACCCGAGGAGGAGCAATTAGAGATCTTTTCTTTCCAGGTCCTCATTTTAAGTCAGTAAATCCCACCTGCAAATTGATACTTTCCTTTAGATCTTAAGTTCACTTAATGTGGATGCATGAGAGTAGGGAAATCACATAATAAATAAGCTGGCTCTAATCACTGTAGGAGGCTCACTTCTGGCTTGAGGATTAACTTAGAATCAATTTTAGAGGGGAATGTCCTTTAAAAGTTGGACAGATATGAAATGCTAGTATTCAAACTTCTACCAATATATCCAAATAAACACCACTTTCCAGGGTCAAAGTATAAAGCCAATTTAATCAGCTAATGGAAAGGGGAAAAAAGCCAGCCAAGCTGTTTATGTTTTCTATTTTTGTTGTGATTTTTTGTAGTTTTCTAGTTGTTTGGATGGTTCCTTGTATTTTGTTGTTCTTGTTCTTGTTTTTAAATCCATATAGATCCAGTCTGTGTCTTACTTTTCAGCTATTCTAGTAGCCAAAAGTGTAATAGTATGTCTATTAAAAAACAGTAGCTACATATGCTCCTAATATTTTAATGAATGTGTTATAGCTCTCAAAGAGGTTTGAGATTTGACACTGTACTTGATCCTAGACCACTTATGCTCTGACATCTACTTTATCCTGAGCAACATTAAGCATTCAGACTTGATTACCCAGGGTGTGATTCCTGGACCAGCAGCTTCAGCATCCCTTGGGAGTATCACCTGCCAAATCAGACTCTGCATTTAAACCAGACCCTCTGGTGATTGCTTTGCACATTATAGTTTGAGATGTAAAAAATAATAATAAAGTGACAAATAAGAGATGGAGCTTTTCCTCCAAGAGGAAGACAGGAACACAAAACTAGGTAATCACAATACACTGGGTTTGATGCTGTAATGGAATAAAGCTCAGAGGATCCTGGGAGCCCAGAATTCTGGCATGCTGACTCCTGGGAAGTCAAGAAGGTTTCCGGCAAAAAGTAATCTTGTGCTACCCCCAGCAGAGTAGGAGGCCCCCTCCTAGAAGGTGCAGGAGACAATTCACACAGAAGACAGTTTCTGGCTGTGAGAATCCGCATGCCTGGGCAGGTTTTCCATGTCCAAAACTCTATCACTATCAGTGCTCTTTGGGTACACATGGCTTTAACATGCCACAGATTTTGTACCTCAAAACCTGGGAAGCATGGAAGGGTAGCTGAAAAGAAAACGAGGAAGTGGGAGATGGGCGAGCAAGAAATGAAAGATGAAGACCAGGCAGAGATACACACAAGAGTTTATTTGTCAGAGCTGACAAATAAAGACACATCTCTCCATAGACAGAGAGAGGCAAGACAGGCTTGGATTTGGGGGCTTTTATGATCAGGCTCAGGGACAGAACTGATGGATCCTAATGCAGCCGGTTTAAGGGTGGGGTTGGTATGAAGGAGTGGTGATATGCCCTTGGGCAGGAAAGAATGCGGGAGGTAAAGGGTTGGGTTGGTATGAGGGAGTAGTGAGCCTTTCACAGAAAGATCATTGGGCGAGAAAATGGCAGCTGTCACTTAAGATGGTCACCCACATGCTAAGCAAGGACCTTACAGTAGCAAAAGAAAATAAAGCATTTTATTTAGCAATAATTATGTGATCCTTATTATATAAAAATTCAATGCATTTAAATTTTATTTATTTAATAATAATTTTCCCATGCTTCTTGGATAGTTCATAATAGATTGTAGGGATATATGTTTTGACTATAGAAGAATCTAACTAAGTTAAAATGCCTCTCTCCTTGTCTGCTCCATGAAAGAAATCACTGACGCCAAACTGTTTTAATTTCTGTTACTTTCCAATAAAACATCAAAGCCCAAAGTCAGACCTTCTTGATGGACTCAGCCTAGGATTCCATAGCCTCTGAGGGAACTGTGAAGGTGACACAGCACTAGTTATAATGTAGGAGTTGAGAGAAGGTGAGGTACACCACAGGGAGGGCCTGCTGAATGCTAAGAGCTATGTGAGACAATTTTTCAGAATGATTTTCTTTGATCCCCAAAGTGGCTTCACATCTCTTGATAAATACCAACACAGAGGTGAGAGATACTTCTAGAGGCGAGGTAATCAGAATCCAAATTCTCCTTCTTATTTCACCTCTGATTACTTTTCATACAAGGCACAACCACCACCTCCCAAGAGACTTCTCTTTTCTGTGCCACCCTTTCTATCTCCTTCTCTCCCCTCCTTCTGCCAATCTTCAGCTGCATCATACTCTGTGTTTCAGGCTTTTACTAGCAGCTCTCATCATTGTATGTCCACAGGTTCTGCCAACATCCCATTAGTGTGTGATAGAAAATGCACCAAATCTGCATTTATGCTCCTGATTATTTCCTGCCTTTTAATAGCGTTGATCCTGGACTTCAGCTCTCTTCCATCTTGCAACCCCCATTCTAAGTGATTGATATTAAACTTTCAACTATAATATTCTATATATTACACTCTATCAGTTTTCATGTTCCACCTGTTAAGCATCATGGGAGTGGATATTGTGAGGGCAGTGATGTTGAAGTAGGGCCAACGTAGAGGAGAAACAAGCAGAGTTCTCAACAATGTGGCTGAAGGTGGGGGTCAGGGGGGAAGCCAACAAGAGTTTGAACTCTGGTGAAGGAGGGAGCCAATTGAATGCCCAACATCCAATCCGAAGAGCAATGTTACAACATAAATAAAACAAGTAGCTTACATTTAGAAGTTGGTAGAATCCTGAATAGAGGCAATGAGTAGCTGAAATAAGACATTCAAGAATCATCCTTTCATGTAACTCTTCATGCAATTTCTCTATGTGGTTTTGGTGACATAAAGGAACTTGCAGATCTGGTCACATGTGGCCTTAAAAGCTCTTTATTCAAGTCCTGAAGACTGGATGACCTACATGATTAGGCAACTTTGTCTTCAGTTTGAAACTTATTAATTTTTTTGTCAAATTCCTTTTTGGGTGGTTTGCTCAAAATAACAAAAGTAGAATTTTGCTCTTCTTCCATGGGTCCAGGTAACTATTTTATGAACTTTCCTTGGGTTTATGTAGTTGATAAGAGGAAACATATTTGAACTTTTGGCTCACAGCAGGATGATCTATTTTTATTTTCAACCACAAACTAAGGAAGAATGCCTGTCTTCCTACATAAACACACACACACACACACACACACACACACACACGCAATGACACAGATAACTATTGTCAAGTCAAGGACAGGAGTAAGACATTATTTGAAATGGGGTCAGTAAATTTTTTATGTAAAGAGCCAGAGAGTAAATATTTTAAGCTTATGGACCACTCAGTATTTGTCATAGTCACTTAATTCTATTGTTGTAGCACAAAAGCAGTCATGGTAAATAAATAGATGGATGTGGCTGTGCTTTAATATAATCTTATTTATAAACTCTAAAACTTGAATTTCATGTAATTTTTTGTGTTACTAGGGACTGAACCCAAGAGTGAGCCACCCCTGAGCCACATCCACAGTTCTTTCTATTTTTTATTTTGAGACAGGTTCTCGTCGACAGTCTTCCTGCTTTACCCTCCTGAGTAATTGGGATAACAGGGAGTTTCATATAATTTTAATACATCATGAAGTATTATTCCTTTTTTGCTTTTTTTTTTTTTGAACTGAGAATTGAACCCAGGGGTGTTCAACCACTGAGCCACATCCCCACCCCTTTTTTAAATTTTTTTATTTAGAGACCAGGTCTCACTGAGTTGCTAAGTGCCTCAATATATTGCTGAGGCTGGCTTTGAACTCGCAGTCCTCCTGCCTCAGCCTCCCGAGCTGCTGGGATTACAGGCATGAGCCACCATGCCTAGCCCTTTTTTGCTTTTTTTTGAAACCATTTCAAAACATAAAATATCTTCTTAGCTTGTATGTCAACAAAAACAGGCAGAAGATTAACTTGGCATATGGTCATGTGAGGTGGAGTTTGACAGTCCCTAATTTAGAAGGTCCTTTTATAAGGTGTGATCAGGGGGTTAGAATTAATCCACTTTTTAGAATATTTGAAACCCTTATACCCATGGTACTTAATCTTGTAGGTAAATCAGAGTCATCTGTGAATCTTAAAAAAAAAAAAGTATAAGGGCCAAATCATTGTAAATTTACCAAATTTAGAGACCCTGGGGTTAGAAGGGTCATTCTATTAAATTGATATATTGTAATTAGTTGCTATACCATAAGTTATTGAATTTCTATTGACGGACATTTAGGTTGCTTTTAGCTTTTTACTATGACTATAAAATAGTATGATGAACAATGGAAATAACAAATGTTAGATGCAAACAATTCAATAGAAAATAGTAGAGATTATCAACTAGTCAATAAAGCTATTGAGTTGAAGAAAGATATCTTGTGACATGAGACAGACAGAGAAAGGATGAAGTGAATAAAACAAGAAGAGGAAATAATTGCACACACACAAACACACATTCAAAGAGATATTCAACATGTAATGGAAATATATTTGGAAAGCATGATGAAATGGAAAAAAAAATGAAAGAAAAAGTCCAAGAAGAATAGAAAGCTTAACTGGACCAATGCACACCAAAGAATTTAAAATGGTAATTAAGACCTCATCAGCTGCCAAGCTGTGGGCTAAAGGTAGATTTTCTATAATCTCTATTAAAGAGAGAGACAGAGACAGAGAGACAGAAAGATTGAAACCCATGGATGACATCTTAAATTAAGATGGCTGCTATGGTTTGTATAAGCGTATCACAAAGGCCCATGTATTAAAGGCTTGGTCCCCAGTCTGTGGTGCTATTGGGAGGTGGTAGCATCTTTGGAAGGAGCCTCTAGAACCTAGTGGTATAAATTTAGGTCATTGACGTAGTGCCCTTGAAAAGAATTATGGTATTCTGGTCTCTTCTTCATGTCTGGCCACCATGAGGTGAGTGGCTTGCTCCACCACATGTTCTCCACCATGATGTTCTGCCTCTCCAAAGGCCCAAAGGCAAAGGGATCAAGCATCTATCAACAAAAATCACTGAAACTATGAGCTAAAATCAACCTTTCCTCCTTTTTAAATGAATTATCTCAAGTAATTATTACAGTAATAGAAATCTGATTAGCTAATAAATATTCCTAAGAACCTCAGGATATGGGCAGGTAGGTCCAAATCAACAGCATCAACATGAGTGTGAGTGGTGTGGAAGCAACCCAGGGCAAACAAGGATATCTGGTGACCCTGAAAGCTAAAAAATCTAGCAATCACCCCCAAAAGGAAAGGATCTGCTCAGACCTGAGGATCTTTGGCCACAATGCAAACAATGGTCAAACTGGATGGGGCCTCTCAGGTTCTGACTTGTAGGTGAGCTGTCAGGGGTCATGATGGAATTCTGAAAGGATAAGGGTGGTTCAAAATCTTAGAATAAGGACAGACTCTGCAGTGAGGAGAAACTGATAGAAATGGCACACAAATTGATCAAGATAGAAATGCTTGGGGTAAAAGGGAAGAAGGTTCAGCTATAATCAGGCTAAGAGGAACAAAGAAGATAAATCTCAGGAAAAGGAGTTCAGTATCAGGAAACCCATTAATACAATTATCATATTAATAAAGCTAATGAGAAAAATTGTGTCATCTCCATAGATGCCAAAGAGAAAGTTCAATATCCATCTTAAAAACAGTCAGCAAAATAAAAATTGGGAGATATTTTTCTGAACAGGATAGAATACACATACCACAGGCCCAAACTGGCAGCTTTCTTAAGGGGAAATCATTAGCAAAAATTTCTTAATCATCTTATGAATCCATTTATTAGATAGGCTAAAAAGCTACATTTTTATTTTCACTAACCTCCCACAGAAATTTAGCTTTTTCCATCAATTATGAATAAATCACAGTAGTAATAAAATTATTTATGGCTCTTTCACTAATAGAAATCACAGATACTTTCATATCGCATTACAGTTGTTGTAGTTATTTCAAAATGTTGTTTACACTACTCATTGTTTTAAAATCAAGGTATTTAATAGACCTGACACTATATTTGGTATTTGATGAGTAATTATATTTCAATAACTATTTTAGTACTTGGTTTTCTCTATTAATCCCATGTATTTTACTTTATGCCTTTAAAATCTCAATTCAGAGAGACAGTTTATAATCTTTAGCTGACTGACAGAAGGATCTGGGGCACAAAAAGAGATTATGGACTCTTACATTCATCATTTTCCAATAAAATGAGGAACAGAGATTTCCACTCTCTCCAATTGTGTGAAGTATACTCAGACTAGAAGCTGAGCCAGTCTAAAAATGATAATGAAGTCTATGGCTACCCTGCTATACCTGATCTTTCCTCGTTATGTGCACATAGACACAGTCAATTTTGGTTCTTTACTAAATGAAGAGAAGGGAAGAAAGATACAAAGTAGGAAAGGAAAACATTAATCCACAGCACAATGCAGCCTGTTTCTAACATTTGCAGACCTCCAAGTCTCTCAACAGAGGTTACAGCATTCTGATTCCCAAGAATAATCCAGACCAGGCCTAACAAGAGGTAGCAGGTCAACTCCAGCAGCAGGAGACACTTGCAAGAAGAATATAGCCCAAGTCCATGCCCAGTGTGTCCAGGAGCTGGGTGTGGGTCCATAAAAATGGCACCAACGCTTACTCTCACCTCATGGCTCCTTCCAACTGTTCAGGCTTCCTTGACTTCCTGGACTTACTCTGGTCCCTCTGCAAATATTACAGTCCTGCCTGGACATCTGTCCATTCAGTTGGAGCCCTGATTCCTTATCTGGCTTTAACAAACTCTTCCCCCTCAAAGAAGGGGAGGAGAAGGAGCTATATGATCCGCCCTGGCTTGCAGCAGCTCACGGGAACTAAAGAAGCCATGATGTTGTGTTTGACCTGGCAATGGAGACCACCATTATTTTGTGAATGTGTCAAATCCAAATTTTTAGGCAGCCAAGCAGCTATACATTACATATTAGAAAGTTATTATAAAGACAGGAACTAAAGCAGAACAAGCATCTTCACTTAAAGACATTCAAATAATATATAAAAAGACACACATACACAGCTGGGTGTGGTGACACACGCCTATAATCGCAGCAACTCGGGAGGCTGAGGCGAGAGGATGGAGAGTTCAAAGCCAGCCTCAGCAACTTAGTGAAGCACTAAGCAACTCAGTGAGACCCTGTCTCTAAATAAAATACAAAATCATTCTGGGAATGTGGCATAGTGTTTGAGTGCCCTGAGTTCAATCCTCAGTACCCACCCCCACCAAAAAAAAAAAAGAAAAGTACATACACATCATGAAGTAAGCCAAACAAAGCAAGTCTGCAGGCTTTCCTCAGCCCCAAAAGTCACCAGTTTGCAACCTCCATCAATTCCTGCCATCTCTACAAATTACTCAGTCCTGTGGGGAGAGGCTGTACCATAAATTAAGACTACATATATGACATTTCTTTGTACCCCATAATCTGGGCTATTTGTTTCTCCATCCCCTGGGGAAACTTGGAGCTCTCCACTGCCATATCAGATTCCCTGTTTCTTATACTCACCAGTTAAGCTCCTGAGCAGCCAGCATGCCTGGCATCTGAGTAATGACCCAGGTCAGCACACCCTCCTGCGAGTCCTTACAGACTCTCTTCCTGAATGCATGCACAAAATTGCTCATAGAACAGTTGACCAAAGAAGGAGGCATCGAGAATCTAAATATAGTTATAAGTCAGGTGCAATTTCTTCACTGAGCAGAGAATATATGAACTGAATTATTTTTAACTCTTGGAGTAAAATATATTATTGTGGGCTTCATTCATGAACCAATTATTTTACATAATCCATGCTTATTTTAAAATATCCTTGTCATTTGACAGGCCACAGAAAGGTAGGTTGACTAGAAAATTAGCATTAGCGCTGCTTGCAAATTGCAGGTTTTAATAGCTCTAGTCACAGTCACAGAAATAACCAAGGAAAATCAAATTAAGAAACTAAAGCAATCCAAAAGGCTCAAAGGAAAGGAAGAAATGGAAATTCTAAGATTCACACAGCAGACTGCAGTTTATAAAGGGCTTTCGTGTATATTATTCACTGAAATCTTCATAAGCCATGTGCAGAGGGGTTATTATCCCTGTTCCATAGAGGAGGAAACTGAAATCCAGAATGGGTCCCTCAATATTCTAGCTGGAGAATGCCCGAGCCAGAACTGAAGTTAGTTGTGCTGGCTCCAACCCAGCATTGCCCTACTACATGGATCAGAAAACTTTGTCTGTAAAAGGTCATATAGTAAATATTTTAGGCTTTGAAGTCTGTAGGGTCTCTATTAGAACTACCCAACTCTGCCATGGTAGAACCAGAGCAGACATAGACAATATGTAAACAAATATGGCTGTGTTCCAACAAAATTTTGTTTATAGAAACAGGTAGAGGGCTGGATTTGGTGGTGAGCAGCCTTTGCTTGTTCTCACTGGTCACCTTTGCATATTTTCAAAGAATCAGAGATTCAACATGGTAGTAGTCTCCATATGTTATAGTTTGGATCTAGAATCTTCCTGAGAAGCTCATGTATAGAAAGCATAGTCCCCAATGTAGAAGGGTTCAGAGATACAATTTTTAGGCAATGATTGTGTCACAAAAAATGTGATCTCATAGTGGATTAATCTATTTGATGGTGGAATAATCTATTAATCTACTGATAGCTGAATAAACTACTGGGAGGTTGGACATCATTAGAGAAAGTAGGTCACTCGGGGTGTTCCAGGAAGGGTTTATTTTTCTCCTCAGCCCCTTTCTCTTTCTTCTTCTGTCTCTTGGCTGCCAGGAGGTGAGCAGTTTTCCTCCACCACACCCTTCTGCCATGATATTCTGCCCCACGTCAGGCCCAGAGCAGTAGAGTCTGCCCACCACCAACTGAGACCTCTGAAATGGTGAGCCCCAAATACATTGTTCTTGTCAGGCATTTTCCTCAGGGCAATACAATGCTGACCAACACAACATGATAGTATCTCATGGGAATAACACAAGATATTGGGTTGGGACGTGTTTAAAAGGAGGGGCCTGATAAGAAAACTGTGACTGAGATAGATGAGCAGCAAGACCACTCAGGCCTCAACTGAGGTGATGGGTGAGGACAGGTAAAGAAAGGGTGGATGTAGGCACAGTCTAAAGAAAAAATGGCAAATCTGAGGTGGAATCAAAGCAGATAGAGAGGTCAATGAGGTTGAGGACATTGAGGGGGACTCAAGATGTCAAGCTGGGTCAGCTCAGAGACCCTGAGACTGAGTCATAACCACAAGATATTAGAACAGGGAGTAGGTTCTGGGGATAAGGGCTGAACCACAGATGCTGAAGGAGCCTTCTCCTCACTGTGAGGGGAGAGCTGGAGGTAAACCCAGGGCACAGCATCTGACACTACCCCACACACATCACCTTTAAATGAACAAAGATGAGACACAGCACAAAGTCTGACACCATTGAATGTGACCTTCCCTAAGAGGCACCGTCTGCTTCTAGGCTCTTTGGGTTAATGTCACCAATGAACATCACCAAAGAGAGACAACTGAATGAGGTTTAATACTGAGGGAGTCCAGAACATGCCAGCCCAAAATATGTCACTTTGGCATATTGACTATTTTGAGATAAAGGCACTCTCAAAACAGCCACTACAAAAAGAACACTTGACCTTCCTTCTTTTTTAAAGCAAGAGATGAAATTCCCATGGGAAATCCTTCTTAGATCAGAAGAACAACCTTAGAGTGCCATTCTTACCATCAAGGATGGAAGCTCAGGCCAAGAGAAATCTGTACAGAGAAACCTTGCTGAACTCACCCTTAACTTCCTCGTCACTTCTCCAACCACAAAACCACCCTGGACAAAGCCCCTTTGCCTCATTACGATTTCACCGTTTTCTACTCTTTATCTAGTTCTATATGTAAGTATTCAACTTTAACTGCATTTTGGGGTCTTTGTTTTCTTACGAAGGCTCCTGTGCCACATAAAACTTGTGTGTATCTCCTGTCGATCTGTCTTATGTTCATTCTCCAGCCCAACCAGAAAATCATAAGAGAGTAGAGGTTAAATGTTGCTCCCACTAAAATACCAACTGTAGAGTGACCCCATCCTGTGAGCTGGAACCATGGAATAAAAACTAGTCATTTCTTGGGCCTTTTTTTCTTCCTAAATGCCCCCATCATTCCTTTCTTTGGCATTATTGATGTCTTGGAAATGACTGGGTGTGAAGCTCTTGATAACAAGTGTGCAGAATTCATTCATTGAGTCCCCTCCATTGAATTCACCCTTAAAAAGCCTTAGGGGGCCAAGTATAATTAAACAACATTAATTAAAATACTGAAGATCAGAAAAGGGCAACCACAGGAGGGACAATGGAATAGCATCAAAGAGATGGAAAATAACAAAAATAGCAGCAATCACTGTGCATGAAAGCCTGGGAGGTTGACAGCTCAGCTGGAGGGCCTTCAGAGGAAAATTTCACACACACCCAGCCCAACAAGAAATGAGGGGACAGGGCAGTGGAAAGGAGGAGCCCCAGTGGGTGCACAGAGGGTCTCCTTTCACTCTCCACAGAAGTCCAAGAGGTCCGTGGTCTTTGTAGATCATAATTAAACATTTTGATAGGACTTGCCTTCAGAAATTTCTGACCATGCACAACAGACCCCCGCTTTCTGTGGTCTAATATGCTGCCTCAAAGCCTCAGTGTTGGGTTTTTGATTAAAAGGAAAGAATTCTAGCATCTTGCTAAATTGCAGAGTGATTCTCTCACACCTATTTCTCTAGCTTAACCTCCATTAGATTTAAAAATAAAGTTCTTATAGCCAGAGTCAGTGGTGGTATGGTTCCAGTTTAAGGAGCTGGAGTACACTGTACGGTGGATAACCTCCCCTGCAATCTGGAGGTGTGGGGACTGCATCATCAGACCAAAGTGGTTTGACCCAAAGCAATTTGAACCCAAGTTCCTCTCCCCAAAGGTAACAAGTGCTGTCCGCTTCTCATATGTGCTCCCAGACATAATCTATGCATAAATAAGCACATATATGCCCCAATATATTACTTTTCACACAAATAGTAACATATTATGCACACTGTCTATACAACTTTGTTGCTTTTTTTCCCCCACTTAAAAATACATCTTAGGGGCTAGGGTAGTGGCTCAGCAGTAGAGCGCTTGCTTAGCACGTGTAAGACGCTGGGTTCCATCCTTAGCACCACATAAAAATAAATAAATAAAATAAAGTTATTGTGTCCAACTACAACTAAGAAAAAAAATTTTAAAAAATACATCTTAGAAAACCTTCCATACCAGATCACACAAAGTTGTTTAATTCTTTCCAATAGCCACAGGAGTGTTCCATTGTGTAAATTTTCCAAAGTTTGTTTAGCCAGTCCCCTACTTAAGCTTCCACACTTTATTCCAATCAGTGCTGGAATGAGCAATCTTGTATATGGGCCAGTTTCATATGCACAAATCTATTTATAGGATGAATTCTTATAGATGAATTGCTCAGAGTACGTAAAGTGGAGGTAAAAATAGCACCTATTTCTTGAGTTGTTTTGAAGAGTACATGAGCTTTTGCATGTTAAAATCACACTAGAAGGCTCAATAAATAGTTTTTTTTTGAGGGGGGCGGGGAGGCAATGTCCTGAGCACTGGAAGAAGGGGGACTGTGAGGGGAACACAAATACATCAACAGAGGTGAATTCACAGTCCCTTCCACAAAATGTTTCAAGTTCAGTAGCAGGGCAAATTAGTAGATGCTATCTTGGGCATAGACACCAAATTATAATGGTATAGAGAAGTGTAAGGGTAAAAGAAATTGAAGTTAAAGTGTAAAAGACCGGGCATTGTAAAGTTTCTAAGCTGCAAAGCCTGAGTTAAAATGTAAAGGACCAGGCATTGTAAACCTGCTTCTAAACTGCAAAGCATGGGTTAAATTCCTGAGGCAGTTAAGACAATGCCCTACTGGCCATTTAGTTGATTTATAGCCCAAGATCCTGTGCAGCTTGTCACGTAGGCATTCAAGGCCCACACCAATCAGTTTGAATGTAACCCCCTCCTTAGGAATGACCTATCACTCCAGCCTGACCTGTTCCCGCCAATGAATGAACTAATCATGTCTCAGAGTTGTTGTTTGATTTTTCCGCGGTGTATGATGATTTGTTAAAGGAGACTGTGATGTATGTAAAGTCCCGCCCTCCCAAAAAAAGTGTACTTAAGCAGTGCTCAGCCCCTGCTCGGGGCTCTGGGCTGCTTTCCCTTCTCGAGTGGGCACGGAGCCCCAGCATGCTGGTTCAATAAATCCCCTTCTGCCAATTGCATGAGTGGTCACTTGGTGGTCTCTTTCTCCGACGCTTCGCTGGACACTTACAGAAGAAATAAGTAAATTTCACATGGAACAGTTCTTTTTAAAAAAATGGAGCTTATGTGCTGGGTTTTGAGCATGGCCATAATCTAAAGAGACAGAGGACAGAGCAACATTCCATCAGGCTGGGAATCAGAGGCACAAAGTCCAGACAGCCAGAACCGACCCTTGAAAGCACTGTGGAATACTAGGAAATCACGTTAGTCAAGAAAACCAATATCTCTCTGGATAAACTTACATATGTGCTTCATTGATAAGCCTTTGGCACATCAGGAAAAAAAAAAAGTCAGATAAGAACTGGCCAGAAGAGACTCAAATGTGGGGAATTTTGGTGCAAAGCCTTGGTTGATTTCTCACCTTGCAAGGGTGCTCTAAGGACTTAGGGACTCTGGGAGCTGGGAGGTTCTTCTTAAAGCTTCCAGACAGAACACACACTGCACCACGCCTAGTTCCTTGGGAAATTAGAGCAGAATCCAACCACCAGAATCATTCCAAAATCAAAAGGAATAGGGGCTAACAGCTGGCCCTTTAGAAGTCATCAATATTTCATCTAAATGTTGCAACCACCACATCTGTTTTTACTGACAGCTGTTTCTTCCTAAGGAATAGAGACTGACAGCTCACATTTCACAACTTTGCTTTAAAAATGTATGGGCAATGCATGGTTTAGATAAATCTCAATGGTATCACTGAAAAAGTTTGCCAAAGAAACCTGCAACTTGCAAGTTTCTCTGAATGTCTGATAAGATTGTGAGACCTGCCCCTGATGTTCTGTGAATGTTTTCCAATGCCCATTCTGTGGATGTTTTCCATCTCTCTTCATTGGACCTGTGGGGTAGCACTTGGTACAAGACCACATTGCCTGGGCACAGCTATCTAGGACATGCTCCTAGCCTGGTTTTCTATCTGCATGTTAGAAGTAACAAGTTTCAAAAAAGCAAAACTTTGTCCTGCCCTGCCCCAGTGATGCATGCCTGTAATCCTAGCAGCTTGGGAGGCTGAGATAGGAGGATCACAGATTCAAAGCCAGCCTCAGCAACTTAACATGGCTTGAAGCAACTCAGACTCTGTCTCAAAATAAAGAATAAAAAAGGCTGAAAATGGCCTACAAATACATGAAAAAATGTTCAACATCTCTAGCCATTAGAGAAATGCAAATTAAAACTATACTGAGATTTTATCTCACTCCAGTCAGAATGGCAATTATCAAGAATAAAAGTGACAATAGATGTTGGTGAGGATGTGGGGAAAAAGATACACTCACACATTGCTAGTGGGACTGCAAATTGGGGCAACCAGTCTGGAAAGCAGTATGGAGATTCCTTGGGAAACTTGGTATGGAACCACCATTTGACCCAGTTATCCCATTCCGAGGTTTATACCCAAAGGACTTAAAATCAGCATACTATGGTGACACCAGCCACATTAATGTTTATAATTCACAATAGCTAATTCAGTTCAATTCACAATAGCTAAGCTGTGAAACCAACCTATATGCCCTTCAACAGATGAATGGATTAAGAAAATGTGGTATAAATACACAATGAAATGTTACTCAGCCATAAAGAAGAATGAAATAATGGCATTTGCCTTAAACGGATGCAACTGGAGACTATCATGCTAAGTGATAGAAGCCAATCCCCAAAAAACCAAAGGCCAAATGTTCTCTCTGATATGCAGATGCTGACACACAATAAGTGTGGGGAGGCAGTAGAGAAGTTCATTGGGTTGGACAAAGGGGAATGAAGGGAAGTGATGGAAATAAGAATAGGAAAGACAGTAGAATGAGTCTGACATAACTTTCCTGTGTACGTATATGAAAACAGGACCAGAGGCATTTGCTTTATTCCACATGTAATGAGAAGCTTTTGGATAATGAGAAAGGGAGTGGCATGACCCAGTTCACATCTGGGAAAGACTGCTTTAACTGACATGTAAGAAATTCCACATCATTACAACAGCAAGAATGGGAGCCTAATTAGGATAAGTTATACTCCATGTATGTATAATATGTCAAATTACACTCTAATGTCATGTATACCTAAAAAGAACAAATTTTAAAAAGGAGGGATGGAGATGTGGCTCAGTGCCCCTGGGTTCAATCCCCAATACCAAAAAAAGTGATACTTTTGAGCAAAAGAAAAAAATATTTTACATATTTTAGGAACAAGGAATTCATTCCCTGTATAATAACTGTAGGTTTGTTTTATTTCATAAAATTCTTAGGTGAGTCCTGCCAACCTATCATTCAAGTGAGAGCCACTTTTTGATTCCTTCTTCTTTAATATCTCCCAGTTGCTGCCATATTGAATTAGTCACCAGCCCCAGTCGTTTCTATGTCTGCACTCCTACACATCTTCCATTCTCCCTGCCATGCCCTAAGCTCTGCTCCTCTACATCATTAGCAGCTTCCAAGCAAGCTTGACCTGCATCTGGTCTCTCCCTGTCCTGACTTCTCCACGCAGTCACCATGGGTATCTTGCAGAAATGCAGAGCTTCCATCATTCTCTTTGGGATATGCTCATAGCCTCCAGAATAAAACCTGAAGTCTTGTTTGACATTCAGGACGACTCCTCATTTGCTCCCTCCATCTACCCAACTTCCTCTCCTTTTGCTTTCTCCCATTTCCCACACTGTCCAGCCATTTCGAGATTATGTGGCACTCTACAAGCTGGTATAAATTCAGGTTTTCATCTTCACAGCTACCCTCGTCTGAAATTTCCTTCTCCCTCTCCTCTCCTCATTCTTCAAAACCCAATTCCTGCTGAAGCTTCCCAAACAACGGCCAAGCACAGGCAGTCAACTTCCACACTCTCCAAGAGCACTTTGTCACTCTCGAATGATCTCCCCAGGAGGAGAGCACATTGGAGAGAAATACACATCGGATCTATCTATAGTGGGAACAGAGTCCCAAAAGGGAAATTTAAAGTGTTTTTTGGAAATACAAGGAGATTCAAATTCACCGAGCTCGAGGAAGTTTTCTTAGTGGGATCTCATGAAAATAGAAGGGAAACAAGTAGAGTGGAAGAAAAGCACAGAGGAGGGAGGAGGGACGATATTGGAGAATTCAATTGACACCAATTATACTATGTGCTGTACAAACATGTCACAATGAGTCCCACTATTATATATTATTATAATGCACCAATAAAAAAATAAAGGGGCAGAAGGAAACTTTTTTTCCATTTCTTAATGCTCTACTCTATACACTGAATAGCTAAAAAATAGTCACAATTTGCATTACTGTAAAATACTGATCTGAGTGAGTGAAGTAATTTCTGATCCTCTTGCGTCCTGTGAAATTAAACCATCACTTAACTTTTCTTCTTAAGACTGCAGGTGCTTCTATTAGCTTGTGTCAAGCATTAACCTTTCTTTTTTAATATTTTGACTTTGCAATATTCTGTCATTAAAACCATGTATGAGAAGTTTTTTAAAAAAGAATAATGATGACATCATAATAATATAGAATAATTATAAACATTCAAATGATATTTAAAATTATTTTGGGGGTACTGGGAATTGAGCTTATGGGCACTTGACCACTAAGCCACATCTCCAGCCCTATTTTGTATTTTATTTAAAGACAGGGTCTCATTGAATTGCTTAGTGCCTCACTTTTGCTGAGGCTGGCTTGAACTCACAATCCTCCTGCCTCAGCCTCAATCCTCCACCAGGATTACAGGCATGCAGCACCAAACCTGGCTTAAAATTAAGTTTTAAAAACAAAAAGTAATATCACCCAATTTTAACTCCTCATGTAAATCATCATTCATGTTGGACAAACACCATCGCTACAGACACTGTTCTTTACATTGATACAGAAACCAGGATTGTGCCACTTGCATTATTTTAATAAAATTAATTTAATATCACTTGTGTGTAACAGAAGAAAGAGCAGTTGACAAGAAACTGAAGAAATTGCTAAAGTTCAGATAAATGTTTCTTTGCCAGAGATATTCATGCCTAAAATTCCCCTCTAAAATTAGAAAAACTTTAATTAAAAATGGAAGATGTAGGACTGGTATTTTTTTAGCTTTACATTTTAATGTTGGCATAATTCTGGAATTCATTTATTCATTCATGAGTAGCTACCATGCGCAAGACTCTATACAGAACTAGAAAATCAATAAATATAATATCAGATGGAGATGTGAACTAGGAAGAGAAATAAACCAGAATACAAAGTCAGAGGGGCCAATTATGATCAAAGAGTCACAGAGGGTTTCTCTGGGGATGAGAAAGGATCTGAATAAGATGAAGAAGTGAGGCCTAAATACATGTAGGAAGAGAACATTCCAGGGAGAAAGAATTTCAAATACAGATGCCCCAAGGCTGAACCATTTTGCAATGTTATAGCAACAGTAAAAAGGTCAATGTGACCTTGTAGTGGCACCACCTCCTCCACAGAAATTCTTAATTAAGCTTCTCCAGAGACCCCACCATAACTGTTCTTAGACTATTAGCAAGAATTTCTGCAACAGAATTTTCAGGCAGGAAGTGTATTGCAGAGACAGGATATGATAAGAAAGACTAACCCAAGGCCTTAACAGAGGCTTTGGCATTTCCATAGACAATAGTCAGGTCCTGTTGAGTTAGCAGGCAGGAGAGAAGGGGCGGAGAGCTCTTCCTGTCCTGGGTGCCGATTCTTGCAGAGAGCATTCTTGATTTTTGTATCCAAGCCTGGGTTCCACTTTTCTGGGAAAAGCTGCTTTTGTGTAGACTCTGCAGATTGTGAGCCTCTGAGCCCCTCCCTTACACACTAGGTATAAAGTTCTGAAACTTTCTAAACTCAGGGTTCAGAGGGATTGATGAATAGAGGCAAAAGCCCCACTTCTGAGCCTGGCTGCAGCCAATAAACCTGCTTCCTGCTTATCCTGGGTGTCCAGCCTCCTCTGTCCCACAACAACCTGAGTGATCAACAAAAAAAGGGGTGGATAGTGAGGGGGAGCTGTAGCCCAGCCTGCACAGAGCCTTATAAGCCTAGGTAAGGCATTTGCTTTATTCCACATGTAATGAGAAGCTTTTGGATAATGACAAAGGGAGTGGCATGACCCAGTTCACATCTGGGAAAGACTGCTTTAACTGACATGTGAGAAATTACCTCTGGTGGGCTTGGGCGAGAAAAGAAGCAGAGACCCTGGTCAGCAGATTATTGCCATCTTTTGGAAGAAGATAAGAAGACTGGCCGGTGAGTTGAAGATGAGGTGTGTGTTAGTTTCCCAGGGATGTAACCAAGTGCTAGAAGCCAAGTGGCTTAAAACAATAGAATTGTCTTGTCTCACAGTACTGGAGGCTTGATGTCTGGAATTATGGTGTCACCATATGGGCCATGTTCCCTCTGAAACCTGAGGAGGACTCCTTCCTTACCTCTTCCTAACTTCTGGTGCTCTGCTGGCAGTCTTGGGCACTCTGTGGCTTGCAACCGCATGACTTCCATCTCCGCTTTGTTGTCACATGGCATTCTCTGTGTCCTGTGATCACAAGGTGTCTTCCCAAAAGGACAACAGCCATATTGATTAGGAGCCCACCCTACTCTAATATGCCCTCACCCTAACCAATGACATTTGTAATCCCATATCAAAATATGGTCACATTCTGAAGTGCTGATAGTTAGGACTTCTATGTAGTTTTTTTTTGTGTGTGTGTGTGGTTGTGGGTGACAGAAACACAATGACCTCCATATCAGGGAGTGAAAGAAAGAAGAGAACTGAGAATGATATCTTGGGTTTTGACCTAAGCAATGGAGTGAACGGTGGTGCCAGTTTTGAAATGAGAGAGAATGGATGGGGAAGTGTGTGATCAGATTCATGAGAGTAAATAAATAAATAGATAGATAAATAGATAAATAAATGCTTTTAAAATGCTATGTTTGAGATGGCTCAAAGTGGAGTTATGGGTATAGGAAAAAAACCCTATTTTCTCAACTGTGAAAATCTGAACAGAGGAATGGGACAGAGAAGTAATTTGGAAATGATTAGGGTACAGAAGGTATTAATAGCCAGAGAAGTAAATGACATTACCTAGGAAGTAAATGCAGGCAGAAGAGAACAAAGATCTAACTGCATTTTGGGACACGCCAACATTTAGAGCTGACAAAGAAAAAAAAGGAATGAAGCCAAGACAGCGACAGAGCTGGCAATGAGGCTGGAGGAAAATCAGAAGCCAGAAGAATCTCAGGAATCAGTTAAGTGCTTCAAGAAGGACGGAGTCAACTAGTACATGGGATACACTGAGGGATCTTGTACACGGACAACACCTATGATTTCCACAAAGGTGGTTACAGATGAGTGGTGGTATTAAGATCTGTTTCAGAGAACATGGGAACTGAAGGACTTAAAGTAGAAAACACATTAAAGATGCTGTTGTCTTTAGGGGAGCAGATAAATAAGGTGATAATTGGAAGGGGATCTGGGGCTCAGGAGATAGGGGAGATATTGTGGTACGTATGTTTCAATGGTGATGAGAATGGCTCAGAAGAGGGGAAAACGGTGGGTGAAGAAGAGAAGATGATTATAGCAGCAAAGAACATGAGAAGGACAGAGGAATTGGGATCTAGGGCAAAAGAAGAAAATTAGCCTTAGGCAGAAGCAGGAAGAATTTGTCCTTTAGAAAAGAGATGAATTCTTCTTTATAAAAGAAGTCAAAGTATGTAAGTATAGATGTTACTATCCGTGCAAGCCTTGTAGAGGAAAATTAGGATATTCTAGTCTGATGATTTCCATTTTCTTATTTTTTTAAAGGGCCAGATCATCATTTTAGACTGAAAAAGTGCTGGGGGTGGGTGGGAGACTGAAGTAGTTACTCGGGAGAATGAGTAAAGAAACTGCCTAAAAAAAAATGGACAAGACTTACTGAATAGGGTGGTCCTGTCAGTTAGAACAAGACCATTGAGCATGGCTGTATTGTCCTCTAATCACATTTAAGCCTGTAGTTACAGGTGAAAAATAAGCAGAGAACTGCTTTTAAACAGATTGGTGAGTAAGATAGGACAGAGTTGAGTAGTTAAGTGGTTATAATGTTGAACCATGGAATTCATAAGACATGAAAATGGAAGGAAAGGAAAGAAGCAGCCTCAACTTGGTGGCTAGAGGTCCTTACAGGGTCCAAGAGTTGGTGAAATTTAAAGCTGAAAGATAAGGGGTGGTGGTAGAATGGGAAACTTGAGTCAAGATTAGGTGGTATGATTCCTAGAAATTATGCAACAGAGGAAAAATATAGGAAGAGAGATCAAAAAACTGAGAGCTTAGACGTGTGGGTGAGTCGACTAACAGGATGTTGGAAGAATATCCAACATGGATGTTGACGTCACCAAGCATGACAACTAGAGAGATAGACATGGGCTCTAAATCAATTGCTAACACTACAATGAATGAATGATTATAAGGAATGGCCCCAAAGATTGTACATAAATGCTACAAGGAAAATTAATGGGCAGTGTAACATTTTCTTAAAAGGCTAGAAAGTTTCAGGGAGAAAGAAAGAAAAATGAAAATGGTCAGGTAGCACCAATGAAAAACCAAGGACATCTACTCCTTAGGACCATGCTTCTCAGGTTAATGGGGAAGGGGGTTTTTCTTTCTGTGCTAGCGCTGCTCTACCCTTCTCCATATGCTCACTCATCTTCCTAGCGGACCTGTCCATGGCTAGGCACAGGAAGAAAGGGAATTTAAGGAAAATTCTTACTTGAATGGTTCTTTTGCAAAACCTAGAAACACTTTTATGGGTTTCTTAGAATTTGGGGACCTGGGAAACTCCAATTAAAATTCTCACAAAGCCAGGTGCAGTGGTGCACACCTGTAATCCCAGCAACTCAGGAGGCTGAGGCAGGAGGATCTCAAGTTTAAAGCCAGCCTTAGCAACAGTGAGGCACTAAGCAGAAACTCAGACCTGAGACCCTGTTTCTAAATAAAATACATAAAAAGGGGGGTTGTGAATGTGACAGTGGTTGAGTGCCCCTGAGTTCAATCCCCAGTGGCTTCTCACCTTTTTTTCCACAATGTGAGTGATGCCTTTGCTCTGGTCTGGCCTTAAATGAACTCCGACCACTAAACATGTAATGCAAGAAAGGGCCTTATAAATATTCTTATTGGAGACTCACTGTACTCTTGGTGGCCTCCTTAGACGTAGTCTGTTGAGCAGCATCTACACTCCAGTCTGGCTGTCCCACATGGTCCACATCTGCTCTGGAAAACGGGTTTGAGAGCTTGTGCTGGGTGGAATGCCACCTTCCCCAGCACAGGGCTCCTTCTCCCTGTCCTTCTTCGTTGGGCTGAGAAGCTGCTGCAACCTGCCCTTAGAAGTTTCAGGCCCACTCCCAGCCTTGTTGTTGTATCCCCTCAACCCTTGAAAACACAACAAACTCTAAAGGGAAAGACCTTCTCACTAACCATGGGGCAGTCTCAGAGCATGGTCCTTCTCAGTAACCCTCCTTAGTTAACAGAGGGAAAATCAGCAGCACTGCAACCACTTTCTCCAAAGACATTTTTTCTTCCTCCTTCAACATTCATGCTTTTTATTATTTCTTTTTTGTTCTTTTAAATATACACCCTTATATTCAGGAGACTGATCGGCTAAGAGACAAAAAAAAAAAAAAAAAAAAGTCCTGGCTTAGGCCACTCCCTCCAAAAGCCCTGCAAAAGGAGTCCAGCACCAAACTTTTGAGACATGGCACCTGTGGTTTTATTTTTAGCTTTAGAGACCTCTCCCAGTACCAAGACAGAACCAGTCCCATTTTAATTATCTGCTACCCCAGTAATTAATATTCTCAGCCTTCTTCATTCTTTTCCAACTCAAACTTCAGGTTTCATTAAAATCATTTTTGCTTTTCCAAGGTTTATAAATCTTATATTTGGTCTGTAATTATAATTCCCACCATCAAAACATATTTTTAATTCAGCTTTTTCACACCTCGGATTTTTAAAAAATTTCTCCTTTGGCTATATTTCATTGCCATTTAGGTTTCTTGTTGACATATACTTTATCCATGTAGACCTAAGATCTTTGCTAAGGTACTGGAAAGACTACTTTACTACCTTTAACATTCATGCCACATTTTCTTTTGCTCAATGCTGTATCTCTTGTTCTACTGGCTTCCAACCCTAAATGATGCCATAGTCCTTTGATTGAGGTCTCTCCTTTTATAAATTGTTTGCCTTTATTGGTAGCTGAATTGTTTGATTGATGCTATTTTTTTTTTCAAGAAAAGCTCATATGTGCTACAATTCTTACTTGAGAATTTTCCAAACATGGTTTTCATACTTAAAGAATGATTTGACTGCTATAAATTACTAGGCCAAATCATTTTTTCTTGAACTTTAGGCATTGTTCTATTGGGTTTTGGCATTGAATGCTGCTATGGGAAAGCCTAAGGCAAAGCAGGTTTTTTTTGGTTTGATATCTTGCTTTTTCTACCTAGATACCTAAAGAAATCTTCTACCTCTTCATAAACTTTATAAATTGGTGCAAATTGAAACATTCTATATCATCGTATATCAGTTTTCCTGAAATACAATCTGTATATTAGGTTTATACTTATTTCAGAAAAAAACAATTTTATTACAATTTTGTATATATTTTGTGTCGTTTGTTTCCATGTTGTTTATACTATACAGATGATTCCCAATTAGCAATAGTTTGACTTGTGCTTTTAAACTTAGTGCAAAAGAAGTACACATTCAGGAGAAACTGTACTTTGAATTTTGGTGTTTTCTGAGGCTGGAAATAAACAGAATGAAACACTCTTCTCTTTTTGATCAGCAGTAGCAAACCATATCTCCCACTTGTCACACAAGCAAGAGCTAACAACCAGTACTTTATACCACTGTCCTGCTAAACTGGGGTGTTTGGTGGTATTTTTTTATTTAAGTCAAGAAGCATCTGTACTTTTCTGATTATAATTTATGTTGGATATTGTTATTGATCATTTATATTAATTAGTCTTTCTTGAACTGCTTTTCTTTTTTGGAGGGGAGGTACAGGGGACTGAACCAGAGTTGCTTAACGCTGAACCACATGCCCAGACCCCTTGTGTGTGTGTATGTCAGGTCTCACTAAATTGCTGAGGCTGGTTTTTGAACTTGTGATCCTCCTGCTTCAACCTCCATACCATTGTTATTACACTGGTATTACAGGTGTGCACCACCATGCCTGGCTGCTTTTATCTTTTGATTCTTGCTGCAGTCACTCCATTCTCTCTTCTATGTAGGCAGTTCAGTATTCAGCCATGTCTAATCTAACCTTTGATCACTCCAATTAGGTACTAATTAGATAATGAGATTGTTTTGGTTCTCTGCATTCCTCTTTTTCTTCTTATTCTGCTTTTCTTTCTAAATCTGCTGGCAAGCACTGTGTGTCTGAATAGTTGCTGGGACATTTCTTTTCATCTTGCTCATGATCTGCGGGAAGTCTCCACCACTCCTTTTCCTTGCCCAGTTTAGTATGGACACCTTCTCTTTGGCACCACGTTTGCATTGATATGACATCTGTCTATACAGCTATGGTTAAGGGGCTAAAGGAACATGCCCTGTCATTCTTTCTATAACCAGAGGGTTTGACAAGAGAGGGACAAAGAGAGGGCTATCCTTTCAAAGAATTTTTTTTTTAAATGTCCAGGGTTCATTATTCTTCATTGAAAAGTTTCTCTTAGATTCCCAAATTCAGCAGAGGACTCTGAAAAATGGATGTTTCTGGATTTTTCTCTACATTAAATGCCATCCTGGGATGCTGCAAGCCTGAGGACTGGGGCTCATTCTCTTAAGGATTTTCCTTATGATTCCTCCAAGTAGCTCCCTCATCTCCATAATGTATTTCTTCTAAATTTTGGAGTCAGAAGGAAAATTCTCAAGATGTTTTTAACCACTTGATCTTTCCCCAAATCAACTTTGAAATGTTGGGGTAGGGTGCAGGTGGTATTAAGACCCATCCAGAATCTTGCCAATATCTTTGATTCTTTGTTGTGATCACATGTTTAAAGTTAGGACATGAAAGGCTGCCACTTGAAATGTTTTCACTTTATACTTTCCTTTTTTTTTTTGTTATTTTACTATTCTTACTTTATATAATCAGAACTTTCTGTAACTTTGCTTCATTTTGCCATCTTCACCTAAAGCCTGATATTTTATGATTTTAAATCACCACGTCTTGTAAACAATGTTTATTTTCCTCCAGAATGGAACATTTCCATTTTATCATGAAAGCCATATAAAGCATAGCATCAAAATACTGAGATTCAATTACAAGAGAGGTCTTATGTTTTGTTTTATTTTTAATGTATTTATTCCATGGAGTGAATGCCAACTAGAAAAAGCACAATCTTCACAAGCTTCTAGCACTGATTCAGACCTGAAGAACTCTTTTCTTCCTTTCTTTGCAGGTAGTCTATTCATATGACCAATTTTTTGAAAAAAAAAAAAAGAAGAAGAAGAGAAACGTTTATATATTTTAGTCACAATGTAGGTTCTGGACATTGTCTACAATCTGATGCTTTAAATTTTGACTTAAAATTAAATCAATAAAAATAATAAAATCAGGGCTAGAGTTGAAGCTCAGCAGTAGAACACTTGCCTCGTATGTGTGAGACACTGGGTTTGATTCCCAGCACCACATATAAATAAGTAAATAAAATAAAGGTCCATCAACAACTAAAAAATTATTTTAAAAAATAATAATAAAATCAGACTGAGAAACTTTAACTTGATCAGAAGCAAAAATAAATAAATAAATAAATAAATGATAACAACAAACTCTCAAAAAGAAATGCTTCCATTACTTATTTATGTTTTGGAGGAGTTTCTTCCTTTGGAAGCCTATTCTATGGAGGAATTTTTAAAATGCATTGAAAGAGTAAATTTTAATGTTTTTCCCTATTGCTAAGTTGAGACCTGATTCATGCTTCTGATTTTGTTCTTTGGGATTAGAGAAGGGGGAACAGAAATGAGGGCTAATTGCAAAAGAACCTCTTCCATAACGCTATCACAGTGGGAGGGAAAAGCACAGATGCCTTCTGATTCACTTGAAGGAGAGATTTGCTCATTTTCCTTATTTGGCTTGTTTCGGGCTTGTGTCATTTGGCCCCAACTGGGATGTCTTTCATACTCACTTTGAGTTAGGAAAAGATGCAAACCATCAAAAAGTTTAATCTGGTCCTCACATTAATGAAGCTGATAAAGACAGAAAAGGAAAAGCCAGTGTCTTAGTCTGTTCTGTGCTGCTATAACAAAATACCAAAGACTAATTTATAAAGAACAGAAATTTATCCTCTCACAGTTCTGGAGGTGGGAAGTCCAAGATTATGATAGCTTTAGAAGTGCCTTCTGACTGCATCATCATGTGGTGGAATGCAGGACAAGAGAGCATCAAGCCCCTTTATAAGGGCCCCTAATCCCATTCATGAGGGTAGAGCCCTCATGACCTAATCACCTCTTAAAGACTCCACTCTTAATACGATCACATTGGCAACACCTGGATTTTGAAGGGGACATATTCATAGCATCTGGATGTCAGACTCATCCATTCCTCTGGTGTCAACTCTAGTGACTTGTGTTGTTAAGCTTATATCACACTCTGAGTTCCAGTGCCTACCTGACTTCTCATGTAGAGGGCTCCCGAACTCATCAGGTCACAAACCAACCTCCACTTTTGCCAAGTCCACACTCATGAAACTGCCCAGTCCTCTCCTTTCCTCATGGCTGGCTCTGCTTATGCTGAGAGGACATTGGAAGTCTTTCTTAACTGCCTTCCTTTTTGCTGGCTCAAATCCAGATAAGACAAGATCATCTGAAACACCTCCTGGGGACATTCTTGTCTATCACTATTGCCACCACCAGGCTTCAGACCTTATCTATCCTAACTCATCCCTATGGTAGATGGAGTTTAACAACGTAAACTGCATCAATGTCTCCACCCTGACATCTTACACAATATGACCTCACCACTCCTCCACCAGGGAATGGGGTGTCCCTTCTTGAATCTGGGCTTCCCTGTGACCTGTTTCAACCCATGAAGGCAACATGGTTGTAACTTGGAAATAATTTTTAACACTGGGACTTAAGAAATCTACAGATTGGGCCTTTGCCAATTGGAATGCTCCTTCCTGGAAGTCTACATCCATGTTAGAAGGTCAACTACCCTGAAATCGTTATCCCATAAAGAATCCCAAGCAAGCCCCTCCCCACAAGAGAGAGGCCATGTAGAGGAGCACTGGGCTGCCAGGCAGCAGAACGAAGCCTTCTCAGACCTTCCAGCCAGCCCACCCCTCAGGACCACAGTCAACACCACATGCAAGAGGGCAGCCCAGCCCTACCCTGCTGGATTCCTGGACCGCAGTAAGGGAGGAGCAAAGGAAACACTCCTCTGTTAAGGCACTATGTCTGGGGATAGTTGCTACAGAGCAGCAGATAACTAAGGCACTCCCTCTGCATCTAGTCCCCCCACTATAGACCTCTGCCATTTTGCCGTCAGTGCTTTGTACTGAACTCTGGTGGGACCACAACACTGCAGAATCAACACCAAACCCCTTGGTCCCTTGCCAAGTAACCTTCTCTGTCAGCCTCCCACTCACCTGCCCAACTTTAGCTTTTGTCCCACCTTCCTCCACCCCTGTCTCTCCCAGATCCCTCAGACATGCATCCCAGACATACATCTCTTCCTGCATTGTACCCCATGATTCTATGTCACTGGGATGTTCTTCCTTCATCAAACCATCTCTGGTACAAAACCCAATTGCTCTGTGAGACCTCAGAACACTCAGAGTTCTCACTTACCCAGTGCTACCATCAGCACTCTTTCCCAGGTCCCTTCCCAGATCTGACTGCACATGGAATCATCAGGGCAGATCATTAAAAATACACATTTCTCAACTTCTTTCCACCCTATGGAATAGGACCTGGGAGTGAGGCCTACAAATCTGGATTTTTGAAGCACCCTAGGAGTTACAGACAGAGCCAAGCAGAACCCATATTCAGGACTGAGTTTGAATGGGAATTACTTGCCAAGTTGCCTGCCTTTGCCCTAGGCTGGCATCCCCTGGAGGACAAGAATCACCTAGTCATCTCTGTGTCCTTGAGTCTAGCTTCCTCCCACAATGAACATAGAAACAGAGAATGGCTTTCAGGAGATCTGTAAGACAGTAAGAAGGCCAGAAGATTCAAGTCTTTCTTAAAGGAAGAAGGAAGCCAAAGAGCAAGAAACCTCAGTCCTCATGCCTGTCACCTGCTGCTCAGCAGAGAATTTCCCACAATGCAACTCCTTTGCTTCCAGACTTAACTGCCTAATTTAGCTCTATCCTAGGGCCTAGTCTAGTACCTGGAAAACAATAATTACTCATAGAAATTAATGAGTAATAATTATATGAATAACTATAAACCAAGAGGAAACAGAACAGTTGTAACTGAGGCCTCTCCAATTGCTTGGTTTTGACCACACTGCTCAGGCCGGGGCTTGGTACTTTTGACCTTAACTGTCCACAGATGTTATCATTGGACATTACCTCTCTCAGCTCTGATAGTGCAGGATGCCAGGTGGGTGTCACCCTGCATGAAAGATCTGTCTATAGCTACCCATGGATTCTTGTTCCATTTACACTCACAAGATGCTGCTTGGCATCTCTGTATCTGAGGGTGACATGTCATTATATCAAATTCTGTGACTGCGCCCAGAAAGGTTAATGATTCTTTCTGCTGCTGGATTCCACGCTGAGTAGGCAACCTTTAGCTAAGTGCCCAAGAGAATAATTACTGATTTATTAAGGGTAGAATGACACAGATAGAAACAATGACAAAACTGAGCTAAAAGTGTAGTCAAATGATAGCATTTTGCCTAAGATATACTTGTTGGCACTAAATATCCAAGAGACAGTTAAATTAGAATCAATTGTCTATAGCCATTTATTCTTTCAAAGCTGATTTCCTCTACTCTTATTCATCTTTATATATTTTCTCTTAGAAAAAAAAAATGTTTTTCTAAGAAATTTTTTGCTGAAGAACAATAGAGCTTTCAGTTAGGCATTATCACCTTCATATTTCAACAAATCAGATCCAGCTTTTAAATTGGAGTCGGCCCTAGAGAGAGCTAAGTCAACAATCAAAGTAGCCCCTGATGCCTTTAAGGACCCTGGGAACATTTTATGCGTTGGCCCATGAGCAAAGAGCAGCAACCCTTCTTCTTTAATTGAAAGCTGTGTATTTGCTGGTGTTTGATATTTGTGCTGATAGTAAATGGACAGCCTGCCAGCCTGTACTGCTCATTAACTCAGTGCTCCCCCAGGGCCTCCTTCCTGCTGCTCTGTAACCTGGGCTGTCAAGATTTCCTGCCAAATGGGACAGCCTTGTCCTCACATCTGCCTGGACCGCCTGTTCTCCTAGGTGCCTGTTTTCCCCACCTCAAACAACCAGCCTGACTTTAGCACCATGAACCTTGACCGCTTAAAGCCTGCATTTTTCTAGAGTCAGAGGCTTAACTCTCAAGGTTAGTGCTTGCATGGAATAGCTTTGCAGAAAAGCAGCTGATGTGAATACCATGCACTGAGTTTCTATCAAATTGCATTTATTTAAAATATGTTTTTGAGACCCTGTCACATGCCAGACACCGTTCTAAGTGTGGGATGTAGTAAGTAAGCAAGGCAAGCCACATGCTGCCTTCACACAGCTTGCACTCTTCGCAGAGAGAGACCGTATGCAAGTCAACAGAAATAACTTCAGGCGGCAAACTCTACAGTGAAGGTACAACAGGATGAAGTGATGGAGAGAGGAAAGCTTCTCAAAGAGATGTTTTTGAGTTCTAACCTGAATGTTGAAAAGAAGCCAGATATTCATGAATTGAGGAAAACTACTCCCTGCAGAGGGTGGGGGAAGTGCAAAGATCCTGCGGCCAGAGCAAGCTTGGAGAGTCTAAGTGTTTGGGAAACAAGAAAATTTAAAAATTTTTAAAATATATGTATGTGTGTGCATATGTATTACATTATTGTACATATTATAAAATATATTATGTAGACTTACAGCTTATACGTATAATAACAGCAGTGCAACATTATGGGGGTGAGAAGTACAGTGGGGGTGTTCACACTGTAGAGGGCAATGAATCATGTACTGATTAGCCATCCAACATCGTTATCTTGCCCACCTTTGGAATCTTCAATATGTACATATTACTCAGGGTGCCGAGTATAAGACAGGCATTCTACATTTATTCAGGCATTTGACATTTATTAAACTTCCTTTTGCCAGACAGTAGGCTAGAGCAGGGATGGACACACTTTTTCCATGGATTTCAGTGAATGTGTGGCTTGCAGGCCACATACAGTCTCTCTCTCATACTGTTTTGCTGGGCTTTTTACCACCCTAAAACTGTAGAGACCCCCCAACATGAGGGCTGCCACAAGTAGACCACAGGTTAGATTGAACCTGTGGGCTACAATATGCCCGGACTTCAAGTGAACAAGACACACATCCCTGCCTCAAAAAGACAAGAAATCCTAGTACAGAGTGACAGGGATGACTTCCCAGCAGATGAGGAGACTTAGGAAGGGCCCTTAGCCCCAGGTAGGAAAACCAAGCCGTGCCTTCAGTAGAAAGTGGCATGGGGGGGCGGGGGGAGTATTCAACATAGTGGGGGGGGTGGCGCAAGTAGTCCATATAGAAGGACAGCACTGGAAAAGGCCTGAAAATCTGCAGATCGACTCTGGAAATCTCTCTGTTAATCCTAGAATCAAGGACTGTGGCTGCAATTGTAGACAGAGGCCGGCAAGGGACCCAGAGCCAAGCAGGCTGTGGAAGGAGCTGAGCATGACACCTCTTGGCGTCAGTGTCAGGGTGCAGCAGGGGTCAGGGCACACAGGCCTGGTTAATGGGGCAGCTGGCACTTAGCTCCAACGTGGGCAAATGTGATTTTTGTTTTCAAAAGACAGATTTTTAAAAATTTTTTATTTGTTCTTTTAGTTACACATGACAGTAGAATGCATTTTGACATATCATACATACACGGAGTATAACTTCCTATTTTTGTGGTCATACATGATATGGAGTTACACTGGTCATGTATTCATACATGAACATAGGAGAGTTATGTCCAGTTCATTTTATTGTCTTTCCTAGTCCCATCTACAATCCCCTCTCTTCATTCCCCTTTGTCTAATCCAGTGAACTTCTATTCTTCTTCCCCACCAACCCCCCACCGCACAACTTATTGTGAGTTAGCATCCATATATCAGAGAGAACTTCAGCCATTGGTTTTGGGGGACTGGCTGATTTCACTTAGGATGACAGTCTCCAGTTCCATCCATTTATCAGCAAATGCCATCATTTCATTTTTCTTTATGGCTGAGTAACATTCCATTGTATATATGTACCACATTTTTAATCCATTCATTGAAGGGCACCTATGTTGGTTCCATAGCTTAGCTCTTGTGAATCGAGCTGCTATGAACATTGATGTGCTATGCTGAGAAGTGGGATAAGTGAGTCAAATGGTGGTTCCATTCCAAGTTTTCTGAGGACTCCCCATACTGAAAAGACAGAAGGTTTGATCTGTATTTTCAAAGACTGGTGAGGTGGCTTTAATAATTTTAAAGACGGTGAGGGTAAATATTTTGTGAGTCTAGTACGACATATCCACAGGACAACTTTGGCACCCTGGCCTCAGTTTCTTAAGACATTGGGATGCATCATAAAGGGACAGAGATGGGACTAAAGAAGCCAGTCAAGGCCACGTATACTGACTGATTAGATAATAAGAACAATGCAGAACAGGAGATGAGAGAAGAAAGACAAAAAGAAGGAAAAAGGAAACCAGGTCCCTCAGAGCCCAGGTATAATTTGTCGCTATGAAGCCCTGTGCCTTTTTTTTTTTTTTCAAGAAAGAGATCATGTGGGTCAGTTCCAGCCTTGAAAGGCAAGTTGGTTTTCTCTGTCTAATGAGCCTGCTCATTCATTCATTTGACAAATATTTAAACACCTACCATGTGCCAGGCTCCCTTCTAGGCACTTGGTATGTGTCCGTGAATATCACAGGTGGTTACCTTTGCCTCCAAATATCTTATATTCTGAGGAGTGAGAGGTGGTAAAGAAACAACAACTTTAAGTGTATTAAATATGTAAATATGTAAACTGGATAGTGTTTCAGGAGATGATAAGTTCTACAGGGAAAAACAAGGCAGAACTGAGGCCTGGACAGGAGTTAAAGAAGAAATAGTTGGACTTTGAAATAGGACCCGGAAACCAGGCCTCTGGAGAAGAGGCTTGAAGGAAGGGAGAGGCATCTGAGAAGCATTCCAGCAGAGGGGCACTCAGTGCAAAGGCCCTGGGGCCTGAGTGTACCTAGTGTGTGGAAGACAGGGCGAGGAGGACCTGCAGCCACAGCAGGGTGACCAGTGTAGGGGAGTTGTATTAGCAGCAGTTCGAGTTGAAGGTCAAAAGGATCAAATTAATCAGTTTCTGTGACTCTGTTCTCAGATCAGTGTAGAGAGAATTCCTCCATCCCCAGAAAAATCCACATGCAAGCAGCTATCTCTGGCAACAATTCTAAACAGAGTACCAGCTTCCAGGCTGAGCCCTGGGGACTCAGTCTGAGTGTGACACCTCAGCATCTTAGATTTCCAGACCAGTCAGTGGCTTCAAGCCAAGGAAGGCACATGACTAGGGCTAGTGGAACTGTCTAAGAGGCACCCGGACATGGATGAATTAAAGCACCCACAGGGGAAGCCCCTTCAGTGAGTCATTGGGCACTCAGATCCCGAGGGTCCCGGCTTCTCTTGCTTGCTTCTCCTGCTGGGGGCCTGTGTCAAATGCTCTGAATTAGATATGGAGAGAGGAGTCGAGGGAGTAATAACAGTTTTTGTTTAACAATCTGGCCTCCTCCATCCCCCACCTAATACAAAAGAACGCCTTGCTCTTAAGGGAGAGTCATGTAAGAGCAAAGCAGACAACAGAATGCAGGCCAGAAACTGCCTCTTGCATGGATTTAAACACAGGCAACTGCTGGCGAGGTGGAGGCTTGGCGGCTACAACTCCAGCTGCCAGGGCCACATTCTGGGTGAACTCCACAGCGTGGTGTGGCAGGGATGAGGAATAGGCTTTTGTGGCCATGCTGTTAGGAGAAGAAAGGCACTGGTCCCCATGCTTCCTCTCCTCTTTCTTGGCATATCAGGTTTTGTAAGATTTCCCCTTCTCTAACAAATTCCTAAACCCCCAGTAAGGGGCACTGTGGAATTTGTTCAAGTTCCTGTGCCTAAGAGATGGTGAGCCCTAAAGGACCCAAGAGTCTTTTCAGGTAAACAATACAGAGAGAACTTTTGCTTGGTGAGTTTGTAGCCCTTGGGGGACATAAAGGGTCAAATGGACTACCCTGGGCATGAGTCAAGATACCTGGGGAGCCAGTAGCCATGCTTTGTTGGGCCACTCTAAGCAGAGAAGGTCCCTGGGAGAAGATTGATCAAGGGGCTTTAGTGTCTGAAAGTCAACACAGTCCTAGAGAGGCTGTGTACTGTCTGAAGGCACTAACTGAGGTTCTTGGGTCACTAGCCGCCGGCCTCTGAGATTGCTGACTGGGTTGAAGCAGCCCAACACCATAGAAACCACCCAGGGATCTGGTGAGGTCTGATGTAGCTGAGGACATGACAACCTTAAAGAACAGGGTTTCTTGTCCCTCCACCACACTAGCACTCCAGGAGGAATTGCTGGACCCAGACATAAGTTTACATCAGTTAGGCTGAGAATCCACAGCAGGCAGGCAGAGAGGGTTAATCTAGCCTGCCACAGAGCACGTAGTTGGACTGATCCTAGGAGGTGGGGAGGGAGCACTCGAGCCTTCTAGAGATGAGTGCCCAGTGGCAGAGAGGCCTCCAAGACTAGCCCCTCTGAAGGAGAGCCTGCTGGGTGAGCTGATTCCTCCCTGGCATGTAGGCTGGAAGGGAGAAGAATGGGCTCTGGGCTCTAGGCCAAGTTCACAGGAAGTTGGCCAGCCACTGAGGCTGCAGGGTGCATAGAAAAACCCAGACTGATTCAGAAAGCCCAGTGGGAGGTGAGCAGGGTTAAATGAGGGCAGGAAAATTAGCACAACTGTTAATAACAGAAAATATTCAGAAGATAATCAAGAAGGAAGGGGAAAGGCAGAGAATTGAATGAGTTTGGGTTTGGGGAGGAGCCCCTTTCATTAGGGATGTCATCTCCCAGGCCTCCAGCTGGGAAGCTCTGCAGTCCTCTCCCTGGCTGAGTCCATTCAGACCATGAGGCACCAGGCCTGGGTTCCAGGCATCCCCACCCAAGGAAGGTACCACGTCAGCCACCGGGGACTGCAGATATTCAAATGTCTAGTATTTCCCACCCTTATTAACATAAAGAAAACTTTTCCATCCCTTCCTGACACATGAGTCTTTACCGGTTGGATAGCTTTCTTTTTCACTGATCACATAAGGAAAGTTTAATCATGCTGTGTCATAAAATTAATGGAGTTGTTTCTCATCTTTATATTTGACTCATTTAATTATTCTCCAAAACAGAAAGCCAATGTTTGATACATGCACGCATCACATTTACCAGATTTGTTTTATAAATGTCCTTTGACATACATATAACCTTGCCCAATTACAAATTCAGTAAAGAGAAACTGCATAGTGATTTATGACCTTATTTTTATAACATTATAAAATGGATAAATTACATTAGTGATGCATCATTTTAATCCTAACTGGACTGATTTTATTATCTATCCAACAAAATGGGCCCCGTAATTTTTTTTTCCAGTGGCATTTATAAGAGTGCTAGAAATGCTTATTAGCGTGTTTGGTTGAATTGAAAAAAACAAGGTTAGTTTTTTTATGTTTGTTTTGTTTTGATATTTTTTTAATCAGGAAGTAAGAATGATTTGGCTAATTGATTTTAAAGGGAGGACTAACTTTGCCAATTAGATTTTATAGTAGGTGTTTTACAAACTCATATTCCAAGGTTTTGATGAAGATATATTCAAAGCACATGATTTAAAAAAAAACAACTATTGTATAAAAAATGTCTCAGCAAGCCTACTGTGGTGGTGCATGCCTGTAGGAAAGGCTGAGGCAGGAGGATCACGAATCAAAGTCAGCCTCAGCAACTTAGGGAGGCCATAAGCAATTCAGTGAGACCCTGTTTCTAAATAAAATATTTAAAAAGGGCTTGGGACATTAAAAGAGAATAAAATTATGGAATTTGCAGGTAAATGGATGGAGTTAGAGAATATCATGCTAAGTGAAGTAGGCCAACCCCCCAAAACCAAAGGCTAAATGTTCTCATAATGAGGGGGGAGGGGTATGGGAAGAATGGAGGAACTTTGGACTAGGCAAAGGAGAGGGGGGAGGAGAAAGGGGTATGGGGGCCAGAAAGATGGTGGAATGAGATGGACATCATTACCCTAGGTACATGTATGACTGCACAAAAGGCGCCTTTCTACATCAGAGAAGTGCAAAGTTGGGCTCCTTTGTGTACAATGAAATGAAACGCATTCTATCTCATGTATAACTAATTAGAAAAAAAATGTTAATATAAAAAAAAGAATGTCATTGACTGGTAAATGGATGAAAATGAGAACATCATACTGAATTAAACAGCCAGATGCAGAAAGTCAAGGGTTGAATGTTTTATACGCAGAAGCTAGAGAGAAATGAGGAAGTTTTAATGTGTTTTCTTTTTTAAAGATGGGGGTGGATCTCATGAAAATAAAGGGGAGAACAGTGGAATAGAGGAAGGGAGAGAAAGAAGAGATGGGGAAGGGGAGGAACAGCAGAATGAAATTAACTAAACTATGTCACAAGCATGACGAACATATCACAAAGAATTTCACTTTTGTAGTATAACTGTAATGCACCAATTAAGAAAATAAATCAAACATTAAAAAAAAAGTAAGGAAAAACCAATTTTAAGTGTATAAATATAAAAATAAATTAAATGTAAATTAAAATCCAATCAATTGAAGAAAAAAATAAAGGGCTGGGGTGTTGATCAGTGATTAAGCATCCCTGGCACCAAAAAAAAAAAAAAAGTATCAGCAAAAGTTTTAGGAAATACCATTATGCAATTTTCCCAAATTTTTTAAAAATATGTCTGGCTAAACAAGGTGCCTCTAAATGAAAGAATACCTGGGATTACTAATAGGTAGTTGATAATATTGCAAAAGCCTCTCTGATAAACCTCCCAGTAATTGGAAAGTTGAATGACTCTCTAACAGTGGATAACACATCCTTTTCCAAGTGGTATATTTTTCAATTCCTTGCTTTTAACAAAATTAAAAATTATTTTAATTATAAATCATTGTGTGAGTTTTGGCAAATAACTTGAAAGGCATTCAAATACACAAGTGACAGTGACATAGCAAAGTTCCATTTCTTGCACTTGTTTATATGAACACTTTTTTTTCAGTGTTTATGTCTATAAAAAGAAAAACAGCATGAAAAAAGGTGCTTGATTCTGTGTCATTGAATAAGCAGTCATATCATAGAGAAATGAATTAATTAGAAAAAAAGCCTCACTCATTAGTGTATTTCCAATAAAAATACTTGTCTTTATTATAACTAAAAATTTAATATACATTGCTATTTTTAATGCTTATGTACTACTAATCATTTTAATTATAACTTAGCATATAATTGTTTAAACACTTAGAGCTTTATAGTCGAAAAGAAAGCAAATTTTAAAATTTAAGTTTAGAAGACATAATCTTAACGAGATAAATATGACAGGATGACCAATGAAAAACATTCAAGCATGAAATAAAAATATATTAATTTAAAAATTCTAGGCAAATCACATAAAAAAAAAACATTTAAAAGATAGTGCATCATGATCAAGTGGGGTTCATCCCAGGGATGCAAGGTTGGTTCAAAACCTAAAAATCAATAAACGTAATTCATCACATAAATAGACTTAAAGATAAGAATTATATGATCATCTCAATAGCATTTGACAATATACAGCACCTCTTCATGTTCAAAACACTAGAAAAACTAGGTATAGTAGGAACATACCTCAACATTGTAAAAGCTATATATGCTAAACACAAGGCCAACATCATTCTAAATGGAGGAAAATTGAAAGCATTCCCTCTAAAAACTGGAACAAGACAAAGATGCCCTTTTTGACATTTCTACTCAACATAATCCTTGAAACTCTAGCCAGAGCAATTAGAGAGGAGAAAGAAATTAAAGAAATATGAATAGGAAAAGAAGAACTAAACTAGTTCTAAACTATTTACCAATGGGATGATTCTATGTTTAGAAGATCCAAAAAATTCCACTAGAAAATTTCTAAAAACTCATAAGTGAATTCAGCAAAATAGCATAACATAAAATCAGCACCCATAAATCAAATGCATTTCTATACATCAGTGATGAATCCTCTGAAAGAGAAATTAGGAAAACTACCCCATTCACAGTAATCTCAAAAAAATAAAATAAAATACTTGGGGCTCAATCTAACAAAAGAGGTAAAGGACCTATTTTACAAGTGACATAACATGAAAGAAAGAAATTGAAGAAGTCCTTAGAAAATGGAAAGATCTCCCATGCTCTTGGAAAGGCAGAATTAATATTGTCAAAATGGCCATACTACCAAAAGCACTGTACAGATTTAATGCAATTTCTATTAAAATCCCAATGACATTCTTCATAGAAATTTTTAAAAGCAATCATGAAATTCATTTGGAAAAAATAAGAGACCTAGAATAGCCAAAGCAATCCTTAGCAAGAAGAGTGAATCACGAGGCATCACAATACCAGACCTTAAACTATACTACAGAGCCATAATAACAAAAACAGCATGATATTGGCACCAAACAGATACACAGACCAATGGTACAGAATAGAAGACAAAGAGACAAACCTACATAAATATAGTTATCACATACAAGACAAAGGTGCCAAAAACATTCACTGGAGAAAAGATAGCCTATTCAACAAATGGTGCTGAGAAAAATGGAAAACCAAATGTAACAAAATGAAATTAAACCCCTATCACTCACCCTCCATGAAATTCAACTCAAAGTGGATCAAAGACTTAGGCACTAGAACAGAGAACCTGCACCTAATAGAAGCCCAAATCTCCACCATGTTGGCTTAGGACTTGACTTGCTTAACAAGATTGCTAAAGTGCAAGAGGTAAAATCAAGAATCAATAAGTGGGATGGAATCAAACTAAAAAAGCTGCTTCACAGCAAAGGAAACAATCAATACTGTGAAGAGAGAACCTATAGAATGGGAAAAAATCTTTACCACATGCACCTCAGATACAGCATTAATCTCCAGGATATATAAAGAACTCAAAAAACTTAACACCGAAAAAACATAACCCAATCAATAAATGGGCTAAGGAACTGAACAGACATTTCACAACGAAGAAATACATTTGATCAACAAATATATGAAAAAAATATTCAACATCTCCAACAATTAGAGAAATGCAAATCAAAACTACTCTAAGATATCATCTCACTCCAGTCAGAATAGCAATCATCAAGAATACAAGCACCAATAAATGTTGGCAAGGATGTGGGGAAAAGGTACAATCATACATTGTTGGTAGGATTGCAAATTGTTGCAACCATTATAGAAAGCAATATGGAGATTCCTCAGAAAACATGGAATGGAACCACCATTCAACCCAGCCATCTCACTTCTCAGTTTCTCCCCAAAGGACTTAAAATCAGCATATTACAGTGGCACAGCCACATCAATGTTTATAACAGCTCAACTTACAACAGCTAAACTATGGGACCAACCTAGGTGTCTTTCAACAGATAAATAGATAAATAAATTGTGAGGTATATATATATATATATATATATATATATATATATATATATATATTTATATAACATATATACCTATATATATATAATTATATATATATAATATATACCTATATATATATTGTGTGTATATATATATATATATATATATATATATATATACAATGAAATATTACTCAGCCTTAAAAAAGAATGAAATTATGGCATTTGCCAGTATATTGATGGAACTGGAGAATATTATGCTAAGTGAAATAAGCCAGTTCCAAAACACCAAAGACTGAATGTTTTCTCTGATATGCAAATGTTAATTCACAATAAGTGTGGGGGGGGGTGGTTGGTAGGGAAGAATCGAGTTACTTTGGATTAGACAGAGGGGAGTGAAGGGAAGGGAGGGGTATGGGCATAGGAAAGATAGTAGAATGAATCGGACATTATTACCCTTTGTGAATATTTGACTACATGACCAGTGTGATTCTACATCATCTATAACCAGAAGAATGAGAAGTTATACTCCATTTATGTGTGATGTGTCAAAAGTGCATTCTACTGTCATGTATAACTAATTACAACAAATAAAATAAAATATTTTTAAATTCTAGGAGAAATGGATGGAAAGGAAATATAAAACTTCAAAGTGTTGAAAAACAGTTTGTTAATACACTTATTTAAGTGAAGGAAGGGGTCTGATATCATCGTGACATTTAGATTCCATTGGCCACATCTTTAAATATTTAAATTTTCTTTTCAAAACTGTCAATTTTTACAGAATATTGAAAACCACATCCTTTCCAACTCGTTAGGGAGAAGATGAGATATTTTAGACACCAGCTTTATAATGTGCACAGATTTTTTTCCCACAAAGGTGTCTGGAGGCACATGAGGAAGACGGTCAGAACACCGTGCTAGACCAGGAGAGCCAGAAAGACCGTAAAGATCAACTAATCCAGCCCCTCCACACTAGCTCCTGCACCACTTTATAGAACAGAAAACTGAGCCCAGAGAGAAACAGTGAGCCTCTTGCTCCCTAAACCTTTGGCTATGGCCCTGGGCACAAAGTCAGAGTCAGTGCCACCTGAAAAGCCCAGGCATGCTAACCTCCCCCACAGTGTTGATTCCAACCCCATGCTCAACAGTGGTGCTCACCTCTTGTATCAGTGGTCAGTGTGTTGACATCAAGTAAATGTCACACTTGCCAAGCGCACTGCTCCCACCCTCTTCGTAATTTCTTCAGCATTTTGTGCATCTCCCCACACAACTGTCCCCAAGGATTTGACAACTTTCTGCTGTTACTAACATTATCAAAATCACAGGGTTCACTGTGACAGAAATGGGAGCCAGGAGCTTAGACAGACAATAGGGACCCACAGGGAGGAAAGCAAGCCACTATAGAAGGGGCACCAAGTGAACAGACAATCAAACAGGGTCCAAGAGGAAGACGTTGACTACACGTGCCCCACATCTGTCACAGCCAGGGCTGGATCACAGCACAGCCAAGCATCAGACTGGAGGCTCCTGGCCTCTCCTTAGTTGTTCAGTGTCTTTCACACTTGATACTAGTTATTTGGGCTCAAGAATAGCCAGGGATTAACCAAGAATCAACAAATAGGACGAATTCAAACTCAAAAGTTTTTTTCTCAGCAAAAGAAATAATCTGTGAGGTGAACAGAGAGCCTACATACTGGGAACAAATTTTTACCCCTCACACATCAGATAGAACTCTAATCTCTAGGGTATATAAAGAGCTGAACAAGATAAGCACCAAAAAAACCCCAAATAATCCAATCAATAGATGGGCCAAGGACCTGAACAGACACTTCTCAGAGGAGGATATACAATCAATCAACAAATATATGAAAAATGCTCACCATCTCTAGCAGTCAGAGAAATGCAAATGCAAAACTACTCTAAGATACCATCTCACTCCAGTAAGAATGACAGCTATTATGAAGACAAACAACAAGTGCTGGCGAGGATGCGGGGAAAAGTGTACACTCATACACTGCTGGTGGGACTGCGAATTGGTGCAGCCAATTTGGAAAGCAGTATGGAGATTCCTTGGAAAACTTGGAATGGAACCACCATTTGACCCAGATATTCCTCTTCTTGGACTATACCCAAAGGACCTAAAAACAGCATACTACAGGGACAGAGCCACATCAATGTTTATAGCAGCACAATTAACAATAGCTAAACTGTTGAGCCAACCTAGATGTCCTTCAGTGGATGAATGGATTTTTTAAAAAGTGGCATATATACACAATGGAATATTACTCAGCAATAAAAAAATAAGATCATGGCATTTTCAGGGAAATTGATGGCATTAGAGAAGATTATGCTAAGTGAAGTTAGCCAATCCCCCCCAAAAAATGCCAAATGTCTTCTCTGATATAAGGACAGCGACTCAAAATGGGGTTGGGAGGGAGAGCAAGGGAGAAAGATTACCTCTAGATAGGGAATAAGGGTGGGAGGGAAAGGAAGGGAGAAGGGTAATAGTATGGATGGTGAAAGGAGACCCTCATCACTATACAAAATACATGTATGAAGATGTGAATTTGGTGTCAACATACCTTATATACAAACAGAGATATGATAAATGGTGATATGAAGGTGTATTAAGAATTGTAATGCAAAAATAATAAGAAAGCTCATATATAATGGCATAATTTGGCATGAACATACTTTATATACAGTTATGAAAAATTGTGCTGTGAATGGATAATTATTAATGTAATTCATTCCACTATTGTCATGTATATAAGAAATAAAAATAAATATATAAAAATAAATTTTAAAAAAAAGAATAGCCAGGGAACCAACCGTTAGAGTATCATGACACTTGGATGCACAAATACGGTAAGGCAGGCAGAAGATTTACAAGTCCGAATAACTAAAATTGAATATTTTCAAACTTGCAAAGGAGCGTAAATGGCATGCATCGACTGCCAAGTTTTTGTGGTTCTGTCATTTCTAAACTTGATTTTGAAACCCCAGGTAAAAGACTAAGCTGGCTTGTGACTATGAAAGGTATGCTGGCCTCAGATGCTAATAACATGCTACATCTTACTTTGAATTTGAAGGCTTAAAGTCTTAAGTTGATAAGGAGATTAATTCACTTGGAATTTTTTTAAGTCAAAAACAATATAAAGTTTTTCATTCAAAACTTTTTTAACTCAAGTTAAAAAGAGCATGATATTTTGAAATAATATTTTGCTATTATTTCATTGAAAACATTTACATTCATCAAAGAGGAATACAAAGAAGCAAAAATGGCATTATCCAAGTAAATTTTATTGGCATTTAAAACATAAAAGTAATATAGATAAGAGAATGAAAAGCCAAGGTAGAAACTAGAAGGGATTTGCAAATGATACATCTGATAGGAGACTTCTACCCAGAGTACATTAAAAAATCCTCTCAAAAATCATCATTAAGAAATCTATACAAAGTCTGGAGTTTTGTTAATCATAATGTGCTAAAGCAGATTTCCTAAATTTTGATTTATATACCATATGATAAAATATGTCAACTCTAGGAGAAAATGGTAACAGTTACACAGCAACCTTACCATTTCTATAACTTTTCTGTAAATTTAAAGCTGTTCCAAGCAGGGCAAAGTGGCACATGCCTGTAATCCCAGCGACTAAGGAGGATGAGGCAAGGGGATCGTAAGTTCAAAGCCAGCCTCAGCAACTTGGTGAGGCCTTAAGCTACTTAGTGAAACCTTATTTCTAAATTTAAAATAAAAATTTTAAAGGGCTAGTGATGTGGCTCAGTGGTTAAGCAACGCTGGATTCAATTCCTAGTCCCCCATTCCCCCACCCCACCCCCAAAAAAACTGTTCCAAAACAAGGTTCATTGAAAAAAAAAACTTGACAAAAAGAAAATAAACAACCATATTCAAAAATAGACAAAATACGTGAATCAACACTTCACAAAGAGGATATGTGGATGGCAACCCCATGGAAAGATGTGACAGTGCTCAGTGACGATGGCAGGGTAAGGACCTCTGACAATTCTCTTCTCCATAAAAGCCACAGGGCACTGGCAGAAATTGTCTACATTGTTTTCTGCTTATTAACTAAAGGCTTTCAGCAATCTGAAGAGCATTCATTAAAAAAAATAAAAGGCAGGATCTCATAAGAACAGTGAGCCCCTATATACAACCTCCACTTCTATCCAATTTCCACCTCCCGCCTAGGTCCACAGTACCCTGAAAACCAATAGCCTGCAACCAACCACAGCTTTGGGGATTAAACAACACTCTCCTAAATAAAACATGAGTCAAAGAAGCAGTCTCAAGAGAAATTTTTAAATATTTTGAGCTAAATTAAAATGCAAGTGCAACCAGCCAAACTTTTCTGATAAAGTGAAAGTGGTGCTTGAGGGACATTGAGAGCACTTAATGCATATACTAGAAAAGAACCATCTAAATTCAGTAATATGAATATCTATCTACCTTAGTTTACTGAGGGGAAACCTAAATAAACCCTCTAGCTTCACTGTATCTCGGTGGAGTTACAAATCACTAATCTTGGAGGTCACACAACTGGGCAGTACCTATTAGTCTCCCACAAGCTTTGCTTAGATAACACCTCTGATGTGTGTGACTCATGCTAATAACAGTTGCCTAGGTTACTTTTCAGGGACCTGAAGGCCACTTTTGTCAAAAAATGACTCTTCACTTTAGCCTGCAGATGTCCCATGGGTGACTGAAACAGAAGTAAAAGGCTTGGCATATTTGCCTTCATATCTGTGTCTGTCCCCTTTGCTGCCTTAACCTTTGGGTCAGAGTCTATTCAACTCTGTGCATAGACATGTTGATTAATTTGAGAAAGTGTTGTTCAGAACTAGAACACAGGGTTAACCTGACCTAGACTCGCCTAGTCGCTTTCTCCGCCCTCAAGCCTAAAGACCCTTACCAGCACCATATCTGGAAACACCAGACTATAAAAGGAGGGAAAAGAGGAGGCACCTGAGTTTCTGGAAGATGTCTGCCTCTTTCCAGAAAGAACACAAATATCCTTCCTGTTTACTAGACTGAGTCTCTCTCTCTCATTATTCCTGTTCTATATCTGCAACCCCTCAACTCCCTGGAATTGAGAAGCTGATTTGTGAGCAAAGCTCCTACTTCTCCATTCTTTGACCACATACATCTCGTTCTTCTGTCACTCTGTCCTGGCCTTATCAAGCAGCAGCAGAATTGACCTTTTCCCAATTACATTAGGACTAGAGGAAGAAGAGCAATATGAGACTACAGCAAGCAGAAGAAAAACAAATAGTAACAGAGCAGGAATCAATGAAATTAAATACTGGAAATCAATTAAAAATTAATGAAAATAAGATCTAGTTTTTCAAAAGATTAATAAAATTGATAAACTTCTAGCTAAGCTAACCAAATAGAAAGAGAGAACATACAAATTTTAATATCAGAACTGAAAGAGAGGTCATCACTTGTGATACCATGGATATTAACAGCATAATAAAGGAATATTATGAACAACTCTGTGCCCATAAATTTAATAGCATGGAAGAAACTGAACAATTCCTTAAAGTAGAAAAACTACCAAAATTCACACACAAGGAAAATAAGTGATTCTAATAGTCTGACATATATTTTTAAAATGTAAGTCATAATTAACCTTTCAAAATAGGAAGTTCCAGGCCCAGACGGTTTCTGGTAAAACCTACTACATATTTAAAGAAGAATATTACTATTTCTCTATAATCACTTCTAAAAAATAGAAGCAAAAGGAACACTTCCTAAATTTTTTATGACACTTTACTATAATATCAAAACCAAACCAAGATATTACGAGAAAGAAAAAACTACAATCTGATCTCCCTTATGAACATAAATGCAAAACTCCTCAACCAAATATTAGCAAGTCAAATTTGTGATATGTAAGGAATCGTTCACCATGACCAAATAGGATCTATTTGAGGTATGCAGAGCAGTTTCAACCATTCAAAAATCAATATAATCCATCACATCAGCAGACGAAAGAAGGAAATTTATATGATCAAATCAATAAATGCAGACAAAGCATCTGACAAAATTCAACACCCATTCATGATTAAAAGAGAAAAAAACTCTCAGTACATTAGGAATTCCTCAACTTGATAAGAATATCCATGGAAAACCTACAGCTAACGTACTTAATGATGAGACACCAGATGTTTTCATCTGAAGTTCAGGAAGAAGACAAGCATGTCTTCTCTTGCCACTCCCATCCAAGATCACATTGGAAGGCCCAACTAATAAAATAAGACCCAAAAAAGCCACAAAATATATACTGATTGGAAAATTCATGTATGGCAATGATTGTGTAAAAAATATCAAATATATAAGAGAAGAAAAAACCCTCCTGATACTAGTAAGCAATGATCACATGGTTACAGAATATAAAGTACATTAGAAAAAAAAAGATTCAGTTACTTTCTAGTTGCTAATAACAAAATTACTGGAATCTGAAATTAAAAACATAATACCATTTACATTAGGACACACGCATATGTGCGCGCGCACACACACACACACACCCATAACCCTGGGTATAAAGAGCATTCACAAAAATCCCAGAGCTAACTTCATACTTAATATTAAAAGAATAGATGTTTTCCTGACTAAGATCAGGAAAAAGACATGGATATGTGCTCATACCGCTTCATTTTGACATAGTACAAGAGTTTTTAGTGAGGGCAAATAAGTAAGAAAAAGAAACAATTTCCCTTTTTTGTTTTCTAGATTGAAAATTAGAAAAAATTACTTCTACTTGCATATGATATTATATAGAAAATCTTAAAGAATGTACATACGCACACCTACTAGAGCTTTAGTTACTAGGTTTAATTTTTAATAATAAATGAGTTGCAGGATGAAAGATCAATATACAAAGTGTTTTTCTATACACTTGCAACAAACAATAAAAATGAAATGATTTTGCAATGAACGATGCAAAAACAGTTAAGAAAACAACCCTATTTAAAAATAGCATCAAAAAGAATAAAATAGGGGCTGGGATTGTGGCTCAGTGGTAGAGAGCTCACCTAGCATGGGCGGGGCCCGGATTCTATCCTCAGCACCACATAAAAATAAAGGTATTGTGTTGTGTCCATCTACACCTAAAAAATAAATATTAAAAAAAAGAATACATGCTACTGGGACATGTATTTTTAGAAAAAAGAATAAAAGAGGAATAAATTTAACAAAAAGAAGTAAAAAATTAATACTCTAAAACTAGAGAACATCATTGAAGGAAGTTAAAGGTGGTTTAAAGAAATGGAAAGATGTCCCTTATAACACTGTTAAAACTGATCTGCAGATTCAAAGCAATCCCTATCAGAATCCCTGCTGTCTTCTTTGTAGAGATTACAAGCTCATTTCTTATGGAATTAGAAAGTCACCCAGAAGTAACCATAACAATTTTGAAAAGGAAGAACAATGTAGGAAGACTCATACTTCCCAACTTCAAAACTTACTACAAAGAACAATGATCAAGAGAATGCAGTTCTGGGACATGGATAGACATATAGGACAGAAGAATAGGATTGTCACACATTCCATTGTCAACTAACACTTGACCAGGTTTCCAGGAGCAGTCATCAGAGAAAGAACAGTCTTTCCAAATTTGTGTGTCAGAAGGAGAAGGGGCTGTGCCCACATAGTGGCTGTTTTGCTTTTATGCTATGAAACTCATCCTGTCCTGACAATTGAGAATGTTAGACATTTTTCTTCCTTCTCTCTCCTCCTATTTTTTTCTGCTTAACAGTGTATAACTTCATTCCCTTTATGAGAAAATGAAGCAATGCAAAATCACAGAGCATAAAATATAAATATCCCTTTCCAAACACTCCTACTGCCCTTAGAGATAACGAGCATTCGGAGATTCGGAGTTGGGTAGATTGTCCTATTGCCCAATCTTTTCCTGTTTTCGTACATTCATATTAAACATGAACATGTTTTATTAAAATGCAATCGTGCTCTACCCATTGTCCTGAAACCTGTTTTCTTAATAACATGCCTAAGACTGTACTGAATCACCGCACATTAACCTACCTGATTCTGTCCTAAGTGCTACATTTTGGCGATATCTAATACTTACCAAGAGGCGACTATGTTAAGAATCTATTCAAAGCACTTCAGACTCCTAATTCACTTAACCTCACCATAACCCTATCAGAGAAATTAAATCATTACATCTAGAGATCAGGAAATTGAGGAAGTTAGCTGATTTTTCCAAAGTGATGGGGAAGAAACCAAACCCCAGGTAGTCTCAGCAGCAGCAGGCAAGCTTTTTAACTCCTAGGCTTCATTACTCCTTGGTGATGTAAAGGCCGAGTAATGTATCTGAACGGTTCCCTATCGAAGAAGCTTTAGTTTCTAATTTTTCACCATTATAAACAGGCTGTAATTAGCGCCCTTGTGCCTGTAATCAAATCTATCAATCTTTTCCTTTACAGCTTGTGCGTTTCAATCTTGTGTGGGAAGGCCTCTCTACCCCTAAGTTATAAATAATCTTTCTTCATTTTCTTCTATAACTTTTATGGTTTGGTTTTATTCATTTAGCACTTGCGTCCCTCTGGAATTTACTTTGATGTATGGCATTATTTAGATGTCTAATTGGATTGTCTTCCATATGGATAGCCAATTGTTCCAATGTCATTTCTGAATAGTCTCTGTCTTTTTTCTTGGTTGCAGAAATATTTCCCAAGAAAATCTTGTAAGACTGAAAAACAGCTTACACCATCACATTAAAATCTATCCATGCTTAATCAACTGTTGAGAAATATAAACACAAAATGGTTTGTTAAACATACAGGAAAAATCCAGTGTGCAGAATAGGGAAAACAAGGAGAGAAAACAGGGATTTTTTCCCCCATATCAAATGCACTGAATAAATATTTCTAATGGGAATATTTTGGACTTAGTTCAATCCTGGCTCTGCCCCTTAACCATAATTTGTCTTGAATAAATCCCCTAACTTGTGTGTCTCTGTTTCCTCATCTGTAAGAAGGGGACAGTAGTAATAGAGGTTTTAGGAAGTTGCTGTAAGGCTTAGAGCATCTGGCACGCAGTAGGTGTATCACTCAGTGCAGAAGGTCCGACTTCCCATTTTTTTCTGTGAGAACTAAAGTATCTCCATAGACAGCTCAGCTCTTACACCCACGAGTCTCTGGATGACATAATGGTGCTTACTATTAAGAACATTTGCTTTTGTAGAACATTGTGCAATGTTCTCAATTGGACCTTGGCTTCCAGGAACAGATTTCCAGAAGTAGATGTAAAGGTTATTGGTGATTTCTTGGAAAAAAAAATGAAGAGAATTCAATTTCTTTGGTATGTTTTATGGGCTCAAAAATACCAGGGATAAAAAATAGAGAAATAGTTGAAAGGCAAATAATGTCTCCCTTTTTGTCTTACCTTCTTTCTCCACAACACTTATTCCAAACCTTATTCTTTCTTGGTCTTTCTACTTGGTCACCTCATTTGACAACTCATCTCACTTCACTTCCTATATCAGAGAAAATTAAAGCCCCTCACCCCTCAAATTCCTGCTGCCAAATTCACTGGTACCCATAGCTGTGTTCACCCATCCTCCTTCCCACCAGCCTCTCCCTCTCCATGTTGCCTTCCCTTTATCAAGTCTGTAGCACTCCGAATCCTAACAACCATCACTACTGCAAATCCTCCCTCAGCCCCACATGGCCCCCAGCTATTGCTCTCCTCCCTTTACATTCAAATTCTTTTATAAGGAGGTACCTCTTGCTATGTTAGCTTCCTCTCCTCCCTTAAAATCTCATTCTACTGTAATATGGCTGTTGCCCCCACCTCCAAATCTGCCTCACCAAGATCAATAAGAACATCTTTGTGCTAACTACAGTGGTCACTCCTCGGTCCCCATCCAGAGTGCCCTCTGAACAGCCTGGTCCCCTTGACTATTTCCTCCTTCTTAAAATAACCTCTTGTCTTAGATTTCATGATTCTGTAATTTTTCATTTTTCTCCAACCACTGTTCAATTCTTGCTAGTCTTGCTCCTGACCCTCTCATTCTCTGCTCATATCTTACATGCTGGCATCTTTGGAATTCTGGTCTAGGCCCTCTTCTATTTTTCTTTATATATATTCCCTGAGTGCTCCAATTGACATTCATATGCTCTTGGCTTCCAAAACCATAAATCCACTCTTGGCCAGCCGACCCATTACCCAGCTTCCTCATAGACAGCACCGTTTGACTGCCCCCTTTAAGTTCCTTAAGCACAATATAATCAGCGGAAGTGTCACATCCCTTCCATTCCCATCTTTATCATCTGTAAAGAGGACCAGGGTCCAAAGTCACCTCTCTCTCCTCCTTCTCCCTTGTGCCAAGTGCTGTCCATCCTGCCCCTGAACAGCTCTTGAAACAAACTACTTCTCTCCAACTGCACAGGCACCATCCAGGTTCAGTCACCATCCCCTCTCAACTGGATTTCTGTGTCTACCTTCCAACTGGTCTACCTTCCTCCATCCTGTCCAGTGTGACACTGAAGTTGGGATCATTTTAAAATGTCAAATCTGATCTTTTTATTTCTTAACCCCATCCAGTATCTTCTTTCTCTTATGATAAACTTCAGAGTTTTTTATATGGCTTACAATCCCATATATCTTACCCCCTCACCTCTCTTCAGCATTATCTCCTACTGTCCATATTTCTTTCTACACACACACGTATCTTATACTGAATATGTTTTACTTCCCCCAAATACACTTTTTGACTTGTACACTGTTATTCCCTCTTCCTGGAATAGGAGCTCCAACATGACCCCAATCACTTTCTACCCAACTCTTACTTCAGAGTATAATTCACTTCTGCCGGACAGGTCCCTCTGAATTCTCTCTCATGAGCAGCTCCTGTAGCAATGTAGGCCACTCTTTATCAGACTAACTCCATTGTAGTAAGTTACAAGTTCTGCTCATCTGCAGGGATCCCTCATGGTTGGTGAGCACAAGGATTTCCTATTTCTGGGTTATTTTTCACCACCTAGCACAGTGCTGGAGCAGAACAGACACTCGGGGCACTTCTGAATGAATGAGTAAGACCTGCTGTGGGACTTGCTACTTTATCAAGAAACATTATGCTTACAACCAGTTTATCAAAGTGAAGAGAAACATAACTAAAATGGTTTCTTTGATTTGGAAAAAAAAATCACTAATGGCATTTACCAAAATAAGTTCTGTTTAAAGTTACAATAGATGAAATGTTAGCAATTTTTATCTTTAAAAAAAAATCTCTAACACTTGGAAAAGCATTTCAACTTCTACTACGTCACAGATGAGCATTTCTAGTCTAATTCCACCTAGGTCTCTTGCTATACCTATCATCCTCACTCACAGAGCCCAAGAGCCTAATCATGTCCTGACCCAACGTGGGCCATTCTGCTTCAATGATTAGGCCAACGGCATCAGGATAACTAGAAAAGGGACCTCTTCAAGCCTTGAATCCCCTGTTTTTCAGCTACAACACTGGACACCCCATTTATTTATATACTGGCAATTTTCTTTGACATACTAAAGAGCAAAATCATATTTTCCTAATGGGATTCACTGGGCTGAGACTAAAGGTTAAATGACAAGCATCTGTACGGCGGTTCCTTTCCGTACCCATCAGGGACAATCCACCATTCATCACAGTGACTTTCAATGCTTCCTCCTACCTAGAAGCAGCCTAAAGAGTTACTTTACAGTGAGATGATGAGTACATTTATCTTTACATTGTCCCCTCAAAAATCTCTGGAAATGTACAATTTCCACATCCAACTTGTGTGTATCAAGCACCAAAAAAGGAATCATTGTGAAGAGAACAAGGAACTGCAGTTGTATAGCCCTAGCTTTGATCTTTTGACAATTAGTCTTTCTGGGATTTGGTTTTCTTATCTGAAAAAATAGGAACAGTTTATCAACTTCATATGAGGATTAAATGAGGCTAGGTGTAAGCACCTGGTCTTCAATAAGTATCAGCACCAGCCTTACTTTCCATCATATACTCAGCATTCAGTCAGGCCAGGTTCCAAGAGAGAAACTCAAACTCAAGTGCAAATTAACAGGAGATGCCTCCTGATTATAAAGTGTCTCAAAGTCTTTACAACAACTGTGAGAAAATTCATTTTTACAGCAACTGAACAACAGAGGGGCCTTGGATAAGGTCAGAATTCCAAATGGGCATAAACCAAAAACTGAATTTCAAAGCTAGAGTCATGGCAGTATCATTCTTATCTAGAAGACCCAAAACAGGTTATGATGATCCACCACCAAGACAAACAACTCCTCCTAGTTCCCTGGGACTCTGAGTTTTGGTTCTAAAAATCCCATATCCCAGGAAGCCTCTCAGTCCTGGGAAAACCAAGATAGTTGGTCACCCTACTACACAAGACAGTGAAATGCCTGGTTGGCATGTATCCAAGGGCAGTTTTTATTATAAGAAAGCAATGGTGAGGATGTGAAGAAAAGGGAACTTTGCACACACTGTTGTGGGAATGTAAATTAGCACATATGGTATGGATAACAATATCAAGCTTCCTCAAAAAAATAAAAATAGAAGAATCATATGATCCAACAATCCCACTTCTGGGTATATACCCAAAGGAGGTGAAGTCCATGTGTTGAAGAGACATCTGTACTCCCATCTTCATTGCTGCCCTTTCATGATAGCCAAAGTATAGAATCAAACTAAGGATCCATCCACAAATGAAGAGATTTTACATATATACACAACGAATATTATTTGGCCTTAAAAAAAGAAGGAATCCTGTCATTTGTGATGACATAAATAAGCTAAAGAACATTTTATTAAGTAAAATAAGCCATACACAGAGAGACAAATGCTGTGTGATCACACTTATATATACAATCTAAAAAGTTGGAACTCTTAGAAGCAGAGTAGAATGGTGGTGACCACCACTGGGGGTGGGGGGCGGTTAGGGAGGGATGTTATGGAGAGGTTGGTTATACAGAATATAAAATTTCACCCAGATAGAAGAAACAAATTAAAGAGTTCTGTCAAACAATATAATTAGTTAATAACATAATATTGTATTCTTGAAAATTACTAAGAGAGTAGACTCAAGGGTTTTCACTACAAATAAATGATGGTATGTGAAGTAATACATATGTTAATTAGCTCAATTTACCTATTCCACAATGTATTTCAAAACAGCATGGTAAAGCTTCATGACAGAGTTTATGCTTAGTATGTGCAAGGACCTGGGTTCAATCTCCAGCAAAGAAAGAGGGAGGGATGGAGGGACTAGAAAAGAAAAGGAAAGAGAGAAAAAGAAAAGAAAGAGAAAGGAAGGAGAGGGAGGGAGAGAGAAACAGGGAGAAAAGAAGAAAGGAAAGAAGAAAATAAAATCACTGTTTACACAATAAATATATATATTTTTTGATTTTTCAATTTTAAAAAATTGACTATTTATCAAAAAAGAAAAAAGCAATGAGACAACCAGGTTTTCAGGGCTTTTGAATTATTCCCTCTAAGGCCTAGAAGAAATAACCTCAGTTTTTATAAAGGTTTTATAGTTCAGTGGTTCACATCCTTGGGTGCCATTGGAATCACCTGGGGAACCACCATCAGAAATTCTGACTTAATTGTTCTGGGGTGGGAATCAGACAGATATTTTTAAAACATCTCTCTTGGTGATTTTAATGCATAACTAGGGTTGAGAACCACTGTATAAGTTCTCAGAGGCATTGTCTCTGTGTTCATCCTTCAAAAACTTTAAAATGGCTTTTAAATATTAAAAGGAGATTTAAGAATATAAAGCAATCTTTTTCACATGTGTAAGCAAAACTGGAATATATGCTTAGCAATGAAAATGTTAGTATTAATAGTAAAACTGTCCAATAATTGAGCTAAGAATACATACACAGAAAAGAGCTTTTGAGGAAAACCTTGTCTTCAACAAAGATCCCAGGAGTTATACATCTGAATTATTATGTCTCTTAAAAGTTGTTACTACATGAAAAGAAGCAATAAACTTATTTTAATGATGCTGCCACTGTGGAAAAACAAATTTATTAGAGAGAAATTGCCTTTTGAGGCTGAGATAGATTCATTAAAATGTCTTGAATTGTGGAAAATTTTGATCCTTGGTTATGGATTTAACCTCTGGAATAAATAAGATATCACCCAGACCCAGGTATGTGAGTTGACAGTTAATCCCGCTGGGTAATCTCATGGTACCATCAGGCCCAAGGTCTCTGACGGGGTCCTGTTTAATACCATAGCCCTCAGGAAGTAACATTTTTCCTAGCATGAAGCACAAGCTCAGTGATTGAACTTAAATGAAACAATAGGACAGGTTACCATTCTTGGCCTTGAGGGTCATTTCCAAAGAAGAGATGAGAAACGTTTGGAGCAATAATGCCTAACTGAAGTAAGGGCAGACTTTCCCAGGTGTGCCGTGTTCTCACAGTATATTTGTGACAAAGACCACTTTAGTACTTCCTAAAGATATTTGAATCAAAAAAGGAAGTGACCCATGAAAAAGTCATGATGGTTCCAAAAGAAAATGGTGGCTGTGTCCGGAAATTTTGCTAGTGGACATCCATTACTGTACATGACCCAAAAGGTAGGTCTGCCCCATGGATGTGCAGGTCAAATCCATAATTCCCAGCACACAGAGAATGGGTCTGACTTTCAAAGCTGGAGTCTCACTGGACTCAGAATGATGGACAATACTGGAATTCCAATTAGTTACATTACAAAGATAAGTAGAATAGGAGCTGTAGGAGCCAGAGGCCTCTGGAAATTATGACAGGAACACTTTCTCCCAGAAAAGCACATCCAAGGCGGGAGTTGAGTCACCATCAGTAGGCTGGTTGGTGGACAGAAACTCAAGATCAGGTGACTAAATTAAACCCTCAGCAGCATTCAGTCAGGAGATCCTGAAGACTATTTCTCACAACAGGTGAGCCCTTCAGTGAGAATACAGCACTCAAGTCCAACGGCGGGGATGGCTCTGCCCCTGTTTCAGCCTGCCTACCTGTATTTTAAGTTTTGTGTCCATAACTGACCATTTCTTTTCCAATTGGTGTATTCTTTCCTTGTCTAGGTTAATGGAACTGATTTAAAGAATGTAAATGCTGAAGCTCTGCCTGTCTTCACCAAGGAAGGAGAACTGGAATATATGGAAGCGTTTGTTATCATGTTACATAGTCTTTCAAGCCTTTAAACCAGTCTTTCTGGAGTTCAGTAGAGGAAGAGAATCGAGGGGTGGGGCAGAGAGTTGGGTAAGGGGAGCAACTGCAGAATTTAATTTACAAAATAATGCTCTGTGAATGAATGAATACCTCAAATCAATTCCACTTTTATCTATATGTATAATGTACCAATATAAAAAGCAATATGAAGACCAGTAGGTAGAAGAAAGGGATGGGGAGAGCAGAGAAAGGGAAAGTTCTGGGAAATGAGAATAAGCAAACTATGTTATATGCATTGATGATAATGTCAAAGAACATTAAACAATAATTCTAGAAGACAAAAAAAAAGGCTTTATTTTTAAAGACGATTTTGTGCTTCTTGCTCTGGTTAATTATGAATTGACTTTAATGCTTAACTCTTATTTCTCTGTTTTCTAAGTTTATGAACTTCTGGAAATGTACCTAGCCCATTATGCTACAACACTTTGTGGTAGCAACAGAATCCCATATTTTTTTAAAAAAATCATAAGAAAAATTCATCCATTTATTTCCACTCATTCAACAAATATTGATTGTTCCAGATGCTTTTCCCAATGCTGGCAACTCAGTGGTAAACAAAACAAAGTCCCAGTCTTTATGGGCCTTACATTTCTGTTGAAGGACAGAAACTAAATGAGGAAAAAAAATACCTATATCAAATAAGTTCATAGAGCCACAAAGAGAAAAGAAGTAACATTTAAAAAGTTCACTTCCGAATAAGAGAAAAATTATCACCTCAGGGAAATTTTAAACCATATCTTATGTGGCCCCAAAATGACTAAAAGTATCATTGTCAATGTAGAGAAAATGACAAGGAGTGTCCCACTCAAAAGAATACAGAGAAATCTGAGACCAGGGGCTGGAAATCCACATATCCATGACGATGGATCTAGGACCTGTGTGGTTCTGCAGTCCCAGGAATCTATGCCAGTGAATTTTCTACCTGCCAGTGCTGCTTGTATTTTTGACAGTTTCCTCAGGATCTATGGCCTTAAATGATGCATGGAGAAAGGGAAAATGAAATTACTTTTTTGTGCCTACCTGAATTTAATGTCTAGCAGCAATGCCCCAGATTCTTACTTTGGGCCTTGCAAAAGAAATATCTCACCATCAGGCATGGACAAGAATGGAGGCAAGAAGTGTCTAAGTACCTGAAAAAAAGACCCTCATGTTAGCCTAAAAATAGGGAAGCAGGAGCCACAGTAATTATGATCATTATAGCACATATCATTTATTGAGTACCACTATGGCTTATGTACTAAAGAGACATTTTGCATATTCTACCCAAATAAATTCTCAGACCCCTTGTGACCTGATCTCCAGGCAAAGTTATATGCAAAGAAATACAATCCAGTAGTAAAAAAACTAATAATTTTTAAAATAATTCTGGTTTTTTTTACTTGCGTTTATAAATAAAGGCTATAAGACCCTCTTTCTTCTCCTTTCTATTCTCACATACCTTTGGCAGTTCTAGAACCTTTCACCTGCTCCCCACCCTCTATTTCTACCCAGGATGCACTGAAAACTGGCCACCACCATTGAAAAGGACCCTGATCTCTTCTTTTGCTTCCCCCTTCCCTCCCATTTTTCTCGTCCTCTTTTTCTCTAACTATTCTTCTAACTCTAAATCTCAAACAGCCAGAGAGTGAGGCAAGCAAACCAGAAGTCATCTGTTGAGGTGGGGAATGGAAACAGTTCGAAAGACAAAAACAATATTATCTTTACAGGTTTGGAACAAGAGGAATTAGCAGGAAAGAGAAAGGCTGAGAACATCCATATGTTGTTAACAGGCATGAGAGATGATTGTAACAATGGCCCCAAGAAATCCCCTTCCCTGTTTGCAGCCTTTTCGCAATAGGACATGCCTGACCTTGAGTCTGGACTGGCCTTTGTGATCTGTTTGGAACAAAGATTGCAGCAGAGGTAAAGTTCTACAGTTGTGTTCTGGAATCTTGTCTTGAGGAAACTTTGAAGCATCTGTTTTTGCTCTTTGAACCCTGAGATCATCGTGCTGCAAATAAACCCAGTTCAGTCTGCTGGAGGATGAGAGACCATGTGAAAGACCAACACATCTCAACCATCCCTATGATTGACATGTGAGCAAGGCCATCTGGGATTCTCTGGCACCATCTGAGACATTGGTGGATGCTGCATCAGATGACACAGTCACATGAGGGATCCCAGACAAGAAATAAAGAGCTGAGCAGATCACCAAACCACGAAATTATAAAGGAATAATAAATGATTGGGGGTGGATCATAACAGAACAAAGCTCTCCCATATATAAATCATCAGCTCATGTAATTCTTGCAATACAAAGTAGGTTGTCTTTATTATATCTGTAAATGAGAAACTAAAGTTTCATAAAAATCAACTATCTTGTTTAAGGTCACAGAACTTTCAAGTGGAAAACCAGTATTAACATCCTGGACTAATTTCAAATCTCATTTATACATGATCTGTTGGCTCCACCTCTTTGAAATCCAAGTAATGTCTACTGAGAATCATTCCTCTGTTAACCTCATAGAAACTATTCATTCAAAGCAATCTCGTCCTTCACATCTCCACTTCCCAACAGATTTAGGATTCATACATGTACCTCCTTACTGTTGGCAGCATGTTTACTTTGTGTTCTAGTGAGTGTCTCCATGGCATTTCATACATAGTTAAGGACATTGTTTAACTTGAACTTTCAAGGCATTTTATTGGTTACATTTTGTTCATTCATTTATTTTTATTTATCAACTGTGATGATCACTATAAATTGTTGAATACTTACTGTGGTTCAGGCTCTCTACTCAGCACTTTATATGCATTATCTCATTTAATCCTCATGAAAATGTAATTGTGTTGCTATCTTCATTTTGCCAAGGAGAAGACTGAGGCTCAAAGAATGATATAGCTATTGAGTGATAAATCTGAAATGAAAACCCAGGCCTGTCTGATAATAAAGCCTGTGCCCTTAAGTAGTAGATTGTATTCGTGTTGTTCTAGAAAGAGAATACAAATACCTCTATAAGGAGGGGAAAAAAGCCATGATTTGTAGACCTTGCTGATTGCCATGGTGTAAATAGTCTTCAGTATCAAGTTAACAAAGTGAATTTGAGGTAGAATAGAAAAAAAAAAATAAGGATAGTTAGGAGATAAAGGGATGGAAAAGAGGAACTGTACTTTTAAATCTAAAAACTCCAAGAACAACCTCACCTTAACCCCAGGCCTGTTTTTCTCCAGAAGGAAACCTCCTTGGACCCCATCCAGTGACAACATCACTAAAGGTAGAGTTGGGAAAAGATGCACACAGTTGATTTTGGGATCTGTAGGCCTGCCCCTGGCACACCACTGATTCTACTGCCCTTTTCTCTGAGCTAGGGCCTGAGCTAAGCTCTGAGAATACAGAGTCAAATGTCCCAATGTGGAAGAGCTTAGAGAAGAGGAACCACGAGGCTTTAACCTCCTTCTGGTCTGTTGTGTGTGCTCTGAGCCCAAGATGAGGCAGGACATCATGGCAGAAGAGCGTGGCTGAGGAAGGCTCTCCACTCACTGTAGTTAGGAAACAGGAAGAGAGAGGAAAGTGCAAGAGAGACACCCCCAATAACCTACTGCCTCCAATAGGCCCCACATCCCAGTAGTTCATTCAGCCATCAATAGATTGATTAATCCACTTAGGAGATCAGAGTCCCCACCATCCAATCACTTCCCCAAAGTTCCCCCTCTGAACACATGAGACTTTGGGAAACATTCCAGACCCAAACCATACAGTATTGTTGTAAGAGACCTCGTACCCTTGCGCATCACTGCCCTAACAAGGAGCCATTCTTCCACGTACTTGTACTACCTGGCACATTTTCATACTCCCTGCCACTCTTCTGAATGCTCATAAGAATCCACAGGTCATTCTTAACTTTGCATGGGCTCTGCTTGGAAGCTCTGGTTCAGAGAGGCAGGGCTGATTTACAGGTGTTCAAGGAAAACATACTCTACCACAGAAAAGAGGTCCTGGGGACACCCTCCCTTATAAGAACAGAGGACACAGGGTACATTGTGAAAAAAAAAATCTTATAAAGCACCTACCACACTTGCATCTGTTCCATGAACCAGATGTGGCCTATGACATAGGAGGTCCAGAGACTTGGCTGACAGCACAAATTGCTGCCCACCATCTTGGGGCAAGTTCAGGATGCACTTCTCAAACCAGAAGATTGAACTGATATTAGATGTCCCAAAAGATGTTCCCACCTTCCTATGATGTGCTGGTTATTCACTAGCCACTGTTATGGCAGCCCACCTTCCAAGGAGATATCACAAATTGCCTCATCCTGGAGAGACCTCTGGGGGGTCTCCAGTTCAACTTCTTTTTCTAAATAAGCTTTTCTCCTCAGTGCCAGCAGAGGGCGACCTGAACAGAATATTGGCCTTGGGTGTTTCAAAGGAGCTCCAATTAGGATATAGATTTCTATCTGGGTCAGAAGTGTCAGGGACATCCAGGAAGGGCAAGTCAGATAAGAACAAGAAACACATGGCCCATGGCTAAGGATGTGGACTGTAGAGTCAGATACACTTGGAAATGATCCCAGACCCACCCAATACTAGACATGGACCTTGGACTTTTTACTTAACCTCTCCATGCCTCCATTTCTTCTTCTGCAGAATAGAGATAGTGATAATATCCTCTCAAAGTTAGAAGTAATGCATACTCTCATGTATGTAAAGGCTGGCACCAAAAAAAATTCTGCAATAAACTCTTAGCATTCATTATTAGTTACTACACTCAGGAAATCCGGAAGTCAGGACAGAAAGATGAAATATGAATCCTGACACTAAAGAGCAAGAGAATAATGGGTGTCAGGATAGTGAAATCTACAATAGATTTCCAGTGAAGAACTGACTTCAGCTTTGTAGCAAGATATAAGAGTAGACTAACCCAGAAAAATGGAGACCCACCAAACCCAACTGAGCCGTCATGAAGGCTTGCAGCAAGAGTAGAGACAGCAGGAGAGCTTAGAAAGGAATGCAAGAGATGGGTGAGCCTGGGGATGTTAACAGGAGGGAGGTGAGGATGAAGGAATTCCAGACTGAGACTGTGGGATGCTCAGGAGGGATGAGGTGGGTCTGTCCAGGACCATTCTGGATATTGAAGGTGTAGATACGCGGCAGGAAGTTGGGAAAGTGTGTAGAGCACTGGAGGCAGCATGAGGATGGTGGGGGGGGGGGATTCAACCTATAACCAACCACCTGTGATGCCTCCTCCAGGAGCCAAAGCTCCACCAACATCGATCTAACTGGGCAGAAGAGTTTGACAGAGCAAATAAGGAGGTGACAAATAGCAGCTGCTGGAAAGATAACAGCTTTATGCAGCAGCAAATGGAATCTTGCAGAAATTAAAAAGCAGGGAAGTATTTTAGAACCACAGCAGGGACTTCTCAAGATAGCAACATGTATAATAGACAGTCAAAGAAATTAGAAAACCAAGATTCCATTTTAGGATGAAAGGGGTTTTTTTTGGCCTGTAAAATAAATTAGTTTTCTATTATTGCTTATATGAGATTTTGAAAATGAATGAAAAATGGGAAAATGGAAAAAATTATAAAGCATGGCTTCATAGAAACACTATAGTTGACAAGACTACATCATGGGAACAAATTTTTACTCCTCACACTTCAGATAGAGCCCTAATATCCAGAGTATACAAAGAACTCAAAAAATTAAACAATAAGAAAACAAATAACCCAATCAACAAATGGGCCAAAGACCTGAACAGACACTTCTCAGAGGAGGACATACAATCAATCAACAAGTACATGAAAAAATGCTCACCATCTCTAGCAGTCAGAGAAATGCAAATCAAAACCACCCTAAGATACCATCTCACTCCAGTAAGATTGGCAGCCATTATGAAGTCAAACAACAACAAGTGCTGGAGAGGATGTGGGGAAAAGGGTACTCTTGTACATTGCTGGTGGGACTGCAAACTGGTGCGGCCAATCTGGAAAGCAGTATGGAGATTCCTGGGAAAGCTGGGACTGGAACCACCATTTGACCCAGCTATTGCCCTTCTTGGACTATTCCCTGAAGACCTTAAAAGAGCGTACTACAGGGATACTGCTACATCGATGTTCATAGCAGCACAATTCACAATTGCTAGACTGTGGAATCAACCCAGATGCCCTTCAATAGATGAATGGATTAAAAAAATGTGGCATTTATACCCCATGGAGTATTACGCAGCACTAAAAAATGACAAAATCATAGAATTTGCAGGGAAATGGATGGCACTAGAGCAGATTATGCTTAGTGAAGCTAGCCAATCCCTAAAAAACAAATACCAAATGTCTTCTTTGATATAATGAGAGCAACTAAGAACAGAGCAGGGAGGAAGAGCAGGAAGAAAAGATTAACATTAAACAGATACATGAGGTGGGAGGGAAAGGGAGAGAAAAGGGAAATTGCATGGTAATGGAGGGAGACCCTCATTGTTATACAAAATTACATATAAGAGGTTGTGAGGGGAATGGGAAAATAAACCAGGAGAGAAATGAATTATAGTGGATGGGGTAGAGAGAGAAGATGGGAGGGGAGGGAAGGGGGATAGTAGAGGATAGGAAAGGTAGCAGAATACAACAGTTACTAATAGGGCATTATGTAAAAATGTGGATGTGTAACCGATGTGATTCTGCAATCTGTATTTGGGGTAAAATTGGGAGTTCATAACCAACTTGAATCTAATGTATGAAATATGATATGTCAAGAGCTTTATATTGTTTTGAACAACCAATAAAATAAATAAATTAAATAAACACCAGGCCACAAAAAAAGAAACACTATAGTTATTAGTATTTTAGACTTTTTTCTTCTAGTCTATATTTACTCTATGTGTATATATGCTCTGTACTTTGCTCTTCCACTTAATATTATAAAAAAAAAGAATTTTGCAAGAACATACAATATAACCCACTCTACAGAAAAACTGGACCATTTTATAGAGTACCAATTATCAAATTACAAAAGAAGTATTTTAAAAACAATGAGGGGCTGGGGATATAGCTCAGTTGGTAGAGTGTTTGCCTCAAATGCACAAGGCCCTAGGTTCAATCCCCAGCACCAAAAAAACAAATAAACAACAAACAAACAAAAAACAATGAGAAAAGGAGGTTTATCAATAAGTGGTATTGGCATCAATGTTTATAGCAGCACAATTCACAATATTCAAGTTATGGAACCAGCCCAGGTGCCTGTCAACAGATGAATGAATTTTTTAAAATGTGGTGTATATACACAATGGAGTTTTTCTCAACTATGAAGAAGAATGAATTTATGGCATTTGCCAGTTAATGGATGGAACTGGAGAACATCACACTAAGTGAAATAAGTCAGGCTCAGAAAATCAGGGGTCAAATGTTTTCTCTCATATGTGGAAGTCAGAACAAAATAAGGGGGGAAAAGGGAAAGGGGGTCAAACTCACAAAAATAGAGGAAAAATCAGTGCAGTAGACAAAGGAGATTGGGAGAGGGAGTGCAGAACGAATTTGACAAAAATTACACTATGCACACGTATAAATACACCACAGTGAGTTCCACCTTTATGTATATCTATAAAGCACCAATTTTTCTAAAAATACAATAAATAAATAGAAGGAACACTGGTAGAGTAGAGGAAGGAGAGGGAAAGAGGAAGCACTGGGGACTGAGAATGTAGTAAATTAAATTCCATGCATGTATGATTATGTCAAAACAAACCCAACTATTATGTATAACTATAATGCACTAATAAAAGCATTTTAAAAACTAATGTTATGTAAGAGGGTGCTAATTATATGTGGCCTCGAGCATTTCTCCCTTGTGAATCTCAGAAATCATTTCTTGCTTATTTCCAACAAAGGAGAGAAAATGTATGATTATGGGATGCAAGTAGCAAATAAAAGATATGTATGCATCTAAAAACAAAACAAAACAACAAAAAAAGTGGTGTTGGTTCAAATTGGTTAGCAATTTGAAAACACAGTATTCATTTAGGTCCTTATCTTTTCCTTTGGAGTAAAACAAATTCCTGTTGGGTTAAAACATTTCTTAAAAAAATAAAACATGAAAGCTAAAGAGGATATAATTAAATATTTATTAAATTTCTGGAGGGAAAGGACTATTTGTCTCCTTTCTAAGCTAAGAAGTGGTAAAATAAATCAAATATAAACTACAAAAAGACTAACATTCTTTCTCCTTTAAGAACTGAATCAGGGCTGGAGATGCAGATCAGTAGCTCCATGGTAGAGTGTTTGCCTGGCATGCACAAGACCCTGGGTTCTTTCCCCAACACCACCAAACAAACAAACAACAACAAAAAACACTGAAACAAATCAATACAAAAATCACTAATGAAAAAATGGCAAAGGACACAAACAGACAAAAGAGAAATATGAGAAAAATAACCAGTCAACAAATAAAAACTGCGTGATGTGTGACTCCAGTAATAATTAAAGAAAAATAAACTCAAAACAATGTTACTTTGAGTTTGTTGTTGTTATCTGTTAAACTAGTGAGCTTTACGCATCATCCTCAGTTAAACAAGGATTTTTGAACCCCTGGCTTAAAATAAGTTTTATTTTTCTCTCATGGTCCATGTCCTTTGCAGGACAGCAGGAGCATTGTGATCACTAGAGACACTTAGGGATCCATGCTAGTGGAGTCTCCATATTGACTTTTGCTTCTATAGCTACCTTAGCATGGGAATTTTATAAAATCTCACAAAGGCAGTTCAATGCCCCAACCACTCACTTCCGTGCATGTCATTGACCAGTCACATGACTGTGTCCCACCACAGGGGACAGGAAATTCAGTTTTCCCTGTTCTCAAACCGGATTTCCATGAGTAGCACTGATCTGAAAACCACACTTGGTACAAGTGAAGAGGAGGAATATAGGCATTCTTGCCTGCAGCTGACTTTTGATGTTCATGCATATATAGTTGGACTGATAAATACAGAAAATGAAAATACAAGGCAGCCCATGAAATCCGAATTTCAAATAAACCACAAATAAGGTTTTGGTGTAAGTATGTCCCAATCACTCCTGCCTGCCAGTCCGCATTGTGTGCCCTTGTGTTACCCAGGTGGTGACCATGAGTTGGCAGGTCATCATGCCATCCAGGTCTTTAAAGCTATTTATACTGAGTACATCATGTCTGAGACAAATTGTTGTCATTTTACAGATAACTGAAGCTAAAAGAGTTTAGGTAACTTATCCAACATCAAAAAAAAAAAATGTGGCAAATGGCGAAGCAGGGATTGGAGACGCTATGCTGCCCCTATTGTGCTATGAAAGGGACAGTCAGGAAGATGCAGGATCCTCCTCCCTCAGTTTCCCATCAGTACAATGAAAGGGTTAGTCCAGAAGGTCTCTGAGGACCCCTGGTTCTGAGACCCTCTGAATCAAGAATGCTTTGAAATTAGTCTTTTTTCTTTCTTTTTTTTTTTCTTTTTTTTTTTAGCATTGCAAGACTAGGGACATACATTTGAGAACTGTTCCAGTTTTATCAATATCATCAGAAGGTATGATTATTTCATATGATTAACAGTGCCAAACCCAGTGACCTATTCGAAGGAATGTGCCTGCTAGGTGGAGAAGGTGAAGAATTTCAACTTGGAAGCCTAAAGAAAGAGCTCAGGTCCATAACTTGGGAACCAGAATACCTGGGGCTGAAGTGAATTCAACCCCTTACTAATCATGAACACTCAAACAAGTTACTTTTCCCTTCTGTGTCTCAATTTCCTTATCAGCAAAATGGAGGTAATAATAAACAAAGACCCTTGAGCCTTTCATAAGGAGTAAATGAGATAATGCACTTAAAACATTGGCACACAAATAACTATCAACAAGAACTAAATGCCATGTTTTATTATTATCTTCCTCCTGATTTCAGTTTCTGATCATTCTTTTCAGCATTTGGCCCCAAAATGATCCGGTAGATTTGAACATCATACTTGCCTTGCTGAGATTTTTGGCATCTATTGTTGAATTACTTCCATCTTGATCCTGATCCCAGCTCCATCCCTCCTATTAGTATAAGACATATAGCAGGCTTACAAGGGTCACCCCAAAACCCGACTTTGGCTTCATACCTCTATCCTGGTCCCAATATACCGTATATACTTCACTTCCCTAAGGTACTTCACATCTTGATCTTGTAAATGAAGATCCCTGTCCTTCCAAAAATTATTTTCATTTATTTATTCATTTACTCATTTGACAAATATTTATCAATGGCCTCCCCTGAGGCAGGGAGTGGAGATCACATCAGTGAGCACAACAAACCAAACTCCTATCCCAAACAGAAAACAATGTAGCACAGGAGACAGACCAACAAAATAATGCATGCCAGGGGACCCTGAGGCAGATGACTATGCCATTTGGACACTGTGGTCAGGGTTGGCTGAAATATTTCATGTTGGTCTACGAAGGAATTGAGGAGGCAGCTCTTGGCTGAAGAAGAAAGCTGCCTGAGGCACACAGGGGAGGACAAGGAACATTCTGTGTTACTGGAAGGCTTTCAAGGAAGTCATTGGCCAAATGGGAGCCACTTGGCTTTTCCAGTGGGGATTCCTGGCCCAGGGCGGTTCCAACTCTCCTCAGTATCAGGGTTTGGATTCTAATAAAAGTCTAACTGCTGCTAAAGCTGCAGAGGTTTCCATGGGTCCAGGTGTCTCTGGTTCCTGGGTCAACCATCTGTGACTCTAAGGTCATACCACAAGAAAGAGCCCAGGTTTCTAGGCCTAAGAAGGGACCTCAAGGTTCTGAGGCCATCTCCCCATGCAACATGGGCCTCATCTTCCCAGAGCCTTGGAGAATCTGAGCAGCACCCTCTGGATTATCAGAGGACTTTTGCAGGGAGTTCCTGTGACACAAACCACAGGGAGATGCTTCCCTTCTACTAGTGTACCTCCAGTAAATTCTTTGGATCCCCTTAGTTCAGGGTGAGAAGCTTCCAGAGGTTTCCTTACAGGAGAGTTTCATAGATAAGACCCGAGTTTTATAAATCTCACTCTTCCTCCCCCTCCTCTTCTCTGCAAGTCTTCACCTTCCCCCACACACTCAGAGAGCCCGAGAGGCAGAATACTCAGGGAAAAGAAGCCTGGTCTCCAAGAACCTTGGGGGAAAGGATAATTTCTGATGACCTACTGGGAGCTCTTCACCTTCCCTGAGAGAAATTACCAGGCATCACCTCCAGTCTCAGCCCATTGGCCCCCCACCCACCAGACTCTGGAAGGTGACACCTGCTCCCTGAGGAGAGGCCGGGGGATATCCTCCTGGAGGGTCCTTGCCCATAAAGCCCAAGAACTTGCACCTTCACAGCTCCCACGGCTTTTCTCTAACTCACATGGACCCATTTTCTTCAAGACCAACCATATAAGAAGCATCTTATTATGCCTCATCTTATTCTAAGCAAAGTGCTTTCCTTTTGGCTTATTAAAAAAAAAAAAAACAGATTTGTGGGGGAAAGTCAGGCACAGCTGAGGTTATATAAGATGCCAAGGGCTTACTCTCATGGGCTTGGCAATGATTTCAGAACAAGGTATGAGAAGTCACACATTTAAAATAGATGAAAATGCATTTCATTCATAACCAAATTAAAAATCTTCAAGCTCTATGAGTAATCTTGGGCTGGTCTCTTTTTTTATTCTCAGTCGCCTAATATAACCATCTGGAATTCTTTTTTAAAGTGCCATCCTATTCAGCATTTAGAAATAAAGGACTTGACTTTAAATGGAAAATCTACATCTCATTGTAAGGGGAAAACTCAACACTCATGGCCCATTCTGCACAAATCACAAATACATATGCTTAGCGGATGGGAAAAGATAGTTCCAGAAAATTCATTTCACACATGACAGGAGACATGAAAATGTATGAATGGACTGAAACTCATGAGTAGGCAAACCTAAAAAGTGCACCCCTGTCCTGTGTCCCCAGGGTCCCGTGATATCTTTTCTAAGTATCTGGAATGCTGTGGAATATATGCTCACATCATATCTAGGCACAGAATAGTGTGTGGCATGCATTGTAATCCTCATCTAATTTGAAATTATGGACTGCCAACATAGTTCAAAATCAGTCTTGATTACTTGATCTCTAAAATGGGACTGAAAACCAACTTCATGCTGATTCACAACATTCAAAATTTTAAATAAAAGAATGTGTGTCAGTTCTTGAGAAATCCTAAAACATTATATAAGTGTTAATTTCCAAATAAGAGGAACTGTAGGGTATAAGAGCTGACGGATCCCAAAGGACTGTGATGGTGGGATAGGGTTAGGGTTAGGTCCTTACTGTCAGCCCAGCTGTCATTTGGCAGGAGCAAAACCTGAGGAGTCCAGTGTAGTGTTCCTCCAATAAATAGTTTGGCTCTCCTTAGGTCAGGGTGAGAAGCTTCCAGAGGTTTCCTTACAGCTTCATAGATAAGACCCGAGTTTTATAAATCTCATTCTTACAAGCGTTAGTTCAGGGAGAAATGGGGAGCAGAACAACATGCTTGAGGATGTTGTAATATGCAGGAAGGGAGAATGTCAAAGAGGCCTAAACTGGAGCAGAGGCAGAAGAAATAAACCGAGGGAAAAAACTCAGGTGTATTGAGAAGGTTCTACTGATAGTTGGCCAGAGTGGGGTGGGATGAAGAAGAGGAAGGAACCTGGAATGACTCCTGAGTGTTGTCTGACAAAATGAAATGGAAGATGCTACTATTGATTGAAATCATAAATCCACAAGAAAGTCAGGATTTTCAGGGATTAACAATACAATCAATAAAATCTTGGGAAGGTTATGTGTGAGGTGCCTGAAGACGACCAGGTGGGCCCAGATAGTCAACAGGCAACTGGATACGAAGGTACTGACTTCAAGACAAAGGAGTCCAATTTTGCAATTATGGGCACATGTTGCTAATAACTGAAGTCGTAAATCTATATGAGACCGTCAGGGGTGCTGGACATTTTGCTTTACCTTCTATGGGGGTCTCACATGCAGCCTGTTGGAATGTGCATCATAAAGCCTCCCTACAACACCCAGGCCAGGATGGCCAGTCACAGCACTCCAGGGCCCTGCACAGTCACTAGTCCAGTGACAGGCACTTGACCCAGGAAGACCAATTCAAAATCTCCTCTGGGATTGTCACCTAGAGCTGGGGAGACTGTGCAGAATGAAGCCCTTACAGGGAAGACGAGAGAACAAGAGATGGAAAAAATGACAGAGTTCAAACAATGACATTTGAACCCTTATTTAGCGAGGCTGAAAACTAGATTCCATCCCCTTGATTTGTCAACTCTGAACCAATTAATTTCCTTTTATTATAATTGTTGTTAATGTTGATTTAATTTGAGTTTCTTGCAAACCACTAGTCCTCATGAACACAGAAACTAGTACCAGAAGTGAGGTGCTGCTAATAAAGCAACCTGAAGGACAGAACTGGCTGAATCAAGGAAAAACAACAGAAATCCCTCCACTTTCTGACTGAGTAGTTGGCAATGCATATTGTGTGGCAACAATGCAACTGGCTGGACCCTTGTCTACCTCAGGACTCAGAGCATGTACCTTCTAAGCCTTTAAGAAGTTGATTTAACTCCAGGATACATAAAGAACTCAAAAACTTAACACCAAAAGAACAAATAACCCAATCAATAAATGGGCTAAGGAACTGAACAGATACTTTACAGAAGAAGAAATACATTCGATCAAAAAGTATGTGAAAAATGTTCAACCTCTCTGCAATTAGAGAAATGCAAATCAAAACCACACTTATATTCATCTCACTCCAGTCAGAATGGCAATTACCAAGAATACAAGTAACAATAAATGTTGGTGAGGATGTGGGGGAAAAGGTACACCGATATATTGCTGGTAGGACTGTAAACTGGTGCAACCACTATGGAAAGCAGTATGGAGATTCCTCAGAAAACATGGAATGGAACCACCATTTGACCCAGTTATCTGACTCTTTGGCATATACCCAAAGAACTTGAAATCAGCATGCTAAGTGATGCAGCCACATTAATATATATAGAAGCTCAATTTACAATAGCTAAGCTATGGAACCAAACTAGGTGTCCTTCAACAGATGAATGGATAAAAAAATATATGGTATATATACTCAATGGAATATTACTCAGCCTTAAAGAAGAATGAACTTATGGCATTTGCAGGTAAATGAACGAAGCTGGAGAATATTATGCTAAGTGGAATAATCCAGTCCCAAAAAACCAAAGGCCAAATGTTTTCTCTGATGTGGACACTAATTCACAATAAGTGTCGAGGGAAGAACAGAGGTACTTTAGATACATATCTAGAGGGGAGTGAAAAGAGGGGTGGGGATATGGGAGTAGGAAGGATAGTAGAATTAATTGGACATTATTACCCTATGTGCATATATAATTACATGACCTGTGTAACTCTACATCATGTACAACCAGAAGAATGAGAACTTATATTCCATTTATGTATAATGTGTCAAGATGCATCAACTGTCATGTATAACTAATAAGAACAAATAAAAATTTTTTTAAAAAGAAGTTGACTTAAATCCATGCCCATGCAGGAGAAGGGCTGTGGGCAGTGGAACTCATCTATTGCAGCTGCCATTTGCAACAGGGCCAGATCTGGGAGACTGGCTACATGAAAGAGATTGAGTAAATAAGCAATTATATTTCAGGTGATTGGAGTCGGATTGCTCACTGTCAGAGAAGAAAGGTAAAGTAAGGAAAGTGAAAAAGACTAGAAGAGCCTAGGAAATATGTGCATGTAATGTATATACAAACCTGCAGACATTCATATGTATTTATATCTATTTCTTTGTTTCTCTATTTAAAAACCATGAACTCACACTGACATCTCTAATTCCAATCCATCACCCAAGGACTTAGTCTTGTACTTTCTCTATGTAGGTCTAGAAACTGTGACCTCCCAGAAACACACAAGGTCTTCCAGATCTAGGCTATTCCATACCCTTCTTCACTAAAAAGAGCAGGACTCCATGAAGAAATGGCAGATGTAGAGAAAGGACAAGATGATTCTGGGATATTTTGATATGCCAAAAAATAAGGAAGCACTCAAGGAATAATGGAAGCCTATCAAAAGGACACTGAAGCCAGCAGGAAAAGCCTCCTACTGGCCAAAAATAGAAATATTTGGGCATCAAGAATGTTTTCTCTGATATAAGAAGGCTGACTCATAGTGGGGTAGGGAGGGGGAGCATGGGAGGAGGAGTTGAATTCTAGATAGGGCAGAGGGATGGGAGGGAAAGGGAGGGGGAAGGGGATTAGCAAGGATGGTGGAATGTGATGGACATCATTATCCAAAGTACATGTATGAAGACACGAATTGGGTGTCAACATACTTTATATACAGAGATATGAAAAATTGTGGTATATATGTATAATAAGAATTGTAAAGCAAAAAAAACTATATGGATAAAGATGTGAATTGGCATGAACATACTTTATATATAAAGATATGAAAAACTGTGTTCTATATGTGTAATAAGAATTGTAATGCATTCCGCTGTCATGTATTTAAAAATATAAAATCAATTTAAAAAGAAAGAAAAAAAGAACTATTTGGGCATCAAAATGATAATAATGAGTTATAATCATTGAAAAAATAAGAATATATATTAATATAAATAAATAGATAAATGTATGCAATTCAATAAATAAATACATTATACTGTGTAGTAGAATGCTAATTAATAAGTGTGGAAGAAATGGTGGAATTGGAAAAATCACCAATTGATCGACATGGCAGTAAGAATAGATTCAAGCAAGAATCCTCGGTAGATATAAAAAACAGTGAATGAAGTTTTGATGAGGAAGAAGATAATTACAAATTCTCAAGAGTCTCCACATTTTAATCACCAAGCACAAAGTGCTTATTCATTAACATTACAATGAATACACTGGTAGATGCCATCCTAACCAGTGATAAAAGTTAACACTTAAGTTATGAGATAAATTGACATGTGCCTCCTTGTATGAAGAACTGAGAAGAACACAGGATCCTATGTGTTGTTTCTGCAAAAACAAAAAACACACAACCCAAATATAATCATGAGAAAGCCTCAAATAAATCAAATTGAGACTATCATTCAAATTACAAGCCTAAACTTTCTAAAATATCAGGGTTGTAAAGACAAATCATTTACGCACATACACAAAAAAGATATCTACATATGTACACAGATAGTCATATATGGGGCAAGCCATTTAGAGAGAGAATAAGACAAATGTGGTAAGAGATTAATAATGGGAGAATATGGGCCAAGGGGGTTTATGAATATTCTTCCTTCTATTCTTGCAATACTTCTGTTAATTAAAAACTTAAAATAAGTTAATTTAACAAAATGAATTCTCTCTCTCTCTCTCTCTCTCTCACACACACACACACACACACACACTGCTTGGAATGGTATATTGTCATGTGCTGGCCCCTTCACCTCTTCAAGAAAAAGGTCAAGTTTCAATTCCTGCTGCCTTGTCTGAAAGTGGAATGAGAAAGACTCATCTTTTTCCAGAAAGATCATTTTGCCTGGGGTCATTAATAAGACACCATCAGTTATCAGATAATAACTTGTCTTTGGAAGCAAAAAGGCCATATTCCCCACTTCAAGGTAAATGTAGCAGGGCCTCATGGGAGGAAAGCAAGGAGCCTGATGGAGAATGAGATGGAGATGCAGGTGGAGCCATAGAAATGATAATCCTCTCCAGCGCCTCCTGCTGGCACATGCCGGTGGGTGCACCATCCATGGTTGTGCTGCCAGGGTGAAGGCTTACATCCAGGTCTGATTGCTTTTTCAAAGACAGCCATATCTGGGAGGAGGGGGGGAAGCGAAATCTGTTGTTAAGACAAAGTGAAACCTAGATTTAATATTTTTCTGGTGTGATAAGAAGGCTGGAGATAGGTAGTCACTGATATTGATCCAGTAGATTTAAGAGGTTAGGGCTGAAATCTCTTGAGATTTACTTAGCCTTTCCTTCATAGTCTCCCACTGTCAAAAAAAAAAAAATCTGCTACAATTACACTTGCATTCTGGGCAAAAATGAAAAGGACTGATGAATCACTCCACTGACAGAGCGGAGGATTGCTGCTTTCCCCACACAGCAGGACCAGGGACCGCAGCATTTTGTTTCTCCTTCTCTCTTTTGGAGGGGAGGTTTTATTGCGGTAATCCAGCATAACAGCTATCATGTATTTCCTGTAAGTAGTAACATATAACAGAGGCGTAAGCACCAAAGACATGTAATTATCATAGATTGCAAGACGTCTGGAAGAAGTGAGGCCTGTTTTGGGCAAGTAGTTCAAGCATATCACCAAGAACAAAGCTCTCTCTATCTGCTTCTCTGATATTCTCAGTAGGTTAGCTTCTTGCTGATATAGGACTGACATACAGTTTTAGGAGTGATAGTCTCCATCTATGCTGGAAATCCCCATAGATGGAGAATCTGAGGCCTGCATAAGTCCATTTCCCCTTCATATGCAAAGATTATTTCTGCAGAATGAAGTCGGCATACAGAGGAAAGAGTTGAGGCTCGAAAAGAGAAACATACCGTGACAGCACCATCGGAGGTCCTGGGTACAACTGACCTGACTTCCACCTCCACATTTCCCAGTTACTGTGCCCACAGCACTCCTTTTTGTATTCTTCCTGCTTCTCTTCCTCTTCTTTTTTAGTTTAAAAATCAGGTGGTCCAGCGATTTCACTTCTGATTATATATCCAAAGAATTGAAAGCAGGGTCTCAAAGAGTTATTGGTATGCATACTCATGTTCATAGCAGTGTCATTTACAGTAGCCAAAAGATGGAAGCAAGTTTCCAATGACAGATGAACAGATAAACAAAATGTAGTGTGTGTGTGTGTGTGTGTGTGTGTGTGTGTGTGAGTTAAGATGAAGAAGAGAGCACTGGAGAACCCCAACATGGAAAGGGGAGCTGGAAAAAGAACAGCCAGTGAACATGACTGGGATGAAGCTCCCCAGCAGCACAGGCAGTGAGCCATGAGAAAATGATTTCGAGGAAGCCAGAACAGAAGTGACAAACTCCAGCGGGCTCCAGGAGGTCAAATGGTGTAAATATTGAAAAGTGCCTATTAGATTTAACAAGTAGAAAGCTTTTCCCATGCTGAATCATTAAAACCAAAAGAGAAATTACAGTGGGCTAAAGGATTAATGAGAAGAGAGAAAGAAAACAAAAACTGACTTTTAATGACCTCAGAAGACTATCACTTCAGATTAATTCCAGAATTTACAGACCATAGTGATAGGAAAGAGCAGGAAGGCCCATCCCTGGGCCATCCAGTAGCCGGTCTAGTGGCCTTTCTGCTGGCAGCCTGCCCTGGAGACAGATAGGCCTGCTCCCTAACCTGGTCTCTCTCCTCCCTTAGGGCTCATGCTCTGCCATGGCACCACCCTGAGTCTGACCTTGGGCAAGAAGGATCCCAGAAAAATGTGCTTCCCACATGACACTAAAATCCAAACCTCTCAGCTGGTGAATTGACACTGCCCTGGGGCCTGTTTCTTTTTGCTATGGAATTATCTCTTCATTCTCAAGAACAGTGGTCCCCTCATATGCCAGTCTGGTCTTGAGGGTTTGGCCTTGCTCCTTCTGTTTCCACTAAGTTTACCTGTCCCCTCTCCAATGGGTATCAAGAGACGTGCCCCATTCTCAGCAGTCCCTATATTTCCTATACTCCTTCCCTGTAGCTAGGCCCCTCAGACCACAGTGACAATCTATAGGGCAGAACCATCTTTGGCACGTGAGAAGTCATTTAATACAAAATCCAGTAACGGTTGAACTAGGGTGTAAACTCCTGCCCAGAGTTTACAAACTTACACCCTGTCTAGGTTAAATAGCTATTACTGAGCTGTCCCAGAAATCAAACCCAAGTCCATCTGACTCCAGAGCCTGGGTTCTTTCCACACCACATCAGCCCCCCAACAGAATCCCATTCAGGCAAACCACACTGGGTGTCTCTAGCTAAATGTCATCTGCCTCTTCCCCCTGCTGCTATTCTCCACCACCTGTGCAAATATCCCTATCACCCCTTTTACTCTCTGACAACTGTTTTGTTTTTTTTTTTGCCTGAATGCGTCCATATCTACAGCCACACTTTGAACATCGTATTTCCTCACTATCCAAAATACAGTCCATTAACCAGTAGCAACAGACATCACGTGGGAACTTGTCAGAAATACAGAATTTGAGCCTTGCCCTAGATCTACAGAATCAAAAACCAGGTTGTAACAAGATCCCCAGGTACACTCACACTGACGAAGGGAAGGGCAGCTGTGTTTCACGTGCCTGTGGCTGGGTGGACCCTCTACCCTCCCTGCCATCACCTAATGCAGACAATTCCCCTCCCAGGCCCAGGTACCTATAGAGGATCTGTCCACACAACAGGGTGGCCATGCCTGGAAAGGTCCAGAAATACAACAGATTTCATCCATGACTCCCATGAATGAGATAATACATTTTAAGCCCTTTAGGAAGAATCTCCTCCATAAACTGGATTGTTCTGCTTCCTTCCTTAGGTTCTTTAGTAGAGTGTGAATATTTGCATCTGGAAGAGATTTTCATTTTTAGTCCTCTATAAATAAGTCGACACATGACGTCCTTTGTCACATTCTGCCTGGCGCCTGCCCTCCACTCATTCATCAGCACCCACAGCTGGAACAGCTCAACCCTGCCCCCATCCTCCCCAGCTTGCAGAGTCAATGTCAATGTGTCTGCCTAAACCACCACCTGAGGACTCTGTGGCATCACCAGCCCTGCGTGCCTTACCTGGACGCAATGCCATCCCTTGTCGGTGGCCTCTGCTTGGATTCTCAACCCCACCTGCGTGTCTTGAATTGTCCTTGAGGCTTAAACTTTGTTCCTGAGTTTTAGTTTTGTCACCTGCCCATATGCTAGCCTCCTCTGAAACCCTACCCTTTACTTAACAGGCTCTTCTCACTACAGTGCCTGGGTCTGTAGATCTAGAGCGAAGCTCAATGTCCACCTTTATCCTCCTGCCAGAACATGCACTGATTCATCTTGTCAGTTGTTTACCAGGATCATCCAGAATCTGCCATAACCTTGGAAACTTGCACTGATTTTCAGTCTCACACTGATGGATGCTAAAAGAGAGGGCATTCTTGGCCAGGGATCTGGGAGGAACTTCAAGTGGACATGGCTAGTTAATTTTTCTTTAGATGAACAGAATGGATTTTATGTCACTGTAGTTTTCACATGAATTCCTTACACACTACAAATTGTCCTGCCTAATTTTACTTTATTTGCAATGCTGTCTGGGTGCCCGAGAGAGTAGACTGTTCAGGTTCCTGGCTAGGGATGGCATCCCTAGGACAGGGAGAGGGTCAAAACAGGAAGGGGTTCACCCTGAACTGGGGCATGGTGTAAATTTGGGTTAAAAGAGTACCAGGGTCCAGAATCCCAGCCCCAAAATTCTGATGGAAAACGGAGGCAGGCAAAGAAGGAAAAATCAAGTCCAAGTAAAGGATCTACTACTCATGTCAGTCAGATAGGAGAGAGCAGGAGGTGGAGTCTAGAGAGAGTCTGGGGGTACAGGGACTGGGAGCCCATGAATTTGGTATAGGTGTGGAGAGAAAGAATGAAACTGGTTCAGGCAAAATAAGTCAGACACGGAGAGGATAATGATATAACAGGACATAAACCCTATCCTAACTAAATCACCTTACTAGAAAAAAAGTGAATTCAAATCATTCTGTCAATGTGACATAGCCAAGAAATATCCAGGTCACAACACAGCCAACAGACACATGAAAGATGCTCACCATCATTAGTCATTTGGGAAAATGCAAAGTGAAACTAGAATGAGATGCTACTCCCCGCCTGTCAGAATGGCTAAAATTTTTTTGAATCAACAATACCAAGTGGTGATGAGGATGTGAAGTAACTGGAACTGTCATAAACTGCTGAGGCTGTAAGAAGGTACAACCACTTTGGAAAACCTTCACTCCTAGGTATTTATCCAAGGTTAATAAAAGCATATGTCTACACAAAAACTTACACCCAAAAGTTCTTATCAGCTTTATTTGTGATAACCAAAAACTAGAAACAAACCAAATTTTCATCTGCAAATGAATCAAAACATAAATGTGGAATAGCCACATGATGGAATACTATACGGCAATAAAAAGGAAGGGACCATCAATACACACACAACAAGGTGATTCTCTAAATTATTATGCTAAATAAAGAAGCCAATAGAAAAAAGAGTTACTGCTGTATGCTTTCATATGTTAAAAATTCTAGAACACGCAAAACAACCTAAAGTACTAGAAAGCAAGTCAATGGTAGCCTGAAGACGGGGTTGGAGGAAGGCATGGAATGCCAAGGGGATCAGGGAAGTTTTTTGGGGTGATGGAAATATTCATCTTCTTAATTGTGGTGAGAATGTCAAAATTGTATGCACGTGTCAAAATGTGTCAAATTTTACACTTTGAATAGATGCAGTTTATGATGCTTCAATTATAACCAAATGAAGATAAATAAAAACAAGACAAAATAAAGCAAATAACCTCAGCATTCAATTCATCATGTTCCCTTTCTTCCTCCTGATATGATGACCAGTGACAGATGGTAAGGTCCCTATCAACCTCCATTTCTGAAGGAGACATGAAAAAAATTTCCCAACCAAGCTGGGATGAACATGTAGCACAAGGAAAAAATAAACCTTGAATTTTTTAAGCAAGTGAGATGCACATGTTATTTATTACTGCAGCATAACCTTACCAACCTGACTGACATAATTCCCAAACTCAGTGTATTATCCCAAAATCTCATTGGGAAAAAAAGTTAATAGTCCAAATCATAACAAAATGTGAAACACAATGGCAGGTAAAATCTACCCCCAAGGAATTTGTGAAACCTAAATCAGATTTCTATTTGTTCAAGTGACAGAACCATCATGGCCTTTGTTTTGAGATACAAACACTTGAAGAGATCTATCCTGCCAATCTCAACATATGAGGTTATGATGAAGGCTAGAATATTACAAAGGAGCAATGGGAAGATTGGATATGCCACAAGCCATCCCATCTCACACCAAGATACATCTATAGCAGACTGAAGAACACAGAAGACATCCTGAAGAAAGAAAAAGTAATATGAAGATGATCACTTGTAGTGAGATAAACTGAACTATCGCTCTGTTCTTTCAGGGGGAAAAAAAATGAGGTTACATAGAATCTATTTGAGGATGGCACCAGCCATACTGGATCATTTGGACAAACCTTTCTCAATTAATATAAGAGTTCCTTGGGATGTCAGCAGACCCAGAAAGAAGATCTGGATTCACACTAATTAAGTTGAGTTGAAGTAGTGCTAAGGAATGCAAATTCCTTTTTCAGTCTTTGGGGTAAAATTGGGTTTTTTAATTTTTTTTAGTTATAGACACAATACATTTATTTATCTATCTATCTAGCTATCTATCTATTTATTTATTTAATGTGGTTCTGAGGTTGGATTCAGTGCCTCACCTGCACTAGGCGAGCACTCTGCCACTGTGCCACAACCCCAGTCCCCAGGGAAAAAAATTATTGAAATGATCAAGTATTAAATATTGGGCTTTTCAAGAAGAATTTCAGCGTCATCATCACTAGAGAGGTGAGACCAGAATGTAGGTCCAAGCCAGGACCTGCTAGGTGGAACACTAGGCCTATCCTCATTCTTAAAGGAACGTCATCTCCAGATGAGGTGAAGAAGAGTCACCAGTTTTGCTGCCAGGACTGAGAGAAGATGTCTTCGTGGTGGAATGTTAGACCATCATGGAACCCACGGAGAATGTGAATCAATTCTTCAAAATAGATTTGTGATTGGATACTTTGTGCTGTATTTGTTTATAAAACATAGACTAAAATTTCATGACCCTACTTTAGTTTTCTTTCATTTTTTTATTTAAAAAATGGTTATCAAAAAAAAAAAAAAAAAAAGAATGTTGGGCTGGGGTTGTGGCCCAGCGGTAGAACACTCGCCTAGCATGTGCAAGGCCCTGGGTTCCATCCTCAGCACCACATAAAAATAAATAAATAAAATAAAGGTATTGCATCAACTACAACTAAAAAATAAATATGTAAAAGAATAAAAAATGAGAATGTCCTGGATCTTGCAGTCACTGAGAAACTCCAGTTAAAGCATTCACACTCACATCCAATCCTGCCAACCCACAAGGCCAGAGAGGATTGCACTCACTTTGGAGCCAAGAAAAGCTTAGACCAAGGCTAAATATGAGGTGATGGACACAAGAAGGCACATGGCCCTAGGGAAGGAAAGCAATGTACTCTGGAGGAAAATGCAGCCATCAGATGATGAAGCACTTGCCATTGGGAGTTGCAGGAGAAACAAGAAGGCGAGGAAGTACAATTAATAAAATAAGGAAGTGGTAAGTATGTAGGACACTCTCTGAAGTTCTCAGTCATAAGGTTTAATCCCTCTCTTAATCCCACGAATGGGTCAAGGAGATGAGTTGTCCATAGAAACCTACTGATGTGGTGCTACTGTAGGATGCTTACTGGACACTTTTTTAAAATGAATTATCTAAACACCCTCCAGAACTCGGTGGGCCTCCAGTCTATGGAAAAGCCAGATAAGCCTAACAGGTGCCCCTCTCAGTGTCCTCACAGCAAGAGTCTCTGAATGGCTCTGGTCACATGGCTAACCAATGGGCAAAGCTGGAATGCACTTCATTTCTAGCTCCATGTACTTTTCACAATGCCAGAGAAGATAAATAGATTTCATGTCTGTGTTAGTTTTTTGTTGCCATAACAAACACCTAAGAAGTCAGCTTATCAAGACAAAAGGGTTATTTGGGGCATATAGTTTTAGAGGTTTCAATCCACAGTTGGTTGGTCCCATTGATTTTGGGCCTGTGGCAAGGCAGCACATCATGGCAGAGAGCACATGGTGGAGCAACGCTGCTCACCTCATAATGAGTGGGAAGCAAAAAAGAGAGGAAAGAAGAGACAGAGGGTCCCACAATTCCCTTCCAGGGCATGACCCAAAACCTCCCACTAACTCCCACCTCTTACAGGTTTCCACCACCTTCCAATAGGCCAAGCTAGGAACTACTCCTTTAATACACAGAACTTTGGGTGATATTCTAGATCCAAACTATAGCAACGCCACATGTTAATAACTATGATTGATTTTTAGTGGGCATCTGAAGACAGTGTTAAGAAAGAGTCTGAGGTTGTACCTAAGCTTCGTACCCAGCATCTGTTATTCCTTCACTTCTTTAGCCTGAGTCTGGACTCAGTTCTATATCAGGACAAATTCTTAATTAGAATTTTCACTACCTCTATCTCTAACCCACACAACTCTTTCAGGAAGTTTGCAGGATGTAACTCTTAAATAATAGGATCAAAAAAATATACATGTGCAATTAAAATAGTAAGATTATTAAGGAAAAAATTCCTGTAGAAGTAGGAGGTATTCCCTTGGAGACATGTAATCCATGCCCCCATTGGGAGAGCAAATTTCCCTTCACCTGGAAGCAGTACTCTTTTCTGCAAAAATGAAACTGAAGGGAGGAAAAATTAACCCCAGACTAATTCTAAATCTGGGTGTGTTACAGGGGCAAGTAAGGAAGTAGCTGTATCAAAGACAGTCACTGATTCTCATTTTCAGAAATCAATTATGACCCCACAGCCATTAAAAAGTAAAATTATAACTATTTCATAAGAAGCACAGAATGTGCCAATACAAATGATGACTGTCCTATGATTAAATTTTGTATGCACAAAGGTAAGAGCTTGAACAAAGCATGAATAAATATGAACAGCTTGATTTGTGGCACCGGTCAGAGCATGGGTTAATTTCTTTCAGTTTGGTTTCCATTAATGTTGTTCGTACAACAAATAATTTGTAAAAAGCCATTAAGGTGCCTCGGTGACAATTGGAAAACCAATTATAAATTCCTGCATCTCTAAAATGAGACTGAACCAATGGTGCAGAGCCACAGCATGGAGAAACAAAGCCTCTGCACTCTTTTTTTTTTTTTTTTTTTCCTGAATAGAAGGAAGGCTTCACTTAAAGAGAAAAGGTACTTTTATCTGAGTGTCATTTATCTGTTTCACTCTAAGAATATAGCCTCTTTATAAAGACTGTTCAAATCATATCTGAGATTCATCCCATATATTCACTGCCACAGGGATTCGTTGGCGACGCTGGCCTACTGCCACCATGCCCCATGTTTCAGCATTAGTCAATACCCAGAGGCAAGCCATGCCTCTGGACAAGGCCCTTTGCATATACTATATGCATATACTCTGATACCTGATACCTGAAGAAGTCACACAACATAAATGTTCCATTTTTAGTGTCGTAGCAAATTTGGATCAATTACTAGTCCATGGGCAAAGACCTAAGTTTCCTGAGATGAGAGGACAAGACTTAAAGCCCAAGTGGACTTTCTAGGCATCTCCACCCCTACCCTGACATAGCAGCTTAGAGGTGCATCCTGATTGGTTAAAACATTCATGGTGCTCTCATTCCCCCTACCAAGGAATAGGTTGTTTCCAAGATGACATTGATAAAATAAGGTTTTTCTATGGCCTCAGGATTGACCCAGCTGAGGCTAATGAGACTCAGGGGGTTCTTTGATTGGATGTTGCTATACCCACATTAGGTCCAAATTTTTGGCACTTCTCTGTTGTCACCCTGAGAAAAACTGAGCCAAGAGAATTGCTGGAAAATACAAAGTGTGCCACTGGATTAAGTCGACCTCAAGCTCACTCTACTTCTGATTTCTAGCCATAAGGCCTTTATTATTTATGCAAATTTGAGTTTCATGGTCCATTGCATCCCAGTTGATGCTAGACTACATCTCTGACATTCCTATCAATCAAGATGGAGGAATCCATATGACACTATAAGGTGAGGTAGATACAATTTCCAGAATTATCTAGCCCTCTTGATCCCCACCCATCTTCACTGCCATTTCCTACAAATTCACATGCATTTGCCTGAAATTGTACATTCAAATGACAATAGAAGCAAAATGGAGCATGCTTGAGAGGTTATTCTAGAAATTCTTTTAAAGGAGATCATCTTCTTTAAACTGCTCACAATACTCGTGAGGAAATTGAGATCTTTGGAGGAAACTGTACTTCTCAAATGCAATTCAGAGAGACAGAATTTAGTAACCAGCTAAAATATCAACTTTTTAGCACATTTTTCCCCAAGAATAACCTCCCCCAACATTGCCCAAAGCAAATTGGTCATCCCTTTTTCAGTGCCACCAATATATTTTGTAACCACCTCTATTATAAACAGCCCCCATAACATTGCATAATCACTGGCCACACTACACTGTGTACTTCTTGAAAGCAGGGACCACTATATTCAGTGTCTGATACTGTAGGTACTTGACTGTTAAACAAATGGACCAATATCTTTGATTCCGTAGAAATACATTGTGTCTAATTGATTAATTTCAACTTTGTTCACATAGAAATTGTGATATTTCTGAATGAGGTTATAGTAGGAAGAAGTTCTAAAATAACCTCCAAAACACATTCCAGCCTAGTCCTCTGGAATCCATAAACATGATGAAATACCACTACCATGATTATGTTATATTATATGGCACATGGACCCCAGAAAAGGGAGTTGACCAGATGCTATAATATAATGGTACGTGAACACTTAGCAGTAGAGAACCTTCTGTGACTGAGTGCAGAAGTGGAGGGCAGAAAATACTTGAAGTCAGAAATATTTGAAGCATGAGAAACATTTGATACACCATCGCAGGCTTTGAAGATAGAGGAAGCCATGAGCCAGGGAATTCAGGAATCCTCTAATGGCTGAGAAAACCCTTGGTTGACAGTCCACAATGAAACAGAAACTTCAGACTTACAGAAACATACAACTGAATTCTACCAACAGACTGAAGGAGTTTAAAATCAAATTTGGTCCCAGAGCCAAGCCAACAGACATCTTGTTTCCAGCCCTAACAAAAGTCTGAACGCCCAGCCAAGACTACCTTTTCTTCCAACCTACAAAACTACAGAATAGTGGACAGGAACATTGAAGGGAGAGGAAATATTGTTTTAGGCTGATAAATTCTGGATAATTTGTTATGCAGAAAAGAAAACTAATACAGAGGGTTATTTGTGGTGGAAGTGAGGGGAGGATAAGATAACATAGTTAATAAGAAGCAGAACTAGGAATCCAAGCCTCCTAGGACCCAAATCTAGTTTTCTTTACACTAGGCAGAGTTTACTAACCTCAGTGGAGTTAGAATATGCATTCCATTCTAATTCACACTTCAAGGCTCTCCAGGCCCTGGCAGCATCACAGGGCTTACATCATGAGCACGGAAGTCTGTCTGAGGACACATGGCCAGGCCCACCCTGAGGAGCCTCCAGTCCTGTGACCTACCCTATTTTTGCTCAAAGCTGGCCAGGAGAAGGAGGTCATTCCTTCCTTCTCCTCTCCTTCTCTTCCCCCAAGAAGGTGGAAGCAATCCACAACCCAGGGATACAGATAGAAGGCTGAGAACTAGGAGACCCTGAAACATCAGGTCACCAAAAGGAAATTAGAGCTACAAAGCGGAAGTCAATGGGGGAAGCATAGAGGAAGCAATCAAACTGCAGACTGCATGAACTCCCCAGGCCACCATGTTTGTTGCTCCATGTACCTTGGCAGGCCCCACCTGAGCAAATGAAAGCTCTTTGTGGGCTCTACTCAAGGCTAGGCACAGACCATTTCTTACCCAGTCAGTTGTCTGATATTGGGTTTCTTCTGGAAATTCTGTGAGTGTGACTGAGCAAACTCAACAGCAGCCCCTGCAAAGAGCTGTCCAAATTCTTAGTCTCTCTCCAAGTACATGTTTCTGAACATCGATTCCAGACCCATCTGTCAGCTCGGGGAGCCTGCTGCCTCTTCCTGGCTTCTTTGGGCTCTGCCTGATGGACTTCTGATCATCACTGTCCCAGGGTGAGCCCAACTTACCCACTAGGAAAGGAAATCAGCAGGGAACACTCACCTCACGGTGCATAGAGAATGAACTGCTTGCTGGAAATGCAAATTCTGAAGGATGAAAATCTCACTTCTGAATATATAATGGTTCCTAATTAGCTCACACGTAATTAGAGCAATTACCAGGGGCCAGCACACACTTGGAGGTTGTGTACCTAAGTTTTCTGTCTCTAGGGAACATATAGCCAAATGGTTAAAATTCCTGTTCAGCAAAGATGATATTTTTCCATACATTATCATTGAACCAACTTTGATTGTATAAATGTGGTCATAAATGTTCCTATTTACAGCCTTTTCTATGAGTCACTGCCAACTCGACCTTAGCTTCACCCTCAGCTGGGTAATGAGGGGGCCGGTCTGCCTTAAAGTCATACAGATAGTCTCCTATGAGAGGAGCTAAAGGGGAGGGGTGCATAGATTTGAAATTTGTTCTAATGTTCTCAAAGCCATAGAACTATTATGCTTTTTACCTCAGTAATCTCACAGCAGGAACCGTTTTAGACAGAGTAAATCACTCTAAATAATGAAAAAATTGCACTGTTTTAGCCTGGTTTGCCCAGAAATCTGAGTTGAAATTACAAACACGTGCTACAACTTTAGTAGAGAATTTAATATCAGGGAAATGGATCAAGGAGGAAAGAGGGGAATGAAGCAGAAAAGAAGGAAGAACCAACATAAGGGGGTGTATTCCTGAGCTGACCATTGTTTGATATTAAGAGAGACTGATTGCTTGATCTCTTCCAGGCCATGACTGCCATGACTAAAGCACAAAGTCCAGCAGGGGCCAGGAAGAAGGGCAAAAAAGCTATCCTGTGGCTTTCATCTCCCACTGGTCAAAGTTTTGTCCCAGGAGACATTAATTCCCTCATACCTCCAAAGTGTGTGGATGCTGAGAGGGTCCCTGGTGTCTCACACCTCATTCTCAACAGGGAAACCCAGAGTGTGAGGTGCAGTGGGTAGGATGTGCCTACTTGGAGTTGACAGACTCACTCCAGAGATGGCTGTCAAGGTGGCAGTTTAGAAATGTAAGTCACCACACCTTCAAGATGGGGAAGCTGAGAGTCTCTAAAGAAGTTCTAAATGTGCAGAATGTCCATCTCAGTGTGGTTCCCTATGAAAAGCCCAAGTTAGATAGTTAAATCATCTTCTATATGCATCCTGACTCTGCCACTTACTAGCTGTAGGTCATAGGCCAAACTAATTTTTCTGCACCTAGATTTCCACATTTGTTAAATGAGAATAATACCTACCCCACAGAATGTGTGAATGGGAACATCTATGTAGCATATGTGACCCAGAACATGAGCTTAACAAAGCTAAATTCCCTTTTCAAATAATAACAATAATTGGAAACAACATAAATATCCAATAATAGAGGAATAGTAAATAAACCACTATGCAACCAGTTAACAAATTTCTGTGTCTCCTTTAAGAGTGATGGTAACTGGACAAGGTGGCATATGCATTATAGTCCCAGCTACTCAGGACAGAGTGAGGGAGGATGGCTTGAGCCCAGGAATTCAGGGCCTAGCCCTGGCAACATAGCAAGACCTTACTCTTAGGAAAAATAATTGATGATAAGTGGCAAAATGGAAAATTGTTTATGATATCTTTAAAAGCACAACACAAAAGGAGGTGTCATGGACAACACAAATACTATGTGCAAATGCTTGACGTGGGCATTCATGGCATTTGGGGAGGAAAGAGTGAAAAACACTAGTAATTGCTACTCAGTGCTATTCTTCTCTCTTGTTAGCACAATTCCAAATTTGTTTACGGTAGCAATGCACTCTTCCCCAAGTGACAAATCTTGATGTGTCTCAACCAATCTGGAAAAATCTTTTTCCCCAAAAGTCAACCCCCTGGCAATTGGAGAAGACCATGAAATAAACTTCTGTATAGAATGATCTAATGAGAAGTTTCCTAGTTTCCTTCCAAGATCTAGGGAAGCTTTGCTTTCCTGATAGCAGGCACCATCCCTTTTCCTTTCTTTCCACCTTGCATGTGGATGTGAAGTAGGGGACTGCAGTAGCCATCTGTGACCACAAGGTGAGCAGCATGAGGGAAAGTTCAAGAAATTCAGCCCTGTCATTTTTGAGTCACTGAATCAACATCAAAAACTACTTAAAGTCTCTTATTATACACTTATTTGTTTAAGCCTCTATAGTCAGGTTTTCTGTTACTTATAAATAAATACCCACAACTGGGTATAGGATGGTATACTGATCAGTTTTGTTTTTTTTTTTTAATAAAATTTTATTTATTTATTATTATGTTTTATGTATTAGTTTTACTCAATTATACATGACAGTAGAAAGCTCTTCAATTAATTGTACACAAATGGAGCAGAATTTTTGACTTCTCTGGTTGCACGTGAAGTAGAGTCACACCATTCGTACGATCATACATGTACCTAGGGTAATGGTGTCTATCTCATTCCACCATCTTTCCTGAGTAGTTTGTATTTCTTAACTCACTGGATTTTTACAGTAGTTGTTTAAAGAATATGTCACAATTCCCATTTTACAAATAACTGAGAACCTAAGTGACTTACCCAAGGTCACCTCACTATCAAGGCTCTGAAGCAGAGTTATACCCCATCTTTATTCTTCCTACCACTTTTATAGCACATAGTTTAGAACAGAATGCAAGAGACTGGGAGGCACAGAACAGAGGCTGATGAGAAGAGACTGTGAGGCTGATGAGAAGAACTAAGTCCAGGCTATGAATGGTGTTGTATGCCATGCTAAGGGGCTCTGACTATTCTGAATTGGGGTAGGGAGCAGCAATGTGCTAAAGACCTGACTTCGTCACACATTGCTGCCATGTTCCCAAGGCCTCATGCATGACAGGGCTCAATAAACACAGTGTAAAGGCATGAATGAATGAGTGAGTGAATGAACCGAGAAACGATTAGATAAAATTCTCTAGGTGTATATGGAGAATGAATCAAAGCAACCAAGACTAGAGGCAAGGAGATCATTCAGGAGACTATTGCATGAGATCTTTGAAAGTATGAATTATGGCAGTATCTATAGGATTAGAAAGGAGGGAACAAATTCAAGAGCAGTTCAGAAAACCAAACTGATAGAGTCATGGTCTTTGCATGCTGCCAGCTTAACCTCCTAAAAGGGCATTTTTTATTAGGCCATTTGGCTAATCTGAAACCCTCACTGGTTTCTCACTGCTTGTAGACTGCATCTTAAAATTTGCCACCTGGCATTTATGGCACTTCCTTGCTTCCAGCTCCAGATCTGTCCCACTGACAATTCATCAAATGCCATTGAATATATATGCAAATAAGTAATTCATTAATTTGCATAACACTTAATCATTAACAAATGTCTCCATCTATATTATTTATTCACTTGGATCTTCCTTCATTGGCTATTTATTGTTTCTCAACAACCACGAGTTAAGCAGGATGGCCTGTGAGCAGTAACAAGTCACAGTCTTATTGATGAAGAAACCAAGAGTCAGAAAGACCAATTGTTAAATTGACCCCCTGATCAGACCCTCCCCATCTGCTGCCCCCATAACTCACAGCTCATTCTGCCCTGCAAGTTGGCTGGCTCTCTCCTTGCCCCAGGCTCATACTTAGCTCTTTCAGCTTCTGGCCCCAGAATTATGGGCATGCTTGGTATCTGTCCTAGTCTATCTAAACCTCAGATGAACCCTCCATCAAATCCTACACCCAGACAGCTCTGTTAGCAAGAAAATTGAAGTCATCACTCTTAACCCAGAAATTGGTTTACAGATCTTTGTCCCACACAGATGGATCATAAACCGCTCTGTTGAACACTATTAAATATGAAACTTCTGAAAGCTTTTTAATGGACAAAGATGATTCTAAATCTTTCACAAAACTTCTCATAATAAATGACTCTTGCAAATAGTTTCCCCCTGGCTAGAATGTGTGTCAATATCTGGAGTTTCTAGTCAACTATAATTCATCCTTCAAAACCCCACATTAAGTCTACCTCTTCCAGGAAGCCCTCTGGCACAGAGTTGGCCACCAAAGATCCATGCTACCTTTCTCATAGGTTAGAGCTGGGTTTGGAGAAAACATGCCTGACCAGGGGCTTCATTCCAACCATTTAAAGCCAAGATAGGCCCATGTGATTTGTTCTACTTAATGAAATGTGAGGGAAAGGGATATAATGTCAATTCTGGACCAATATGATTAAAATCTAGATGTGTCTTCCCTAATTGCTCTTCTCCCAGCACCTGGCCAGAGTTCAGAAACCATAGCATGTTGGAGACATAGGGTCTCCATCAGGCTGTATCTCTAGACACATGAAGCAGAACTTCTCAATCTCCCTGAGCCCTCACCCCAATCCTGATCCCACCAACCAGTAACACCTGCAATCCACTATTAGATAATACCAAGACATTGAAATCTTGGATTTTTTTATTGTCATTGTTGCTATAGCTAATGTTAGCATAACAGATATACCCTTCACATCCCTCCAATGTAGTTTAACATTCCTTTTTTAAAATTCTGTACTAAATTTGTCAAACAGTTATACTAGAAGAATCCATGGCTGTTCTCGTTGCATTATAATATACCACAGTCTACTTATTTGTCCATCTTCCCTACTAGCTTGTGTCTGATAGAAAGAAATTTGGGGTGCTGGGGTTGTGGCTCAGTGGTACAACGCTTGCCTAGACGTGTGAGACACTGGGTTCCATCCTCAGCACCACATAAAAATAAATAAAGATATTGTGTCAATCTACAACTAAAAAAAAAAAAAGAAGAAGGTTCTGGGTGTTCTCTAACTCTACATTTCCAGCTACTGGAACACAGTTGTTAGTTATTACTGTGTGCTGAATCAATTTTTGAAAAAATAAACGAAATTCTGAAAAACTTACCAGTTTACAACATTCTTTATACTGGCCCATTAGGGAACTGGCTCTTTGTGGCCAAATATGTGCAAATAGAAAACAGCTTTGAATAGGAAGTGTAAGGGCAGTTCTTGAAATATACGCTTAATACACATATTTGATTTCAGTTTTGATCCTCACTCATTCAGGATATATTTACTAAAATTGTTATGTCCTCTGAGTGGGGAGACCATGGTGATAAATTCCTATCATCCAGTGTTGCCAAAGGAAACCGTGAGACTCTCATAGTTTCAGTTGTTAAGGTGACATGCTGAGTACGTGATGGGTACTATGTGGCCAGTAATAATATGTCAACTGATTCTCACTTAGATATGTGTTCAGGGTGTTCTAGTTAATAAATTGTCTCCAAAAACTGTAATGTTTTCTGCTTCCATCCTAAGACCTGCCTCAGCACAGTGTGGGCAAACAACTTCACAGAAACCTGGTTTGCCATAAAATATACAGAAATACTGTGTCAATTCTAGAGGGAATAGCCAGTGAGCTGGCATCTAATGTCATGCCTGCTGGGTTTAGTGCAGTTTGCTTTATCCTGGAATCTGCAATGGGTTTTAGTCCAGAAAACTGAAATGCAATACTAGATGCCCAAGGTCTGCAACCATGCACTGGACCTTCGCCTATAGCAGACCATTGGTTGACTATCAAGTGAGCATTTGCCTCTTCTTCCTGGCTAAGAAAACCTCATTTTGTCCAAAGAATGCAACCTCCCCACAAAGTCAAGGGATCTTGCCTTAGGGATAGGCATGTGATGGTCAATGAGGAGTCTTACAGGGACCTTCTGTGAGAGACAAAAAGACGTGGGAAGAAGTGATTCTTCTTCTTCAAGTGCATGGATCTGGGTTTGAATGATGTCTAGAACTGATGCAGCTGACTCAAAGATGAAAGTTGGACTCTAAGAAGGACGAGGTGACACCCAGGAAGGACAGCTGGAGCCCTGAAGGACATCTAGAGCCCTGAAGTACCACACTCCCAGTCTGTCCTAATAACAGGCTTCTTATTGTATGAAATGAGAAATTCTCTGGTCCATTAAGCCATTTTGACTTTACTTACCTTTGAATGTACCCTACAATAAGCTACCAGTTTTAGTTAGTAATTGAATCTGGATTAATATAACAGAAAATTCAATTAAGAGAAGACAAAGATAGGCTCTTATTTCTGTCCCATAATGGTAAGCCTAGAAATAGATAATTGATGACATTAGTTTTGTTGGTTGGGACTGGGGGTGTAGCTCAGCAGCAGAGTAGTTGCCTAACATGTTCGTGGCCCTAAGTGTGATCCCAAACACCACACATGCACCCACAAAAAAGTCAGGGTCAAGACCTTTAAAATTCTCCTCACTTTTCCCTAATATTTGTAAGGTAGATTCTTTGGTTCCAGCCATCAGATCTGAGTTCCACGAATGAGAAAGGTCCACAGGGAGTAAGGCATGGTGTCTCTATGGGAAACAAAACATCCTAGGTAATCCCCGGGTTTTAGCTTATTTCTAGCTTCAAGGATAGTCTAGAAGAATAGTTTTTCATCTGAGAACAATGTCATCCTCAACAAAATTGGGTTTTTTTTAAAAAGGAAAAAAGGACAATAGTCAGTGAGTAGGAAAAAAAATAGTTTCTACCAAATCAGTCTGTAATGTATAGACCTAAAAATCCACTGAAATCAGAGTCAATAAAAATTGCTTACTGGAATATCCAGAACACAGTCAAAGCAGGGAGGAAGAAGTTAAAAACTACCAAGCATGCATGCTTTCTTACACCATGAAATGCCCAAGAAAGGAGAAATTTTGCAGCCAAAGGAGACATAAGCAAGGTATCTGGACAACAAAGCAGAAAGTTTAAACAATGGTCTGAGCATGTACCACAAGACATTTCCTTGTGACAAGGAAATGGTGCTTTGCCACTACCCAGGACCTGTCTGGACACAATCCAGGGGCAAGCATAGTTATCCAAGGTTTGCTAAGATGGCAAGTAGAAATCCTGTCTAGTATGGAAGGAGGGTGCAAAAAGGCAGCCCCACAAATCCTATCTAGTATCACTCTCCTATACAAGAACTTGACTGGCCCATTCCCAGATGGAACGGAACGCAAACACTCATCTTCTCACTCTCTTCTAATATCATCTAAAAATAGGAAAGTCTGTACCAGTGCAATGGAGAGTGCCATAAAAGTCTAGAAATTTTGTAAAATTTTTGTAGAATGGAATTGGTTGGGGAAATTTCTAATCATATCCTAATTGAGAGCATCTAAGAAAGTTCATCCAGAAAGCAAACGGGCAGTACCCATAATGGAACCACAAAGCACACCTAACTGGCCATGGTATCATTAAAGAGAAGTGGGAGTGAACAGAGGCAAAACTTGTTTCTATAAATTACTTAAGGACATGCCCCTGTGTTTGACACCATGTGGTTGGCTCTGTTTCTCACCTCCAGCCTTTATATGGGATTAATTGCATATTAAAGAAAGTGAAGGTATAGCTACAGGGGACACCATTTTCAGCATTGGTGAATAAGTAGTGTGCAGCTAAATGCACATGTACATAAGCATACTTTCACAACCAACACAGAAAAGAAATCATTTTGTCCAGGTCTTCTCTATGGCCTGGTCAACTGTCATCTCACTCTCCTTAGTATCTACCAGCAGCTGGAACTCTAGCTTGACAAAACCATCTCCTAAACTGCAGCAGCAAGGGCTGAGACAAGGACTGGTCATGGGACAGTTATAAGGAAGAAATCTGGATGCTATTCGTCATATAGGGACATGCAGGTTCTCAAGATACAGAATGAATGGCTTCTTCAGTCTCCCACAGCCCAAACTTGGTTGGCAAGGGGGTGGTTAGTAATGGAAAGAAGACATTACCATAACTGACATCTAACAATGGCAGTGCTGTAGCTATGGTGCCAATGCCCCAGTTAGCTTGGGGTCTGACCACAGGTAGAGAAAGTCAACCTTCAGCATGCCAGGGTGGATCCCGCTTCATGGCAGTAGTTGCTTCCCATCACCCCTCACAGATTAACAGACATCTAACCTCATGAACAGAACTACCATTTCCTTTTCCTTTCCTCCTTTTCTGGGGCTAAAAAGATGTGAAAGGGATCTATACAATTTTTAATAGAAGATTAATAATGGAAGTCTGTATTCCCCCTTGCCCAAATGAGAAAACAAACAAATCCTTGAACATATGAAAAGATTAAGATATTAAGAAAAATGGAATCATTTCAGAAATCAGAGAAATGAAGTATACTTAATCCAAATACATATGAAAATGACATTGCTTTATGCAAAGATAAAATTCTGTAATCATAAAATGTTTCATTCTAGTGGAAAACATTATTATCACTTATTAAAGTATTACAACAAGAATACTATTAATTAAAAATAACAGAAGGTTCTATGATTGAGCACTCACTACGTGCCAAGCACTATTCTAAGTTAGGTATGTATATAAACTCATTCATTTCTCACAACACACTGTAGGATAGGTGCTGTCAATTTACCCATTTTAAAGATAATGATACTAAGAGTTAAATAACATGTCATGGTTACACATCTGTAACAGAAGAAGTAACAACCAACAGGACTCTGTAAGACATTGAATCCAATAATTAGAAAAAGAAATTCTCTCAAACTCAAAAGAAAATAGAAAAAATATTTTAATTTAAAGCTCAGAAAAGTGGAAGCAATAGTTTCTTTTCATTTGCAAAACTTTTGAATTTTGAAGAAGATCAATTTATCTTTTTTTTCTTGTTGGACCATAATTTTCATATTATCTCTAATATATCTTAGCCTAAGTCAAAGATTTTTTTCTCCTTTGCTTTATTATAAAAGTTTACTGTTTTTGCTCTTACATTTAACTTTCTAATTTATTTTGATTTAGTTTTTGCATATGACAGGAGATTACAGTCTAACTTCATCTTTTAGCATGTGGATATCCAATTGTCCCTGCTCCGTTTTTTGAATACACTATATCTTCCACCAAAGAAGTGCCTGGGCACCTTTGTTAAAATAAATTTACTTTATCTATAAAAATTTATTTCTAGATGCTTAGATCTGTTTCCTTGATCTTCATGTCTATCTCTATACCAGTACCATTGACCTGATAACTGTGACTTTAGAGAAATCAGGAAATAAAAGTTTTACAACTTTGTTCTTTTTCAAAATTGTTTTGACTATGTAAGTATTTTGCCTTTCCATATAAACTTTAGAATATGTCAATTTCTGCAAAAAAAGTATGCTATTATTTTGATGAAGATTGCATTGGATCTATGATCAATTTAGGGAAAATTTACACCTTAACAATATTGAATCTTCCAGTCCATGAACATGGAGTGTCTCTCCCTTTCTTAGATCTTCAATCTCACTTAGCAAAGCTTTGCTATTTTCAGTGTACAAGACTTGCACTTCTTTTGTTAAATTCATTCCAAAATTACATCATTTTTAATTTTAAAAGATATAGTTTATATAATTATGTAAATTATATGTTCCTAAATTATTAATTTACTTCTAAATTTATTCTTTTAGGATGTTATTATAAATAGAAATTTACTCTTAAATATTTTTATGATCCTATCATACTGGTTAAAATTGATAGTGTTTTGTGATAATATGGAACAGATCATTTTGAATTGGAGGTATACCATGGCTGTGACTTATGTAGCTTGATCTGAGAAGTGGGACTGGTGCAAGACACAGGATCAGTTCTGCTGCCTTATATGAAGACATAGGGAGATAACTCTGGCAACTCTCTAGATGTGGAATATATACTACCTATTTTCCTCAACGTAGGATTTAGCAGCAATTCTAGAACAACATGAAAAGCCTTGACTAATATTCTATTTTGAGCAATCTTCCCCCTCTCTGGTACAGCATTGACACCTAATGAGAGAATCCATATCCAATAATGGTGAGTGGTTATCTGTCAGTAGCTCCCCATCACTATAAGGGCAATGTTAAAACCCTTAATAAAGGAACACACATAAGGGAAAGGCAAAGAGCTGACATTTGCTAAGTCTACTATAAAGTTGTTGGCACTTAGTTTTATTTAAATCTTAAAACCCTCTTGAAAATAAGTATTATTATTCTATTTTTTTCAATAAGGAAACTCAAACACAGAAAGATTAAGAAATTCACCCATGGCACATAACCATCTGCATATACCTGGGATTTGAACCTAATTCTAAATCTAAAATTTAAACCCAATCTTTAGCTTCCAAGACCCGTTGGGTCCCACTATTACCCCATGCTATCTTCCTTCAGGATGTGAACTCTCTGTCATCAGGCTGGGGGGAGGCAGGGGCAAGGTCCTAACCTGACTGCACACTGGAAGCGCCTGGGAGGTTGTTTGCAAATATTAATAGGGGGCAGGGTATAGAGAAGGGGTCTTTTTGAGACCCAGGGGTTTCAATGTGTGACCAAGGCTAAGAATCCCTACCCTAAAGCTCACTCCCTCTTTTCCCCAGGCCCTTTGTGCTAACCTTGCTACAGTGCTTGGGGTCTCTCCCACGGGGGCACCTGTGCTCCCAGCTCTGGGTCTTTGCACTTATTCTTCTCCCTGAATATCAATTCTCCCACATGATTTCTCTGTCTACCCACTCTACAAGATTTAGTCCCAGTGTCACCTTCTCTGGGAATCTTTTCCCAGAGCCCTGGGTGCAGTTTGTTACTCCTTCTCCCAAAAGGTACAATATAGGTAAATCTACTGTTGCCATTTATGCCCAGTTATATTAATTGCTACTGACAAAAAATTCTTTCCTTTTAGAATCTGAGCTCTTTGAAGCCATAGATAAGCAGTCCCTCCTATATCTCTGTCTCATAAGATCATCCATGACTGATATCAGGCCCTCAAAATATTTGTTAAGTTAATGAATTTTACTCTCATAAGAATAAAAACCCCAATTTAGCAAGGAAGGCTCCACTCATTCTCTGATTCTGGTATTTCCACCTATTATCAGCATGACCTTGAAACCACATGGGTTGAGGCTTCACTTACCGGGTGACTGCCATCCAGATTTTAGTCTCAACATACAAAGATGGATAAAGTAGCCTTGGGAGAAAGCTGGCTCTGCAAACTCAGCCCCTTAAAGTGACAGATTAGGCAGCAGCTGGTGTTCTGCTTCCCTGGCCAAGCCTGGCTCTCAGCTGGGCCCTCCCCGATTACCTGCTGTCCTGTTCCCTGGGCTCTGTCTGCAGGGCAAGATAATTCGTGTTGTCCTTTTCCTTCACTCCAAGGAATATCTGATTATGGATTTAGCCTGGAGCTCCAAATTCCAGAAAAACTCAGATTTAAAACTGTGGGTAACTACTCTCAGGAGTGGGAGCAAGGCTGACATTTAGAACCTGTGAGCTGCTCTCATACATACCCGCTCTCTGAAGACTCCAAACTATTCTTTAAGATAGACATTATTTTACAGATAAGGAAAACAAAGAGGGAATAAGAACATGCCCCATCAGCTCATCAGAGACAGACCTGGAATCCAATGCCAGGATCCGACTTTGGAGCTCCCCCACTCAGGGTGTCTGACCTCATTGGGGACACTTCCCAGAAGCTAAAGCAGGTACTATTCACCTCAGTACATTTGGGGCCAGATAATTCTGTTGTAGGAGGGCAGTGGCATCTGTGGCCTCTATCCTTAGATACCAGCAGCACTTTCAAGTTTTAAAAAACAAAACTCTAGAAATTACCAAATAACTCCTGGAGGCAAAATCATCCCCCAGTTGTTGCAAGTTAAAGGATCCCATTGTATTCTTAGATCTTGCTTGCGAACAACTGAAATTGATTAAAGGGAATAAAAAGATTGTATTGGAATGGTATTCAATGACTCACATAAGACTATAAGGAAACTGTAGAATAAGATTTGGGGTGGGAGGGAACAGGGGCAGACAGGCTACCAAAATCACCCCATGGAAAGATTTCATTCATTCTTCCAGCAAATACTTAATCTAACAAGTATTGCTTGAGTGCTTTCTATGTGCCAGTACTTGGGATACATCAGCAAACAAAGTCCCCACCTCCATGGAGCTTGTATTCTATCAGGGAAAAGCATAAGGGATAAACTAAAAAATAAGTAAATGACATGTTAGAAGATGGAAAATGCAATCTTTTTTAAAAACTGAAGAAGATAAGGGGTTAAGAGTGCTGGGTACAGGTGGTGACAAGTCTTATTACACAAAGAGTCAACTTAAACATCTCTGCCATATGTAGATCACTCCTCCAGGCCCTATGCCCTGGAGACTACTAGGATTACTGCTCCCCCATGATGGTAGGTGTCATTTGTTAGAAGAAAACAAATTCTTTATTCCCTGCTTCTTTGCTAAGTAGCACCAGCTGCATGAATGAACCAGCCTAGATCACGAGAGTGCATCCCAACTCCAAGGACATGGGACAGCAAGAGTCTGGCCATTTTGGCATCTAGGGTAGGAAACAGGCTTCCTCAACCACATAAGAGGCCAGGTGAAAAAATAAAAAATAAAAGAATGCCCAACAGTTTGGACATGAACCCAGAAATTAGGCCAGCAGGCAGAGCAGATGAAAGGATCGAGGTAAAGATATCAGAGCACATTAGCAGAGGGTTTATGAGATGAGACCAACATAAAGGATTCCGGTTTCAGAGACCCGCTCAGTTGAGCCCATTATGTGTCTTCTTATAAACAGGTTCTTTTTTTAAAAAGCCAACAAACTGTAAATAATTCTGTACAAACTAGATTTCCACTCCAATGAATCCGTGTTAAACAAAGTCTGATGAAGAAAAATTGAGGCATTTAAATTGCTGTTTCCATAACTAGTGTTGAGTATCAAATTTAAATTTGTAGGAATGGTGATTAGGGCGCTGGGGGTCATCATATCAAATGCAGCATCTTTCTCCTGTGTTGTATTAAACTGCTCTTCTGGCTGTTTGCCTGAAAATGGGGCCTTGACTCATCCTCTAATTGTTGTCAAGATGTAGCTCAGTCATGAAGGTTAAAAAAAAAAAAATGTCTAAATCAGCAGAGAAATGAACACTGGCACTCCTTCCCTTTTAGTTAATCTGCTTATACCCATTTTGCTTTTATTGTTTACGAGATTCTCATACTGGTTGGTGGATTTGCAGCTGATGTTCACAGTATGCATTGTCATGGGCAAGTGCTAACAAGATTAGTAGGTAGCCATGCCATACCAGACATTAAAGATTTTAACACCTCTCCAGTGGAGCCTGTGGGGCAACTGGTGGGTCTTTTATGTAAGTCATGAAAGAGCTATAAGTGATCTTACAGGGCATGGGATTCACCCTCAATTCCCAGTGAAAAATAGAGACCAAACAAAGGCAAGAATTTCTTCAAATATACACAGTCAGCCCATGCCTTCGTTGCTCCATCTCTAGTCCATAATGGGAAGAGATACAGAGAATTAAGATAAGCAGTACCTAGATCAGCTCTGGCCAATGGAACATCATGCCAGCCACAATGAAAGCCCCATATGACATTCTAAATTTTCTAGTAGTCACATATTCAAGAAGTTAAAAAAAAAAACAGTTAAGAGAAGCAGAATAATATACATTTTATTTTACTCAGTATACCTAAAGTCATATCACTTCAACATATAATCAACAGAAGAAAAATTATTAATGAGATGTTTTACATTCTTTATACTAAGTCTTCAAACTCCCATGTGCTTTTTATGTTTACTATGTAACTCCATCAGCAGCAGCTATATGCAGCTAGTGGCCCAGCACTAGACAGTACTGGAGCTCATTTTATGTTTGCATCTGGGAAGTTCCTTCTCTAATTAGCCAATCAGTTCTCAAAAAATCTTGAAGAGTTGGCAGAATGTGAAAAAAAGAAAATCAAATCATTAAAAATTTCAAGTTAGGCATTTGGAAGAATTTCAGTGCCTTGTAATGCATTTCCAGGGAAGATGAAGTACATTTCCCTGTCTGGCAATTTTAAAGAAAAATGCAACTTTAAGAACACTCGTTGAATGCCAACCATGAGCCAGGCGCTATGTGAGGCTCTGCAGATGCCCCATCAACAAGTTAGACCTCCTACCCTCAAAGCTCCTGGCCCTCTGCTAGGAGAAGGATGTCAGGGGCTGTGGAGGAGTGAGCACCACACCTGCAGCCATGTGGCCCTAGCACCACCCGAAGAGAACAGAATGAAGTGTTGGAACATAGAGTGCAACTAGGGTATTCCTCTTCTTCCCAGGGTTTTGATCAACTGAAAGATGCCACAGAATTCAGATGGGGGTCAATGAGTCAGCTTGATGGCTGCTAGATAGAGCAAGGATAGAACAGGCATCTTTCTTCTTCCCTGCAAACTAAATGCCCTCCTCATTATAGATTCAACAGCTGGATACCTGCTTCTTTCTCCACCAAGGGGTCCAGCTTGCCCCGTGCAAGCAGGCTGAAGCCTGCCTGAAAAAGACAGCCAATGAGGGTAGAAACTGGGTTGTGCAAAGCCATGTCCTTGCCCGTCTCACCATCACTCAGATCATCCCACCTTGGAGGTTCCTAGGGACAAGCTGGTCAGAGGAACCTGTTGGTTCCTCTCACAGGCAGGGCCTTCTGTACTGTGGTTTTTACATTGAAGCACATGGTCAACCAGGGGCACTAGCATCCCCAGTGAAGGGAGGCAAGAGAGGGGCAGGCTTTCATCAGCACTGGCCTCTTCTTTCTCCTGTGCAGACACCACGCTTTCCTTCAGGACCAGTGGTGGGCTGTTCAGCTCCTGCCCACAAAAGGACCCTGGAATGGATCCAAGCAACATATCAGCTAAAGGACTCACTAAACTCTAGGACAAAGAGGCACTCATTAATTTTTTCCTAATTTTGAATTGTGCACAGCTTCACGTTCTACAATAGCCCACTCACAGAATAGGCGACGAGTACAGATGATAACCCAAAATGTCTCCAATAATTGTAACATCAGCCACACAAATAATCAATGCTCTTGTTTGGAACCTAAATATTCTGAATCTCCTCCCATTTCTAATATCCCAAGAAAAAAAACAAAGGCCCCAAAATATAAGTTCCCTTCCCTTATAACTTAAAGTTCATGCAAATTCTGATGCTTTTTCTCTCTCTCTGGTTCCCCAATCTTTCACTCCAAGCCATAGAGGTTCCACCTGGAGTGTGGGTGGAGAGAAGCTTCTTTTGGCAGCTCACAGTCTGGGATGGCTTTTTCTGGAGTGGTTGAAGTTCTTCCTGGCTCTTTGTGTCCACAGCACACAGAAAGTCACCACAGCACCAGCCTCAACCACAGTCATCCTTAGATCCTAGAGCAGTTATCCCAGGAACAGTTTGCAGGATGCAGTGCCCAGAATCACCCAGACCTACATTGCTATTGTTAGCAAAGTCTAGTAGAGGGTTAGTGGCCTCTTGAATAAATAGAAAAATCTCAAGAAAGAAGAGAAATGCTCCTTTGTCTTGCAGGATGCTGGCTGTCTATGTGGGTCATCTTCAGTTCTTGACCAATGAGCTTCCACTCAAGTGGAAGAAACTCTTCATCAAGTGTGCAATTGTGCTCCTGAATCCTCCTCCACCCAGTCCAGGCAGAAGGCCAGTGTGCTGTCAGCCTGGGCTTCCCTTAGATGCTGAATACAGGCAAGGTCCTCTGCCTTGTGCTTTTCCCTGGAATCTTGCCTTTTCAGCTTTTAATTTTCCCATGCTTTAGTTAACCTTCTCTTCTTCAATTGGGAATATAAAAATCCCTTTCCACCCACTCTTTTCCTGCTTCAGCAGGATTTAATGTTGCAGAGCTGAGAAAGGGGAAGAAGGCAGGGCAAAAGTTAAAAAAAAAAAAAAGTATTTGCCTTTTAACCCCAGTGCTCAGCAGTGCACAACTGTAAATGTTAAAAATCAGCAAGTGTGCACTTGAACCTTGTGGCTCAGGAACTGGAAAACACCAAGAAGCATCTTTACACATCTTATACAATCTAAGAGGAAGTGAAGGCCTTGCCCTCTCCATGTGAGACTCTGAAGTTCCCAAGGAGCAAAGTGCATCTTCGGGGTCAGTTCCCTGTGAAAGATCTCCCTAAGACCCAGAGGGGAAATTCACTCATACTAAAGAAGTCTGTTCATTCAGCACCTATTTAAGCCAAGAACCCACCCACGACAAACATCAATCATGATACAAACCATTGCAGACCACAAGCACTAACTGGTCTAATTAAACTTCCCAAACCTTCTGCCAGTCAAGTCTTGCTATGTAGAATTTGGGCCACCACATCATTGGCTGCTTCTCATTAGGGTTTCCCAGTTGGCACAACATATGTTGAAGATTCAAAGTGATAGTTAGTTGTCCCCCCTCTCCATTTCATAATGCAAGAAACACAAATCTCATGGTGATTAAAATATCTACTACTGATAAGCTAGAACAATTTAGAAAATAAAATACGAACCCAAAGGCAAAGTGCTTTTTCTTCACCCAGTTGAAAGCAGAGGATCTGGACAGTTGTAGGCTGCCCCCTGGGACTTCCCCATGCCTACCTCCACCATGCTCCTGTGAGCGCAGAACTTGCCCCAGCTTGTCCATCATGTGCAGAAGGCAAAGAAGAGGAGAGAAGGCAGTGGCAGCAAGATTCCAAGACAGAGCCATGGAGAACAGTGACATACCTGTGTGATGGCCCTCTTCCCAACCTCATCCATGAAAGAGGTCATCACAGCCCATGAAAGGAGCAAAGAAAAGGTAAAAGGAAAAGCAGAAACCATTCCCCAGTGCTCTCAGGGTACAAACTCTCATTTTTCTGGCTGGCGATGATGTGTGGAGAGGAAAGATTGTAAAAATATGTGAAGAATTAATTTTGATAAAAATTATTCAATAGCTAGTGGAAAGTTAATCCTAGAAAGGATCATAAGACCCAGAGAAGCTGACTTGCTCAAGGAAATACAACAATGCCAATCTGAAATCCCAGATCTCTCAGTGCCCCAGCATGTGCTCTCTCCTGAGACCACCTGTGTGTATTTACTCATTTATTTTTAAGTTAACAATTAGTGAGCACTTTCCATACACAAAGCAAGCAGTATCACATTTAATCTACATTAGATTTTATGAAGAGGACTACCATTACACCCATATTATTGATAAAGAAATTTAGGCATAAGTGATTGTTAAAAACTTATCCCAAGTCATACAGATAGTAAAATAAATAAAAGTGGGCTTCAAACTCAGAGAGTCTGGCTCCTGAGTGTATATACTAGTTACGCAGCCTATAATTAGGTAGCCATCTACTCCCGAAATCTAGGCCCTTTGTCTCAATTACTACTCTTCTTTCCATTCTTGGCTTGTGAGAGATCCCCATTAGGGATAATATAGGTCTAGCAGGATTGTGTGGAAACTCTCTCCCACCTGCCCAGGAAGAAATTGATGTTCTTGTCAACTTCTACATTCATAAAGACACTGCCAGACAGTTCCTTGGTTTATAGCAAGACATTGTCCCTGACCTATGGGATCCACAGTATTCTCAGGAGACCTGAAAAGTAAATAAATCACCACAAAAAATAAAATGTGAGCTGGTAATGGTGGCACATGCCTGTAATCACAGGACTTGGGAGGCTGAGGCAAGCCAGCCTAAGCAAAAGTGAGACCCTGTCTCTAAACAAAATACAAAATAGGGCTGGGTATGTGGCTCAGTGGTTGAGTGCCCCCTGATTTCAATCCCTGATACCCCCCCAACAAAAAAATGTGATATGCACTGAGGCAGGGATGCAGAAATGTGTACAAGATGTTATATGGGGATAGATGAGAATGTGGTTCATTCCCGTATCAGGCAGAGTTCTGGCAAGATATATACAAACACTCAGCTGCATCATTTGAAGAGAAAGCCTCATAAAGGAACTATCTACAAAGGTGAAAGTAGGGATTAGGTGCAAAAACTTGGATTTACAACATTCAGAAGCCATCACCACCCAGGTCTGTGAGGCAGTCCTCCATGTATATCTCCCCTTTCCAGATTCCAGATTCTAGTAACTTCCTGAGTAGATCTTAAGAAGTACTCATGTGGGTTACTAACAGAGTCTTGTTAATACCCACTAAGAGAAGCACCCTGGCAATCTTCTCATTGCTCTCGGTTGCTGGATGTACTTTGCTGCATGAAACATCGACTTACACTGCGTTGCTTGGAGCTCCAGCTCTTCTGTGGGTTTCACGTTTACAGAGGTTCATAAAAATCATGTATTCAGGAAGAAGCTTGGTGGAGGAAGAAGATATAGAGAATGGAGCTTGCTGAAAATGTAGTTCAGAGCCAGACTGAAAGTGCTCTTACAATCCATGAAATGTCTACTAGGGAAATCCAGAGAGAAAGAGAGAGGAGGGAGGGAGAGAGACAGAGACAGTCCTAGGTCAATCCAACAAAGGAGAGCTTGACCAGGAAGGGAAGGGAGAAAACAAAATACTCACTGAGGAGAAATGCAGGAAGGTCAGTTGATCAGCCCAGGCAACCACTACAAGGACTGCAGTGCTCGAAAGCTGGTGGTCCGAGTGAAGGCTGCATCAAGAGGGTGGAATCAAAGGAAGGAGTGTGCTGCTGGTTTACTTTACTGACCTGGGATCACCTCTGAGAGGAGAGCCCCTAACTGGCACACGTTTCCATGCTACTCCCCCAGTTAAGGACCCGTCACAATCCTGAGCAAGCTAGAAGTTGAAACCCAATAACCAATGTGCTGGCTGATGGCAAGCCATCACAGTTTGACTTGGAAAGCTGTGTTTCTTTCCATTTGGAGGCGTCCTTTCCTGGAGTGGAAGAGTGAGGAGCAGTTATCAAAGGCAGCAGCAGTGGAAAGAATAGAGATTACATCGACAACAGCAGGGGTTTGTTTGAATTTTTCTTTGCAGGCCAAGGAAATAAGATACAAAGCAGATAACCAACTGTCTAAGAAGTCAGTGGCAAATCCAACAAAGTAGAAAATCTCAGGAGGGTCTTATGGGAGAATAAATATGTGGCCCTATTTATTCTCTACCCCAAACCTTCTTCATGCACATATCTGTACATTTGTGCAAAGGGCATGAGTGGATCTGGAGACCCATCTCTTGGCTGGTTGGGCACTCAGGGTCAAATGTTAATATATTAGTCACCCTTGCCACAGATAATCTGTATATCTGGATCTGGCCAGACTTGTGAAGAGAAAGTCAAACATGAATATTTGAGGCTGAAATGGATATATTTTCCACTAAACCAAGTACCTGAGTATAAAGCACTGCAAAGGTGGCTGGGCTGACTGGAGGGTTTTTTGTCCATCCAGAATTTCCTGAGCCCTGTCTGAAATAACATCACTGAGAATTCTTCTTTCCCCAGGGTGAGCAGCTGCACTTTGAGTACACCTCACTTAGAGATTAGCACAGTACGTTGAGATTAATTGAACATCCTTACTGTCCCACATGATGAGAAAAATAACCTTATACATAATTGTCCAGACATCTAAAACCAGTGAATTCCCAGTCTAAAAGGGAGATGGATGATGGACTTAGAGAGGGTGTTATATTGGTTTTGTTTTCCTATACATATTTGCTTTGAAGCCCCATGGTGGTGGTTTTCACAGTTGTAGTGTTTTGTTTTCAACTAAGAATAGAAAGTTTACCTGTTGACCAGAGAGATCCATAGTCCCTCTTTAATATTCTCATCTGTCTTATTGCAAAGTCAATGTTTATTGGTACCAACTAAGACTCTTGTTGAAGCCCTAAGAACCCAGATAGCCAGTACTCCTGGCCTTCATCACTCAAAAAACACACACATACACACACACACTCATGCACATACACACACAACAGACACACTCTAAGGGATAGAGCAAGGAAGCACTATTTACATTATAAACTAGATAAGTCTTTGTTGGGAGAGCTTTCCTGTGCATTGTGGGGTATTTAGCAGCAACCCTGACTTCTATACCCTGGATGTCAATAATACCCTTCCCCTGAAGTAACAATGTATTTCATACATTACCAAATGACCACTGTGAGTCAACGTGGCCCCTGGTTGAACCCTAGACAATGGAAGTTTGCATGGAAGCCCTTTCTCTTTTTCCAGGTAAATGTGGGGTCCAGGTACTAGACCCAAGAGAAGACCTTGCAGGCATTTTCCCTGATCTCTGCAATGACCCCCCCCACACACACTCTGGATGGCAGCTAACAACCTAAGCAACTGGCACAAGGAAATTGCTGAGCTGGTTTCAAAGCTATCTTGCTTTGTTCCATTGTGACTGAACTGTTCAGAGAAAGTCTGGCCCCAATACAAGGTGTCCAACAGAAAGCCAGATGTAAAACAGCTAAAGAAAGCAAATAATTCTTCAACACAAAGCAGTCATTGATTTTTTTAAAATGAGAATTTAAAATAATTAGTAGCTTTACTGAAGGTTCGTCAATTGGTTGATAGTGATATACATCCCTGTCTGATTCCCAAAAGTTTTGGAGACCACTAATGTGGTTCTTTTGAGACATTTCCTGACTCAGAAGAAACCACAGCAAGTCTGTCCAGGAAAAGAGCAATTTGAGTTCTTTATCTCTATTCTCTTCTCCCTCTCTGTCTTTTTTGGTGGGGAAGAGAAAGATGAATGAAGAGTGAGGTACCCCATAGCACTTTAAGGCCTTTTCCCGGTAGAGAGAAGGGGGGAAGGAAAAGGAACACTTGCTTGTGCCTGCTCTATGCTGAGAATTCCACCTGCATGTGTAACCCTGTTCCAGAGCATGAGGCAGGCTCGCTGTGCACTGCTCATCAATTTGCCTAAGTCTAGTGAGACGGAAACACTTACGAGCAATGAGTTGCTTTAAGTGGATTGATTACTTACAGAGAGGCAGCAAGAAACCGCAGAAGTCTACAAGTCATTTTGAGCCAGACCCACCAGGGCTCAGGAAAGCTGTCCCCAGTGAATGGTGTCTCATCTTCATGGGTCTCACTTGTGCCACAGCTAGAAACTCCATAAAGCAGCCATCCTGGACTGGACAGCTCAGGGTTACGAGACCCACTGGGCTAACATGTTGAGGAACATCCTATCTAGGAGCCTGGGCTGATCAGCCAGCTTCCCTGTGACTCACAACATCACACTGCAAGTGAATTAACTCTATCATTCAGCAACTTCACTTCTGGATACATCCCTGAAAGTATTGAAAGCAAGGGCTTGAGCAGATTTTGTACACAAATGTTCACAGTAGCATTATTCAGTGTAACCACAAGTTGGAAACAATCCAAATGTTCATTGACAGACGACAGATGAATGGATAAATAAAATGTGGCATATACACTCAATGGAATATCATTCAGCCTTAAAAAGAAAAAGGAAGGAAACCCTGACACATGCTACAACATGAATGAAACTCAAGAACATCATGCTAAGTGAAATAAGCCAGATGCAAAAAGAAAAATATCGGATGATTGCACTTATATCTCAAAACCTAGAATAGCCACATTCATAGAGATGGAAAGTACAACCATAGCTACCTGAGGTGGCAGGTGAGGAATGAGGAATTACTGCTTAGCAAGTACAGAGTTTCAGTTTGGAGTGATGAAGTGATGAAAAAGTTCTGAGATGGATGGTGGTGAAGTTTGAACAACAGTGTAAATTGCTAAATGTCACTGAACCGTACACTTAAAATGACTAACATGATAAATTTTATGTCATGTATATTTTGTCACAATAAAAATCTATTTTTAAAAGTGCAAGGAGAAATTAATTGATTTTTCTCTGTTAATTAGAAGATTACTTACAACAGACACTAGTATGGCAGTATGTATAAACATGGATGTGTAACCAATGTGATCCTGCAATCTGTACACATGGTAAAAATGGGAGTGCATAACCCACTTGAATCAAATGTATGAAATATGATATGTCAAGAGCATTGTAATGTTTTGAGCAACCAATAAAAAAAAAGAAATTGCACAAGAAACAGCCTTCTTAAAACTTCCTAGGCATTTCTTAATAGTTTTAAAGCTCTCATGACAGTTTTTCACAAGTGCCCACACTCCCACAATGAGTCCCAACTGCTCTCTGAGCAATCCCTCCACCATTTCTTCTCCCCAGCCCTCCCCAAGTCTCTGTAATCTACTTTTTTCAATCTACTGCCCTGGTTTTCAGTTCTACCTTACATTCCATGAGCTCTCCCAGTGATCCTCCAAAAGTCCTACATTTTTTGCTTAAGCTGGTCTGTATTAGTTTTTGACAGTTGGAAGCCAAAGAGTAAAGGACTATATGTGTTTATAGTAAGCGTGACATAAAACAATATGACAACTGAAATCAAAATCATCACTAATATCAATAAATATAAATAGACCAAATGCATCCATTCAAAAATATATTTTAGATTGTCAACAAAATAAATACAACTCTCATGTTTTCTCAAGAAACATACGAAAAACCAAAAATCAGAAAATTTGAAATAAAAAGAAAAATGAAAATGAAAAAAAGACAAATATAGAATGAAAACAAGTGTCATGATTCTGATGTCAAATATTCTACAATTGGGGGCTAAAAACATTGAACAACACATAGAAGGAGGCTTTATGATGCTAAAGGCCATAATGCATCATGGTGATGTTATTACTGCTTTTAATTTCTGTCCCTAAAACAATATAGCAGCAACTTTCACAAAACAGAACTATGGGGCTGGGGATGTGGCTCAAGCGGTAGCGCGCTTGCCTGGCATGCGTGCGGCCCGGGGTTCAATCCTCAGCACCACATACAAACAAATGTTGTGTCCGCCAAAAAATACCTAAAAAATAAATATTAAAATTCTCTCTCTCTCTCTAAAAAAACCCTTTAAAAAAAACAGAACTATGAAGACAAAAGGAAAAATAGACAAAAATCATACTAATAATAAGAGAATTTAAAACACTTCCTCAGATCTAGACAAATTAAGGGGAAAATAATTATCAAGGATATAGAAAATATAAATAAGCAATCAAAGAATGAATATTAAAGCTATATATCCAAGCCTATGCTCTAATAATATAGAACAGTCATTCTTTAAAAAAGCAATATATATCAATTATGAAAACAGACCCCATTTTAAGTCACAAGAAAAATCTACATTAATTTCAAAAACAGAAATAACATTGAAAACATCCTGACCAGAATATAGTAAAGCTGTAAATTTCTGTCTCAAAATACCTGAGGGAATTCACTCATAAAGAGAAAATGGTTATTTGACTCATGGTTTTGGAGTTTCCAGTCCATGATTGAGTGGCCATTGCTTTAGGGTCATGGCAAAGCAGTATATCATGGCAGGAGTGTGTGGCAAAGCAAACCACACACCTCATGAGCCTCAAAGCAAGAGTCCCACAGCTCCATCTGAGGCATGCCCACATGACCTAAGGACCTTTCACAAGGTCCCACCCTGTAAAAGTCCACAGCATTCCTACAGGTGCTACCATGAGAACCATGCCTCTATCACCTGGGCCTTTGGGGGTAACTCATGAAAATCATCCAAACCATAGAAATTCCTCCCAAAATTTTTAACATATGCCATTTCACCTGGCAAATGTTTTAAAATTCATTGTTAAAAAAACTCTCAGGTCAGAGGATATGCAAAATAAAATCATAAGGTTTCTAGAAAGTATCCATAATGAAAGCACATCTGGAAATACAACAAAAGTGATGCTCATGGGAAAAACATAGATATCCTTAAATAATGTTATCAATAAGGATAAAAATGAAAATAAATTCCCTAATATCCAACTCAACCAATTTGAAAAAAAAAAAAAAAAAAAAACATATGGAAGAAATGTTAAAAAGGTAACAGCAGAAAATAATTACTAAGGAAAAAAACTGTAGAAGTAATGCCTAAGGTTTTTTATTCAGCAGTTGAAAGAGAGGAGAAGAAAATGTGAATACACAAAATAAGAAATGTCAAAGAGAACATATTTACAGTGGAAATTCTGAAATCAACAGATGTTACTTCTTACATAAATAAAAAAAAAAATTATCACGGCGGGGGACCAGGGATTGAACCCAGGGGCACTTGACCACTGAGCCACATCCTCAACCCTTTTTTTATATTTTATTTAAAGACAGGGGTTTGCTGAGTTACTTAGGGGCTTGCTAAGTTGCTGAGGCTGGCTTTGAACTCATGATCTTCCTGTCTCAGTCTTCTGAGCTGCTAGGATTACAGGTATGCACCCCTGCACCTGGCTACAAATAATTTTTAAAAGCTAAAATTAACAACTTCCTAGTAAAATATAATTTACCAAAACTAACTACAGTGAAGATATTAAGTCCAGGAGCTGGTGTGTAGCTCAGTGATGGAAAGCTTGCCTAGCACACAAGAGCCCTGGAATCTCTCCAGCACGGCAAAAAAAAAAAAGATACAAGACTAAAAAGGATACATTCCTGAAGGGAAAAAAAGTTACCTATATGCACTCTCCTGACTCTTAAAACAATCACTAACTGCAAATAGTTTCACAGGAAAGTTCTATCCAAAGTTCTAAAAATAAGACTATTTGCAAATGATAGTATTCAAAAGCATAGATAAAGGATAAAAACTTTTTCATACCAATAACTGACACAGATTTCACAAAAAGAAAAAGACAACCCAATCTCACTTAACAACAAGGCAAAATGGAACAAGTCCAGAGATCTAAGGTACAACATCAGAACTACAGGTAATAAAAGCATACTAAAATGGGATTCATGCTAAATGGGAAAATCTTAGCTGCTCTTGCCACCAAAATATATATATACACACACACATACACACACACACATATCTTTGAAGTAATGAATATGTTAATTTGTTTCACTGTAGTTACCTTTTTATTATTTATATGCATCCTATACCATCACATTTTATACCTTAAATATTCATTGTAAAATTTATTTTTAAAAAATCAGCAAATAGGATTTAACATCACCAACAAAGACACATCATGACTAAGTGTGACTCATTTGGGAATGCAAAAATGACTCCATATTAAGTCGTCCTGTTATTATAAGTCCCCATGCTGATAGGGTTGGGAAAAATCATATAACCATCTTCATAAATGCTAAGTTAAAAGAGTATTGGGGACCTCTGGAATTTCTCTTCTGATTGTCCTTCATTTCTCAGTAAAACTGAATTAAGTATATCAGCTGAGAGTGGGAAAATATAAAATGTAAAATTGTCATGTAGGAAATTGCTTACCTTAATCAAATTGAATAAAACTGTGTCACCATAGATTATTTCTGCAATGTTCCTGTGGGAAAGGTTATTGTGGTTCTAACTTCATGCTAGCCAAATCAATTTCCTTTTCTCCAATTCAAAGCATCATTTCTGTTCTGTCACCTACAGGACGTGAAGTCTTCTGCCCCCCCAAAATGACAGCCTGGGGTGGAACTATTTAGGTCTGTCCCTTCTCCTAGGCAACCTCCAACTTCCCTCCCTGCTCCCATTGTTACCTTCCTCCAGTTCATCTTTCACATCAGACATCCAGTATAAACTTACTCATCTTCCAGATAACATAGATGTCATCACCTCAATTCCTGTTCCAAGAATTTACTCTAAAAATATGTTGGCCCATATATTTAATGGTATGTGTACATGCATGCTCATTGCAGAATTATCTGTATAGAAATCAGCTAAGAAGGCCACCAACAAAGGACTGAGTAAACTGTTTACTCCATTACAATGGAAAACAATGCAGCCCTTAAAAAGTAAATGAAGACTGAATTGGGAGGTATTGAGCATGGGGTGGGAGTCCAATGTCAGAGAAAAAGCTGCCAGTAGTCTTGGTCTCCTAGAAGAGGATAAGTTCAAGCAGTTCCCTGCCAGAGACTGGCTGGTTTTGATAAAAATGAAGATGCACCTGTCTTGGAGGATCACTGAAATGATGACAATGTGGAGGATGACTTTGCTGATCAGTCACAAGATGGTCATGAGAAATACAGTTATAACATGGAGACTTCACAGCATCCAGGAAAGATGCTGAAGTGCCCAACCTTAAACTGTATGCTAAATTTAGGACAGACGCAGTAGCAGATACTTTAAAAATATGTTTATTTCATTATGTGCTTGAATTTATTTTTTGTTTCTGTAACAAAAAATAAATGCTTTGTGGTTTTTTTGTTTTTGTTTTTGTTTTTAAGGAAATTTAGTAGATCTCTATAGGACACTCTACATCTCCCAGCCATTTTTTTTTTTTTTTCCCATCTGGCTAAGTTGCTGAGGTTGAACTTGAAATTCTCCTGTCTCAGCCTCCCAAGTAGCTGGGGTTATAGGCATGTGCCACTGTGCCAGACTACAGATTTATTCTATATACATTGATTTTCAAAACTTTCCAGGATACATTATGAAGTGATGGGTTGGGGAGAGTCTTAGAAGCATATTAATACAATCCCATCTCTTTCTAAAATTGCATATACACATAGGAATTCATCATTATCTGTGAAGTGAACAAATCAGTCGACTGGTTATGGAGAAGTCAGAAATCCTTTTTATTAAAAAAAATATTTAACAATGAACTAATTACCTCTAAAATCAGTCCCCAAACATGTGCCACCGGCTCCACTGGAATCAATTTCCACCAGCCTGATTAGCCTCTTCTTTGGGTGGCCTCTGGTCCACAGGAAACTTTAGGAGAGGTACTCACTATCTTCACACAATTTGCAGAAGCACTGGGTTTTTCTGATGCTCCTGTGCCACAATCTACAGGAGCAATCACTAGGGAACCTTAAAAAGCCTCAGGAAATTGGGTCTCTTACTTGCCAAGTGACTTATTAAAGGTCTGTTAATGGCAAAGTTAAATCTTGAACATGCTTTTGTTCCCATGGTTTTGCCACTATTTAAATCATTCAACTGTCTCATCTAATCCATACTCATGAAGTCTTCCAGGATTCCTTTAGCAGGAAACAGTGCCCCCTTTCTCTGAACCCCAGCAACACAGAACATGAATCACCCCTGTGGACTTTGTTGATGTCTGTTTTGGCTGGAGCTGCTGATATATGGATTATCTGCCCACTCCTCCATGATCTCCTTGAAGGAAATTCATTCATGCATTGGGTTTGCGAATATCCAGAGTCAGGATTGGGGTGAGGCAAGTGAAGGGCCTAGGGTGCAAAATTAAACACAGCACTCACTCTCAGTCTTGCAATCACAGGGTCACTAGTCTCAGCTCTGGCAAAAATTGATAGAAATAAAGGTCTACCATATCCTGAGACTATGTTGCCACACACAGCTTTAGTTGGACGGGTGAACCACCCAAAGTCAGAGTAGTGGTTGATGGCTCAGAAATTCCAGTGTTCCTAGCCTTCCAACTTTGAAGATTATTCAAAGGCCAAACCCATCATATTGGGTTCCTGGGAAAACTAGAAGGAGAGGAGTTTGCAAAGATGAGTGAGACATGGTGCCACCTCCCAATGCTCGCATACAAGAAGGAGCCCAGGGTAGCCACTCTCAGGTTCCAAGGAAGATTATATATGAAGGCAAGATCCTTTTGCCAAATTGCATTTTCTGTCATTTACAAAACAATGATTTATTAATAAAATGTGCATTCTCCATGAAATAATTTGAAATTAGATGAAAAACTGAAAAGAAATTGGATAAATTAAATGAGCCTATTTATCATTTTCTTTGTCCTAGGGTCTAAAGCACTTCCTTTCATTTTTATTCAAAATTTCTAGGCTGAGCTGGCCAGCAGATGAATGAGGCCAGTCAGACAGCTCCCATCAGATCCTCTGGGCTATATAGAGGGGCCTGGTGCTCTGGCTTCATTCCAACCACCTGCCAAATCACTCCTCAGAGAGAACAGTGGGAATTGAGCTTGACATCTATTTGCCGTATTGAGAAAAAAAACCTGAGGGTCCCATTGAGATGGCTGAATGGTTGTCCAACTTCGAAGAAGCTTCTGAGTCCAGGATAATTCCCTGGGCCCCCAGATGAATGCAGGATCTGAAAGTAATCTCCCTTGACTTGGTATTTCTTAAAACAACAACCAAACCGGTTGGGTCAGTAACAGAACAGCATCCAGGGATGACGCCTATATCTATTCTACTAAGACAGGTCATGTCAGGTCAGCTTGATTGCTGACAGATTCCTGGCCTTTCTCCTCTCTATGTAGGACATCCTTCAGTCAATGGGCAGGAAGTGTTTGGAGGAGCGGCACATTCCTATTGAAGTGGCTTCTCTGCCTTCCAGCAGGGAGCTTCCCTCATCCTTCAGATGTTTTGGTCAGGGATATCTTGGGGACAAGCACACTGTAGACAAGTGGAGAGTCCATATGTGAAATGGTTCTGCCAGCATTTATCCATTTCCCTTTCCCATAGTTATCTGCTCCCAGATGAACACCATCTTTCAGAATCATTGAATCCATCCCAACTGCCCCTGACAGAACTCAGTCTGGGATCTTTCCATCTTCTAAGGTCTTCTTTGATTTCTTTCTTTAGGGTTCTGTAGTTTTCATTGTATAGATCTTTCACCTCTCTTGTTAAGTTGATGGAAAGATCTACCTTGCTCTTGGATGAACAGAATTAATATTACCAAAATGACCTTACTCCCAAAAGCACTATACAGATTTAATGCAATTCTGATCAAAATCCCAATGGCATTCCTCATAGAAATAGAAAAAGCAATCATGAAATTCATCTGGAAAAATAAGAGACCCAGAATAGCTAAAGTAATCCTTAGCAGGAAGAGTGAAGCGGGTGGCATCACTATACCAGACCTTAAATTATACTACAGAACAATAGTAACAAAAACAGCATGGATTTGGCACCAAAACAGACTGATAGACCAATGGTACAGAATAGAGGACACAGAGACTAACCTGCAAAATTACAATTATCTTATATTAGACAAAGGTGCCAAAAACATGCTTTGGAGAAAAGATAGCCTCTTCAACAAATGGTGCTGGGAAAACTGGAAATCCATATGCAACAAAGTGAAATTAAACACCTATCTCTCACCATGCACAAAACTCAACACAAGTGGATCAAGGACCTAAGAATTAAACCAGAGACTCTGCATCCAACAGAAGAAAAAGTAGGCCCTAATATTCATCATGTGGGATTAGACCCCCACTTCCTTAATAAGACTCCTATAGTGCAAGAATTAAAAACTAAGAATAAGTAAATGGGATGGAATCAAACTAAAAAGTTTCTCCTCAGCAAAAGAAATAACCTGCGAGGTGAACAGAGAACCTACATCCTGGGAACAAATATTTTACTCCTCACACATCAGATACAGCACTAATCTTCTAGGGTATATAAAGAACTCAAAAAGCTAAGCACCAAAAAAACAAATAACACAATCAACAAATGGGCCAAGGACCTGAACAGACACTTCTCAGAAGAGGATATACAATCAATCAACAAATATATGAAAAAATGTTCATCATCACTAGCAATTAGAGAAATGCAAATCAAAACTACTCTAAGATATCATCACACTCCAGTCAAAATGGCAGCTATTATTAAGACAAACAACAATAAGTGTTGGCAAGGATGTGGGGGGGGGAAGGCACACTCATATGTTGCTGGTGGGACTGTAAATTGGTACAGCCAATATGGAAAGCAGTATGGAGATTCCTTGGAAAACTGGGAATAAAACCACCATTTGACCCAGCTATCCCACTCCTTGGTATACCCAAAAGACTTAAAAACAGCATACTACAGGGACACAGCCACATCAATGTTTAGCTATAAACTGTGGAGCCAACCTAGATGCCCTTCAGTGAATGTACAGATAAAAAAATGTGGCATATATACACAATGGAATTTTACTCAACAATAAAAAAGAATAAAATCATGGTATTTGCAGGTAAATGGATGGCGTTTGAGAAGATAATGCTAAGTGAAGTTAGCCAATCCCAAAAAAACAAATGCTGAATGTTTTCTTTGATATAAGGAGGCTGACTCATAGTGGGGTAGGGAGGGGGAGCATGAGAGGAATAGATGAATTCTAGACAGGAGAGAGGGATGGGAGGGAAAGGAAGGGGGCAGGAGGTTAGCAAGGATGGTGGAATGTGATAAACATCATTATCCAAAGTACATGTATGAAGACACGAATTGGTGTCGACATACTTTATATACAACCAGAGATATGGAAAATTATGCTGTATAGGTGTAATAAGAATTATAATGCATTCTGTTGTCATTTATTTTTTTAAAAATCAATTAAATTTTTTTTAAATAAAAAAAAAAAAAAAACGAATTCAGTCTGGGAAACCAAACTGTCCAGATGGAAGAACAAGGACCATCTCAAGTCCATTCCTGAAATGTCAACTCTGACCAACCGGTCAGAAGACACATCTCCAAATTTACACCAGATCTTCAGTAGTTCTCGATCTTTTCCCCTCAAGAGCAGTCAGGGCATGCTTCCCAAGTGGACTGCCTACATTCCTAGGAATAAAAATGTCTGACCAAAAGAGTCAGAGAAGGTTTTGATCATAGCCTAATAATTATATTTATATAATATAAACCAGACTTGATACCATTTATACTGTTATTTCTGACAAAAAAGATGACATGGGGGCGGAGAATAAATGCAAGGAGCCTTTGCTGTCTATTTTTTTTCAATGTTTGTCAACAGTTTTATCAAGATAATAATTTGCATACTGTTTTAGTCAGATATTTTATCACTGTGACCAAAAGACCTGACAAGAACAATGTAGTTAAGGGAAAGTTTATTTTGGCTCACAAGTTTCAGAAGTTCAGTCCACAGTTGGCCAACTCCGGGTCCAAGATGAGGCAGGATATCAGGGCAGAGGGGCAGGGCCAGGAGATAGGATGCAGCAGCAGAAAGCAAGCAGAGGGAGCTTTGCTCACCAGCACAACATATAGACCTCAAAGATTCACCCCTAGGGATCTACATCATCCAGCCCAACCTACCAGCCTACAGTTACCACCCAGTTAATCCATATCAGTGGATTAATTCACTGACTTGGCTAAAGATCTCATAATCTAATTATTTCACCTCTGAAAAATTCTTGCATTGCCTCACACAAGAGTTTTTGGGGGACACCTCATCTAAACTATAACATGTACCACATAATTAATTAGTTAATTTAAAGTGTACAATTATTAGTTTACTCACAGATTTGTGCAACCATCACCACAGCAATTTTAGAACATGTTTACCACTCTAAAAAGAAATACCACACCCATTAACAGTCATTCTTCTTTCCTTTCAACGAGCCAACCCTAAACAGCCTCTGTAGATGTATCTATTCTGAACCTTTCCTATAAATTAAATCATGTAATGCATTATGGTCTTTTGTGTCTGGCTTCTTTCACTTAGGTTCACCCAAGCTGTAGCATTTTTCATGGCCGACTAATTGTCCTTTGTATGGATATACAACATTTTGTTTATCCACAGACATTGATGGATATAAGGATTGTTTCCAAATTTGGGCTATTCACATTTACATATTTGGCTATGTATATTCGTAGACAAGTTTTTGTGTAGATGTGTATTTTCATATCTTTTATTTGCTGGGTCAAAGGATAATTCTTCGTTAACATTTTGAAGAACTGCCAATTATTTTTGCAAAGTTGCTATATTTTACACCACCTCTACCAGTATAGAATTACAATTTCTGCACCTCTTCAACTTTATTGTCTTTTTTTTTTTAATTTAGTCATACTAGTGATTATGAAGTGGCATCTCATTGTCATGGATCTGCATTTCCCTGATGATTAATGGGTAGAACATCTTTTCTTATGCCTATTGGCCATTTATATATGTGTTATTTGAAGAAATGTTTATTCAGATTCTTGGCCCATTTTAATTAGGTTATTTATCTATTCTACTGAATTGTTAGAATTCTGAATTCTAGTCCCTAATCAGATAAATGACCTGCAAATATTTTTATTCATCACATAGTTTATCTTTTCACATTCTTAGTGATATCCTCTGAAACACAAAAATTTTTAATTTCAATAAAATTCAGTATGCATATTGGACTTTATTTCTTTTGTCACATTTGCTTTTGATTTAATATCTAAGAAACCATTGCCTAACACAAGGTCAGGTTTATCTAATCCTGTTTTATTCTAAGAGTTTTGTCATTTTAGCCCCTTTAGGAATTTTATTTTTTTAAGTAAATTTTTGCATATGCTATGAGGTAGGAGTCCAACCTCACTCTTTTGCATATGGACATACAATTGTCCCAGCACAGTGCTAAAAGACAATTCTTTCTACATTTAATTGTCTTTGCCTCCTTGTCAAAAATCAATTGACTATAAATATAAGGCTTCAGATTTGAAGTTTATAGTATGCTTTAAAGTTAGAAAGTACAAATTTTCCAATCTCTCTCTCTCTCTCTCTCTCTCTCTCTCTCTCTCTCTCTCTCTCATTTTATTCTGTATTGTTTACATTTCTATGCAAACTTTAGAATCAGTTTATCATTTATCAATTTCTGAAAAAAATGGTGGTTGGAATTTTGAAAAGAATCACCTTTTTTCCCCTACTTTTTATACATCCTTGTTTTTCTTTATTTGGTTTTTTTTTCCCTTCACCCATTTATTTATTTGTGCTTTTTTTTTATATACATGACAGTAGAATGCATTTTGACATATTACACATATATGGAATACAGCTTCTAGTTGTACATGATGTGTAATTACACTGGTTGTGCATTCACTGTATGAATATAGAAAATTAATATTTGATTAATTGTACTAACTCTCCTACTCCCAATCCCTTCCCTTCCCTTCATTCCCCTTTGTCTAATACAAAGTACTTCTATTTTTCCCTATCCCCCTTATTGATTTCAGTGATGGGATTTGGATTTATGAACACCTTTATCCAAATGTACTCCATTTAGCTGAAGACATTGTGTTGTTTGCTCCTGCAAAGCCAATAGATGCCCTGAAATCCATAAAGTGCTGGAATGCCAATGAGCCAAGTCAATGTGACTTCCTGTGTCACCCCATGAGCTCACAAGCTACCACTACTAAGGAGCAGAAGGCCTGGAAGCAGACACAAAAATCATCTCCTGACTCCCACTCCAAATATCCTTAGAAATGAGAAACCCTATCTGAGTATTGCAATCAATATTCTGGGGCCAGACACAGACGTAAATCAGCCCTGTAACTAAGTTATAAACTTTGGATATGTTTCTTCTCTCTCTCTCTCTCTCTCTCTCTCTCTCTCTTCCCCCTCCCTCCCCCCACCCACTCAACACAGAAGACAGCTTCCAAATTGCCCTGCAAAGAATTTAAACTTCTTGATAAGCCCAATCATGTGTGTTTTTTTTAAGTATCTTTTCCTTCTTTTGATAATAGTTTTCATGAGGAGCCTTGCAAAAAAAAAAAAAAAGAAGAATGTTCAGCTGTAGGCTTCTTTTAAATGCAAAGATTGGCTTCTGATTGTACAGAAACTATTATGAACTAGGAATACATACTATATAGGCAATATTTGCATATGCAAATTAGACTATCATCCCTTAACTTCTTTCCCCCCAGCAAATACATGATAGGGTATGCCTTAGTCTGATTAAATTTAAACACAAAAATCTCAGCTGTTTCTTGGTGAATTAATAGACAGTATGTTCAAATGCGTCGGATAGAAAACTATTCTCCCATCAGTGTCCTAATAATGGAATAACTTTACCTTAAATAAACTTATTTTTCCTTTCTGGTGAACTTCACACGGAAGTTGTCTCTATGAATAGTCAAAATCCAGGTTCAACCATGAAAATAAATGTAATCTTTGTGGATTCATCCTTCAGGGACTAGACCTAAGCTTTGCATATTCCATACATAGTAATCAAGTAAAATTAAGAACATAGTGCTGAGTTTGCAGACTCTTATCTCTACAGGTTCATTTGTGGTGCTGCAAGTAAGAAAGAAAGTAAATGAGGGAACTGTGACCATCGACAGAAAAGGCCCAGTGGCCCGCGGCGGGACAGAGCTTCCAATCACTCCTGCAAGGTAGGCGGGCCTGCGACCCGCCGGCAGAAGAGGAGCAGCGGCCTGCTGAGAGGCAGAGCCGCCCCCCACCCCCCACGCCTGCCAGGTAGGCGGAACTGTGACCACCGACACAAAAGGCCCAGTGGCCCGCGGCGGGACAGAGCTTCCAATCACTCCTGCAAGGTAGGCGGGCCTGCGACCCACCGGCAGAAGAGGAGCAGTGGCCTGCTGAGAAGCAGAGCCGCCCCCTCCCCCTGCGCCGGCAAGGTAGAGGGAATTGTGACCACCCACAGAGCAGGCCCAGCGGCCTGCTGAGAGGCAGAGCCGCCCCCCACCCCCGCGCCTGCCAGGTAGGCGGAACTGTGACCACCGACACAAAAGGCCCAGTGGCCCGCGGCGGGACAGAGCTTCCAATCACTCCTGCAAGGTAGGCGGGCCTGCGACCCGCCGGCAGAAGAGGAGCAGCGGCCTGCTGAGAGGCAGAGCCGCCCCCTCCCCCTGCGCCGGCAAGGTAGAGGGAATTGTGACCACCCACAGAGCAGGCCCAGCGGCCTGCTGAGAGGCAGAGCCGCCCCCCACCCCCGCGCCTGCCAGGTAGGCGGAACTGTGACCACCGACACAAAAGGCCCAGTGGCCCGCGGCGGGACAGAGCTTCCAATCACTCCTGCAAGGTAGGCGGGCCTGTGACCCACCGGCAGAAGAGGAGCAGCGGCCTGCTGAGAGGCAGAGCCGCCCCCTCCCCCTGCGCCGGCAAGGTAGACGGAACTGTGACCACCATCAGAACAGGCCAGACCTGCAACCGACAGACAGAACAGGCCCAGTGGCCTGAGGAAGGGTAGAGCCGCCGCCCCCCCCCCCGCGCCTGCAAGGTAAGCGGACCTGCGACCCACAGGCAGAACAGCCCCAGAGGCCTGCAGAGGGGCAGTGCCGCTGCCTGCGCCTGCAAAGTAGGCAGAACTGCGGCCACCGACAGAACAAGCCTAGCAGCCCGCAGAGGGACAGAGCCGCCGCCCGCGCCTGCAAGGTAGGCGGACCTGCTACCGACCGGCAGAGCAGGCCCAGCGGCCTGCCGGCGTGGTAGGCACATTGCCTCAATTGGAGGAGGGGCAGAGCCGCCGCCCGCGCCTGTGAGGGAGACTTTGCAACTATACAAGACCAATATAAATATATAGGGGGAAAATTCAATAGCACAACAGTTTCACCAAGTAGAAAGGAACGCGAACAGTATGAAGAGACAAGGAAAGAAAGGACCACAAGCAATGCAGGTCAACTCAACGTTAGAAGAGGTAATAGCTGCAGCAGATGGAATGTCAGATAAAGAATTCAGGATATACATGCTTCAGATGATCTGGAGTCAAGGAAGACATCAGACAGCAAAATCAGACAATGAAAGATCACTTCAATAATGAATTACATAAACAAATCCAAGAAGCAAAAGATCAACTATACAGGGAGATAGAGGTTATAAAAAACAAACAAACAGAAATCCTAGAAATGCAGGAAGCAATAAACCAACTTAAAAACTCAATTGAGAATACTACCAGCAGAGTAGAACACTTAGAAGATAGAACATCAGACAATGAAGACAAAGTATTTCAACTTGAAAAGAACATAGACAGCTCAGCAAGACTGTTAAGAAACCATGAGCAGAACATCCAAGAAATATGGGATAACATCAAGAGACCAAATTTAAGAGTCATTGGGATACAGGAAGGGACAGAGTTTCAAACCAAAGGAATGAGCAATCTATTCAATGAAATAATACGAGAAAACTTCCCAGACTTGAAGAATGAGACAGAATCCCAAATCCTAGAAGCCTACAGGACGCCGAATGTGCAAAATCATAAGAGACCCACACCTAGACACATTATAATGAAGATGCCCAACATACAGAATAAGGAGAGAATTTTAAAAGCTACAAGAGAAAGAAAGCAGATCACATTTAGGGGTAAGCCAATCAGGATAACAGCTGATCTTTCAACACAGACTCTGAAAGCTAGAAGATCCTGGAATAACATATTTCAAACACTGAAAGAAAATGGGTTCCAACCAAGAATTGTGTTTCCAGCGAAATTAAGCTTCAGGATGGAAGATGAAATTAAAACCTTCCACGATAAACAAACGTTAAAAGAATTTGCAGCTAGAAAACCATCTCTTCAAAACATCCTTGGCAAAACATTACAGGAAGAGGAAATGGAAAATAACAATGAAAACCAACAGTGGGAGGTAGGACAGTAAAGGGGGGAAAAATAATCAAAGAGGAAAACAAACCATGTTTAGTAACATAAATAAACAAATATGGCTGGAAGAACAATCCATATCTCAATAATAACCCTAAATGTTAATGGCTTAAACTCACCAATCAAGAGACACAGGCTAGTAGAATGGATCACAAAACAAGACCCAACAATATGCTGCCTACAGGAGACGCATTTGATAGGAAAAGACATACATAGGCTGAAGGTGAAAGGTTGGGAAAAATCATATCACTCATATGGACTTCGGAAACAAGCAGGAGTGTCCATACTCATATCAAATAAAATAGATTTCAAGCCAAAGTTAATCAAAAGGGATAAAGACGGACACTACATACTGCTTAAGGGAACCATACACCAACAAGACATAACAATCATAAATATATATGCCCCAAACAATGGTGCAGCTATGTTCATCAAACAAACTCTTCTCAAGTTCAAGAGTCTAATAGACCACCATACAATAATCATGGGAGACTTCAACACACATCTCTCGCCACTGGACAGATCTTCCAAACAAAAGTTGAATAAGGAAACTATAGAACTCAATAACACAATTAATAACCTAGACTTAATTGACATATATAGAATATACCACCCAACATCAAGCAGTTACACTTTTTTCTCAGCAGCACATGGATCCTTCTCAAAAATAGATCATATATTATGTCACAGGGCAACTCTTAGACAATATAAAGGAGTAGAGATAATACCATGCATCCTATCTGATCATAATGGAATGGAACTGAAAATCAACGATAAAAGAAGGAAGGAAAAAGAATACATCACTTGGAGAATGAACAATAGGTTACTGAATGATCAATGGGTTATAGAAGACATCAAGGAGGAAATTAAAAAATTCTTAGAGATTAATGAAAACACAGACATAACATATCGGAATCTATGGGACACATTGAAAGCAGTTCTAAGAGGAAAATTCATTGCTTGGAGTTCATTCCTTAAAAAAAGAAAAAACCAACAAATAAATGATCTCATACTTCATCTCAAAATCCTAGAAAAAGAAGAGCAAAACAACAGCAAAAGAAGTAGAAGGCAAGAAATAATTAAAATCAGAGCTGAAATTAATGAAATCGCAACAAAAGAAACAATTGAAAAAATTGACAAAACTAAAAGTTGGTTCTTTGAAAAAATAAACAAAATCGACAGACCCTTAGCCATGCTAGCGAAGAGAAAAAGAGAGAAAACTCAAATTACTAGCATACGGGATGAAAAAGGCAATATCACAACAGACACTTCAGATATACAGAAGATAATCAAAAATTATTTTGAATCCTTATACTCCAATAAATTAGAAGATAGTGAAGGCATCGATAAATTTCTTAAGTCATATGATCTGCCCAGAATGAGTCAGGAGGATATAGACAACCTAAACAGACCAATATCAATTGAGGAAATAGAAGAAACCATCAAAAGACTACCAACTAAGAAAAGCCCAGGACCGGATGGGTATTCAGCAGAGTTTTACAAAACCTTTAAAGAGGAACTAATACCAATACTTTTCAAGCTACTTCAGGAAATAGAAAAAGAGGGAGAACTTCCAAATTCATTCTACGAGGCCAACATCACCCTGATACCTAAACCAGACAAAGACACTTCAAAGAAAGAAAACTACAGACCAATATCTCTAATGAACCTAGATGCAAAAATCCTCAATAAAATTCTGGTGAATTGGATACAAAAACATATCAAAAAAATTGTGCACCATGATCAAGTAGGATTCATCCCTGGGATGCAAGGCTGGTTCAATATACGGAAATCAATAAATGTTATTCACCACATCAATAGACTTAAAAATAAGAACCATATGATCATCTCGATAGATGCAGAAAAAGCATTCGACAAAGTACAGCATCCCTTTATGTTCAAAACTCTAGAAAAACTAGGGATAACAGGAACATACCTCAATATTGTAAAAGCAATCTATGCTAAGCCTCAGGCTAGCATCATTCTGAATGGAGAAAAATTGAAGGCATTCCCTCTAAAATCTGGAACAAGACAGGGATGCCCTCTCTCACCACTTCTGTTCAACATAGTTCTCGAAACACTGGCCAGAGCAATTAGACAGACGAAAGAAATTAAAGGCATCAAAATAGGAAAAGAAGAACTTAAATTATCACTATTTGCAGATGACATGATTCTATACCTAGCAGACCCAAAAGGGTCTACAAAGAAACTATTAGAGCTAATAAATGAATTCAGCAAAGTGGCAGGATATAAAATCAACACGCATAAATCAAAGGCATTCCTGTATATCAGAGACAAATCCTCTGAAATGGAAATGAGGACAACTACTCCATTCACAATATCTTCAAAAAAAATAAAATACTTGAGAATCAACCTAACAAAAGAGGTGAAAGACTTATACAATGAAAACTACAGAACCCTAAAGAGAGAAATAGAAGAAGATCTTAGAAGATGGAAAAATATACCCTGTTCATGGATAGGCAGAACTAACATCATCAAAATGGCGATATTACCAAAAGTTCTCTATAGGTTTAATGCAATGCCAATCAAAATCCCAACGGCATTTCTTGTAGAAATAGAGAAAGCAATCATGAAATTCATATGGAAAAGTAAACGACCCAGAATAGCAAAAACAATGCTAAGCAGGAAGTGTGAATCAGGCGGTATAGCGATACCAGACTTCAAACTATACTACAGAGCAATAGTAACAAAAACAGCATGGTACTGGTACCAAAACAGGCGGGTGGACCAATGGTACAGAATAGAGGACACAGAAACCAATCCACAAAACTACAACTACCTTATATTTGATAAAGGGGCTAAAAGCATGCAATGGAGGAAGGATAGCATCTTCAACAAATGGTGCTGGGAAAACTGGAAATCCATATGCAACAAAATGAAACTGAATCCCTTTCTCTCGCCATGCACAAAAGTGAATTCAAAATGGATCAAGAAGCTTGATATAAAATCAGAGACGCGCCGTCTGATAGAAGAAAAAGTTGGCTACGATCTACATACTGTGGGGTCGGGCTCCAAATTCCTCAATAGGACACCCATAGCACAAAAGTTAATAACTAGAATCAACAAATGGGACTTACTCAAACTAAAAAGTTTTTTCTCAGCAAAAGAAACAATAAGAGAGGTAAATAGAGAGCCTACATCCTGGGAACAAATCTTTACTCCTCACACTTCAGATAGAGCCCTAATATCCAGAGTATACAAAGAACTCAAAAAATTAGACAATAAGAGAACAAACAACCCAATCAACAAATGGGCCAAGGACCTGAACAGACACTTCTCAGAGGAGGACATACAATCAATCAACAAGTACATGAAAAAATGCTCACCATCTCTAGCAGTCAGAGAAATGCAAATCAAAACCACCCTAAGATACCATCTCACTCCAGTTAGATTGGCAGCCATTATGAAGTCAAACAACAACAAGTGCTGGCGAGGATGTGGGGAAAAGGGTACACTTGTACATTGCTGGTGGGACTGCAAATTGGTGCAGCCAATTTGGAAAGCAGTATGGAGATTTCTTGGAAAGCTGGGAATGGAGCCACCATTTGACCCAGCTATTCCCCTTCTCGGTCTATTCCCTAAAGACCTAAAAAGAGCATGCTACAGGGACACTGCTACATCGATGTTCATAGCAGCACAATTCACAATAGCTAGACTGTGGAACCAACCTAGATGCCCTTCAATAGATGAATGGATAAAAAAAAATGTGGCATTTATACACAATGGAGTATTACTCTTCATTAAAAAATGACAAAATCATAGAATTTACAGGGAAATGGATGGCATTAGAGCAGATTATGCTAAGTGAAGCTAGCCAATCCCTAAAAAACAAATGCCAAATGTCTTCTTTGATATAAGGAGAGTAACTAAGAACAGAGTAGGGTCGAAGAGCATGAGAAGAAGATTAACATTAAACAGGGATGAGAGGTGGGAGGGAAAGGGAGAGAGAAGGGAAATTGCATGGAAATGGAAGGAGACCCTCAGAGTTATACAAAAGTACATACAAGAGGAAGTGAGGGGAAAGGGAAAAATAATACAAGGGGGACCAATGAATGTCAGTAGAGGGGGCAGAGAGAGAAGAGGGGAGGGGAGGGGAGGGGAGGGGGGATAGTAGAGGATAGGAAAGGCAGCAGAACACAACAGACACTAGTATGGCAATATGTAAATCAATGGATGTGTAACTGATGTGATTCTGCAATCTGTACATGGGGTAAAAATGGGAGCTCATAACCCACTTGAATCAAAGTGTGAAATATGATATATCAAGAACTATGTAATGTTTTGAACAGCCAACAATAAAAAATTTAAAAAAAAAGTTCAAAAAAAAAAAGAAAGTAAATGAAATAAGGTAATTTACATAAATGATGCTTTGTAAGCCGTCATAGAAAGAAAATGCTAGTTATTACTATAATAGTGATGATGATGATGATGATGATGATGATGATGATGATGATGATTATCAGAGTTGGAATTGGGAGGCCTTTATTTTATTTTCTGTTTTTGTTAGTTTCCTGATACTTTGTGGGTCTTTGGCCATATGTGACTGGGAACAACCTTTTGCTTTATGGTACCCAACAGGCAGAACAGGATCTCTATCCCACAAGAGAGAAATTAAAAAGTCTCTCTTCTGAGTTAAATAAAGAAGGACCTTGAACTTGGGGCTAACCTTTGGAACTCAATTCCAAGCTGTCAGTATCTCCATCCCTTCAACCCCTTTCCCTCCCACCCCTACCACACTCCATGGTTTTCTTTCCTGTACAATCTTTGCATGCCTCTGACCATTCACATTCAAAAAAAAAAAAAAGTGACAGAGAATAAAGAATAGAAAGGGGACATGTTTAATGTGGAGGGAATCTATTTTTAAAAAATACAGCTTGACAGAAACATCAGCTGAAGAGCTGTCTATAGATGACGTTGACTGTCATAGGAGCAGGGAGGTCCCTGTCACTGGAGCATTGAGTCAGGGGATTAAAGCTTCTCCACAGAGATTTGCATCACATGATATGCAGGTGGTACTGAACTTGGTAACCTGTAAAATCTAGGATTCTAGAAGTCATTTATTTCAACACAAACACAGGCCTGGATTCTTCTAATATCTTAGAATTAGAACAATACTGAGTCCTGCCTCTAAAATGTCCATTTTAATTCTATGAAAATGGTGAGTGTATCTCAACTGTTACTTGGATTCCTCCTTTTCTAGACCTTGAAAGATGCCCTGGGTGACCAGATAGACCCCAGTTCTGTCCTTTCCAGGGGTATTGGCTGTGGGACTGGACACTGGCCATCTTTATGAGATAACACTAGTGCTGAGCTGCCTTCAGAGCCCTTGGTTTCCCATGTTCCCCAAGTGCATCTGTGCTCAAGACTAAGGCTGCTGTTCCTAGCATCAGCAGAGGGTTGTCACAGTGCTAGAAAAGGGGGCACAGGGCAGTTTGGAGGTTTGGGACACACAAAACATTGGGGAGGCCACAAAAGCTGGTACCCCATGTCCCCTGGGAATTCAGAAGAGTCACTGGTTTGACACTGAGGGGAACAGCAAGTAGGAAAGGAGGCGATCTGTGCTCAGAGTGAAAGCCCATCCCTGTGACCTAGGGAGCTTGCTCTTGGCCTTTCATCAGCATCTGGTGGTACCAGCCACTCCATCCACTCTCCTTCTTTGCCTTCTCGCAAGTCTTCTTTTGTTTTTAATCCTTTTGCATCCTTTCTTCAACCAATATTTGTTGACCTACCCTGTCCCAGGCAGGCACTGACTGAAGCTCTGGGGATACAGTGGTGAGCAGAGCGGGCCCGTTTCCAGTCCTGATGGAAGCTGCTGTCTATTGGGAAAGTCACGTGTTCTCCAAATAGCTATCAACTCTTGGCTGTACATACCTGATTCACTGAAGAGGGATGTGGCACATCCAAGGAAGTCTGTCTGAAGGAATTTGACACAGTCAAGGAAGTCAAGGAAGCCGGCCCTGGGGAAGTAGTGGTTGCTGTGATGGGTGGGTATTCACCTGATGGTCAGTATGAAGAAGAGCAGTGTGATTTCAGGAAGAAGGAAGAGCAAAGGTGTCTTAGATCCCTCCCCAGACACAGAGCCTGAGACAGGGATTCCAGTACATGTGATTTATTGAGAGAATGCTTTCAGAAGAAGGGGGTTAGAGAAAAGCTAAATCACTTTGTAGTCTCAGCTGGAGGCTAGCTTCAACCTGACCCTGTGGCCAGCTTGGGAGGCAATTATACCAGAGTTGGTGCCCCTTGAAATGGGAGCATTGGCCTTTTGTACTGGCTCCTACATAAGCCAGTCATTGGCTGTGGACTAAGGGACACATAACTGCCAGGGAAAGTACTTTGTATTGACAAAGGGCAGTTCTCCAGCGAGGGGGCAGCTATGACCCCTTAGCAAACGACACTCCCAACTGCTGGAGTATGGGCACACCAGCCCTGTAAGGAGATCTGAGCAAGACACCAAAAGCCCCTATTCCAGGAGCCAACATGGTGTGAATCCTGAGTGAATGGAAACTCTTCTGGATTCTAGGCCCTCAGCTGAATGCTTTCCCCTCCCTCTCAACCTGAGTTTTCTTTCCTGTACAATCTTTGCATGCCTCTGACCATTCACATTCCATGATTATGTTTCCATCTTTTGGCTTCCAGGCTGTGTTCGTTCACTTGGATACAATCACCATCTGCCCAGATGAAGAGCTTAGGGACTGGGTATCAGCATCATCTCCAGCCCTCCAACAAAAGAACCACAGAAGAAGCCAAATTTGGAGAATATAGTACATGTGAGAGCTCACGCAAGAAATTTCTGAGCCAAGAAGTCAGAATAAGGCTGGTGACCCAGGCAGGTGGTAAGTCAGGCTCCACAGAAGTGAGAACACTAAGGCAAAGGGAAGGCCCAGGAAGAGAGTAGACCTAGTCTAGGCACGAGCAGGACAGAGGAGTCTGGCACATTCCAGAGTATGGCTAAGGAAGGAACACACATGGATGCTGGATTCCCCTGGGGAGCCATCAAGCTCCCCATGGTGGCTCCCATTACACCAGGCTTGTAGGTTGCAGCTGGGCAAGTGGTAGCTTTAAATCTTCCCTTATGACTTTTCACAGTAACTTCTATTGAGCTAACACTCAGATTCTGCATAACAGGTTGAAACCAAAGCAGCAAATGGAGCAGGCATCAGAAGAGGAGGGGAACAAAGAAATGTTAAGATGAGAATACTGAATTTCAGAGAGGTCACCAAGCTAGCACATCCAGAATCTGAATATAAACTCATATCTTTCTTCTGACCACAAAAAACACTATGTATACACATTTGTGGTATGATAAATTTTACCATTCTGCATATGGTAATCCATGTACTAAAACATAGAGCTTTAGCAACTCAACTCCATTCCCAGTTCCATGTGACTTTCACAAACCAATTTCAGATCTCTGTATATATAGAACAAAATAAATATAGCAATCCTTTATTGAACAACTGTGCTAAGCTTTGCATACTTTATTTACATAATGCTAGGTTTTACATAAATCATCTTTTTTAACCCTTTCAACAATCCCTAGAAATGTATTATTATCTCCATTCTACAGATGAGAATACTGAATTTCAGAGAGGTCACCAAGCTAGCATATGCAGAATCTGAATATAAACTCAGATCTTTCTTCTGACCACAAAAGAACATTTACAACAGAAATATCAGATCTGACCTATGTAAGTGAGTTTGCTCCACTCAAATATGCCCCCTAGAGACCACCTTAGAAAGTTTGCTGTACCTCAAGCACAATCGTCTGAACATTCTCATTGCAGTCAAGGCTTTGCCCTCAAAGGATGGAATTGATTTGGAGCAGTCATTTGGAGCAAAAAGCTGGTTAGGCCTGGGGACCAGGGATGGGCAGAGAGCACATATGTCTTCTTGTAGTTTAGTCATCCTTCTCTGTAGAGGAACATATTCTCCCCATCCCTACCATGTGTACCTCTTCCAATTCCTGAGTTCAGGTGGACACTCTTGCTACCTTATCCTCCTGCCTGTGTATTTGGCCCCAGAAGTGGACATATGGCCAAAGTAAGGCAAATCAGAAAATCCCTATAGAATCTAGGGTGAGAAAATAGTATAAACAATATAAACACTACAATCCCCATCTAAATGCCAATGATTTTCTTCACAGAACTAGAAAAATACAGTCTTAAAATTCATATGGAAGAACACAAGAATCAGAATAGCCAAAGCCATCCTGAGCAAGAAGAGCAAGTCCAGAGCTATCACAATACCTGATCTCAAATTTACTACAGAGCTATAGTAACAAACAACATGGTGTTGGTATCAAAACAGACATGAAGACCAATGGAATAGAAGACCCAGGGACAAATCCACATAGATACAGTCATCTGATCCTTGACAAAGGAGCCAAAAACATATGTTGGAGAAAAGAGAGTCTTTTAAACAAATGGTGCTGGGAAATCTGGACATCCACATGTATAAGAATGAAACGAGATCCCTGCTTCTCTAACCCCTGCCCAAAAATCAACTCAAAGTAGATCAAAGACCTAGGAATGAGAACAGAATTGGTGAAACTACTAGAAGAAAACATAGGAGCAATACTCCAACATATTAGTACAAGCACCAACCTCCTCAATATGTTTCCTAAAGCCCAAGAAATAAAACCAAGAATCAATAAGTGGGATGGTATCAAATTAAAAAACTTCACACAAATTAGGGAAATTAAAACTACACAGAGATTTCATCTCACTCTAGTTAGAATGTCAACCATAGAGAACACAAACAATAATAAATGCTGAAAAGGATATGAGGGGAAAGGAACACTTTGACACTGTTGGTGGGATTGTAAATTAGTACGACCACTATGGAAATCAGTATGGAAGTTCCTCGAAAAACTAAGAATTGAACTGCCGCAAGCCTCAGCTGTACCACTCCTCAGTATTTACCTTAAAGAATTAAAGTCAGCATACTCCTGTTACACACGCATAATTCTATCAATAGCAGCCCAAATCACAATAGCCAAATTATGGAATCAGCCTAGGTGTATGTCAGTAGATAAATTGATAAAGAAAATGTAGTATAGATACACAATGATACACAATGGAATTTTATTCAGCTGTAAAGAAGAATGAAATTATGTCATTTACAGGAAAATGGTTAGAACTTGAGAGAATTACATTAAATGAAATAAACCAAATGCAGAAAGTCAAAGGTCACACTTTTCCTCTCACATGTGGAAGTTAGAGAGAAAAAAAAAAGGGTTGGGAGTGGGTTAGCTCTCATGAACATAGAATGGAGACCAGTAGAATAGAGGAAAGGGACAAGGGGGATGGAGAATGAGAGGAAAAGAGGAAATACTAGGGGAAAATATCAACCAAATTACACTGTTATATTGTGTGCACATACAAATATGTAACAATGAATCCCACCATTATATATAATTATAAAATGGAACAATAAAAGTATGGGGAGAATAAATTGGCTTCTTCACACCAAAGGAAACAAGAATGCAAGAAAAATCTTTGCCAGCTACTCTTGTAACAGGGGATTAATATCCAGAACATATAAAGAACTCAAAAAGCTTGACACCAAAATAATAATAATAATAATAACACAATCAATAAATGAACAAATGAGATAGCAGACATTTCTCAAAAGAAGTACAAATGGCCAACAAATTTATGAAGAAATGATCAGCATTCTTAACAATCAGGAAAATGCAAAACTACACTGAGATTTCATCTCACTCCAGTTAGAAGGATAATCAGCAAGACTACAAATACCAATAATTTATGGCAAGAATATGGGGAAAAGTTACACTTAATGTATTGTTGGTGGACCTGCAAATTATTACAATCACTTTGGAAAGCAGTATGGAGATTCCTTAAAAGACTAGGAATAAAACCACCACATGACCCAGCTATCCCCCTGCCCCACTGCTTGGTATTTATCCAAAAGAACTAAAATAATCATACTGTAGTGATACATACCAATGTCTCCATCAGCATGAGCACAATCCACAAGTTCTGGAATGAGTCTACATACCCATCAATAGACAAATGGATAAAGAAAATGTGATGTGTGTGTGTGTGTGTGTGTGTGTGTAATATATAATGGAGTTTTACTCACTCATAAAGGAGAATGAAATTGTGCCATTTGCTAGTAAGTGAATGGAACAGGAGAACATCATGCTTAGTGAAATAAGTGGGACTCAGAAAGCCAAGGGTTATGTTTTCTTTCATATGTGGAAGCTAGAGAGAGAAAGAGAATAAAAAGGAATCTCATGAAAATAGAAGGAAAACCAATAAAATAGAGAAGAGGGATTGAGAGGAAAGGTGAAGGGGAGAGCATGGGAAAGTACTAGGGAATGAAATCTATCAAGTTATGCTGTGTTCTTGTAGGAATATACCACAATGAATCATAGATGTAGCATAACATGAAAGATAAAACTTGATAGCTATATGATTAAAATGTACTAATTAAAATAACAATGATAATAGAGGGAAGATCAGTAGAATAGAGCGGGGGGGAGCAGGGAGGGAGAAAGACAGAGAAAGGGAAGTACTGGGGAATGAAATTGCTCAAATTATAGTGTGTGCATGTATGAATATGGCATAATGAATCCTACTACTATATACAATTACAACACAAAAATAAAATTTTTTAAACACCTCTCTGAAATTCAAGTAAGTGCAGACTAGAAGAAAATATTTTCAAAACATTTATCGGGTAAAGGATTTATATTCAAAAGTATTCAAATAACTCATGTCTAAATAATAAGTTAACCCTAATTTTTTAATGCAAAAATAATTTGAATAATCACTTCACCAAAGAAGACAAATTTGTAAGTACATGAAGATTCTCGATACCTTTAGTGATCCTGGAAATGTAAATTAAAATGACATTGAAATGCCCCTGCACGCTCACTAGAATGACTAAAATTAAAGATTGTTAATACCAAATGTTGGTAAGTATAGGAAACAACTGAAACTCTCAAACATTGCTAAGGCAAAATGGTACATCCTCTTTAGGAAAGTTCAATAGTTCCTTATAGAATTAAACATGCATTTACTCTCTGATCCAGCAATGCTGCTCCTAGGTATTTACTCATGACATTTTTTTCAAGTTTTATATATATAAATGTGTGTGTGTATGTGTATTAATTGTCAATGGACCTTTATTTTATTTATATGAAGTGCTAAGAATCAAACCCAATGCCTCACACATTCTAAGCAAGCACTCTACCCCTGAGCCACAACTCCAGCCCCTACTCATGAGATATTGAAACATAATTTCACACAAGGCTTGTACTTTATTCAGAAATTGAGCCCCAATATCTATAAAGTGGTAAATAAATAAATAAATTGTGTCATTTCTATAGAATTGAATACTACTCAGCAATAAAAAGGAGAACTACTGATGTTTGGAAGAACATGGCTAGCTCCTGAAAGCATCATGCTATGTGAAGGAAACCAGGCACCAACAGATGGACAGTGTAGAATCCATTGACATGAAATCTACACGAGCATAACAATGACAGAAAGCAGATCAGTGACACCCAAAGCCCAATGAGGGAAGGAGACTGGTGGTAAAGGGGCATAAGGGTGTTATGGGGGGTGACAGAAGTGTTCTGTATCATGGTTGTGATGGGGGTTACAGGAATGTATACTTTTTATTTTATTTTATTTTTTACTTTTTGTAGTTGTAGTGGACACAATGCCTTTATTTTATTTGTTTATTTGTATGTGGTGCTGAGGATGGAATCCAGTGCCTCATGCATGCTAGGCAAGTGCTCTATCACTAAGCTACAGTCCCAGCCCAGGAATGTATATTTTTTCAAAGCTCATTAGGTTGTACTTTTTGTCTTGTTTTTTTTTTGTTGTTGTTGTTGTTGTTTGTTTGTTTGTTTTGTGCTCTGGGGGATTGAGCCCAGGGGTGCTCTTCCACTGAGCTACATTCTCAGCCCTTTTATTCTATTTTGAGACAGGGTCTCCCTAAATTGCCCAGGTTTCAATTTACAATCCCACTGCCTCAGTCTTCTAAGTAGCTAGGATTACAGGCATGCCTCAGGCTAAATTGTACTTTTCATTTTGATAAAATTTATCAAATGTAAATAACCAGATAAAATTATTTTAAAAAAAAAAATCCTCTTTTCCACCAGTGCAAAGGATATACCAGGCCTCCACAATAGAGGAGATCTGTAGCTATAATGCACCAATAAAAATATGGAAAAAAATAAAATGGATGATATAACCTTTGCTAGCTCTGTGAAACAAGAAAACAACTAATTTCTCTACCAGCTCATCCTGCCTCACTTAGAAAACATTGCCCTTACCTTAGTAGGTTCACCTTGATTTCTCATACCTGCAACCAAAAGAGCTCTGATGAAGATATTTTTGATTTAAGAAAAATTAAATTTCTTAAGTAACTTAGGAAGCCCAAACTACCTAGAATCATAATGTCATAAAACCTAATACTGTATTCAGATGGCCTTATCCCTTCTGGAATGCTAACTTTCATCTTGCCATCCTCTTAATATCACTGCATGCATAATGAGCACAAATCACCACCTAACTTCCACCAAGTCCATTCAAGGACTGAACTCATCTTTCTGTAATGATCCCCCAAATTAAGATGTTCCTGGCAGAATGGTCTCAACATTCATTCTTTTTACAGATAGCACAATTTAAAGTTCAATTTTCTGTGATTACTCCACAGAAAGAGCAAGTCATCCCTGAGCTGCCCTTGCTTGGACTGTAGCATCCTGACAGGTCTGTGTGTTTCCAGCCAAGGAGGAGCAGCTGAGTCCCAGGAACCACCCCACTCCCAGGACTCCTGAGCCTGTGGCTCCTACCTTCTAGTAGTTGGGCCCTTGGGACAGCTCCATGGAGGACACCACCCTTTCCAATTTCCAGGCCATGTTGTATGTGCTGAGCAGATCAGCACAGCTTGGCAGCCAGCACTGCAGAGGGGTTCCACTGGCCACGGAATAATGGCTTGTCATGGCTTCACAATTCCATCCAACTCTGGGAGTCTCATCCAAGAAGACCAGCAGCCAAAAGTTTAAGTGCTTGCAGCATGACAAACATAATTATGAGACAGAAAGAGCCTATTAGTTTTACCATGTAATTTTAAACTTCAAACTATTAAAATAAATAAATAAATAAAAACTCCTCTTCTTTTCATTTTGAGAAGACTGTCATTATTCCAAGGTCCACAATAGCTCACTGGTTAAGTGGCCGTCTCTAGCTGGCAAGGCTTCCTTCTGTACTGGTCCAGGTGTCTGGTGGTTCAGATGTAAGAGACTAAGCCAGACAACCTGATGAAGTCCCGGTTCTCTAAGCTTGAGAGTGTGATGCTGGAATAGAACATGCCTTATTTATTATTTGTTTTTAAATAGGATATTGCAAATGCCACTAACGGGTGTACGTGTTTCTGTATATGTGGGTCTGAGTGTGCACACACTGTCATTGTGGGTCTGCACAAGTCTTGGAGACATTCCTATGTATGTGCTCCACCATCTGGATGCTTTTCTGTAAGTGTAGATGATCTCGAGGCTTGAGCACAGACTTTCACTCTCAAATTGTCTGTCTGGTATAAACAGTCTTGTGGGTCCTGGCAATGTTAAGTGTCCTGGACCAAAAACTGATTAGCTGTTCTGTTTAGGCAAATTGTTTTATCTCACTATCTCCACTTCCTTCTCTGTAAAAATGAAGCTAAGAACATCTAATTCACAGGGCTCATAGAAGGATTTGATGAGCAAACATGTGTGTAGGCCTTTTGTGAGTTTGTTATATAACAATAATGCTCATGGAATGGTGTAGTATAGTCACATGTCTCTTAAAGAGGGGCATATGTTCTGAGGAATACATCATTAGACAATTTCACCACTGCATGAACTTAACTACAGGGCACTTGCACAGACCTTGATGGTAGAGCCTACTACACTCCTAGGCTACCCAGTATATCTATATGGCATTATCTTAGTGCCATGTTGAATAAAACAACATGAGATTAAATCAAGTACAGGGAAAAAATATGCAATCAGGAGACATGGTAAACACAAGATATATGAGGCTGCTGTTGGATTTACATGGCATACTGTTGTACAGTACACTTTTTTAATAAGTAGTATAATGATAAAGAGTATAGCATAGCAAATACATAAAACAGTAACAGTCATTTATTGCCATTATCAAGTATTATGTACAGTTCATAATCATATGTGCTATACCTTTTGGGGTTTTTGTTGTTGTTTTGGTTTTTTTGTTTGTTTGTTTTTTTACTGGGGATTAAACCAGGGAAACTCTACCACTGAGCTATAACCCAGCCCTTCCTACTTTTTATTTTTAGACAGGATCTCACTAAGTTACCAAGGCCGGTCTCAAACTTGCAATCCCCCTGCCTCAGCCCTTCAAGTTGCTGTGATTATAGGCATGCACCATCATGCCCAGCCTATGCTATACTTTTATATGATGGTAGCAAAATAAGTTTGTTTATACCAGCATTGCCACAAAGAAGTGAGTAATGTTTCACACTACAATATCACTAGGTGGCAGGAATTTCTCAGCTCCATTGCAATCTTAGGGAACCACTATACTATATATGGTCCACTGTTCAGCACATGACTGTATTATGTAGCAGTGGTGCTTGTACACGTTTGCATTCCCCCAGCAGTAGACTCTGACAAAAATTTGGGGTGTGAAGAAGAATGGGAAAGAAGACAAGGAAGAGAGCCCAGGTATTAAAAGGTGCATTATCAACCAGTGGCCACTGTGAATTACAAGAGCTGGACCCTGCAGGGACATTGGGAAAACGAGGTAGAATACATTGTGGGGTTGCCCCACTCAAGCCTGAGGGATCTTATGGAATCACACACCAACTCTTCCAGCCTCTGGTGAACATCTGGGGTGGGCAGTTAGATTCTCAGCCTCCTATGGACAAGGGCCAAGGATTACAGACCCTGCTGTTTAAAATGTGCCCACTCCCCACCAGGCCCAAGACCTGAGAAGTAGGAGCGGGTCCTGGCAGCATCTGCTTCGGGCTAAGATTGGCAACACTGCAAAGCAGTGCTTCTCAAGGAAAGGTCTACATTCTGGGCAGGCTTGGATTCCAAAATAGGGAGTGCACAAAGGGCAATTTCAGGAGGAAAGTGAGCCAAAAGGGGAGATCTCTCAGGTCTAGCTGCATTCATGTCCGTCTCTCTTCCATTTAGTTACAAAAATATTTAAGCACCTGTTCTTTGCAGACCTCATACTTAATGCTGCAGGTTTGGTGATGAACAAGACAGATTGGGCCCTGCCTGCCAGAAGCTCTAGCAGGGACGCCCAACTTAAAACATCACTGGGACAAATATGTGATTATAAACAGTAATCTGAATTTAAGTTGAAAGTGAACAAGGGTGAGAGGACAGCAGGGAAGACTTTCTGAGTGACATTCAAGCTCAGACCTCAAGGCTGAGGAGGGATGGCCAGGTGAAGGGGAGGGAAACTCCAAGCAGATGGCTTAACATGTGCAAGGGCCCTGAGGCAGGAAAGAGCTTGGCACTCTCCACACCCGAGTGAATGGGGCTGGAGCCCAGTGAGAAGAAGCATGTGGGAAAATAAGGCTGGAGAACTAGGGAGGCATCAGACCAGGCATCTAGAGTCCCAAGAAAAACAACAGATTTCATCCTAAGTGCTATGGGGGCTAGAGGGTCACCCAGGCTGAGCTGGTGATCAGATACCTGGGGTGTCAGCAGGAAGCCACTAGGGGTGGAGATGGGCATTGGTCAGGTGGGTGGGGGTGGGGTCCACCTTCCAGTCCAACTTACCCTGCAAACAAACAAAAACCCACCTAAGACTAGTTTTCCATTTGGGAACTTGAGTATATCAGGGTATGCATGTATTTGTTCATGCACATGCACACACACACACACACACACGTGTTGATGTAAATACACACCTGGAAATATCCATGAATGGGCTCCCATGTCAACATGCATATGAATGCCAACAGCTCACATTCCTGGGTGCTCTAAGTTCTGGATCGCCTTATTTAATCCCCAAAGGAGCCTGAAACATTGTCACCTCACTTTACAGACAAGGAAACTGTATGTTGGAATAGCTTCAATGGTCGCCATTGTGGGGTGTGAGTTACATGCACATCTGTGTGCAGAATGCTTGTTTGTTCCTAAATCACACATGGACTCCAGAGAGAAATTGTCACCTTTTCTCAAGGTCACATGGCAAAGACAAGAACTCATTTCTATCCTATAAAGCCCTTCCAAAAACTCAATGAAAACTGGCTCTGGGATAGAAGCATAACTTTTTAATGTAGTCTGTATCAGTCACAATATTAGGAAAAAGAAAAATACCCTAGCACAGTGTAGCATTCGATGATCCCTCTGCTCTCTAATAAAGCAAGTGATGAATCTGATCTCAGCAGACATCTGTTCCAAATCCACTGTCTGATTTAATAACTCTTTAAAAAACAAACAAGTAAAATTTAATTTGCTCATAAAGAATATCATTTTGGGGTTTCTAGCACATTAAAAAAGGTAAAAGACAAAGCATTCATATCATCTTGGCTTTCCAGTCACTTAAATCATTTTAGCTTCATGTCCAGCTTTTCATAATCCAAACTGACATATAAAATGCTGTACGTGTGTGTGTGTGTGTGTGTGTGTGTGTAAAGCTGCTGGCATTTCCTTTGTGCTGACTCCAAACAAACTCGGAAAGTTTGAATAAGTGCATCTCACCCCCTATCCTTTGCCCTTCTTTCCTAAGGGGTATTATTGGAGCCCTGGGAGCAGCACCTGGCACCTAGTGAGCACCATAAAGTGTTAGCATCTGTGTGATGGCCACAATGGTCGCCATTGTCATCACAACCACCACCATCGGCGCTTCCCCCCGTTTGTGCCCACAGAACGAAGAGCTCCCGAGGACCCTGTGCTCCATCTTGTAAATCCACATCGTCTCATCTCTCACCCTGTCCCCTGCACCCTCCATTCTTGCGACTGTGGCTTCCCAACTTCCTCACATTTGCCATTCTCCCTCCCATGCTGGGGCCTAGCACACTCATTCCCAGCCTGGACTCCCTTCCCTGCTCTCCTCCCAGTTACTCCCTGCACATCTTCAGGTGGCTGCACTGTCACCTCCCCCCAAAGGAAGACTGCTTCCAGCTCCCTGACTTAGTCCCCTCTCCCCCTGTTAAACTGAAAGTTCCACATCCCCAGAGTCCCACAGTCAAGCACCTGGAATGGAGACTAACAGGCACTCAGTAATATTAGTCACATAACTTTTTTTAAAAAGGGATTTGAAATACAGTGCAAGAGGGAAGGCACTAGAAGAATGGTGACAGCAAAGAGATGAGAGAATGCAACCAGATGCTTACATTGGCTCTCCTTCACCATGCTGTGGGACCCCCCCCCCCCGCCCCCGCATCCCCATCCTGTGTCCTTCCCCAGACAGAGATATAGACCCATGCTGGGAACTTCAGAGCCCATCTGCTGGGGCACAGTCACTCTGCCAGGGCTTTAAGGATGTACCTGGTACATTTCCAGTGACAAAGTGACTCCAAATAATACCCTGTCCATGTGTCCAGCCCTCCTCTCCCTGCCACAGAGGGAGCCTCTCCACATTCCAGCACCATCTGCTTGTGCACAGCATGCCAGACTCCCCTGGCTACAGGGGCCCTCTTGGCAGCAGGGGTTCCTATGCCACCATGGAACCAGCACCTATAGTAGGTAGATGGGCAGAAGCCAAACACAATGATCTGGGTCAGGGACATGGTCCCAGCTGCTTGGTCCCATGGAAGACATAGGAGACAAGATGAGAGTCTCCATGGAAGTCATGATGGGAAAGCAAGTCAATTCTGAGTTAATTTGCCCTAAAGTGAAAACTGTCCCATAGCAATGAGGAATGATGTGTTGCTGGCACTGAGGATGTCCTGAATCTGGGAGATAAAATTGAGGAAAGAACCTAGTCAAGACAAAGTGAGGAGTCTGGGTCAGCATCCTAAGGGCCAGCTTAGCTAGCATGTTAGTCAGCCTTCCATTGCTGTGATAAAATACCCAAGAAAAACAACTTAAAAGAGAAAAATTTTACTTTGGCTCACAGTTTCAGTTCATGGTCACTTGGATCTGTTCTGAGCCTGTGGTAAGGCAGAACATCAATACAGGGAGGGTGTGGTAGAACAAAGCTGCTTACCTCATAGCAGCCAAGAAGAGAGAGGGAGGAAGGAGATCCCAGGAACTCAATTAGGTCTTACCTTCTATAGTTTCCACCACCTCCCCAAAGTCCATTCAGCTATGAATCCACCAAATGGATTAATCCACTGATGAGACCAGAGCCCTCATGATCCACTCATTTTCTAAAATCCCCATCTCTGAACGTAGCTGCACTGAGAACCAAGTCTTTAGTACTTGAGCCTTTGGGGGACATTCCAAATATAAACCATTACAGCTAGAGAAAGGGGCCTAATATATGTCCTCATGTACCAACCAGGGTGAGGACCATGGGTCTGAGTTAACACAAGGGGACACAGGAAATATCACCCAGACTAGGAGCAAAGCCAATACAAATGAAGGATATGGGAAGCCATAGTACTGCTCAACTGCAATAAATCCCTTGGTGCTGGAACTAGGTGCTGGATCTGCACTAGGTCAGGTTCAGTGTGGGATTCTCCCCAAGATGCAGCTGCTACTGGGAACATAAGCAGAAAAAGCAAGGCTCATAACTGAGGAGGTGGGATGTGAATTATAGGTCAACCCTTACCAGCTGTGTGACCTCAGCTAAGTCACTGAACTTCTCTGAGCCTCCACAACTAAAGTGAAAATTTAAACTCTGCCTCACAGAGTTGAGAGCCTTCTGTGTGCCAAGCAGTAGACAAGCCTCTGGTGATATAATCTTGAGCAAAGCCAGGCATGACTCTTTCATTGTAGGGCTTATGAACCAGTGGGAGAGGTGGACATTAATGACTCATTTTTATCACACTGAAATAAATTCTAGAATGAAAAGCATCAGAAGCTGGAGATCTGGCAAGGGAGGCCTTGTCCTAGTGTAGAAAGGGGAGTACCAGGGATCTTCCGGGGGAGACAACAATAAGCAGGCTTCTAGTGGATGAAGAGGGGCATCCACCATGCCTGGGCAAGTCTGGGAAGGAAAGGAGAGCATTCCAGAAGAGCAAGCACATGTGTGGCTGTGCTGGTGCAGAGCCTGAGCGAAGGAATAGAGTGCAAGCAGGAGCAAGATCCCAGAAGGCACTCTTGGCCTGACAGGAAGTTGTAAGGAGCATTCAGGGCTGGCTTAGCAGTCATCAGAATGGCAGCCCCAGCATCGCATGCAAAAGGGCACCCCAGCCAAAAGCCAGCCCCAGCAACTGCATCTTCTCAAGGATGGTTTTTAGATTACCCAGACATTCCCCCCAAAAGCATAGCACAGTCTTTATCTACCCTCTTAGTTCCCAAATCTGGACCCCTTTGTTGCTCCCAAATGGGGCACTAGCCCCAAGAGGCCTCTCTACTATTTCTCCTGAGAAACCCAGCCCACCCTCAGGACAACAGGGATCCAGCGTGTCTGTGCCAAGAAGCCAGGGTTCTCAAAGAGAGGCTGCAGTCAAGGGAGGTACCTCACCACCCCTACTGCCCTGCACCCACCCTCCCTGCTCACTCAAGGGGATGGAGGGAGCTTGGTATTTATTCCTAGAATCCTAGACATCTCCTTGTCAAAGAACCAGCAGGGATTCTGATTATCCATTCACTGAATTCCTCCACCAAGCTCCCTTTTGGGGGGAACCACTGTCCCTGAGCTGCATAGTTCCAGCTTCATGAAAAGGAGGATGCAATACAGCCGTCCCCAATCTCTCAGCCACTGTGAATCCACAGAATTGTCTGTCTCTCCATCTGCTTCGCCTCTCAGAGTGTGTAATTAAGCCAGAGGAGCCTGGAAAACCCCTTTCTGATCAATAATTCAAACCGCTGGTCTCCTGCGACATTTTTTTCATTACTATTCTCCAGGTCAGGCATTCATGAGTTTTCCAGGATAGAATTCCCTGCTGGGACACCAAAGTAGAACTAATGCAATCTGGAGTAATTAGGTATTTTTTAATTATCCCTCTCTTTCTTTCCCCCCTAAACAGCCAGAGAGAATTGTGTACAAATAAAGGAAAATGTTATGGTCTCATGAGTTGGGCATCTGTAAAGGAGATTCAAGTGAGGGTACAAATGAGAGGAGCAGGAAACATTTTGGGTATTTGCTGAGTCAAGAAAGCCCCATTTAGAAAGAGGTAAAAATAGTTTGAGCACTGTTTACAAACTCCTGACCTGACACCCCAGCTTTGCAACATGCACTGCTGAGGTATTGGTGGCCTTGCTCCTTCCCCAGCTCTTCCTCCCACCTCCCCACCATAGTCCTGCAGTAGACATTGCTGGTGGCTTAGCAAATATCCATTCTCTGCTCCTCTTGATATTCTACACCAACAATAGAACCCCAGTTTCATTCAGTTTGGCAATAGGTCCAACCAAAAATACCTTCCCAGGGGCCAGGGTTGTGGCTCACTGGTAGAGCATTCACCTAGCATGTGTGAGGCCCTGGGTTTGTACCTCAGCACCACATAAAAATGAGTAAAATAAAGGTATTGTGTTCAACTACAACTAAAAAATAAATATTGAAAATATATATATACCTTCTCAGAGCTGGGGTTGAAGCTCAGTGGGAGAGAGTGCTTACCTAGAATGTATGAGGCACTGGGTTGGATTCTCAGCACCACATATAAATAAATAATTCAGTTAAGATATTGTGTCCATCTACAACTAAAAAAGAAAAAAAGAATAATAAAAACAAAACTCACAATCCAGGCATGATGGTGCACGTCTATAATCCCAGCTGCTCAGGAAGCTGAGGCAGGAAGATCACAAGTTCAAGGCCAGCAACTTAGCAAGGCCTAAGCAATTTAGTGAGACCCTGTCTCAAAGTATAAAATATAAAAAGGGCTGGGGATGTAGCTCAGTGGTTGAACCCTCCTGGTATCAATCCCTGATACCAAAAAAGAAAAACCTCCCAATTTCACTGCAACAAAACGTGACCAGGAAAACCCTCCTGGCTGATGAGGAGAAAACAAAGTGTTCTCTGTGGGAAATTATGGGAAACAAACTGCTTCCTCAGGTGATATATGCCTCTGTGCCTTTTCAACTTCTTCCTGCTTGGAAGATGGGAGAAATGCCTGTGAAGCTAGAATCAGACAGGCAGTCAATATAGACAGGTAAATTGAGTCAGGTCTGATCAAGACCTGTTTAAGTCTAGGAATTTGGAGACTGCCCCCTGAGGAACTGAAATGCCTTCAGAGCCCTTCCTCCACCCTTATCAAGATAACCTGCCCTGCTCCAACCTGTTGCTAAGGTAACCTGTCCCAGGGATTGCCCCTCCCCTACAGGGAGTTCTAAGTTCAAGGCCATCGTGGGCAACCCTGTCTCAAAAAAAATTAAGCAAAAAAGGCTAAGGATAGCATGTAGCTCAATGGTAGAGCATCCCTGGGTTCAATCTCCAACACCTCTTTCCCCCCAAAAACAGTTGACTATTTGTATCTTCTGTACACTTCACCATAATTTTTTAAATGTTCATTTAATCTTCCCTTTCTTCTGCCAGTTTTCTCTATGTACACACATAGCTGAAGCATCCTACAACCTGGAAGTAATCACAATTCCTCCTCTTCCAACTCCCATCAACAATCCCTTTGATGCTGCCTTCAAACCACATGTCCATACCCACACACCTTTTCACTACCAGCCTCAGCTCCAAACTGCCCTCATGTCTCACTAGGATGAATGTGAGGCATCCTCCTGAGACCCCACATCCTCTACTGCCCTCTGCCATCCATTCTTCCAGCAACCAGAACATGCCACCTCCCAGATGGCTGTCCATGGCTGCCCAATGCACCTAAAGTCCAAAAGTTTGGCCCACAGACTTGCATAACCCCTCCTCTGACTCTCTGTCCAGCCACACATGGTATTTCCCATGGCTCACCAGTGGACTAGAATAAGCAATCATCATCTCCCACTGATGCTGTTCTTCCACTAATCTTAGCATGAGTGCAGGTTTCTGAACCTTTACAGCTCACCTTGAAATTCCCTCAGAGATGCTTTCTGTAGCTCCCTAACTAAAATGGTCCCCATGAGTATTCTCTAACACAGCATCCATCTGTGACTATGTGTCTGCTGACTCGTTCAATGTGTGTTTCTCCCTCTGGACTGTGAAGTCCAAAAAGGAAGCAAGATCTTTGTCTTGGTCACTACTGTCACCCATACCTGGCACACAGAAGGTACTCAGTGTTTACTGACTGAATCAACATATGAATATTGCTAAATTCTCTTATTTCAGTCAGAGGCTAGCAGAAAATAGTGGCTCCTCTCTCTGTTGCCCTTAGCCACCAAGAAAACTTGTGCTTCTCATCCCAATAATTTTAGGCCTGTGGTCTTGAGGTTAGTTCAAAAAGGAAGAATGCTTCCACCAGGGGATACAGCAGTGATTCTACTCACCTGGAAGTTGAGGTTGCCACCCAGTCCTCTGGCCTCCTCTTACCATTGAGCATTGGAGTTTCCTGTACTGGCTAGAACAATCACTCCTGACGAGCAAGGGATGGGTGTGACAAAACAGGGTGAGAGAGAGCATGCCTAGAATACGGGAGATCCTCCGGGGTGAGCCCCTCATGTCCAGTGATTGAAGTTGATAAAAATTTACAACAACCCAATAGGGGCAGGATTGCTAATGGCCCAAGCCCATGAGCGGTAAACTACAGGCCAAATCTGGCCCTCCACCTATTTGTGCAATAAAGTTTTATTATAACATAGCAACATCAAGTTGAGTAGCTGAGACAGAGATTGTACAACCCTCTAAGCCTAAGTTTTGCTACCTGACCTAGACATACTACCTGGATTGCCCGCTGAAGGCAAAGGAAATAGTCAACAAAGTCATGGATGGAGGTGTTATAAATAACCAGCTACAACCATATGACCAGCTACATAAATGACTTATAAAATATATGAGTATGTCTTTATTATTTTGTTGTAAATGCTTGTATATATAAACAACACATTTGTTTTCCCCCTCTATCATCCCTTTGCGATCTATGTAAGATGTGCTAATAGCAATTAACTTTATATCTCAGTGTTTAAACTATATATTAAATGGGAAATGAGAATCAACTAAGAGAAAAGTGAACATTACCCCAAGGAAAAAAAGGGACAATATACTCTCGTCTGTGTGTTAGGTTTTTGTTGCTGTGACCAAAATATCTGACAAGAGCAAGTTAGAGGAGGAAAAGTTCATTTGGGCTCAGGTTGACCAACTCCATCACTCTGGGCCCAAGACAAGGCAGAACATCACAGTGGCAGGGTTTGGCAGAGGAAAGCAGCTCAGCTTAGGGCAGCAGGAAGCAGAAATTGAGAGAGGACAAAGAGGCAGGGATAAAATATAAACCCCAAGAGCACTCCCCCAGTGACCAAATTTCTTCCTGTGATTCCCCACCTGCATACAATTACCACCCAGCCAGTCCATTCAAAATTATTTATCCACTGAATGCATTAACCCACTAGGTACAGCTCTCATAATCCAATAATTTCACCACCTATATTAATACAGGAGCTTTGGCAGAGAGAGAGGGACAACTCATATCCAAACCATAACAGTCAAGTGTTTGTTGTGTGGGGGTTGCTTATATCCTGTTAGGTAGAACCGTAACTGTTACTGTATTCATTTGGAAAAATAAGTATGGTTTAAGGTGTGAGTGCCAGGTTGATAGAAGTGGACCTAAGAGACTTGTGATAACTTGATTAAGCTAAATGGCATGTCCCATAATTCCCACTCCTGGAGGTTTCTGGTCCGGGCATTACACATGAGAGAGCATCATGGCAGATCTGGAAAGCAGAGGAGTGCAGCAGCCATTGGCACCTGCACTTTGCCAGTGATTTGACTTGCAGCTGGACCTGCAAATACTCCATCTCCCCAAGCTCTGACTCAGCTTCTCCAATTCTTGGGCCAGGTATGTGTGGTTAGTTCCAGGTTGAAGGGCCCTGGATCCTTCAGAAGACCCACACCATCAAGGTCGTAAGTTCAGGCCATCTGTGTGGTTCCTAGGTTGAGCTTGTGGTTATTACTTGTTCTTGTTTTCTTCTCCTTTACACCCACTTTCCCTACACAACCACCTGATCTGTGAACTTCCACCTATAGCACCAAGAAGTCAAATTCCTCTAACAAATTCTGTAACAAAACCAGATATATGTGGGCAAGATTTCCTTGTGGTTCTGCTCTTCTGACTGGACCCTGACTCATACACCAAATATCTACTAAATGCAAGGTATGCTTGAAGTAGTACAGGGGTGAGATGACATAAAACTCTGTCTGGAGCTCACATTACGACAGAGAAAAAAGGCTCAAATAGAAGGAAAAAGAGGATGGAGGGCACAACAGAAGCATAAACAATGTGCTCTTGGGCATATTAAGTAGCAAAGGCTTTGCAGAGAGATAGACCTGAATTATAATCCAGGACCTAACAGTTGTGTGGCCTTGATAATATCACCCAGAGTTGACTTAGCTTCTTGTACTTTCCTCTCTGGAAGGGAACTTCAGGGGAAAGAGAGACTGGTTTTGATGGCGGGGAACATGTCAGGAAAGGCTTCATATTAAAGGATGTGATATTTCAACTGGGTTTTGCAGGAGCACAGGTCAGCACAGCATTTTTTATGTCTTATATAGAAGGAGTTAATGCATTTTGGTGGGATAGAGTGGGAAAAGGTCATTCTGCAAATATTCAAAAGCAATTTCATGAAACAGTGGCCTCTCATCCATCTGCTGTAACAAACTAGCTGGGAGCTGTGGAGCCTTAAGCACTATATGTTCAGAGAAATTATGACTCCCACTGGGGATATATTGTATTTTTTTCAAGGCTGAAATGAAAAGATATACAGTATACTGTATACATAGACCTATTATGCCAGGGAAAATATCAGAGCCAGTTTTGCTGTTTATAGAAGATCAATGATAAATCAACCTGTATAATCTGCAACTGACTGTTTCATTTGTTCTTTAATGTTACACTGATCTTTTGGAAATGAAGGAATTTCACATAAAACAAGTAGTTTGATGAACTTTAATCTTACCCATAATTGGATAATAAAATTGGGTGCGCACAGTAATTAAAAGGATTGCGATAAAAGAGTCAATCTGCAGTTTCATATTGAGCCTCTTCCATAAACCAAGAAGTTCAGTGCAGGGCACACCAAGAGTAAAAAACACATACACATACACATACACAACACAGCCCTGTGGCAGGCAAACTGTTTTTTTGTTAGAGGAAAACCTATTTATGGAGAAGATATACCATGTCAGTGAGGACTCATATTATCACCTAGGGAGCTCTGAGATAAGGGAGATAAGGCTTCGACTTGTTAATGAACAGGAAGTAAAATGCTTGAGTTTTTATTTAATGAGCTCATTTTTCCAGGTTATCTCTAGATTGGTTCATCTATCACACATTCTTCATCACTGCCTGTTTTGCATAAATGCAGACTTGCAACTTGCATACAAGTCTGCATGGGCCCAATCTTTGTTTCTGGGCTCTTTATAATGCCTGTCACATCTGCTTCCAGTCTTGAAATTAGGAAAAAAAAAAAAAATCCAAGTGTCTCCTTTGCCCAACTGGAATGACTCTTGCTTTTTTCTTGGAGCCTCCAAGTCCTAGAATCCAACCACCAGGACTCTGAGCTGGAAGCCACCACTCCTAGGATATGCCCTCCAAGAATTCTTTCAGTTGCTGCTTTAGGCTTTTCAAACACTTCTTTTAGGCCTGTTTCAATGCTGGCCTTGGCCTGCTACCAAAATTCCCATCCTCAATTACTGACTTCAGACCCAACCTTGTGGACCACCTGCCCAGCTCTAACTCAGCCATATGCCAGATCATTAGCCACGCCATACTGGTTCCTTTAATTCTTTGTTCTCCAATGGCCCTTAGGAAGTTTTCCTTTGCCTCACTATCAACAAAAATAATGTGAGAAAATAGCCAACAATCTACAAAGTGCTAATCTCCAAGGTACAGTTGTGAGGACAAAATAAAACAATGGTTAGAAAAGTGACCAGTAAAGCACTGAACAGATATGAACGTTATTAAATAAGGCAAGAACAACTTCTGTCTTACAGATGAGGACACCACCTCTCAAAGAGCCAAGGCAATCAATCAGTCCAGGACTCACAGAGAACAAATTTAGGACTACAAAGCAGGCAAATTTAGGACTCTGGAGCAGGCCAGTCTTTCTACATGCTAGTGATCAGTATTCTTGTTTTCTTTTTATCTTTTTTAATATTCACATTTATATATATAATAAGACAGTTACCATGTTAACATTTTGGCATATATTCTTCCGTTGATTTTTTTGAATGTTGTTTTTCCCCCGCATTAAGAAATTATTGTGATATACTGCTCTGTAGCCTATTTTAAAAAAACAAAAACAAAATCTTGGAGTGCAAACATTCCTCCTCTTTAAATATTTGTTGATGTTTTTGATGGCAACACGGTATACAATTGGTTTGTGGACCAATCTCCTATTGTCATGACTGCATTTTATTAGAGAGCAACAGTTATCTCTATTAAAACAGGCCTATGCTGAACATCTTTGTGTAAAACTCTGCAAATAGTTTATATTATTTCATTGGGATAAATTCCTGAAAATAGAATTACAGGGTCAAAGGTCATGGAAAGTTACAATAAATTTTTGTTGCATTTTGGTATTTTTTTCTCCAAAAAGCCAAAATTTATATTCATACAACAGAATATGAGTGTCTATCTCCCTGTTCCATAGTCAAAACTCAACATTATTGTTCTGATTATTTTTTACCACTCACCTGGTTTGAATTTGCATTTCTTTGATGAAGCTTGAAATATTTCTCATATATTTATGCCTACTTGTATGTCTTCTTTCATGAATTATCTATTCATGTCCTTTGCCCTTTTTTAATTGGGCATATTTTATTATTTTCTTATTGATTTGTGTAGCACTTCCTGAGAAGCCCATGAATCTAGACAATCAGAGAACTCCAAAGTGAAATGCGTCCTCAGAAGTCAGAGAGAACTAAGGGAAACCATCTTGCTAGGTGGCTCGATGTGCCCTCCGGTCTGAGCACCTGTGCTAAGAAACTATCCTAGGGACAGCTGTGGGCAGGAAGTAGCAGAGGAAAGGTACATAAAAGGGACTACTGACTCTGGGATAGGGAGTAGGAAGAGGACTTGGGTAGGGTGACATCTTGAACTGAACTGTAGTCCTACTACCACTGGTAGATGAGATGAAGCCTAAGTTGGAGGATGACAAGCAGATATATATTGAAGCTCAAAAACAAAACTTCTATTAGTGGAAGGGGGAAGAGAGGTGGCATGTAATTCCTCCAACTCCTGGGCTACCAAAGAATCCTAGAGTCGTCCTTGATCTCTCAATTCCAGGTTCTTTTCTATTACAAGCTTCTGCCTTCTACACAAAAGTCAGTGCAAATTAATGTATCTCTAAAAGGCAAATAACCTCCTCTTAGACTGAACTCTTGGCAAAAGACCAACCATTTTTCATCTCTGATTAAAATGTCTATAGACGAAATTAAAAATAATTCAGCAGAGGAGCTACCTCTCATGGAGTTGCAGAATACAAAATAAATCTAGAGATATTGGTACAAGTATCATGCTTCCTTCCCTGCACACAGAACAACCAGACTCTTTCCTGCCAATGTATGCAGAGTCCCTTGGGTAAGGGGACTCACTGGGGTACTGGAATATCCATAGGCAACTAGAGCAAGGAGAACCCTGATGAACCACTTGCTCAGTGCTTCCCAAGTGTGCCTTTGTTAGAAGCACTTGCTAGAACTACAAATTACAAGTCTTTTTTTTTTTAAAAAAAATAACTTTTTAGTTGTAGAAGGATACAATATGTTTATTTATTTTTTTTTATGTAGTTTGAACCCAGTGCATCACATGTACAAGGCAGGTGCTCCACCACTGAGCCACAGCCACAGCCCCACAAGTCTTTTTTTTTTTTTATAAAATTGTGGTTCAATGTATCTGAAGTAGGACCAGGAAACCAACATTATTAAACATGGGTCTTAGGTGATGAGACCTTCTTATGATGTGGGAAGGAGCTGATTTCGTCCAGTACATCTCATTTTAAAATCACTTGAAGAGATTAAAAAAAACAATATCAGGAAATTCCATTTCTGCCTGTGACAGACTAATTTATTGAGATCAATTCTTCTACCAAGAACAAATAGAAATGCTAAAAAAAATATATTTTTAAAAAAACAAATTCCATCTGAAAGCATCAGAGAGCTATCACATGTGGTGAGATCTAAAGGCACCAAGATCTCAAAGAGAATGGAGGCACAGAAATGAGCCTAATGTTTGGCACAGCTTTTTGCCTTGAAACATTTGCTGATGCTCAAGAAAAAAACTAAAAGCTAAGAAGTTGTATTTTTGATCAGTGAAGAAGCCAAGAGAAGAAATGAAATAGAAACCACCAGTCAAGCAGCTAGGAAGCTGAGTTTCGATAGTCCCACCTACCTACCCTGGGGGAGCAAAAAATGAGAGTTTAGGGCTCACCAAGAAGGAGGCATTTGGTATACACCCCAAACTTTCAGAAAGAACTACTGAGTCCCAGAAAGGAGGACAAATCAGAAACAGACCAGGATTTATGAAAACAAAAGCCTGGCTTCCCATCTGCTCCATCCCAGACGGGATTATGACAATCTGCCCTGACCCTAACTTCCAAAAGCAATAGCAGATCTTCTCAGGAGAAAAAATGTACTATCCAGAGCCTCAAATTCTCTCTCCAAATTTTCACATACAACTGACATAATATACAACAACAACAAAAATTTAAATAAAAAAATTACAAAGCATACTGGGAAAAGGCCAGAAACCAAGAAGAAGATAATAAACACAGAAATACAAAGAGATCCTGACACTGAAATTATAACACAAGATCAGTGTAATCAACATTTCTAAAAATTGAATTTTAACAAAGAATTAAAGTCCATTTTAAAAATCAAATGAAAGTTCTGTTCTGAAATATATAATAATTAAGCTAGGAACTCAACAGGTGGATAGGCAAAGCTGAAGAAAAGATTAGGGAATTCAAAAATATGTAATAGAGAATATTTAGACTGAAATAATGGAGGAACAAAATGGAAAGTACTAGGGGAATGAAAGGGGAGTGTACAAGACCTAATGGGACATGGTGAACAGGTCCAACATACATGTAATTGGGGTCCTACAGAGGAAAGAGCAAATGGAGCAGAAATAACTTTTACAGAGATAATGACCAAGAATTTTCCAAACCTGGCAAAAGACCACAAACCATATATTCTAGAAGTGTTATGAACCCTAAACAGAATAAATACATAGAACCACAGTTACACACATGTAGCAAAACTGCTACAAAAATAAATAAATAAACAGGAAAATCTTAAAACCAAAGTAAAGAACTAAATCAATTTTCTAAATTGACTTATTATTTAATTTGCTTTTATTATTTAATTTGCTTTCATTATTTATTAATGGCCAATTATACCAGATTCTCTGAGAGTTGGGCCAGGGCATGAAGCATGGGGAGGGTGCTTTTTACAAATGTACATCCTAGAGCACTGTATTAGCCCATTTTCTGTTCCTAATAACACAATCCCACAAATTGAGTAAGTTATAAAGAGAAGGTTTATTTTGGCTCCTGGTTCAGGTCCAAGGTTGAGGGGCCACATCTGGTGACTGTCTTCTAATGCCTCAGGACATTACATTGTAAAAGACAGAGTGCAAATGTGGGGTGAGTATGTGAGTATGTCTGTGTCTTCTAGTCTTTCTCCCTCCTTATATTTAGTCATAGCCCTCCCCGCCCCATGACTTTATATAATTCTAATTATCTCCCAAAGGCCCTACCTCTGCATACCACAGTCAGATTGTTTCCAACCTTTTAATACCTCACAATGGGGATTAAATTCCAATATGAGTTTCAGAGGGAACAAACCATATTTGAACCATAGAAAGCACTGCTATAGATTCTGATTTTGGTCAACTAGAGGCAAGGCCCATGAATCAGAATTTTCAACAATCCATCCAGGTAATTCTAATGTAGAAATTCACACACCCTGCTTCTTCAAACTTAGTTCTGTCTATATCCCCTTATAACTAAGGAAACTGAGGCCCAGCCAAGCAAGTCTGAAGTCACCCAAGGTGATACTGTGAGTTGTGGCAGGACCACAAAGGGCACATTGGCAATCAGGGGTCAACTCTGAATAGCAGCCCTTCTGATGAGGTAACTGCAGGCATCCCAGACCATAGTAAGCAGGGCAGGCAAGCAAAGTACACTTATAAGATGGCAGAAAGGAATTGAAAATACCTGATGACCTCTACAAGACAGACCCTGCATGAGGCCCTTTTTCAGATTTCCTTTGATTCTAAAATTGAGCCTAAGGCTACATCATTTATCCAACCTATCAAATGCTAGACACAGTATTACATACTTTATTATCTCTTTTAACCTTTACCACAAACCTATGATGCAGATACTATTATCAGTCCTCATTTTATAAAGAGGCACAGAGAAATTAACTTATTAAATAGTGGGATCTGAAAGCATAAATCTTGATTTCAGAGTATATCTATAACTTCAGGGTTCTACTACCTCTGCATTACTCTCCTATCTCTACCCACCCACCAGCTCTAATATACTTACCCTGCATGCCAAAGGACGGTTTCTTTAACACTCCCTGCTCTATAGACTGTTTTTGGTGACAGGGTAAAACAAAAAAGGCACAGGAATGGGAAAACCTGGGTTATTTCCCTGGCTCTACCACTCCATTCTATAATTTTACATAGGTTCCTTCCCTCCTGCAGCCTCCAATTTTTCCATCTGGCAAACAGAGGCAATGATGTCTATCTCAGGATTGTGGTAAGGATTAAACACCTTCAAAAGCCCCAGAATGTGGTTGACATAGAGGGGATATGTTTGGGTTCTACTGTGCTTGGAAAGACCTGGGCACTCTGTCTGCCAGATAACAGGCCGTGCTGTGGATGGTTCCTAAGAAGCAGTGTGGCTCAGCCTGCAGGGTGACCCTGTGCTGCAGTGCAGTGTGCCGCAGTGTTCATTGCTGCCAGAGCCAACACCTGCCGGAGGGGTGCTCTCCTCTCCACTACCCACACAGCCGACAGTTCCCACATTATTAAATGGCTCACCTAGCTGCACTTGTTTTATAAAACAGCATGAGCAGTCATGCAGTTATCTATAGGTTTTTCAATAAACTTGGAAATCTGATCATCTCATTCTCTGAAATTTCCCTTCTAGTGGCTGGGTGTTGAAGGGATTTTTTTTTTTAATCTAAGCTTTAATAAAAGACTGATGGATTAAATGGTAGGAAAAAAAATGTTCTTAGAGGTGACAATAATACAGGCAGAACTGACTAGGCAAACTGTCAAGAGAATAAAATGAGGCATAAAACCCTTCCCCTCTCCCTTTGTTACCTTGCCTCTTGCTAGAGGAAGGGGGTTGAAGCCCACCTTCACTTCTGTAGCAGCTGTCCTTTTGCCCAGCATCCTCAAGAGATTTCTGTGATATCCAGGAATGCTTTATAGTCCCTTAGCTCCTTGCAGAATGTTCCTACAGTGCTGCCTTCTACTAGATTACATTTTGGAATCTGATAATCCTGTGGCAAAGATTCTTTCTTTGCAGATAGTCCTATCTCCCCTTGAGGTTCAAGGCTAATGGGAGGCAAAGAGGGAGAGAAAGAAAAAGAGAGGAAAACAGGTAGAAAAGAAAGATGAGGGAGTAAGGAGAAAGAAGGAAAGAGAAAGAGTAAAGGGAAAGAGGAGGAGAATGGGGATGTACAGTAGTTCAACCATCTGCAGAGACTGAAAAGCAAGCGCATAACCACGTGCAGAGTGTCAGAAAGGCTTATAAGATCAATAGGAAACCCAGGTTTAGGGAAGGAATCAGAGCCCAACAGAATAGACTAACCAGCTAGAGACTACATGCATCTTTGTAACCACAGAGAATTATAATTAAAGGGCATTCCTGAGCTAAGAGAGAAGTCCAGGCTGGCCCAGTGTCTCATTGATAATTCCTGCAGACCTGACCAAGGACTGAGCTAAAGCAACTACCAATCACCCTGATATGAGGCCTGGTGAGATCTCCATGGCAGCCTCTTTGGCCTTGTGAGGACAGCGTGGCAAGCAGACATAGGTCCTGAATGGGAAACCAAAGCTCAACTCCACAGGGAGTTCTCCCAGCCTTCCCATCATGGGCCTCTTCAGATCTGCCACAGACTCGCTGAAGATTTTGTGGGCTCAGGTGCTTTAAGGAACTCAAGTTACAAGGTTCAAGTTGACCTGGTGGCCCCAGGATATAAAAGAGCCCATAAGAGGGTTTCAGAAGAAAAACAGAAGCCGTCCCTTCCCAGCACTCCAAATGAGGTGCAAGATACAAGGTAGTGAAAGAACATGGACTTAAAATCAGACTTGGTTCAGACCCTGATTTACCACGCATGTGGAATATCATCTTAGCCTTGGTTTTCTATAAAATGGGTAGTGATACCAGTGTTACAAAAATGGGATATGCTAATATATGCAGATGTATGCAAAGTAATTGTTCTGCATGCCCACAACCATGTGCTCACATGGAAGGACTTTAGCCAGAATAACACTCCTGTCCTCTCTCTCCGCCTTCCCTCACACCTCCCCACCCCAGCCTGTAAGTTTTGCAGAAGAAGCCAAGCTTGTGGGATATGCTTGCTCTAGTTTGTTTCATTTGGATGTGCCACAGGAAGAAAATTCTCTGCCATGTCCTGTTCTACTACCCCTCGCAGGAGGGCCAGCAGGTATCTGGCCAGTTGTGTCCCTGACTAGCTAGAAAATGGGTGTGTATGACGAAGGAGTCTCCTATAAGAAGACTGCACAACTCAGCTAAATCCACCAATCCATTAACCAAATTGATCTTCTGACCTACCACATTTGACTCCATGTCTGTCTCTCAGATGGTTCTGAACTTAGAGGAGAAAGAGTGATATTTAGTGCTCCTATTACATAGAAAGCACTCATTAAACCTGCTACATATGCAACCCTCAGAGGTACCAACTGTGGCAGAGCTTCCTCTTGAGAAAACACTTATCCCCCTAGATAAAGCAATTCCGAGCCAGTGAAAATAAGTCAGCAACCAAAGTCTTCCACTTCATTTATGCACCCAGATGGATGTTGGGGAAAATGTTTATGGTTCGTTTTCAACTTGCCTCCATCCCATCCTCTTCTTTTTTTTTAATATTTTTTAGTTGTAGATGGATACAATATCTTTATTTATTTTTATGTGGTGCTGAGGATTGAACCCAGGGCCTCCCATGTGCTAGGCAAGCACTCTACCACTGAACCACAACCCCAGCACCCCCATCCTATTCTTTATCAATATGTGATCTTAACTAATCCACTGCATCCTGTGGGTAGTCTACGAGCTAGTGACACTTGTACTTTGATGGACCATGCATATAACCAGATACCTATTTAACAAAGTGGCAGTCTCAATTAGAAATTAGACTCAAGCCTTCCTTGGCCAAGGGGGCTGCCAGCTGGAGCCGGGGAATCTTAGGGGTGTGCATCTAGAGAGCAGGCACTGAGTGGGAATTAGAGGTCAGCTCAAGCATAGTGCAGTACATGCAGTCCCAGCAGAGGTTCTCCCAAAAACCCACAAAGCAGCTCTATGAAAATCAGCTGGGTATATGGTAAACGAGGTCTGAGGTCAGGTGACTGATTCAAGCCAGCTATGCTACTTTCCTTGACTGTCAGAACCTTCAGAACCAGAAGAAAGGAGGTGGATGGAAGAAAATGAAATATTATATGGAGACCCCTCCCCACTGATGAGTTGGAGGGTAAGGGACGCAGAAGAAACAAACAAAAATTTGATTTAAGATTGAACTGAGTTTTTTAATCCTCTCAATAGAACTCATTTTTTATATCTGAAAGATGATCAAAAAATAATAGGATCTTGCTGGACACAGTGGTGCACACCTGTGAGCCCAGTGGTTCGGGAGGCTGAGGCAGGAGGATAGCAAGTTCAAAGCCAGCCTCAGCAAAAGTGAGGCACACTAAGAAACTCAGTGAGACCCTGTCTCTAAATAAAATACAAAATTTTTTAGGGCTTGGGATGTGGCTCGGTTGTTGAGCCCTGGGGTTTAATCCCCAGTATCAAAAAAAAAAAAGGATCTTGCCAAAATATGCTCCTGGGAAGGAGAGGGAGATCCAAATAGTGTGAAGAAGACAGATATTTCTTGATTGCTCCTTCTGGGATTGGGATTCATCCCTGAAACTGAATGCAGGCCCTGGTTCTCACCTCTATTAGCACGTAGAAACCAGAAGGCATGTGGGACCAGAGAATACACCTAGGACCAGCCACACATCTTTAGAATGCCACTGGCTTAAGGGCTTGTACCTCTTCCATGCTATGAAGCTCTGGTGTCAGAGATCAGCTCCACAAGCTGCACCTGAGGCAACGAGGTATGATTTTCATGGCTGGCAAGCAAGGTAGTTAAGCTGATGGGTCCCTGTCTGTCTCTGACATTTGCCTATTCCCACATTACACTTACCTCTGGACATTAGATTTTGGATCCCGGCAGAAGTTCCTCTAACTTCAGCAAGCATAAAAATACCCTGAGGCATTTGTTCAAAATGCAAATTTCTAGTCCTCTATTCCTACAGATTCTGATTTAATAGGTAGTCTGTAGAAAACAGTTTGAAAATCATGCTCTAGAAAATAGTGCTGTGCAATAGAACTTTCCGCAATGATGGAAATGTCTTATATTTGTGCTATTTTACAGAGTAAACACTAGCCACATGGGGCTACAGAGCAGTTAAAGTGTGGCTAGTGTAGCCATGGAAGTGTCTTTTAAATTTTATTTAATTTTTATCACTTTAACTTTAAATAGCCGCTAATCACTAGGGCTACCATACTGGGCAGTGCAGCTCAATGGGGCAGGAAACCAGCAGCATTACCTAGGAGATTGTTAGAAATGAAGCATTATGGGTCCTACTCTAGACCTACCTACCACATTTTTAAAAGATCCCCAAGTGATCTATATGCCAATAAAGGTTGATATTCACTTTCTAGAATATCTTGGTGCCTCACTGAAGTCTTCCACTCCCACTGAACCATCCACTACCTGTTAACATTTATATAGTCTGATCTCATATTCAATTGTATAAATCTGGTTCTTACTCAGCATACTGGATTCTGATGTAACTAGCATTCTGGTCTGGAGGGCAAAAGAGGTGTGGGGGGGAGAGGGAGAGAGAGAGAGAGAGAGAGAGAGAGAGAGGGAGGGAGAGAACAGAAAGAGAGACAGAGACAGAGATAGAGAGGGGAGAAATGAAGGAACATAGTGCCAGGTTGGAAAGGGTCCTATATGCAAGCTGAGGAATTTATTCTTTGGGCAATAGATAACCATCAAAAACTACCAAGCAGGTAGGTAGCACAAGCAGAGTTGTGTTTTATGTAGATAATGCATAGAAGGATAGAGGATGGCCTAGAGGAGATGGCCACACAGATAAGTAATCTTCACTGTCCACTGGTTCTTGTATTAAGTATACCTACTGGGAATAGGATTTATCTTATCCCTAACTTGGAGGAACAGCAAATATTTTAGACTTATAGCAATATATCTATTCTACATGGTCAAGATCCACAGTATCCCAACCCAGATCTTCAGAATAATACAGTATTCTTTATCTCTAAGATTGGGAGGAAATAACAAACACTTTTTGCATTTCAATTCTGAAGAGATTATTTCTCAGTGATAAAACCAAATGTTTGTCATTTATAGTAGTAAACTCTGGGATCTGACTCAACATTGAAACAACTGTTTGCTTTGAAAGTATATTTTTTAAATGAATCATTTTAAGACTAAAAGTATATGTAAGACATTCATGGGACATATAATAATCAAAACAATTAAACCAAATGGATTTTTGCGCAGATGCCTCATTCATTGGTATTGATGTGGTCTGTTGTCATAACAAGCTACAAATGTTAAAATGAAAAGGAGCTGCAATTGGTAGAGAAGAGCGAGATGATGGAAAAGAAAAAGTGGGAGACTTAAAAAGTGTTTCTAGCTTTTTATCTAGTCTTGGGAATCCTTTCATGTACTCAGAGGGTAGGTCCTGGTCAGTCAGGGAAAAGTCTGAAAAGAAAAGACCCAAAAGAAAGGGTTCCGTTATTTTCCAGGTGACAAGGTTTTTAAAGGTGCTCTGTTCCTACAGAAATAACTTAAAGAAGTTATTCCTCCTATTCAAACACAGACAATAAACCCAACAATCAAGATAGCAGCTCCAACCAAAGCACATGGGCAGAAGGCAAGGGGGCTGTATTAAAACATTGTGACAAAAAAGAAAGACAAAAGGATCATAGGGAGGCCAGCACCAGCAATACCACACTCAGTCAACACAGACAAGGGAGAGGCAGGACTGAGGAAGTCAACAGCTCTGTGGCTCAACCAGAATCTCTCTTGTCCAGTAAACCTGTCCTTCTACCTACCCTTTGAGCAATGATCACCAAAGAGGATGACTGCCCCAAAAAGCAAGACGATCCACTAGGGTTTTGGAAGACGATATTAGAATCTCTATTTGTATTTACTCATCTTTGAAAGACAAGAAATTCAGTTTTGCTAAAAGTTACAAACTGCATCAGCATATCCCATGTCAGGATAAGCAAGTGTGTTTGGGGAGAAAGAACAGTTGGACAATGTGGGAGGGGGAGTTTGGTTACTTTCAGCATACTGAGACATACTGCAGTTTCTGAAGCACAGGATTTTACCTATTTCCTAATGTGGTTCCACTAAACCAACCCTCTTAAAATGGACAAGTGGCTTTAAAAGATTCTTAAAAAGAAATAGTAAATAAAAGATAACTCTAAAAATGCTAGCCCAAATGAGTAACAATAGCTAATACTTACATTCCTCGTATAAGCTATCCATGAGCCACACAAGGAAAAACACTAAGATTTGCCAAGAAATCAACAAAAAAAAATTGAAATTATCTCAAAGCCTTTTTGAAGTAGGGATTTGTGTCCCACATGGTTAATGACGAATCAGTTTTCACATGCACAGTGAAAAGCATGATACCATCATGACTAGCAGAAGCTACAGACCAAGAAAATGAAGACAAACTTTCCACAACATGTTCAACAATATTTAATAACCTAAGCTACCTACTCCAATACTCACTGGACAGAGTTCACTAAACAGAATCACAAAGGTTTGTAGTCTTTTAAAAGCCTTCTCACTTAATAGTGAAAGATAATTTAAATGTATATTTTAAATTTATACCATGCCATTTTAAAAAAATACTGATTCTTTACACTGTGGAAATATGGATGAATTGCTAATAAGACAATGTCGAGAAACCTGATGCATCTTTCTGTCAAGAAGCACTATTGGATGGCATATAGAAAACACAGCTTGCAATCTGAAGACATGAGGACAGGAATAAATCCTTCATGGTGGGAGGCTGAGTCAAAGGACAGATGCTTCCAACATATCTCCTCTTGCAGTTCCACTACAAGAAGAAAGATATTAAAGGAGAGATGAAATGGATAAGATGTATTTCTCAAAATTAATTCACCTTAGTGTGATGGCACACACACACCCAGAGGCTCGAGAGGCAGAGGCAGGAGGATCACAAGTTCAAAGCCTACTTCACCAATTTGGCGAGGCACTAAGCAACTCAATGAGACCCTGTCTCTAATAAAATACAAAATAGGGAAAAGGATGTAGCTCAGAGGTCAAGTGCCCTGAGTTCAATCCCTGGTACCCGCCCCCCCCAAAAAAAAAAAAAAAAAAAAACTTTTAAAACAAGTCTTATAGGCAAACAAAGTTTCCATTCCCTACAGAATGGCTACTTTGGATTTTCTTTTAAAGGTAAAGTGGTGAATTGTACATTAAATATTTAGCAATAGCATCACCACATAATTCACAGATAAGATATATCTCACATGTGGTAGGTTTCACTGATGTGAATTTTATAAAATTAGGATCTTTAAAAAATAGTAGAGGGCTAGAGATGTAGCTTTAGAGATAAAATGCTTGCCTCACATGCACAAGGCCTCAGGTTTAATCTCTAGCATTGCAAAATATATATATATATAGAAAATTTACAACTCTTTGTGATGTAATAAGAAGTACACATGAGTACACATTTTGATTCACCTGCAATTTCTCTGATTATCTCAAGGTAAAATACTTTTTTAAAAGCTATTAAACCTGAAGATGAGTTTTGCTTGTACTTTTAACCCAAAAGCAAAGATACCAATTTTTCTAACTTTTCTGAGATTACAAATGGCCACCAGTAAATTGCTAACTAAGCAGACATTTTTTAAAAATAAATGCATCTAATTTGAATCTTCAGGGTAAAAGTCATGTTCCATCAATGAGTCAGACGTGAACTACTTTCAGAAAGCACTTGCCTGGCATGCCTGAGAACCTGGGTTCAATTCCCAGTGAAAGGAAAGAAGGAAGGAAGGGAAGGAGGGAGGGGGGAGAGAAGAAAGAAAGAAAAAGAAAGGAAGACAAACAAAGAGGGAGCATACTAAAAATGAAAATGTTTTCATCATTATATGATTATGTTCCCAAAAACCATGACATCTATAAATGCTTTCATATCTACACAACTAAATTGGAAGCAGAATTTTTTTAACTTGGTTTAAAATCTTTCTAAGAAGTTCAATAAGTTTTGAACCCATCTGTCAACAAAGCAAATGGGTGGCGTTTTAATATGTAAGAATGACAGATCCACATCAAGAAAATGTATATTGACTAGTTATATTTCTATTTAAAATATCACTGTGAAATTAATAGATAAAATTAAAAATTTTAGTAACTACAGCACTATATCCAACTGGATCTGCTTATCTCTGGAAGTATTTTTTTCAGCTAAAAAGCCTTTAAGACCAATTACTGAAATTAAAACCAGACTTCTGAGTCATTAAAAATGTGTTAAAATAAGGTTTTCAAAAAATAATGAGCCAGGCATGGTGGCACACGCCTGTAATCCCAGTGGCTTGGGAGGCTAAGTGAGAAGAATCCCAAATTAAAGCCAGCCTCAGCAACTCGGCAAGACCCTGTCTCTAAATAAAATCAAAAAAGGGCTGAAGATGTGGCTCAATGGATAAGTGCCCCTGGGTTCAATACCTAGTACCAAAAAAAAAAGAATTTGGGGATTGGATGTGTGGCTCAGTGGTAGATTACTTGCCTAGCATGCACAAGGCCCTAAGAAGGAAGGAAGGGAGGGAGGCAGGCAGGCAAGAAAGAGAGAGAAATGAGGAAGGGAAGAAAGAAGGAATAAATAAAAAATAAGTTTTTAAATCATGTTGTTCTTAAAAATGAATATAAATTATATCTAATATATCCTATTTCAACTTTATCTCATCCTTCTTGTGTGTTTTATAACATGCACATTATTATTTAGAAAAATCTGTTATTTATTTTTAAGCATAGAAGAAAACATATATTTAGGACTGGTGCCCACAGAGACTGAAGGAAAAAAAAAAACTGTGTTTTTATGGAGGGCAACATTCAAACTGGTTCATTCTTTCATTGAATTTACTGGGGCCAGGCATGGTGGCATACGCCTATAATCCCAGCAATGTAAAAAGCTGAGGCAGGAAGATCACAAGTTCAAGGCCAGCCTCTAAAACTTAGATCCTGTATCAAAATAAAAAATCAAGATTTGAGATGTAGCTCAGTAGTAATGCACCCTGCAATGGGGTTCAATGTCCAGTACCACAAAAAATAAAGAATTTATTGGGTATTTACATTGTGCTGAGGTCTGAGGTAGGTTCTGAAGCAAAACACAAATTTGGCAGGGAAGGTGTCTTTAAGGAGCTGTAGTCTAGTGAAGAAAGTATATAAATATATGATTAGCCAGGCACAGTGCCCCATGCCTGTAATCCCAGCACTAGAAGAAGCTGAGGCAGAAGGATTGCAAGTTTGAAGCCAGCTTGAACAACTTAGCAAGGCCCTATCTCTAAATAAAATATTAAAAACGGTTGGGGATATGACTCAATGGTTAAGCACCCCTGGGTTCAATCCCCAGACCACAAAAAAAAAAAAAAAAAGATTAAAATGCAATGAGAGCGACTGGGGTTGTGGCTCAGTGGTAGAGCACTTGCCCAGCATGTGTGAGGCACGGGTTTCAATTCTCAGCACTGCATATGAATAAATAAAGATCCATTGACAACTAAAAAAATATTTTAAAAATGCAATGAGAGTAACTGAATTCAATGATTTCTAAAAGAAAAACAAAACAACTGAGGCCAGGAACTAAGCTTCTGCAATAAGCCATCCATGCCTCAACATATTTATCAATCTCTTAGAAGGCCATTGTGATTAAACATGTATTGTTTTTTTTTAATATTTATTTTTTGCAGTTGTAGATGGACACAATTACTTTATTTTATTTATTTATTTATTTTTATGTGATTCTGAGGATGGAACCCAGGGCCTTGCAAGTGCGAGGCAAGTGCTCTACCGCTGAGCCACAACCCCAGCCCCACATATATTGTTCTTATCCACAACTTCATATAGTTCACTTTCTAAGTAAGCACAACTCTGCAGAATATATACCACAAACTTATTTGGGGCTGAGATGTTTCCAATTCCCAAGACTAAGAATTATTTCTGTTCAGTCCTAGTTGCTATTTCTCTCCCTTCTACCTGGATTGTCCCTTTCCTGAAAGCCTCATCATTCTTGCTTCTTGTTGACCTGTACCTCCTAGAGTCAAAGGTCTTGTTCTCATCCTCTGTTTATGTCCTAATCAGGTGACAGTGTCCTTATTACCTGCATCATGGGAGGAAAGGATTCTCCCTTCTAATACCCTCTGCATAAAAACCACTATGTGCATTACTAGTTACTAGGAAATGGTTCTCTTTATAAATAGGAGACCCTGAAGCCTCCTGGCTTTCTTGAATTTCAGCACCCTGCTTCTTCTGGCCAGTTGACTACCTGTTCTACCTGTACTTAAGAAGATGGCTGAGTGGTTTTAAACACCGTCTTTTGGTAGAAGAATAACATGGACTGAGTTGATTGGGCAAAACTTACCTGATCTGCAGTAACTTGGGAATTTCAGACCAATAGTCACATCAGTCATATTAATATTCACCTTAACCTTACAGTTGAAGTAACATTTAAGGTTTTTAACCAGTATAACAATATGACTTTATAGCTTGTAGGAATTACATTTCTCTCCCATTTTGCATTGTACATCTTAAACTGTACAGATCCATCTTTAGCCCATTGACATTTTAAAGTTGTGGGATTTTTCCTACTTTTGTGCATGAAATAATAAATCACATATGAATCCAAATCATGAATCATGAATCCAAAGAATGGTAGATCTATGTTTTAAGTGAAATACATCTAAATATATTCAATTAACTCATTAAAAATATTTTCAAACACCCATTCTATGTCTCATTGTCTATGAAGTATGAAGTCTTTGGCACTCACAGTTCTGTGAAGTATGTAAACTAATAAGTGCTATAGAGGACAAGAAGATGAATAGCCAGAGTTGTTCAAACAAGGAATGGAACATAAACCTGCCTGGGAAAGCAGAGGAAGACTCCACAGGAGAGGCAAAGCAGGAGCACAGTCCTGAGGAGGCATAGCAGTTGTCCAGATGCACAAAATGAGTGTTTCAGCCAAAAGGGTTCACTCAGTGCAAAGGACAGAAGCAGCCTGTAATGCTCAATATGTGGCATAGAAGGAGAATATGGGGTGTAAAGACAAGAGGCTAGAAAAAGGAAGGTGGTAGCCTCTCCTAAGGGATGTTGTACACAATAGAAGACATCAGACCAAAACCCAGAGGGCTCTGAAGAGTCCCCAAAATACTCCAATCAGAAGTGCTTCATGATCAGATTTGTGTTTTATAAGACCACTCTGAAAGACATTGGAGGAAAAGAAGCCAGGTATGAGACGCTTGCCTAATTCCACTTAGAAATGCTGAGGGGCTGGACAAAAGCAGCAGCAGGACAATGGAGAGGAGAGCAGATGTAAGACGCATTTTGGAGGCAAGATCAATAGGAGCTGGTGACAGGCAGGAGGTAGGAAATGAGAGGAGAGTGGAGTCCAGGAAGACTCCTGGGTTTTCTGGTGATAACCAAATCCTCCCCCACCAACAAAATTACCACAATCTAGCTGTGAGGCCATCTGCCAACCTTCAGCTCACAGCAACTTTCATTTTCCAAAACAGAACCCATGAGCAAACAGACACAATTCCTAACTTATATCAGATCTTAAAGTGACACACAAAACAGGGAGAGAGACCAATCAGTTAAATGAAAATATTTAAATCATCAAAAATTTTCATACATTAACCACCAACAACTACAAAGTGCCAAACATCAGATTTCAGGGTGAGTAAATGAAATCATGATGAAGAAGTACAATATTATCAGGAAATTTGGTACCTAAAACAAACACCGACAAATCAATTAATAAGCTCCAAGTCTCTGTATGTCTGGCCAGGCCCATGACAGGCCAAAATGAAATACAGTGTCCACCCACCATGTGTTTACCTTCCTCTCACACTCTGAGTTAGAACACAGTTCCTCATAAATATTTAACTTAAACTGCAAAACCGAGAGATCAACTTGTCACATTAACACCAGGAAATTATGTTGAAAATCATATGGTGATAGCCTCCATTTTAATCAATATTCTAGTATTCACATTTATATTGATTTCAAAAGACAATTTAATATTAGGTATTTCATATTTACACTAAAAATTATCCGAGTCCATATTCAATTTAATGTGAAATTTCAATTAATTTTTGACACAGGAAAAAATATACATATATTCCTAACTCTGATACAAAACACTGATTATTTGGCTGTAGTCATCTGGTCTTAAGATGGTGAAGAGTCTTCGTAAAGAACTTCATCTACCTTCATGTCATGTTCATCCACTGGGACCTGCAGGCAAATCTGCTCTTTGAAAGCCAAGGCCAAGGTGTAGGGTTTCACTTCCTGACACTGCAGACAGCGCTTCAGGTAGGTGTCATAATAGCCTTTGCCCCTCCCCAGCCGGTTGCCATGTTTGTCAAACCCAAGACCTGGCATGAAGATGAGATCAAGTCCCCCTGTGGAAAAAAGGAATAAATTTGAGAGGATTAGCAGTTTCTGCAAGATCACTTTGGAATGAAATGTGGTTTTCTTTTTTTTTTTTTTTAAGTTGTAGATGGACACAATAGCTTTATTTTATTTATTTATTTGTATGTGGTACTGAAGAGCGAACCCAGTGCCTCACATTTGCGAGGCTAATGCTCTACCACTGAGCCACAACACAAGCCCCTGGTTTTCTTTCTTTCTTTCCTTTTTTTTTTTTTTAGTTGTAGTTGGACACAATACCTTTATTTTATTTATTTAGTTTTATGTGGTGCTGAGGATCAAACCCAGGGCCTTGCACGTGCTAGGCGAGCACTCTACTGCTAAGCCACAACCTCAGCCCCTGATTTTTATTTTTAATGACATCTATTCTTTCTCTGATTCCTAAAGAAATATATGATCACTGTAGAAAGTCCGGGGAGCAGGGGGAAGAGCTGGACAAAGAAAGAAATAATTACTCAGCAACTCAGTAAGTCTTTCATCCATCCTTCCGCAGTTCTTTCATGTATATCTTATGTAAAAATGCCAGATTCCCATGCCCTAAAGAGACTCTCTGAGGATACAGCCTAAGAACTTCTTCCTTTTTTCTAACATACAGATAATTCTACATATCTGTCAGGTTTAGGAACCATTGCCCCAGGATAATAACAGCTGGAGGAGTGGGAAAGGGTGAGGGAGAAGCTGAAAAGGACAGCGAGCAGGAGAGGTACCATGCAGCTCAGACAACCTACCTCTCTTCACTTCCCATCCCCCTGGAGAGGTGAGGCCAGGTTCTCAAGCTTCCCCAGATGCACATGAGGCAGGTTTTGGCCTACTCTGGGACATTGCGTAAGTACAAAATGAGGTCCCATAACCAGTCACCTGGCAGGAATCTTCCCAGGTAACACAGGGACCAGAAATTGGCATGGCATCATCAGGATACAGCAGGCTGCTGGAGCTCAGGGTAAAGGGCAGGTTCTTAGAGTGGGAGTCTATGAAAATAGATAATAATGGTCACTAGGTGGAAGACCTCTGTGGATATTATGAACCTCTGGCAGAGAGGACAAGGACAAAGACAAGGACTAGTGCAAGAGCCAAGTGAGGTGTCTAGCCCAATGCTTTCCCCTGAGGCCTTCCTGTATTGGACCTTGGCCTCCTAAAAGCTTTTGTGGGGGCTTCTAGATGACCTACAGATTAGTCATGGACTAACCACTCAGACAACTTTGTTGCCTTACACTGGGTTGGAAGACAAGAACTCTCCAGAACAGGATATTACTGGAGATGGTCAGACTGCCAGCTAGGTCGGCCCCTGCTTTCAGCAGCTGTTCTGACTTCCTGCAGAATTGTGGGGTTAACACAGCTTCTCTCTGGCTCCCAGCAAACACCTGTCAACCCTGCTTGCCAAAATCCAGCAGAGCAGATCTCAGGTTACAGTCATGACCTTCCTATGTAAACCTGCCTGTCCATTCTAATCCCCACTTACTAAAGGGCCCTGGTCACTGATCTGTGTTCCTGTCCAGCTCATTTTCTCTTAGGATTGACACTGACCTGTGCTTTGTCTGTTAGCAGAGCCTACTCAGGATTAAAGTTCAGCTCCTGTCTTCTAAACCTAGAACACACACTCACACACCTTCCTAGGACTCCTGGCCTCTTTACAATATGGAAAGTTGTTTTGTAAAATACTCTGAGGGACTGACAGGTGGGGGCACACAATCTCTGCTCTTAAGGAGATGGCAGTTCAGTTAACATAAAACATACACATGTAAAATCCATTCCAGTGTAAAGCAACAATCTCTGCCAGTTGTCCCAAAAGCAATAGACACAATGGGTCTTCAGCAGAAGAAAAGTAATTCTAGCTAGGTGGTCAGGGAAGGAGGCATGGAGAATGTTAACCTGACCTGGACTTTTAAGGACATGTCAAAGTCATAACTGAACATGTTTCAGAACCGAAAGAAAGGAGGCAGGTGCAGAGTGATGAGAAGAGAGTGGAAGGCAGTTTATTTGCTAGGACAGAAGAATCAGGCTGAAGAGCAGCAGAAGAAATGAGTGTGCAGTTCCCTTGTGCACTGTTAGCAGAAGTATAAAATGGAAGAGCTGCAATGGAAAACAGTATATAAGTTCCTTTGAAAATTAAAAACAGAGGGCTGGGGTTGTAGCTCAGTGATAGAGCACTTGCCTCACACATGTAAAGCCCCGGGTTTGATCCTCAACACCACAATAGATAGATAGATAGATAGATAGATAGATAGATACTGTGTCCATCTATAACTAAAAATATATTTAAAAATTTTAAAACAGAACTACCATATTATCCAGTTATTCCACTTCTGAATATTCATCCAAATAATTGAAATCAGAGTCTCAGGAAGACTTCTGTTCTTCCATCCTCATTGCAACATTATTCACGATATTTAATAAGTAGAAATAGCCTATGTGTCCATTGTGGCATAAATGGATAAATAAACTGTGGTACACACATACAATGAAATATTATTTAGCTATGAAAAAGATGGAAATTCTGCAATATGGGACAACATGAATGAACTCTGAGGATATTACAGTAAGTGAAAGAAGTAAGACACAAAAAGACATGCACTGGAGCTAGGGATGTGGCTCAGGGGTAGAGTGCCTGTCTAGCATACATGAGGTTTAATCCCCAGCACCGAAATAAATAAATAAATAACAAATACAATATGATTATAATTCTATGAAGTATTTGGAGTAATCAAACTTTTAGAAACAGAAAGTAGAATGTCAGTTGCCAGAGGCTGGAAGAAGATGGAAATGGGGAGCTACTGTTCAATAGGTACAGAGTTTTAGTCATACAAAAAGAAAATACTCTAGAAATCTGCTCTATAACATTACATTTATAATTAATACAACTTTATTATGCAATTAAAAATTTTAGAAGGGTAGATCTCATATGCTATTTAACACATTTTTTTTTAAAGGCAGAGCAAAAGGGAAGCCAACAGAATGGTTAAGATTTCCAGTTAACTCAAACATAAGAAAAAAAGGGCAAATTTTTGGAGCAGCCACATTTAAGCTCTTGGGGAAAAAAAAGGGAGAATAAAGAAAAGAAACAGAAAGGTAAGAAAACAAAATTCTAGTTCCCTCAAGTTATAATTAATCTTGTTCCCTCTATTCTTGTTACTCCCTGTACTACAATTACAGCTCTGAAGTCTACCTTGTCCTACAGCTGGTTGTATATGTCTTTGTCTACCCTCCTGGACAGCAAATTTCCTTGTAGGCCATAATTTTTTCCAACTCATCCTTCATGCTTGAATTTTAATAGAATTCTAGGCCAAAGGAATCCTGAAAGATGAGTGTATTATCTGCAAATGGATCAATCCTGGCATGACATCCCATACTTTAATAACTCCAAGGCATATAGATTCAGATCAAGGTGGCAACATTAGGGAAAAACAAAATGATATAAGTATATCCTTGCATGGCTGCCAGTTCAAAGAGAGCTCTGCTTAAGCAAGAAAAAGAATAGCCTTTGGAGTCTTAGGTCACTCAAGACTCTGAAATGGCCCTTCATAGGCGGATGGGGGTCCTGACGTCCTATTTGGGATGTTGGCTGTTGGACCTCCTGCCCACAGGATTGCTAATTTCTCCATTCAACCACAGGGGCACCTCTTGTTGCCCCTGGCTTCACTTCTTTGGAATGCCCTTCCTGGTCTACTGCTTCTGCTACTTGGTGAATTCAAGCATTTTCCTAAAACACATATGGCATTTTTTGCTTGATTTCATTCATTTGTTGTTACCCCTGAAGTTCTCCCTATGCCTTAGCACCATCATCACATGCATTACTTCATTACACACACACACACACACACACACACACACACTCACCACACACACGTGGAGCTCTTCACATATTCATAACACTATGTAGAATTCTTCTGCCACCAACCTGCAAAGGTGAAGAATCAGTGTGGCATGATGATGATGCACAGGTTCAACATACTGGCTCAATGAGCTTCCTGTGCACAAGCTGGTCCCACCCTGGGCCATGCCCACTAATAAAGAAAGATCCTAGACCCACTGTAAATTATCACAAAGTTAAAACTCAGGAAAGGAAAGGATAAAAACCCTTTTTCTCCTGTATTTCTAGTTTTCTAATGTGACTTTGTACTCCAAAACTGCAAACTAACCTTGGAAAACTGACCCAGTCCCACATACTATATTTGCTCTAAGACAGTGGTGTCCTCTGAAGGCAGGCTGGAGTGGTGGTTAGGAGCAAGGGCCACAGGGCTATCTTAGTTGTGTGGTCAAGAGCACTGCCCAATTTTGCTTTAATATTTTCATCTGCAAAACAGAACTGGTCCTGGAAATGAAATTAGATAATGCTAAGAAACTCCCCAGCAAGGTGCCTTTTATGATCTTTATATTTACTATGATACTTTTTTCTTTCTTTTTTTCAATTTTTTTTAGCTGCAGAAGGACATAATACCTTTATTTTTATGTGTGTTGAGGATTGAACCCAGTGCCTCACATCTGCTAGGCAACCACCACTGAGCTACAACCCCAGCCCTAGTTTTTCTTTTTTATATGAATAAATATCAGGCACTATTACTTGAACCAACTGGCAAGGAAAAGAGTAGTGCTCCTTCAGTACTTCAAGTCAGTTTTTTTTTTTTTTTTTTTTTTTTGGTGTAGATGGACACAACACAATGCCTTTATTTTTATGTGGTGCTGAGAATCGAACCTGGGTCCTGCCAGTGCTAGGGGAACACTCTACCGCTGAGCCACAATCCCAGCCCTAGTACTTCAAGTCAATTTTTAATCTGAGCTTTCACAATCTTACATTAGAACTGGCTCCCAGCTCTAGGATTCAACACAGCAAGAAAACCAAAGGAGAGTGAGGTTATAGAATAGGAATCAGCAGTTTTTTCCTGTGAAGGTCCAAGAGTAATAATTTTAATTTTAAATTAATAATTATTTAATTATTATTATATAAATTATTATATATATATTAATAATTTGCAGGCCATAGGTCTATGTCACAACTTCTTAACTCTGCTGTGCACTGTAAACCCAGTCATAGATAATATATAAATGAATAACTGTAGTTGTGTTCCAATCAAATTTTACTTATAAAAACAGGAAGAGGGCCAGATGTGACCTTTGGGGCTGCAGTTTGCTAAACCCCACCATAGAATGTAAAGGAAGAGAGTTTCAGAAACAGAGACGTGGAGATAGTGTCACAAGTGGCAGAATGGACAAGTAAGCAGAGGACATAAAAGTATCTATTAGATTTGGCAATCACTAGGGAGATGGGAATAGACACCAAGCTGCAAGATCTTCGTTGAAAAAAGAAAAAAACACATAGAAAGTGGGCCTTGGAAAGAAATGAAAAAGAATTTTATAAATACTTTTCCTCATTCCTAGTTCTGAAGCACTAGGCTCTGAGGATTCAGTTCAACTTTCACAAAACCTTCTTTTTAATTCTGTTAGTGAGGCAGCAGCTAGGCCACTGACACCTCCTCAGATGCCCTAAGCTCAGACTCCCTGTCCTGAGATCTTCAGAATGTAGGTTTGGACAGCAGACTATCTATGCCATAATACTTAAGAGAAAGCCAAAAATAACAAGTGTTACAGCCCAGGATATGCATGCAACTTTCTATTTTCAACAGGTATAACAGTACTATTTTTATACTTCCCTTTCTCCTTCTAATTTTTTTTAACGTACATTTCATAGGAACTTCATGACTTAGGACATTCTCCAAAATTAACCTTCTGCAATATGGCCAGAGTTCTCTCTTCTACTCTTTAATTCTGAATGTACCAATTCTCTTGAAAGTTCACCTGGTTATCCCACCTCTAGTTACTTCTGGTCCAAATCCAACCTAAAATGCAGAATTCATCCTGGTTCCTCTTTGCTCAAAATATTTAGCCAATCACAACCTCTTAAAGATAACATCCAAACCCTCTTACCAGGTATGTAGAACCCACTGCAATCTCATTCGCATTACCTTCCCACACCATCTCTCACTGCACTCTGGTAATGCCCATTAAATGGACTGATTCATTGTCCCACAAACTCACCTCATGATTTCCTGTCCATGTACCTTAACTCCTCCTAAACTGTTCTCCATTCCTGAGGTCCTTCCACTCTTTTTCTTATCATAACAATCATCATGTTAACCTCAGTTCAATTTTCACCAAGTCTTCCTTTCCACTCACTTAAGTGTAACCAGCTCTTATCCCACACTGCACAATGCGTACGATCCACAAAGAAGTAGAAATCCTTCTCCCTTCACTCCAGGAACCCAAAGAGGTGTTAAAACAAAGAATAAGAGTAAGGGTTATAACAAGTGATTATTTCACCATATTTATCTTAGAGTCCTGATATACCCAAGTAGTCACCTATTCAGACCATCCCACGAGACATCTAACTCTAAACCAAAGTGCTGCTTCTAGAAGAGCACTGAAATTAGCATTTTGGAAGTGCCTACAAGGTGACAGGCAACCCTAGGTTTCAAAGGATGAATAAAACCAGCTGGTCAGGACATCTACTAGTAAGGCAGTGGGGGGCAGAGATTATCATATCCATTTCACAAATGCTCAGAGGTCAACTTTCTCCTTGTGGTTATTCAGCTCCTAAGAGATGAGGCTCTCCCAGGTGAGTAATGATTCAACAATACACACTGATCTTACTGACAAAAGATACAGGTGAGATTAAGCAAAGAGATGGAGGGAACATAATAAGGCCAAGTACCTTAAGAATCAGAAGAGAGGAGAGGTGGAGTACACAGGCTTCTAGGCAGGATGTGTGGGTCTCAATCTCAGCACCATCATGTATTAGCTACAAAACAATAGTCAAAACTGCCTTCACCTAAACCTAGAATAAATAGGCATATTATGATATAGTCCCTGAGCTATTAACACCAAACATCAACTTAATAAATTCCTGCATGCCTTCTTAGGCCATGCACCTGACTACTGAGACACATGCACTTCCATCAAACATGCTTCCAAAACATGAAGAAGGTGAAATCCTAAAATAAAATACAGGACCAATAATTCATGATAGCTCTTGTGGGAGAACTCTCAAAAATCAATACAATATACTTTGAACTCATTATGGTTGCCTTAGAAATAACAGACTGAAGCATGACCCCCTTGAATCACTAGCTCTTCATAGTAAAACAGTGCAGAGCATACAAAGGCAATAAACAAAACCATTAAGAGACTATAATTAATAAAACATATTCAACCTCTGATTATGTATAAAAATCATATTTTGAAAAAACATGCTTCCCTATAAATCTATAATGCACTTAAAGAAGAGCCAACTAAACACTAACACACACCTAATGTGGACTGGCAATTTTTTTAAAATTACATTGTAAATGTACCTTCACTTTTTCTGCCATGTTTGGTCCCAATATATTTTTGTCATTTAGGAATCTCCATGTAGAATCAAGCATGCTATAGCAAGAATCATCTATTAAAGACATGATTTTTCACAACTGATCATGTCTGCATTGGTATTATAAAATCCTTTCTTTTAGCACAGGCACCCAGGTTTGCATCAAAATACAGGGACTGGGGGCTGGGGATTTGGCTCAAGCTGTAGCACGCTCGCCTGGCATGCATGCGGCCTGGGTTCAATCCTCAGCAGCACCACATACAAACAAAGATGTTGTGTCCGCCAAGAACTGAAAAATAAATATTGAAATTCTCTCTCTCTCTCTCTCTCTCTCTCTCTCTCTCTCTCTCTCTTTAAAAAAAAAATACAGGGACTGCATTTGTCACAAGAGCACTGGGGACAAGTATCGAACACCATGTAAGATAACCTTCTCCTAATATTCCTGGGTATGACAGGTCCTTCTGTTCATCAGCTAATGAGATATTCAGAATATAAGACAATCATACGGAGATTTACATTTAAAGCATACAGAGCCTTACATTTAAAAACCTAAGAGCATTATGAGTCTGAGGTTTTTACTCAACACTATGGACACTATGTGTTTAAATAAAGAAAGTAGGAGGTGACTGGAGTTTAGACTCTTCTGGGTAAAGCTGAAAGCAAAGAAAAAAGAAGGCTGAATGGCAATGTGGTGACTTAACTGCTGAGAGACAGGCCTCCAACCTAGTGCAGACAGCCTAGACAGCAAGGTCAACAAGACAGAAGTTGAGCTAAGATGAACTATGAGGACCAATCACACTTCTCCCTATAATGTCAGTACACTTCCACAAGAATATATCAGGAGAATGACCATCTCTAGAGTAAAGACTTGGATGAAAAGGGTACTTTATACTTTCACACTACTTCTGTATAAAAGTTTTTACCATGTGCACATAAAACAAAATACTTTTAAATACTCTCTAAATGTCAACCTTCTAGTCTGTCAAGGACAAGAGCCCTGGAGACAGTTTAGCCCAGAAGTTGAGGTATGGGCTTCTAGAGAGACTGTCTGGATCCAAATCCTACAAGTACCACTATTAGCTAAGAAATATTAGTCAAGGTACTGAATCTCTCCTTAAGATGGGAATGATAATACCACCTGCTTTGTAGAGTGAGTAAGTAAATAAAGTATGCAAAAACTCTAGTAAATGCTAACTTATATTATACTTAGAGATATGAGTAATATCTATTCTCTTTTTTCTGACTCTGAAAATTATTTTCTTTCGAATCATAACACCCTTCCAAAAGTTATGTAGACTTTCTATCAGCTCAAACCACCTCCCGTCAGCAGGCCTGGCTCTCTACTGCCACCTTCTGTCAGTTAGAGACATCCACAAGAGACTACTAAAGCCCAGAGGAAAGCAGGAGCCATAATGACTCTCTGAAATGTAGACTCTGACACAGGTGAAATGGGAAACCATTCATCTGTTACAAATGGCCTTTCCCTTTACAGAGAATCCTCTGAGGAGTATCTTTTTACAAACCAAGAACAATGGAATTGCTCTTTTACACTGTCTCTCAGCGTTTTCGCCAAGTGCCAGACACTGCTCTAACAACTTCACAGACACATCCTCATTTGAACTGTCCAGCAGTCCCCTAAAGCAGACATTACGATCCACTTTTTCCAAATGGGAAAACCAAAGAGGTGATGCAATGTGCTCAAGTCATATGGTAGTAATGTCAGAGTTGGAAGTGGAGCTCTGGCACTCTAGCTCTAGGGAAGTACAGGAGTTCCTTGTTCCCTGCCTGGAGAGTAAATTCTACTTACCTGCCTTAGAGATATGCTCACGCAGATTGATCACAGCATCTATACCAGTCAGGTCAGGGCCATGACAAGGAACAGACGGCACACAAACTGAGGATATGAGAGGAGTCTGATAAAAGAATGACTTAAACGGTGAACAGGACTTTCAGAGTAACTATTAGGAAGCCTTGACTACCCTTAAGCCTGAAAGTGCAAGGGGTTGGGCTAGGGTGAGCATGGCTATGGTCCCAAAACAGCTGCAATTAGAGGGACTACAGGACAGCAATGTGGACAATGCATTGGGGTGGGAAAGATCAACACCTACCTCACTCTCTGGCACACTCCAATCTCTACTGGTGCCTCCTGGTATAGTAGGGTACACACACACACACACACACACACACACACACACAAATTGACATTCTGAGTACTCAGCAAGTGAAAAGACAGACTGTGGGATCAAAGGAGGCCTACTGAAGGGATCCAGCAAGATTTAAACATATCAGTGTTACTCCTGGGTTTGATGAGGTGGCTTATTTTTAATTTATTTTTTTATCCCCCCCCCATTTTTAATTTCTTATTTATGTCATATCTTTGTAATCAGAAAAAAAAGTTATTCTTCTTTCAAAAAAGAAATAATTTTTATGAATACCAAGAAAAATTTTCAGTCTTCTTTAGAAGATACATGTAAAACATGTGAGCAATTTTCTTAAATTTGTGTTTTTTATTATATCTTGACCAGTGTGTTGTTTAGGAAATATGTCCAAATTTCAACAGGTAAAAATAATTTGATTTACCTTATTTTCATCACCATCATCATCACCATCACCATAAACAGCGACTACAACTGTACATGAAAGATGCCAAGCTAGGTGCTAAGGACCACAGAAGTGGGATGGGGTGTCCCAATACTTCAACTACAGGGATTTGCAACTACAGCCTGGCAGCCAAATCTGGCTCCAAATAAAGTTTCACTGGAACACTGCTGAATAGTGCTTTCACACTATGACAGCAGAATCGAATCACTGCAACCGACATAGCACAGGCCACAAAGCCCCAAATATTTACTATCTGGCCCTTTAGAAAGAAGGCTTTGCCAACCCCTGCTTTAGGGCATCTACCATAAGGTTCTGGGTGGGGAGCAGGAGTCAATACTTCAGCTTATCCTTTCTTAACATATATTGACCAAAATAAATCTTATTGAAAGAAAACAATTAAACTATCTTTGCTGCAGATAGGCAAAAACACAGCAAGTAAGATCCTTGGCAGCATCAGTCTAATCCCAATAACAGTATCTAAATGTGACATCTATTTTGGCTCTGAGTTTAGGATACTTTCACCATTATTAATAATAAAATAGACTTAAAATAAACAGGAAAACTGAGAAGAAATCAGTTTAAAAGAAAAAACTAGAGAAACTGATGGAAAAAATGGGCAGATAGAACTCTTCAGATTCTCAGATCTCTTTAAATCAAAGCTTAATGATTCTAAAAATTTTAAGAAAAATTTCTCACTTGTATGTGACACAATTAAGAAATAAGTCACAAAGGTTCCATTTACATGAGGTGTTTAAAGCAGTCAAATTCACAGAAACAGAAAGTGATGGTGCGTGCCAGGGATTGGAGGGAGGGGGAAACAGAGCAGTTGTCTAATGGGTAATGGGGTAAGAGTTTGGGGTCTGTAACATGAAAATTTCTAGATCTCTCCCACAATAATGTGAATGTACTTACTTACCACTACTGTACTGTGCACTTAAAAATGGTTAAGATGGTGAATTTTATGCTATGTGTTTCTTTACTGCAATAATAAAACAAAGAAATAAAGAAAGGAAAAGAATGAGACATTGGGGGAAGACTGAAGGGCAGCCTATCCTGTGGCACAAGTTTACATGAGGTTGCACTCAAGAAAGAAAAGAAAAGCCTGGTTTTCTCTTGAGAGCAGTGAAGAACAATTTCTTCAGATACTGAAATATAATGGTGCTTTTGGAGCTCTTGCTATTTTTCTCACTTTTTAGAAGACAAGTTCTCAAAGTCATTATTCTAAATAATTATAGCACTGTGTAATTTCTATGTCTTAGGAACTTAGCAAAATGGAAACTTCTCCCTGGCTTCCACCATTTGTTTTACCAAGACATTAAATAGGCACTTGAAAGTCCTGTAACCTCTCTGGTTCCATACATTTAACTAAAACAAAATTACATGGTCCATTATATTTCTTCTGCTTGCTCTCTTCCTCCAAATCTAGGAGGACTCATAGCTCGACTAATATGAGCCTTGTGCCATCTACAAAAATTCTATTACTGCAAGTCTAAGATAAAGTAACCTACTGCTTTGAAATAATAGCACCTGGATTTTATATAATGTCCTTTTCTAGTGAATTCCAAGTGCTTTTTTCACTCCAGCTAGCCTTATTATCTGCTTCAATAAGTCTTTTTCTGGTAGGTAAGAAACTTGCTCTTGAAACCCTTAATGTTCCCTAAAACCTGCAAGAGCAGCTTGACAGAAAAGAGGAAGGAGGAAAAAAATTCTGAAGGCTTTTCCCTCAATCAAAATTCAATGGATCATGAAAATAGAAGGAAGGACCAATAGAGTAGAGAAAAGGGACAAGGAGGAGAGAGGGGGGTAGAAAAAGGGGAGTACTAGGGAATAAAATTAACCAAATTATGTTATATTCATGTGTGAATATGTAACAACAAATCCCACTATTATGTATAATTATAATGCACCAATTTACAAAGGGAAATAACCAATGAAATCAGGTCAATAAATAGCCAAGACCAATAACTAGATACACGGAAGGCCCTGTCCATAGAAATACGTAGACGGTAGAGACAAGTAATTATCAATAAAGACCTAACAAGGGGGCTGGGGCTGGGGCCCAGTGGTAGAGCACTCGTCTGGCATGTGTGAGGCCCTGGGTTCGATCCTCAGCACCACATAAATAAATAAAATAATAAATAAAATTAAAAGGTATTGTGTCCACCTACAACTAAAAAAAATTTCAAAGAAAAAAAAAAAAGACCTAACAATTTGCCCACCTAAAAATTTGCCTAGTAAGTTGATGTAAAGAGAGAATTAAGTAACTGAATTAATGGGTAGAGTAATGTAAGTAACAGGAAATAAGTAAAAAGGAAGAAAGTTATATCTCTTCAAGGAGAGGGAAATAACCACTAAGGAGGGGGCAATTGTGTGATGTGAATGATAAAAAAAATGAGTAGGATCCTGAAAATCAGGATGAGGCAGGGATAGCACATGAGACATAATAAAAACAGAGTGAACAAAAGTACAGATTTAGATAAGTGTGGCATGTGTTCAGAGCCAGTAACTGGTTCCCTTTGGAAGGACTTATTGAAACTAAAGCAAGATGCCTAGAAGGATGCACTGAAACCATACTGAGAAATGCTTCCAGTGGCAGAGTAAGAAATCTACTTAACCCTGCAGGTGGAACCAATGTATCTCTTGGTCAACCTCTGAGAGGAAAATGAAGTAGACAACATTAGCTACAGGGAGCCAAGCTGAGTTTCCAGCCTTCTATATGTGTGTCCCACCTTTTGAGTCTCTGCTTTTGTAATCCTGCCCTTCCTTTACACTCAACTCACAGTTGCTTCCTTCACCTTCCCACAGGCTTTGGCTACTCTAAATTCCAGTGAGCAATGGCATCAGAGCTGTTTGTAGGTACTTACTAATGCACTCTGGTAGGTTCCCTCCTCCTCGCTAATGATCAAATGTCCTACATCCTTTTCCACAAGCAGATTTTGATAGAGTGGAGTCAGCTGATTTATCTGAACTATCAGAAGGAGGCTTTTTTGAAATGGACATACTGACTATTTTATAACTTTGTTTAAAGCTTCCCCTAAGTGTTCTCCTGACTTCTTTGCCATGATTTGTCTAATGACCATAAAACAAAGTTTTTCTATTATTTGATATATTCATTGAAAAAAATTATAGATTCCTTGCCAGTATTTTTCAATACAGACAGAACTGAATAATTTATATCATTTTTCTCAAATTCAACTAGTGGAGCTATATGCAGAGAGGGGGTGGGAGTTATTCTATTGATATTATACAGGTATGTATACACACACACACACACACACACACACACACACACACACCACAAGTCCCATGGTTGTTATGAAGATCAGGTCATTATATCAAAGATCAATTTCACATTTAGTAATTCTACATTCAAGTAACTATTTTCAGCCAGCTGTTTTCAGTTAGTTTCACCCAATTATTATTATTATAATCCAAGAATCTAGCCTCTTATTCCTAGAGAGTATGCCTACCCCCAAAAATTGAAAACCATCTGCTTCCCCTCCTCCAAAATATAACTTATGCATTGGACTAAAAGCTGCATTTTTGTTTTCAATGATTTTGGTGACTATATTTCATCATTCTTTTGGAGAAGATCTTGAAAATAAGAACACCTAGGGTTTAGCCTCACTGTTGACTGTGTGACTTTGGACAAGTCATTTGCCATCTAGACTTATTCTCCTACCTACAAATGCCTTCCAGTTCAAATGATCCCCAGAATGCTGAGTAAATGACTGAGGATATATAAATGCTGGAGACTGTAGGCAAAACCACCACCTCAGACTAATAAATTTGTGAAACAGTGACATCTACTGGAAATTGAGAACACTACTTAATCCATCTAAGAAATAGCCTTTAAAAACCTCATTTTTCTCATTTTGAAAACATGTTATCAAGGATGTATGTTTCTTATGAAATCAATTTTTTAATATTTGATTTTATCAAGCTTAAGAAAATTTTGAGGAAAATAACCTTAAAATTACTTCAGAGACTCCTGGTTCCCTTTGGAAATTTGAGTCTATGCTCCTATGTTTTCCTTTACAAAACAAATAACCAGCTTTAGGTGCTGGGGGTATAGCTCAGTTGGTAGAGTGCTTGCCTAGCATGCACAAGGCCCTGGGTTCAATTCCCAACACCACAAAAAAAAAACTCAACTTTAAAATATAATGGAAAATATCCATTTATAATAACAACAAATATAAATTAATTAAGAATACACTTAACAAATAACAATACATTTAAAGGAAATGAATAGAAACAACATGACTAAAAACAAAAACATTTACAAAGAAACAGAACAGGTCTTGAATAAATGAAGAAATGTATCATATTCCAAAAGAAGGAGGAATATTATAAAGAAATCCATTTCTTCCCAAATTAATCTACAAATTTAATACTACTCCCAATCAAGATCTCAAGCAGACCTTGAGGGAGAAATAACAAAATTATTTTCAAGCTCATTTGTAAAGTGAGTATGTAAGTATAGTATGGGGCTGGAGACGAAGCTCAGTGGTAGAGTACTTCCTTAACATATAGGAGGCCCTGGATTCAATACCCAGTATCAAGACAAAAGAATAGCTAGTTATATTTTTCAAACCAGACCCCAACATATACAAGAATTTAGTTCATAAAATAAAAATGGTAACATTCAAATCAAAGAGGAAAAAAAAAAGATAGATAATTGAATAAATGGTGCTGGAACACCAGGCTATCATTTTTAAAAGTTACATTCTCTCCCTGAACATATCAACCCAAATTCAAAAGGAATTAACATTTCAATAGTAAAGAAATAAAATACTAGGTAGTGGAGACTTCCAAAATCTCAAGAAGAAAGAATGAAAGATCTCCTAAAAATGAAGACAAAGGCAAAAAAAAAAAAATCCTACAAAAAAGATTAATGGACTTTACTCATAAAACTGTAAACATTTCTGTCTCCCCCAAAACAAACCATACACAAAATTAAGAAGAAATTTTTAAATGAATAGTAACTGTTCACAGAATGACCATCACATTAACCATGACATATTAACCATATGACAGACTAATTGTTAATATTTTAAAACATAAGAAATTCTTACCATTCAGAAAATAATTAATGCCAAAAAAAAAAAGAAAGAAAGAAAAAATTCCCAAGAGCAATGGGGTAAAAAAACAATGCTTTATAAATGACAAAAAAGACTGTACATGATGATCAAGTAGAATTCTTCCCAAGGATTCAAGGTTGGTTCAATATATGTAAATCCAATAAATGTAACTCATCACATAAATAGAAAGAAGGGCAAAAATCACATGATCATCCCAAAAGATGCAGAAAAGGCTTTCGACAAAATTCAGCACCCATTCACGTTAAAAACACTGAAGGAACTAGGGACAGAAAGAACTTACCTCAACATTGTAAAAGCTACATATGACAAATCTAAAGCTAACATCTTACTGCGGGGAGAAAAACTGAAAGCATTTCCTCTAAAACCAGGAATACTCTCACCACTCCCATCCAATATATTTCAACTCTAGCCAGAGCAACCAGGCAAAAGAAGGAAATTAAAGGGGTACAAAGGAGAAAATAAATCAAACTATGTCTATTTTCTGGAGACAGGATTCTATAACTACAGGACCCAAAAAACTCTACCAAATGGCATCTAGATCTGATAAACAACCTCAGTAAAGCAGAAGCCTACAAGATCAACATATAAAAATGAATAGCGGGGCTGGGGATGTGGCTCAAGCGATAGCGCGCTCACCTGGCATGCGTGCGGCCTGGGTTCGATCCTCAGCACCACATACAAACAAAGATGTTGTGTCCGCCAAAAGCTAAAAAATAAATATTAAAAATTTTCTCTCTCTCTCTCTCTCTCTCTAAAAAAAAATCAATAGCTTTCTTATATTCCAATAGTGAATATGCTGAGAAAGAAATCAAGCAATTACTTCATTCACAATAGCCTCCAAAAAATAAAATATTTAGGAATAAATCTAACTAAGGAGGTGAAATATTCTACAATGAACACTATAAATTAGCACTGAGGAAATTGAAGAAGACCTTAGAAGATACATACCATTTTCATGGATAGGCAAAATTAATATTATCAAAATGGCAATATACCAAAAGTGATCTACAGAATCAATGCAATCTTCCAACAAAATACCAAAGACATTCTTCACAGAACTAGAAAAAAAAGTTCTACAATTTATATGGAAGAATAAAAGGTTTAGAATAGCCAAAGCAATCCTGAGCAGCAAGAACAACACTGGAGATATCGCAATACCTGACCTCAAATTAAGTTATACTACAGAGCTACAGTAACAAAAACAGCATAAGTTGGGATAAAAACAGAAGGGAAGACCAGTGAAACAGAATAGAAGACACAGAGAGAAACCCACATAAATACAGTCATGTGATTCTTGACAAAGGTGCCAAAAACATGTTGGGAAAAAAGATAGTCTTTTCTTCTCTGTCCCATGCTGGGGATCAAACCCAGGGCCTCAGACATGCCAAGCAAATGTTCTATCACTGAGCCATGTCCCCAGCCCAAAAGATAGCCTTCTTAACAAATGGTGTTGGGGAAACTGTATATCCATATGTAGAAAAATGAAACTAGATCCCTACTTCTCACCCTGCACAAAAATCAACTCTAAGTGGATCAAAGTTCAAGGAATTAGACCAGAAACAGTGAAACTGCTAGCACAAAATATAGGGACAACACTCTTAACGCTGGCACAGGCACTAACTTCCAAGACTCCTAAAGCTCAAGAAATAAAATCAAGAATCAATAAACGGGATGGCATTAAATTAAAAGCTTCTGCACAGCAAAGAAAAACAAGAGCATGAAAAGAGAGCCTACAAAATGGGAGAAAATCTTTGCCAGCTACTCTTCTATTCTTCTGATGGAATTAATAACCAGAATTCAAAATACTTAACACCAAAAAATATAATAATAACTCACTCAATAAATGGATGAAAGCTCTAAAGAGATATTTCACAAAACAAAAAATTCAAATGGCAAAAAAAAAAAAGAAAGAAAAAACGTTCAACATCCTTACCAATGAGGGAGATGCAATCAAAAGTACACTGAAATTTCATCTTACCCCAGTTGAAATGGCAATCATCAAGAACAAAAATAACAACAATTGCTGGTGAGGATGTGGGGGAAAAGGCACACTTATACATTGTTGGTGGGACTACAAATTAGGACGACCACTATGGAAAGCTGTACTGAGACTCCACAAAAGATTAGGAATGGAACTACCATATGACCCAGCTATCCCACTCCTTGGTATTTATCCAAAAGGACTAAAATCAGCATACTATCTGTGATACGTGCATATCAATTTTTATAGCAGCACAATTCACAATAGCTATATTATAGAACCAGTCTAGTGCCCATCAGTAGATGAATTTGGCATATATACACAATGGAATTCTACTCGGTCACAAAAAAAAGAATGAAATTATGTCACTTGCTAAGTTGTGTCATTTGAAGAAGTGAAGAGGAAATGCAGTTAAGTGGAAGAAACTGGAGAACATCATGCTAAGGTAAATAAGCCAAACTGAGTCAAGGATTGAATTTTTTCTCTAATATATGAAAGCTAGAGACAAAAGGGGAATTTAAACAAGGGGATATCACAAAAATAGAAGGGAGAAAAAGCAATAAAGACAGGAAAGGGGGAAGGAAAAGAGAAGGGGAATGGGAAGTACTAGGGGATGAAGTTAACTAAATTATGATCTGTACATTTATGAATATATCACAATGCATGATATTATAATGCCCAAATTATAATGAAGAAATAAATAAATAGAAAAAAGACCAATGGAGCAGAGGAAGGAAGTTGGGAAAAGAGGAGAGAAGGGAAAAGAGACATACTAGGGACTGAAATGGAGCAAACCATATATGCTATATGCAACTATGAATTTGTCAAAATGAATACCTACTATGATGTATAACAATAATTCACTAATGAAAACATTCTTAAAAAGTCAAGAAGAAAAGTTATAAAATAAACAAAAGCCTACATATTTTATCTTTTTCCATAACAATCATATTCTGACCACTGTAATTTTAAAAAGAAATGAGGAGGAAATTAAAACAAAACTTAATAATCATCCTTTTGATCAATTCTTCAAAACAAAACCAGAAACAATAACACAACAAAACTAAGCTTCTTCTAGGGCTGAAAATCCAAGCAGCAGGGGTCATAAGACACCCTAAATAAATTTCTTCTGAGAATATTAGCAAACTTTTTCAATATATTAGTGAAGTTTCCTGGTGCTACAACATACTTACTTAAAAATTTTATTAAAAGGCGCATGCTTCTTCCTGATATAATCTCCTGGCAAACTACTACAGGTAGAATGTACCTAACTCAAAAACCTGAAATCTGAAATCCTCCAAAATCTGCAACTTTTTGATTGCTGCATGTGAAATATTCCACACCTGATCTCAAGTATGGATTACAGGCATACTAAAATATTATGTAAAATTATTTTCACTCTATGTGTATAAGATACATATGGTCACAGTGAATTTTGTTTTATACTTGTGTTCCACCCCCAAGATATCTCATTATGAATTTGCAAATATTCCAAAATTCAAAATTTCCAAAATATTTTGGTCCCAAGCACTTCACATAAGGGATACTCAATCTGTATTCACAATTAGATTTAGCTCAGATATGACTGCTCTTCTGAAGCCTTCCAAAGTACTTCTAGGCAAAAAGAACTCTCCATCCTAGGTCCCTAGAGCACTCTGGGCACATCACCGCTTCAATCCTTAGCACCAGGACTGAAATCACTAGTTCATGTGTATTAAGTCATCATTATCACATCATCATTACCATCAGCACTTATTATGTAACAGACACTATACTATAAAGCTTTATGCAAATTTCTTATTTAGTTTTCAAAACAATCCAGTGAAGCAGATATTGTCTTGATTTTCAAATGAAGGGCCAGAGGCTTAGAGTCAGGTACTTACTCGTGACCACTAAGCTAGCATACAACATTATCAGTAAGTAAACCCAGCTTTGTCTGAAACCAAAACCTGCGCCTTAATCCACTCTACATCCTCTCTCCATACATCTGTTCTTTCTCAAAATATTAAGCTCCCTGTGATCAGAGACCACTGTCCCTTATTCATCTTTTTGTTTTTAGGGCATCACAGGGGCCTGGCACACAGTAAATAGTCATTAGTGTTTCTTTATTTGTTATTTCAATTGTGCATTCACTCAAGGAAAAGTCTACACACCCATGTGTTGGTGACAGGTATGTCAAGTAGAGTTGCCTTTTTTGAAAAACAAAATGGAAACATCTATAAAAAATTAAGAGGGGCTAGGGCTGTAGCTCAGTGGTTGAGCTCCTGCCTCGCACATGTGAGGCACTGGGTTCAATCCTCAGCACCACATAAAAATAAATAAATAAAGATATTAAGTCCATCTATAACTAAAAAAAAATAATAATAGTAATTAAGAATCAGAGCCACCCTAGTGATAGCAATCAGTCCTATGGTCTTACTTGCGTAAGTATGCAAAAAAATCTACCTGGATGATGTTGTTGTTGTTGTTTTGTTATTATTTACTATTATTTTAATATTTTAAAAACAAAGGCAATCTACATGTCTATCAACAGAAGATTGCTTAAATAAATCAGAGCATATCAATACTATGGAAACATTTAGAGCCCTATGCTAGGGTTGAGGATATAGTTCAGTGGTAGAGCATTCATCTGGCATGTGCAAGATCCTGGGTTCAATCCCTAGCACCACACACAAAAAAAAGAAAAAATTTCTATGCTAGATCTACAGGTGCTGCTGTTAAAAGAATTCTAAGGTTTATTAACTATAAAAAAGCAAGATGCGGAACAAAATATAGATGACTTACCTGTCATATCTACAGAATACATATAGATCTAGAGGGATACAAAAGTATGTTAACAATGGATGACTTTGAAGAATAGGGTAGAGAGACAAGAGGTGAGACTTACTCATTTCATACCCTTCTAAGCCATTTAAATTCTTTACCATGGGCACATAATTACTTTTATGAATGAATGAATGAATGTCCTATTGTTGAGAGCTTTTCTTTTTTGTTTGTTTGGGTTTTGTTTGTTTTTTAAACATCAAAACAGACTAAAATGTATTATGGTTAACTTAAGGTTGGCCAAAATGGCTAACTGTGTATTAAATCCAGTTTTGATATTCAAAGACTATATTCTCATTTTAAGATTTGGCAGCTTCTTCCTGCCACCAAAAAAAAAAAAAATGAACTTACATACAATATAAGTAAAATCATCCTTTCACTCAGCATTTTTTTCATTTTACCTGCTAAATCTACAAAGAATACAAAAGAAGCAAATCTTACCTGGAAGCAACTAGTAAAAACTGCTTTTACTTGTGGTTTATCACAAACTGAACATGCAGCTAAATGTACAAAGCTAATAATTCCTTTCAGAAGGAGACATTGGAAAAGCTGATGGGTGAATGGCAGGGCAGTTCTTGTATTTCTCATTTCCCATTCTCATCAATCACATCAGCCCTAATAAATGGTGTCTTATCTAAAGACACCATTCCTTATTCAGGCATCCCTTTCTCACTTTCAACAGCAATAGCAGGGGGAAAAAAAGCTAACTGCCTTTATATTTATAAGTTATGCTAGTCTAGAAAATAATTTCAAAAACATTTCATGCTCTAAAAAACCTCATCTAGAAGGGATTAATGTTGGTCTGCCCTATATTTGTCATACTAGCTACCAGGCTCCCTATTTAATTTCAGGTCTTGCCCCTTTACCATTCTCAGAAAATCCTGAGTCAGTATGTACTATTTCCTGACCTCCAGATGTATACACCCAACAGGTTACATACCAGCATCTCCAGAGGCCCCAAGCCACCTGAAATGGTATTCATGATATGCTCCCCACCCCCCACCAAACTGGTCTCCCTCCAGCATTCTCAACCTCACTGAAGAGCATCACAGATAGCAAAGCCAGGCTGTTTCTAAACAGTCTTAAATGGTCAGTTCCATGGCCTGGATACTCAATATTCTGCATGTATAAAAATCCACTCCATTCTATCAGATTTCCTAATCTCTTTAGGCTTCATTCATCTCGCCCAGTCTGACCTCCTTAGTGCCAGAAAAACAAGCTTCCCAGATACAGAAATGATCACATCACTCCCCTGATTAAAGTATTTCAATAACTCACATGCATAATAAAGTTCAAAACCTTCATGCATGGCATATGATACATTTCATGATGTGGGCCTCCAGGATCATGCACTGAATCACAAACTGCCTGGAGCTGAGTGTAATAAGAGCTGCTGGTTGCACTCTCCCTTTTTTCCTCAGTAGTAGATCAGGATGTTAGTAAGAAGGCCATGAATCCCACTGCAAGACTACATTTCTCAGCTCCCTTGGCAGCTATGGATGGCCTTATATCAAAGTTCTGGCAAATAGGACTTACATGATAAAGGATGTTCTTTTTGTCCCCATCACCTTCTATTTCCTCCTGTTGTCTGGAATCAAAATTAAAAACTGAAGCTTGAAATGCTATGCTGGGCCATACAGTATATGTGACAAGATCTGTCCCACATGACTACAAGACCTCCAAGACAGCCATAGACTATTACTAGTACTCCCAGACTTCTTTTCCAAGTATCTCACTGCTATTATGGGGTTTTATGGCATATGTAGCCAACTCTAATTCTAACTGATAGGCTAGGCATGTTCTCCCTTTACCCAAATCCAAGGTACACAATGGCAGCATCAAAAGGCAGAGAATACTATCCCACAAAGAACATGTCTTTGGATAAAGCAGACCTGGCAGGAAACCCTTTTGCAGCATGTTCATCAATAATGCACTAAGACTTACTTTCTTTTTTGTTATTATGAACTTTTTTAAAATTTTAATTTGTTACATATGACAACAGAATGCATTACAATTCATATTACACATAGAGAGCACAATTTTTCATATCTCTGGTTGTACACAAAGTAGAGTCACATCCTTCGTGTCTTCATATATGTACTCAGGGTAATGATGACCACTGCATTCCACCGTCTTTCCTATCCCTATGCCCTCTCCCCACCCCTCCCTCCCCTTTTCCCCTTTGCCCTAGCTAGAGTTCATTTGATCCTCCCATCCCCCTACCACAGCATATTATGGATCAGCATCCTTAAATCAAAGAAATCATTCAGCATTTGGTTTTGGGGATTGGCTAATTTCACTTAGCATTATATTCTCCAGCTTCATCCATTTACCTGCAAATGCCATGACTTTATTCTCTTTTAATGCTGAATAATATTCCATTGTGTATATATACCACATTTTCTTTATCCATGCATCCACTGAAGGGCATCTAGGTTGGTTCCACTAGTTTAGTTTAGCTATTGTGAATTGTACTGCTATAAACATTGATGTGGCTGTGTCCCTGTAGTATGCTGTTTTTCAGTCTTTGGGGTGTAGACCGAGGAGAGGGATAGCTGGGTCAAATGGTAGTTCCATTCCCAGTTTTACAAGGATTCTCCATACTGCTTTCCATATTGGCTGCACTAATTTGCAGTCCCACCAGCAATGTATGAGTGTGCCTTTTCCCCCATATCCTCATCAACACTTATTTTTGTTTGTGTTCTTAATAGCTGCCTTTCTGACTGGAGTGATATGAAATCTTAGAGGAGTTTTGATTTGCATTTCTCTAATTGCTAGAGATGTTGAACATTTTTTCAACAAATATTTGTTGATTGATTGTATATCATCTTCTGAGAAGTGTCTGTTCAGTTCCTTGGACCATTTGTTGATCGGGTTATTTGTTTTTTAGGTGTTTAGCTTTTTGAGTTCTTTATATATGCTAGAGATTAGTGCTCTGTCTGATGTGCGTGTGGTAAAAATTTGCTCCCAAAATGTAGGCTCTCTGTTCACCTCACTGACTGTTTCTTTTGCTGAGGAGAAGCTGTTTAGTTTGAATCAATCTCATTTATTGATTCTTGATATTAACTCTTGTGCTATAGGAGTCTTATTAAGGAAGTTGGGGACTAATTCAACACAATGGAGATTTGGGCCTACTTTTTCTTCTAACAGTGTCTCTGGTTTAATTCCTAGGTCCTTTATCCACTTTGAGTTGAGTTGTGTGCATGGTGAGAGATAGGGCTTTAAGATGGTACAGAATAAAGGACACAGAGACTAACCCACATAATTACAGTTATCTTATATTTGACAAAGGTGCCAAAAACGTACATTGGAGAAACAATAGCCTCTTCAACAAATGGTGCTGGGAAAATTGGAAATCCGTAAGATTTACTTTCTTTATCTGCAAAACTGATGTAATAATGTGATGAATACTGCCATTACATATGTAGAAGCACTTAGCATAATCCTTAGAACTTGACACTCAAAAGGTAAGTACTAATAATTTATCCAGATGACTACCTCTACACAAAAGTTCTTTCGGAGACAATTACCTCACTTTCTCTGCCCACTAGGATTAAATCAACAGAAACCGAGTTTTCACAAATCTTTACACATTTCATGGTTCTTCCATCAATAAAGGGTAAGAAACTACTGTTTTAAGCAGGGCCCAGGGTCTTATGCTAACTTAGTACTCCATATTGGCACAGGGCTACATATGGTAGGGCTCACAATGAGTGAACAGAGAAAACATTTTAGGAAGAAATAAAAAAATACACAGTGTGCATAACTGATTATGGGACTCAGATCCTGACTTTCATTTATCTAATTCCTTTTTTTTTCTTACATACATGACAATAATTTCATAATTATCCATTCACAGCACAGGTTTTCATAACTCAGTATATACAGTATGTTCACGCCAAATTATGCCATTTTATATGAGCTCTCTTATTTTTTTTGCATCACAATTCTTTTTTTTTTTCAAAGAGAGAGAGAGAGAGAGAGAGAGAGAGAGAATTTTAATATTTTATTTTTTAATTTTCGGCAGACACAACATCTTTGTTTGTATGTGGTGCTGAGGATCCAACCCGGGCCGCACGCATGCCAGGTGAGCACGCTACCGCTTGAGCCACATCCCCAGCCCACATCACAATTCTTTTTTTTTTTTCCCTTTCCTATCCTCTACTATCCCCCCTTTCTTAATACACCTTTATACCACAATTTATCATATCACTGTTTGTATATAAGGTTATGTTGACACCAAATTCACTACTTACATTCTTAAAGTAAGAAAAAATAAATAAACAGCCAAAAAGATTGACTGTTCACTCCAGGCAAATTTCCAAATACTATAATGTGTTTGCTGTTTGTTTCAGGGGAAGGAGTTTCATAATAAAAGAAAATATTCAGTAACCTTTTGCAGATAAATCAAAAATGTTATCAATCATATAACTCCCACTGTTCACAAAGAAAACCTTGATTTGTAAAAGATATATAATTTTCATCCTGAGGAGACAAAATAGAAAGACACCTCAACATGTGAAACTGTCATTGTTAATAAATAAATATTGCACACATCTGTAATCCCAATGACTCTGGAGGCTGAGGCAGGAGTTCAAGGCCAGCCTCTGCCACTTAGCAAGATCCTATCTAAAAATAAAAAAGTAAAATGAAAAAATTAAGGGCTGAGGATGTAACTCAGTGGTAGAGAGCCCCTGGGTTCAATCCCCAGTACCACGGTAAATTTCAAAAAAATTTTAAAATACATTCAAGATAAGGACCTCAGCACACATATTTGACTTTCTACTTTACCAGCAAAAAAATAAACTTGAGAAGTATATCTATTACTGTTAGAAACCAGGGAAGGTTGCCATAACTATGTCAGACACTTTGAGGTATTTATGCAAGACATACTTTAAGAAAAAAGGAAAGTAATAATGAATCTCATGTTAAAGAAAAGGCTCCCTGCTTTGGGAACAACTGGCAGAAAGCCACCTCAGAACTTTCAATCAAGCTCCAAGTCAAAGGAGCAGGCATGTACTTAAGGATGGATCTAAGTGTAGCAAGCAGTCAAAGAGCAAATCTTGACCCTTTTAGGGCACTAGACACCTGGTGCAAAGTTAATTTAATCACATTTAGCCCCATCCTAGCTTACCCTCAATGTCATGTGCTAAGCAAAAGGTGAGTATGGCCATGACTCCTAACAAAGGCACCAGGCTATAGAGCTTCTACCCCAAAATATCTGGTTCTATGCAGAAAACAAACTCTTTATACAGTAGCAAAGCTCCCTCTAGCATCTCCTATAATAATCACTTACTCCCTTCTCCCCTCAGAATCTCCATTCAGGCAAAATAAACTGACAAATTAAAATTTTTCTCTTCTACTCCAGTATGATGAATTGGTTTCCTATGTTCATATATAAATACACAACCAGGGAAATTCCACATCACGTACAACTACAAGAATGGGATCCAGGAGCTGGAACTGTAGCTCAGTGGCAGAACACTGCCCAGCATATGTGAGGCATTGGGTTCAATCCTTACCACGGCATAAAAATAAAGGCATTCTGTCTATGCACTACTACAAAAACAATGAAAAAAAAAAAAGAACGGGATCCTAATTAGAATAATTAGAATAAGTTATACTCCATGTATGTCATGTATGTATAGTGTATCAAAAATACATTCTACTTTCATGTATATATCTAAAAACAAATAAAAATAAATTAAAATTTTTTTTAAATAAAAAACTTTTTCCCTTTTTTCTCAAGCTGGGTTTTAACACAACCACACATAATATCTAAAAGATAACTTCTGATATCTAATATCAGAAGAACCAATATGGAACAAACCTAAATTTATCTTAGGTAAACAAAACGAGAAAAATCACTGCAGTTTAACGCCTTATAAATAAATGTTTAAAAAAAAAAGGAACTGAAGCACCTTTTTGCCTGTGGGATAGTTACAACAGCATTTTGATAGACTAGTGGCTAAGAACAAATATAGCAGAAAGAACATGGACAGTCCTCAAAACTAAAATGATTTGTGTTTTGTTTTGCTTTGGTTTTTTGTTTATTTCCATGAGAAGCTCTAATTACGGGTCCGAAGATCACTGTTTTGAGTTCAAGGTCTTCCTTTTATCCTAACTTTCCCCTTGATCATCTTCCAAATATTAGGTTTACCTTTGTTATCCTGATGGAAAGTTTGAGTCCATTCTTCTCAGAGGCAGCCTAACGGCCTTCAAAAAATAGTCTAAGAGAGTGTCCTGGATAGATCTTAAAGAAAAACTTCTTGTCAGTAGTTAAGATTTGGGCAGAAACCACTAACAAAAAGAAAGTTGAGGTATACACCTCTACAATATTAGCTGAATAACAGACAGTAGGTTTACAAAACAGCAAAGCAGACCACAGAAAAGAACATAAATGTGCAGATTTATTCAGTGGGCCAAACCCTGGGGCTACAATCTGTTTTGTGAGCATGCACATACAGGAACATAAGTGCCAACATACAACCTCCAAGACATTTTCCCTCAAGAACTGAAAGTGAGGGCTGGGCCTGTAGCTCAGTGGCAGAGTGCTTCGCTTGCCTAGCAAGTGTGAGACACTGGGTTCAATTCTCAGCACCACATAAAAATAAACAAATAAAATAAAGGCATTCTTTCCATCTACAACTATAAAAATAAATAAATACTTCTTTAAAAAAGAACTGAAAGTGATAGAAACATAACTCTTCAAATATCAAAAGGAAAATCTGCAAAACCATATGTCAACAATTTCTCCACAGTTTCTCTGCACCCCAACCTCCAACTAATTCACCTCTCTTATGAAATATACTTTCTACAGGAAAAAAAAACAGATTAAGACATCTTTTAAATATTCCTGTTTCAAGGAGTTTCAGATTTATTATAAAAGCTATTATAATACCTTTCCCAATTCAATAGAAACTTGAAAGTTAGCAAATCACACAAATGAAGTATAATTCTTGGTTGATTACCATCATCAATTAACTGCTGAGGTAATCAAAGCCAAACTCTGTGGAATAAAATCAATATGCTCTTTCAAAAGAAATCAAATTTGTGGCATAAATAAATAGGTATTAACGTTTTCTGAATGCTTATTTACATGTATTTCCATGTCATATATGAAATTTTTCTAATATCATCTGTATTCATTATTATGTAAGACTACTTTTCTTGTAATCTAACTAAATTGTTTTTCTCTTATAACTTGCTATACCCATCAAATTCAGAAACATTTCCAAATATTTTTTAAATGTAAATAAATGAAAAGTGAAACAAAGAGTGGGGAAATGCCAGGATAGTCATAAAAACCAACAAAAATTTCCCAACTTCATTTATTAAAGATGCCTGTTATGGTTTGGATGTGAGGTGTCTCCTAAAAGCTCACATGTGAGACACTGCAAGAAGGTTCTGAGGAGAAACGATTGGGTTGTAAGAGTCTTATACCAATCAGTTAATCCCTTTTAGGGAATTGGGGGTGTCATTTGGGGGTATATATTTTGTATCTGGAGAGTAGAGTTTTTCTCTCCCTCTGTTTCCCAATCAACATATGAGCTGCTTCCCTCTGCCACACTCTGCTGCCATTATGTTCAGCTTCACCTCAAGCCCTGAGGAATGGAGCCAGCATTCTCTGCACTAAGACCTCTGAAATTATGAGCCCCCAAATAAACTTTTTCTCCTCTACAACTGCTCTGGTCAGATCTTTTAGTTACAGCAGCAAAAAAACTGACTGAAACAATGCTTTAGTCACTAATGAATTCCTAGAGCTGTTGTATGTGGAGCACAAACCTCTAAAATTCTAAGAAAATTTTCCAGTGAAAGTTGCTATCAGAACTACTAAATCTATAATTTTTCCAATCTAAAAATTATAACTTTCTAAAAACAAACATGAAGAATCAGCACTAAGGATCTAAAGTTCAAAGTCCACATAATTTTTTAAAATATGTAACTTGGAAGCATATCTCCAATTAACAGAGAATTATAATTAACTAGGATAACAGAAGAATATAATTGAAGGTTTAGGGAGGGGGAGAGAAGGATGGAGTTCAAGAATCAGGGTTGCTATAGCCTACTCTGGCATTTTTGATTTATGATTCAAGTGAGGCCTGGATGATTTCTAAATGCTTTGCAATTTGCAGCAGAGCTAGGAGATAGTAAAAGCAATAACCAAGGCATTGTACCTAGGAATCAAGTATCTAGCTTGTTTTAAGGAGTATAATTAAGTATAATTAGGAATTTCTACTAAAGGAGATCAGAAAAAAGGGCAAAAATGTACTTGTTTTTGTCTTATATCAATCTTTCTGCTCCTACTTCAACAAGTGTTCAATATACAATAGTCAATTTTGTGCAACTTCAAATATAGTTTTATGCTACTGAAAATGAGTCACCATTGAAGGAACTCTATATAAAGTTTCTGTGTGGAACAGAAGGTAATCTCAGGGTCAAAGTGAAATATGATAAGTTGTATTTTAAAGAGTTCTGGAAAAGGAGAGTAATTTTTTGATGTGATGTTTAATTTTATGTGTCAACTACACTGCCCCACGGAGTGCCTAGATTAAATATTATTTCTGGATGTCTCTAGAAAAAAATTAACATTTGAATTGGTGGACTGAGCGAATGCCCTCCCAATGTGGGTGGGCATCATCCAACCCATTGAGAGCCTACAAAGAACAAAATATGAAGGAAGGAGGAATTTGTCAGAGGCACTTGACAGAAAATATTTGTCAACTCCTGAACTATAATTTTAAGTGAAAAGACAAGAAAGTATGAAGCAAGTATTCTACCCCATTCAAGAATCCAGTGATGTATATAAAGACATCAAAAATACAAGCATTCTGAAAATATATCCCACATACATCACCCTGAAAAAAATTACTTAAAGGAACTCTGACTAAGAAAGTAATCAAAAAACATTAATCAAGAAAGAGGAAGGCATATAGTATAATAAAACAGAAGCAGAAAGTCATAAACCAGGAATATGCAGAATTGTTAAATGATTGTTCTTTATTAATAAAGTAAAATCATTCCTTAAAGATACACATCTTGGGCTGGGATCGAAGCTCAGTGATAGAGTGCTTGCCTCGCATGTAGAAGGCAGCGGATTCAATCCTCAGCACCACATAAAAATAAAAATAAAGGTATTGTGTTCATCTAAAAGTAAAAAAAAAAATTTAAAAAGAAGAATAGATACACATCTTTATTATTACTAGTTTAAAACCCCAGTTCATGTAGATAAAAAGTTGAAAGAAAAAGCAAAATTTTTTATCTTTCACAGGAGTTATAAAGTCAATAGATACTATATTGATAATGCTAGTGAGAATTTGAGATTCAAAAAATATTGTAATGTAACCAATACCAGAAATGAATGCATTACTATCTAGTACTAGAGGGAGAAAAAGGATATAAATAAACAGAAATGACAAAAAACAATTGTTTCCCAAAAAGAGATAATAAAATTAATACAAAGAAGGACAAACATACCAGTTATCACAAAAAGGAGGACAGATGGAACTCCCCTAATTTAAAAAAAAAAAAAAAAAGACTCACAGGTGGATGCAAAAAATCAAAAACCATTTGTAAGATATTTACAAGAAGCATGACTCACAGAAAATGACATCCAAAGTTTAATCAGAAGCACAGGGCCAAGGGTAAATCCAAACAAAAACAGAGATGTGCCTAAATGGATATGGTAGAATTCAAGACAAGGTTTTTAAATGGAAAAAGAAGGTTGGCTTATAACCAATACAAATTTCACAACTAAGGATGGGGCTTAGCTCAGTGGTAGAGAACTTGCCTAGCATGCGTGAGGCCCTGGGTTTGATACCTAGTACTGCAATCAATCAATCAATCCATACATATATACATTAATCCACAATTAAATATAATAATTAGGAAGCCCATGCTGAGAAACACAGTGTTGAAACACATAATTTTAAAAATTACATATTAGAAATTAACAAAGCTTAATAAAACTTTAAAGACAGTGGGAGATTATAACACTTCCCCAAATTTTTACATGTATCTATAAATACAATTAAAACTATTCAGTAATCAGTTTAGACCACAAAATTTATAAGCCTGGGAATGAAATTGACCTGAAAATACAAATACTGATCTTTCTTTGTCCTCTAGACAAATAGAGATTCTTTCAAAGCTTATAGAACACTGACCAGCAGGAATTATTAATTACTAACCCAATACCCACTCTATCTGCTCTTCCTTATTAACAAACTTATGATTTGTTTAAAAACAACTAACTTCCCAACCTCCCTTATGGATAGGCTCTATTACTGTGCAAGCTAATGAGATGTAAGGGTTTCTAGGAAAGTTCCTTAAAGTGGGCACAATTGACATTAGACCACTGTCATCAGCCCATTCTTCCTTCTCCTTGCCCACTATGGATATAAAATGACTACTAAGTCTCCAGTCGTACTGTGAAAGAAAAGCCAAAAACTGCACGGATCACACTGGTATCATGCTTGAGCTAAGAGGCCAATGCCAACACCTGGCACTGAAATTCTTATTGTTTAAGTCTCTATTTCACTGTATTTCTGCTTCTTACAGTCCTATGTAATTCCTAATGAACTGAAATAACCAAAATATATCAATCCACAAAGAAAATTTCAATCATTTCCAAAAGTGATAAATTGTATGTATCAATCTCTTATTCCAAGGCCACAAAATAAAGTGGTCAAAACATTTTAGTAAATTTTTAAATTATTCTAAGTATCTCTTGAGGCAACAAAGCATCCAATACTATTAATATAAAATAGAAGAACTAGACACAGTGCCTCACACCTGTAATCCCAGTGATCCCAGAGACTAAAGCAAGAAAATCAAAAGTTCTAGCCTCAGCAATTAAGCAAGATCCTGTCTCAAAATAAAAAATACAAAGGGGTTGGGATGTAACCATGGTTGATGATTCTGGGACTGAACCCCTTCAATGTCCAGTAGTACACACGTACGTATGTGTGTGTGTGTGTGTGTACATACATTTATTTTTATATATATATATATAAAATATAAAATACAATGAAATTTTATTAATAAACAGAAAAGAATGAAAATAAATGAATAAGAAGTCAGGGAAAAAACAAATCATAGGACAGCAGGAAGGCAATAATCAACAAAGATAAAAACATTAATTGCTTAAACGTTAAAAAAAATTAGGTCAGGGATGATAGGAAGGGAAAGAAAGAAAGAGAAGATGAAGGAAAGACAAAGAATGGGGTAGTGGGGCCAAGCAAGGTGGCACACACCTCGAATCCCAGCAGCTCAGGAGGCTGAGGCAGGAGGATTATGAGTTCAAAGCCAGCCTCAGCAACTCAGCGAGACCCTCTCTCTAAATAAAATACAAAAAAAGGGCTGAGGATGTGGCTCAGTGGTTAAGTGGCCCTGGGTTCAATCCCCAGAACCAAAAAAAATGGGGCAGGAGGGAGAGATGGGAAAGGAAATCAAGGTCATCAGGGAGAGGAGGAAGAGTTAGACTTGATCTCTGCATCCTTCTAAATCCCTTTCCACACACTTTCTTGTCTTCCTGGTCTTCATTCTAAATGTTCAAGGTCTACATGTCTCCCACAGCCCTGACCTGTCCTTGCCTCCACCACCACTACCCTATCAACACCAACAGTCCACTGCAACTTCTGCCCACCTGGCTATACTCAGCCCTTAAAATCCCCAGTCCCTTAGTATAGCCAATCTCAGCTGGAAGTTAGGAAGAAAACAAGGCAGTTGAAAAATCTGCAAATGTTTCAGTGAACTCTAAAGCCAGGAGTCACCAGGCTAGATTACTTGCCAGTTATAAAACATTAGGAATATAATACCCCTGTAACTTTTCTGGAAGAAGAGAACATTGACTAAAACAGCAAATAGGGAGCCAGGCACCAGGAGGCTGAGGTAGGAGGATGGCTTTGAGGAAGGATAGAAGAAATAAGGATAGGCAGAAAGGAGACAAACAGGGAAGGAAAAAGAATTGTAGCTTTAAATCTAAAGACTCAAGGAGCACCCTTATCTTCAACACTAGGTCCCCAAGCCTATTTTCAACAGGCCAGAATTCTTATAAGAACCAAAAATAAACAAATTGTGAACTAAGTTAATTAGCACCTACACATCTTGTTAGCTTACACATGTATTATTAGACCAATTTAATAAAGCCTAGAAAGATATATTGTTAGAGACCCATGATATGAGTACAGTCCAAGCTCTATTAACTAGATAACATAAACCTAAAGATTCTAAAAACAACCAGACCACTGTGACCAGCTCTGTGCTCCATTTTTGATCAGAAGAATTGAGAAATGAGTTCATTTAAGCTGATGTGACCCCAAGTACCTCTCGTGCACACCATTTACAAAGTTCCCCCAGATGCATATCGCCCACTCTTAAGCACTTGCACTCCCTCTCCTTTGAGTTGGCCTCCTGCTCTATTGCTTGCTTTCCCAAATCAATCTCTGCTTGTGCCTCTTTTGGTACATTCCGAAATCCTTTCTGTGGAATAAATCAAGAACCTGCCAGGGCTGAGTTGAAGTCCCCTTCTTCCTTCTGGGGAACCTTCTCAGATCCCACTTAATAACAGTTTGAACTCAAGAATTTGAGGTCAGCCTGGGCAACAGAGCAAGTTCCTGATTGAAAAAATACACACCACACTCATCTAGTACTTTATGATAACAACTAACTTGCTATAGAAAACAAAATCTTCTTAGCCAGGTACGGTGACTCAGGAGGCTAAGGCAGGAGGATCCGAAGTTGGAGACCAGCCCCAGCAATTTAGGAGGCCCTTTGCAACTTAACAAGACCCTGTCTCAAAAAATAAAAAGCTGGGATGTGGCTCGGTGGTTAAACACTGGTTTAATACCATACCCCACCCCACCCAAAAAAAAAACACTTTTCAAAGTAAAAAGTAAAAATATTAAATCACTATGCAATTTCCATATTATCCTCGTTCATTACCTCTTTGGTAATTAATCATTCATTTTTAGTCTTGCTGAATGATAACAATTAATTACCATGGATATTCTCAAAGATAATATTAATGCTACACTGACTGCAAAAAAAAAAAAAAGGCCAGAAATAGTAAGCTCCAGGAAAATCTGTATAATGTTTGAAGTGACAGTTTAAAATTCTTGGTTAAAAAAAAGAAAGAAAAATTAAATCTTGACTTCAAATGCTATTGAAAATTAAAATTTAAGCCAGGGGTGGTGGTGCGTGTATGTAATCCCAGCTACTTGAAAGGCTGAGGCAGATGGATCACAATTTCAGGTCAGTCTATATAATTTAGCAAGACCCTGTCTCAAAATAAAAAGGGCTGGGGATGTAGCTCAGTGGTAGAGCACCCTTGGTTCAATTCCCAGTAACACAAAAAAAAAATAAAATAAAATAAAATTTAAAATGTTTTAAATTTAGAATTTAAAAATGTTTAAATTACAACTAGTTCATTTCATTTTAATAGGCATCCCAAACAGAAATTCTGCAGTTTAATAAAAATAATTCTCTGAACTAAACACAGCTTTTTTTATGCTTTAATCTCTGCAGAGATCATTAAGAATTCTATAATAAAGAAATTCCATTTTCTCTGATCTAATTCTATAATTGGGTAATGCTGTGGAGCCCGTAGAACCCTCTGGTATTATAGGGCTCAGAGACCATGCCTATTTAAACAGGGAAATGTCATGTGGGGAAGGATGCCTTTTTACCATGGGAATGAACACTGGGGAAAAATCAGCCATGGAGGCCCAGTCCATTCTCTCAGTGAAACCAGAGCTGGCTGAGTAATAGGATGCAGTCAATATTGAAGGGTATGTAGTACATCCTCCAGGAAACAAAGAGGGGGGTAAAAAATAGCAGAAGAGGACCAGAATTTAGGACCCTCCAAATTTCAGTCCTCATCATACTATCTTAGTCCATTGTAATATCTTCTGGTGCCAGACTCCAGCTTTAGATATATGATGTGGTGGTTGAGAACTCAGCCTTATGTCAAAATGACCTGGGTCTTAATCTCTTTTATGCCAATCATGAGTTGAGTGACCAAGGATAATACTTTATCTGAGTCTTTTTTCTGATCTATAAAATAAAGAAGTTAGGAATTAACAGCACCAATGTCTCTGCAGGATATAGAAGAATTAAATAAGGTAATGAAGAAAACTTGTTTAGCAGTTTCTGGAAGTAGTAAACAATGAAAAAAATGCACTATTACTATATTATGCATCTCTTCCACATACCACTTGTTTGCAAATTCAAAAGTTCCTCTCTTAAACATTTCCTTACAGTGATATGAAGGAGGAGGAAATAGAAGACGAGGAAGAAGAACCACCAAATAGATGCTCTAGAATTGAAAAGTATAATAAGCAAAATAAACAGTTCACTAGAGGCACTTAAAAGTAGGAAGAAAGTTTCAGTAAACTTGGGCTGGGGTTGTGGCTCAGAGGTAGAGCCTCGCCTAGCATACGTGTGACACTGGGTTTGATCATCAGCACCACATAAAATAAAATAAAGATACTGTGTCCAACTATAACTAAAAATTAAACATTTAAAAAAGAAAAGAATCAGTAAACTTGAAGATAGATAAGTTGAGATAACCCATTCTGAAGAATATAAAAAAAAAATGATGCAACTATGTACAATAGTGCCAGGCATGGTGGTGCATGTATGTAATCCCAGCTGCTTGAGAGTCCCATCATTCTGCCTGGTCAACATAGCAAGACCCTGACTCAAAAAAGAATTAAGAAAACTGAACAGAGCTTCACAGACTTATAGAACAATATCAAGCAAATCAATACACATGGAAAAATTGTTCTAGAAGGAAAAGAGCAAATGAACAGGGGAAAAAAATTTTCTCCAGCATCACAAAAAAAAATTTTTTTGAAGAAATAATAGCTTAGAACTTCTTGTATTTGATGAAAAACATTAAACTTACAGAACTAAGAAGCTCAATAAATCCCACATAGGATTAAAAAAAGGAAGAAATCCACAGCCATATACATCATAGTCAAACTGCTAAAAGACAAAGAGAAAAATCACTCAGGATAACAGAAAGAAACAACAACAAAAAATGACCAGTTGACTTCTCTCTTGTGTGTGTGTGTGTGTTGCTGGAGATGGAACCCAGGGCCTCACACATGCTAGGCAAGTGTTCTACCACTGAGCTACATTCCCAGCTGGAAAAGTAAAGATAAAAAGACTATATTTTTAGCCAAGGATTAGCTCAGTGGTAGAGCACTTGCCTAGCATGTGTGATGTCCTGGGTTTGATCCCTAGCACTGCAAGAAAAAAAAAAAAAGATTATTTTTTTCTCTTTTCAAAACATATGACCTTTTTAAAGCAATAATTATAATACTATCTTGTATTATAGTATTATAGTATATGTAGATGTGATTCACATTACAAAAGAATAACACAAATAGTAGCAGGGGAATGGAATTATATAAGAGCAAAATTGCTATATTTTACTGGAAATAGGTGAATACTGATCTGAAGCAGAATGTGCTAAATTATAAAATGCAATCCCTTAAAGAACGATTAAAAATAAATAAAATAGAACTTAAAATCAACAGAGGAATTAAAACGATATATTAAAAATTTTAACACAAAAAAATTCCTCTCTCAAGTGAATACTGCTTTTGAAATGAACAATAATTCCCAAACTTTCCTGCTCACATAACTGCAGAGAAGGCTGAAATCCCTGGAGGTTCTGTGCAAGCCTCCCCACAGAGCCCAAGTTGGTTTTGTTTTAATAATGTGCTTTACCTTCAAATGTTTAGTCCTTAAAATCCATGAGTTTTATTTATCTTCTACTACGTATTATATATGTGATTATGTTGTTTTAAAAATAATGTGGGATTTGGTTTATGTGGGGTTTTTTTTCACCAAAATTACACTTGAAAATGTTCCATGATTGTCCTTTTGCTCCATGTGTGCCCACTGCTAGGGCCCCTAAGAGATTCATGTCCTTTGGAGGAGTTGGCTTTAAAACATTTTGGAACCTACTGCAAGAAAAACACCACAATCTGTTTTATACACTCTCTTCCCACCCTGCCCACCCACCCACCACCACCACCACTACCACTACCACCCCGCCCCACTCTCCCCTCAACTAAAAGTTTCCTTCCTATTTCTTTCTCGTTTTATTTTTCATTTATTTGTTTTAATGCTACTGAATTGAATTTTAAAAGTTACTAATGAGTCATGGCTTAGTTTGAAAACATTCATTTAGACAATCTGATAAACTATTTCATCTAAGGACTTCTTATGAATTATTCTGGCTGCCTGTATCACTATACCCAAACAGCACTTAAAATTTTATGGAGATTCTGACTGTTTTAACCCAAAGGAATGACATGGGCAGTCAAAAAGATACTTTTTGTTTCTGTTCAATTCCCATATCACAGTTTGCTGCTTATATCCTCTAACAGTAATATAATAGTCCCCCTCATCAGTGGGGGAAACATTTAAAGACCCCCTAGTGGATATACGAAATCTCAGACAGTACCAAACCAAACATATACTGTGGTTTTTCTTATACATAAAGTCCTATGATAAAGTTTAACTTATAATTTATACATAGCAAGAATTTAATAATAACTAACATTAATATGTAATAATAATATAGTATAAAAAAGTTATATGAACATGCTCTCTATCAAAATCTTATTGAACTACAGATCTCTGCAACCTCAATATATGTCGGTTTTTTGTTTTGTTTTCCTTTTCCTTAAGAACTTTTGCCTTTTTACTTAAAAAAAGCACTTTAGGGCTTCTCTTTGGCTTATCTGAATTGCCAAAGCATTACCACTTCTGTGCATTTAGACCAGTATTAAGTAAAATAAGGGTCACTTGAACATAAGTACTGAACAGATAGTGGGAAAACATATCAGCTACTAAGTGACTAATGGGCAAACAGTGTATACAACATGTATAACCTAGACAAAAGGATGATTCACATCCTAGGTGGGACAGAAACTAAGTCACAAGATTTCATTATGCTGCTCAGAATTATGTACATTTTTAAATTTTTTTTAGTGTTGACGGACCTTTATTTTATTCATTTATTTATATGTGATGCTGAGAATTAAACCCAGTGCCTCACACATGTGAGGCAAGCACTCTACCACTAAGCCACAACCCCAGTCCCGATGTACATTTTATTTGTGAAATGATATTTGTGAATGACTTGTGAAATGTTTATTTCTAAAACTGTCCACTTAATATTTTAGGACCACAGTTGACCAAGGGCAAATGAAACCACAGAAAATAAAACCAATGATAAGAGGGGACTAGTATTAGCTTGTTCTCATTTTTTTTTTATAAATAACCAATACCTATGTGGCTTGTAGATAACAATTAGCACAAAAAATAAACATTGATGATTATGTGTTATTATGTTTGAATTTCTTTGCAATTGCAAACAGCTATTTCATTTAACATATAATTACTAAGCATATGCTTTATATATTAGCTTTTGCCAGTGTAACAAAATATCTGAGATAATCAACTTATAAAGCAGAAAGATTTATTGGCACACAGTTTTGGAAGTTTCAGTCCATGGTTTCATGGGACCCACTTCTTTTGGTTCTACAGTAAAGCAGCACACCACGGTAGAGAGTGTGTAGCAGAGCAAAGCAATTCACCTCATGGTGAGGACGCCAGGATATGAGAAGGAAAAAAAGAAAGGAAAGCAGGGTCCCATTACCCCTCTCAAAGGCACACCCCCATTGACCTAAAACCTCTCACTAGGCCCCAACTCCTTAAGGCTCCATCACCTCCCAATAGTGCCATGGGCTAAGGACCAAGCCTCCAACACATGGAACTTTGGATAATAACACAGAGAAAAATACAATGGAAGAAGTACCTAAATCTGATGAAGGAATCTAGGAAGTCCTCTGAAGGAAGCAATACTCATGCTGAACCTTGAGGATGATTAAGAGTACAACAGGCAGAGAAAAAAGATGGGTGAGCAAAGGCAAAGTGACCTTCCCAAAAACAGAAAGGAAAATTTTTAAAGCACCTTTTTTCCTCATCCTTGAATCTTTCTATAGAACCTGGACTTATTTTCTAGGCAATGAAGGCATTTTCAAGTGGTGGAGTAACGCAATCTAGTTGAATTGAGGTCACTTCAGCAGGAATTTGAAAAAATGTGGCCAGTTAGGCGAACACTGCAATAACCTACAACAAAGAACTTGACCCCAATGTTTGCACAGGTCAATGGAGGCAAAGATAAAATTTCATTTATGGAGACAAAATCCTTGAAATCATATCTTGTCCTGATACTTCAACGGAAAAAAATCCCCAGCTCACTTTTCTGGAAAAAAAGAATATTATAACTCATTTTATTCATTTATTTTTTTTTTCTAATTCAGACTTCTCTTAAAAATTCTGCCACTTCTCTGAATTGAATATGTACAAAAACCTACATAAACCTAATAGAAAATTTAATGTTTCAATTAAAGATAATAAAATAAAAATTGATTTGGAAAAGCAGTTTAAATGAATGAAGTTCTATATGAAGGGAGTTTAAGTCACCTGGGTTAGTTCTTTTAAAGATATTTAAGTGTTCAATAGCACAGTCAACGAATCATTATGCTTGAATAGAACATTTAGCAGGATAACCCATCTTGGCAAGAATAATAGGCCATAACCCCAAGGAAGTATCTTTTAATCTTAATGGGCTGGGAGTTAACAAGAAGTAAATTACCACTCTCTGAAATGAGAATATATTCTTAAGTTCCTGCTGCAAAAGATAAAATAGACAATTTTGGATCAGGTCCAAGGAAGCCTATCATGGGTACACTTAGCATTCAAATGAAAGGCCCTTTATAAATGAAAGCCATAGTTGTTTTTCCTGTGTATTTTGTTGAGTATAAAATGACTGGGGGGAAAAAAAAGAAAAAAAGCTTAACTTCATGACCAGTGTATTTTTAGACACATCTGGCTCAATACATGTTCTTCCTTGAGAAAATATAATAATATTCCCATGTATACAACTATCAAGGGTACCTGTTCCATGAATGATGATTCTAATGCAGTGTGCTATGAGGAAAGAGAAGGAAAATTCAGGCAGAAAAGCAACCTTAATGAATGAGGTGTAAAGAAAAGAGATAGCACTTCAGAGGGCATTGGGATGGAAAACAGGAGAAATGAGTGACCTCACACTCTCATTAACTTGGGGAAGTCACTTGACCTCCCTGCACTGCAGTTATCCCATCTGAATAGTGAAGATGTTGCAAGGACAGTAAGGCTCTGCCTCCCACAGTGCCTAAATCTGGAGGCAATTTTCTCAATTGTCCAGAGAGGGAAGTCACCCAAAACTCCTGCCATGGCAGATGTAATGTGCAAAAACACATTCCAAACTGCTTTAATTTATTTTTAGCTAGGATAATTTATTTCAAAAGTTCAAATAAAATCAATGAGGAAGATTTCTGATGAGCAAAAGACACACATGTTCAAGGTTTAGAAACTCCAGTTCCAGTAAGAGCATGAGCTGGTGCTGTAATTATATCAAAATATCAAACCATGTAAGATCTATAACTACTTATTTCTTGGCTTAGTAAAAATTATACAGAAAAATTCTCATGAACATGTGACAAGTCCTTTGTGTAGCAGTGGTGTTTGAATCTCCACAGACCACACTGAGAATGCTGCACTGACCCAGCAGTTCTAAGTTGGCACTCAGACTTGGGTGGCACCAGAGGTACTTAGCCTTATAGAAGAACACAAAGCAGGAAGTATAGCAGGTACACAGTCTTCATCCCACCCAGGGTCCAGCAACTACCTGAGTACATGGCATCTTTTGCTCCCCACTGTGCAGCAAGAGCCAAAGCAGAGTCACCTTGACACAAGCTATAGCCTCTGTTTCCCACTGATCTTTCATATAGCTCTAGTCTCACAGATCCAAGGATCACATGCCAACTCCTAACACAGATGTGGCAGCACCAACAGCCAGCCAAGTACAACACTCCACATTTATCTTAACAGAAGGCTTCCCCAAAACCACACTATAGGAAGAAAAATATCGAGGCTATTTCCCCAGGCAAGCCTGGCTCAGACCAGGATTGATGTTAATGTTTTACTCACAAATACCAAATAAAAATGTCATAGCATCCATAAAACCACTAATTCTGCTATACTTTTTGAAGTTTCCTTCTCTGCTTATAATTTTTTAAATCCTGGTTTTCTTTCACAGCTATAAAGTATAAGCATTTGTATAAACATTCTTGGAATTCATAATAAATGTTAGCTTCACTTCAGGAAACTTTTACTGAACGACTACAGTGCAAACCATGTAATACTAGATCCCCATGATACAGTGACTTAGAAGAAGGTCTCTGCTCCTAAAGATACTAAATCTATCTGCAAAGAAAAGGAAATGCTCCCAAGGAGTATTAATAAAGCATGAGGATGAGTGCCAAGTATGTTAGGATTAAAGAAGCAAGGGCTTAGCGTATTGGAGGCAGCCAGGGAAAATACTTACTACTTAGTATTAATAATAACTCACTGATCCCTAACAAATCAGACTGTGCTGCACACTTTACACATATCATTATACTTCATCCTCTCATCAACACAGTGAGTGGGGCCTGTCATTATCCCAAATTTTCAGAACAGTGTAGGTAACCTGCACAGAAAGGTATTTGTGTGAAATTAATTTGGCCAGGAAACCAATATGAAGTTTATTCCAATGGAACAGATATGAAGAATCAAAACTGTTGAAGAAGGATGGCTGGAATTAGAGAGACACAGGTGATAAAAACACCACAAAGAAAAATTTGGCAATACTTGATACCTGGATGGGTAGGAAAGGGGTGAGGATAATCCTATGCTCACACACTAACTAGTAACAGAAATATAAAAAACATGAAGAGAATGATAAGAATGAATCCAACGTATTGAAATTAAGGGACAGTGGAATATCTCAGAAGTTAAACAGGACAGCATGAGGAAAGAGACTTATGACGGTGCTAGTATACAACCCTGCCTCAATGAAGATGACCAGTTAGTTAATTCCAGAACACTGGGGACCAACTCCTGCTGTATCCCATCACACCTCTCACAGACTAGGTGCTCAGGAAATATTTTCTGAATAAAGTGTTATTGTGCAATCCAAATGTCTTCTGTCTATCCTTAAGGAAATCATGACTATGTCAAAAGTTTTGATGGAATCTATACACATTAACTTTATTAAATTCTTACAGATGTCATGGAGCCCTAGTAAATAAAGAAATGAAGTCAACCAATCCTAATCTTCCCAAAAGTACTGATCATAATCAGCCTAGAAGGGTATATTCAAAAACTGTCCTTGATGCTGTCCCATTTAATTACTTTAAACTGCTATGGTAGAAAATGACAAAGTGCACATAATGATCATCTATTTAGGTTAAGTTTTATATATCCACACATAGATATGAATTCCCATAAAGCCTCCAGAAAGATCAGAAACTTAAAATCATTACTGACAAAGCTATGACTATAAGGGTCTGCTAGAGTATATCATTTCAAAAATGAATGGAAGCATAGGTGAACTTGATTTTTTTACTCTCTAGTATCCATCCCTGTTTGTTCTGGAAATAACATGTGATTTTCAGGTGGTGAATCACTCTCACTCTACCCTCAGCTCCACGGTTTGAGCAAGGCTGCAGAAGTGGGGACATACAACCCAGTATAAGTCCATCAACAAGCCCTTTCTCCCTGGTCCCAGAGAACAGGTTAGGGATGGGCATGTGAGATTCAAGCATAAGCCCATCAGTCTATTCCATATCCTTGGCCATAAGTGATTAATTTGGGGATGATCACTTGGTTCAATCAGAGTTAGGATGAGGATTTATTGGAACTATTAGAAAATAGACTTGCTTTTATTCTGCTAGGATTGCTAGCAATAAAGATGCTATAGAAACCTGAGTCTCCACGGACTACCATGTGGCCTTACAACATGAAGCCAACATAGGTGGATGGGAAGGGGTATATATTCCCCAAAGATAAACTTAAAATAACCCTTTTTACTCTAAACTTTTTAAATTTGGATTCATCAGGACTTAGTGCTGCGGAAAGGCATATGTGTCCAAAAAATGTGCATAAGCCCAAGGTACTTTGGAAGGATATTCTAACAAGACAATGGAAAGGTCCTGACCCAGTAATTGTCTGGAGTCGAGGGTCTGTTTGTGTGTTTCCACAGGGAGAACAGCAGCCGATTTGAATTCCAGAGAGATTAACCAAGGTCCTGACCCAGTGATTGTCTGGAGTCGGGGGTCTGTTTATGTGTTTCCACAGGTGTTGAGAGCCACAGCCGAAGGGGCCCCAGCAAACTTCCAGCTGCCAGCAAACTTCCAGCTGCCGGCTGATGATTGGCTCACAGCGGCCCCAGCAACATCTAGTTGATTGGCTCCTCTGCGGTGATGCTCATTGGGCTGTTTCCCTGCCCTTTCAGACCACGGAGCTGCTCATTGGGGGACTTTTTTGGCTCCGCCCACATGACCCAGCCAATCGGCCTCAAGAGCAGGAGGATTGTGGGAGAGGGAGAGAAGCTTGTGTGGGAGAGAGAGGCTTGTGGAAAGCCGGTGGTGGCAGTTGAGGCTCTGAGGGTTTTTCCTGAGAGGCTGTTTTAATTTGGCGTGTGTGGCTCTAAAAATAAAGTTAGTTTCTTTTGACAAGTGGCTCCTGATTGTGCCCAGCCAGACTGCGGCAGGTGGAAGCAGAGACAAAAGAGAAAGACTGACTTCTAATGACACAACTCTATGGATTCTTCAGTTTCTGGACCAATAAAATCCCATTTTTTGCATAAGCCAGGTTGAATCAGATTATATACTCTCAACGGAATGATACCTGATTAATCTAATTGCCCAAGCATCCCTCATTTCGAAGATACTTCAGTACAGAGGCAGTCCCTCTACTTCATTTGCTAATTGGCTTATTTTGCTATATACAAAATAAATTTTTTGCTTAGAAACTTAAAATTGCAACTGAGAACACCAAAGCTCACTCTTTTCTAAGCTGAGATAACATGAGCAAACAAAAAAGATAAACAGACTACAAAGGCTACACCGAGAACAATCTGAGCTCTGATCAGCTTGTCCCAAACACTGTGAAGTTAGATTTATGCTTTAGCACTGAAGTTGCCACATTCTAAGCTGCTGATGCTAGTAAAAATCCACAGTGCAGAGTGTGATGCCAGGAGATAACAAACAGCAGAGAACTGCCTACTCAAACGTTTCTATAAACAACATTGGGGACCTTAGGCCCCCAGACTGCAATGGCAAGAAACTTTGGTATAATCCCTGTCCTCTGCAACCCAGCTTGCAAGTATCTACAAAGAAAAGTGCATGGGAAGAAAGCCACTGATATCACAAATATAGCATAGCTATCACATATACAGCTTGGATAAACACCATGGAAGAGAAAAAAATTAACAACCAGTTTCGGGTGTAGCCTTTTTTAAATTCAGGATCAATCTCCAAACTTCTGTGTTTTTAATATTCAGTGACTTTTCATTTGACACTTATATTTGACATATACTACAGGTTGGGATACTTATTCTATTAATATACAATTTCTGTCTCCCAGTAGACTGTGAGTCCCTTGAGGTCCAGAACCTTAAATCTGAAATAGCACCTGACACAAAACACATGCTCAGAAAATATCTGGTGGAAATTTATTAAAACATGAAATCCTTGGCTAGCAAAATTTTGCTTTCCTTAAAAAATAGTAGTTATCATTTACTGAACAGCTCCTATGTGCCAAGTGATGTGCTAAAAAACATACATATATGGATAATTTAGCTCACTGACTTGAACTGAGTTTATTCCAATCTCTTAACAATTAAGTTAAAGCTCTTCCCACTGCTGGACTTGAATGGAATGAACAAATGCATGAAAGTTCAAAAGAACATATTTTAGTTTAATCCAAGGAAGACAGTGTAGAAAGGACAGAGCTATTCTAAAAGGAATGAGCTGCCTCTGGAGGAACTGGTTATTGGAGAAAACCATGCAGAATTTCATTTAGCAAGTACATTACAGAAATAATGCAAGCACCAGAGGAGCAGTTTACATAGTCAGCCAGATTGGGAACATACTCTGAGCTCTGTCCTAGAACCTGGGAGTCTAGAGAAGTAGCTTAAGTTTGAGCAATGTCAAGGCCTAAAACTTCCTGTATTTCCTTATCTTATAAACTTGGGCTCCCCCCACCCCCCGCAAGATATGCTATATTCCCTTATTGTCTCACTGTAATCAAAATGCTTACAATCTTTCCCCTTGAAGACCCAAAAGAGTTTTATAATGCTGACATTCATCTGGTCTAATGATAAAAGACATGAAGGATGTAGATCTGAATATGCTTTTCATGCCTCAGAATTAGCAAACCTCAAGACTGGAAAATATAGGAGAAGTTAAAGTAACAAAATTGATAAGTCCTTGACCCTATCACCTCCAGCTCTACCATTTTGATTTTATAAGGCATAGTATTATATTGAATGAAACAGATATTAGTATAAGACTGCATAAAGTTGTGATGAAATTTCTTTTAAGTCTTAGTCAGAATATACACTTCTATGATGAGTTTGAGGCTTTATAATACAAACAGGCACCTTTAGCTTATTCTGTTTGCAGCTCTTTGACTGCTTAATAACAATAAAATCTCCTAAGCAGCCATGGACTAAAGAACAGTATGCATAAATAACCAGAAGAAATTAGTACTATTTGCCAATGATATGATTTTATAATTAGAAGACCCAAAAAGTTCCACCAGAGAACTTCTAGAACTAGTAAATGAATTCAGCAAAGTAGCAGGATATAAAATCAACACCCATAAATCAAAGGCATTTCTGTACATCAGTGACAAATCCTCTGAAAGGGAAATGAGGAAAACTACGCTATTTACAATAGCCTCAAAAAAAAAAAAAAAAACCCCTTGAGAATCAATTTAATGAAAGAGGTGAAAGATATATACAATGAAAACTACAGAAACCTAAACAAAGAAATCAAAGAAGACCTTAAAATATGGAAAGATCTACCTTGCTCTTGGATAGGCAGAATTAATATTATAAAAATGACCATACTTCCAAAAGCACTATACAGATTTAATGCAATTCCAATCAAAATCACAATGACATTCCCCATAGAAATCGAAAAAGCAGTCACGAAATTCATCTGGAAAAATAAGACACCCAGAATAGCTAAAGCAATCCTTAGCAAGAAGAATGAAGCAGGTAGCATCACTATTCCAGACCTTATACTATACTACAGAGCAATAGTAACAAAAACAGCATAGTATTGGCACCAAAAAAGACCTGTAGACCAATAGTTCAAAATAGAGGACACAGAGACAAACCCATATAACTACAGTTATCTTACATTAGACAAAGGCTCCAAAACCATACATTGGAGAAAAGATAGCCTCTCCAACAAATGGTGCTGGGAAAACTGGAAATCCATGCAACCAAATGAAATTAAACCCCTTTCTCTCACCATGCACAAAATTCAACTTAAAGTGTATAAAGAACCTAGGAATACAACTAGAAACAGAAGAAAAAGTAGGCCCAAATCTCCATTGTGTTGGATTAGGCCCCAACTTCCTTAATAAGACTCCCATAGTGCAAGAATTCATATCAAGAATCAACAAATGGGATAGATTCAAACTAAAAAGCTTTCTTCTCAGCAAAATAAACAATCAGTGAGGTGAATACAGAGCCTACATTTTGGGGAGCAAATTTTTACCACACACACACATCAGACAGAGCACTAATCTCTAGGATATATAAAGAACTCAAAAAGCTAAACACCTAAAAAACAAATAACCCAATCAATAAATGGTCCAAGGAACTGAACAGACACTTCTAAGAAGATGATATATAATCAACAAATATATGAAAAAATGTTCAACATCTCTAGCAAATAGAGAAATGCAAATCAAAACTACTCTAAGATTTCATCTCACTCCAGTCAGAATGGCAGCTATTAAGAACACAATCAACAATAAGTGTTGGCAAGGATGTAGGGGAAAAGGTACACTCATACAATGGGACCACAAGTTGGTGCAGCCAATATGGAAAGCAGTATAGAGATTCCTTGGAAAACTGGAAATGGAACCATCATTTAACCCAGCTATCCATCTCCTTGGTCTATATCCAAAGGACTGAAAAACAGCATACTACAGGGACACAGCCACATCAATGTTTATAGCAGCACAATGCACAATAGCTAAACTGTGGAACCAACCTAGAAGCCCTTCAGTAAATGAATGGATAAGGAAAATGTGGCATTTACACACAATGAAATATAGGAGGATTAGATTAACTCTAGATAGGGCAAAGAGGAGGGATGGGAAGGGAGAGGGCATAGGAATAGGAAAGACGGTGGAATGAGATGAACATCACTACCCTAAGTACACGTATGAAGACATGAATGGTGTTACTCTACTATGTGTACAACCAGAGGTATGAAAAACTGTACTCTATATGTATAATATAAATTGTAATGTATTCTGCTGCCATATATAACAAAATTTTAAAAATAAATTTACTTATTTAAAAAAATAAATTTAAATTACTGCAAAAGATAGGGCTTCTTTTTTGCAGTAACAATGACAATGTGCATAACTTTTCTTTCAGTCTGTTCCTTGTGCCTTTCGTGGGTTTTCCTTAAAATAAGTAAATAAACAAAAAAGCTTGCTACCAAAAGAGCCAGCAGTAGAGAAAGCAGAGTTGAATTGAGAAACTGAGTATACTCAGAGTGGGTGAAATTAACACTATGAAGTCCAAGTGTTGAAAAACATGAAAATGGAAGATAAGGAGGACCAAGATCAGGAAGAGCCTCATTAAAGGAGTGTTTATTCACCTAAAGGCAGCAGGCAGTCACCAAAAGACTATGAACTGGCAAGAGAAGAGTTCACACTGATGTTTAGATACCTTGTTTCAATTACTATGGGGATGTAGCTGCGTGGCAGGGTGCTTGCCTAGCATGTGTAAAGCTCTAGGCTCAATCCCCAGTACCAACCACACCCCCCCCCCAAATAAATAAATTACTATGTAGATAGTGGACTGAGAGGGAGGAGAGGATGCAAGAAGTAGACATGAACAGTTAGAGGGTGTTAAGTAACCCAGGCAAGAGACTATGGTATCTTAAACTTAGCAACAGAATGCATGTAGGGCACAAAAGAAAGAAGAATCAAGACCTTAAGATATCTGGCATAGCCAAATGGATGGCTGATGGTACCATGAACTGAGATTGGTATGTGGTAGTCAGGATTGAAAGGAAGATGATTCAGTTTGGAACATGATGCATTTGAGATACCCACATGACATATAAGTAGAAATGCCCAGAGGGTAGTTGATAGGATATATAAAGGCACTAGCATTAATAATAATACACTTACTAGCCTACAGACTATAATTGAACCTTGAGAAAGGGTAAAATTACTCAACCCCTAAATCTAGGGCAAGCGCCTATGAGAAAACAATACCTTGCTTGATACCTTACTATTATAGTTGACACTTTATAACTTACAGAAGGTACCATATCCTAACCCAGGTAATATGGGTGTTTTGAAATATAAGTGAAATACAAATTCATCCATAGAGGAAAAACAATTCCTCTGACCCAAACATAACAGGTGGATCTGAGATCTAAAATCTCATCACAGCTGACAACATCCTAAGACATCCATTCTAACACCAAAAGACTCACCTGTCGACAAAGCCTCCTCACGAACATCATCCTTACCAGGTTGATGAATATTCCAGGATGTTTTGGGAAGTAAAGAAATTTCCTCAGGTGATTCTAATTTTACCATATCCATGTGGTTGCTCTGGAACTGGTATCGAGGTATAAAACAGATTTTGCCTTGTTGGAAAATGTCCTTGATAATCTCTTCTGTCTCAATTTCATCTTGCATGCTCAGGAAGATGGAAATTCTTTTGGAATTCTGATACTGACTGTGGGCCATCACCTAAACAGGAAATGACAGCAATTATAATTTCTAAGTTTATACTTTAAAAAACTAGAGACTTTTAAGAGTTTCTCCCTTCTCTCTCAGCCTTTTCCAACTTCTTTTAACTTTCCAAAAGAAAGCAGAATGTATAATAAGCTAGACAATGCTAAGCCCTGAAAATTGACTTTTAGTTCAGGACCCAAGACTTCTGATTCTTTTACCCTTTCTGGCACACCACTCTTGTAAGAATGAAAACTCATTAAAAAGTCATCATCTCTTGAGAATTGCAGTTTTGACCCTTACCCATTTTAGTGATCTCCAGTCATATCACATGCTTCCCCTAAAGTTTTTGTTTTATTCTATTTCTGAGCCTTGGCTCCCCAAAACTTCACTCCCTGTATTGTCAATTTCTCTTCTTCTAAATTCTAAACTAAAGCACAGATCAAGCCCTAACTTTTCCTACCTTCTGCAGAGCCTCACTGCATCTACTGTTGATAGGTAACTTAACACTTAATTCTGTATTGTCATGAGTTGATCACTAATTATCTATTAGTTCCAAATGTAGTATTCTGAACCAGTTCATAAGCTCCCCAAGGTCATGCCTTATAATTCTCTCTCAGCCCCTCTACCCCCACAACATTCCATTTTACGGAATGTTAAATTATCAATTAAGATGGGAGTGGGGGTCATTGTAAAAGGAATCCATATTCAGCTGAATCATTCATCAAGCAGGAGAAGGGGGCTGAGCTTTGTTAATCATAAAAAAGTCAACAATCTAAGGAACTTGGACTCTCTTTTTTTTTCTCCTTTCTTTTTTTACTTTCCCCTGTCCTCCAAGCCAAGAAAAACATTGCAAAAGCCTCTTATAAATATGACTGGCAAAAATACACAGGCATAGAAAGTCAAGTTATTTCTATTAAAAAGAGGAAAAGGAAAATTAAAATTAAATGCCAACTACTACTGAGGAAGTAAGTTAACTCCTGGTTTCTGAAAAGCTGCAGTTGCTGAGACCTGACACAGGCAAAGAAAAATGGAAATGTGAAACTCAGACTTTAGGCAAGCCTGAGGCTTTTAGCATTCAGGTGCTATAAGAGAAAGTTGTGTGTCTTGGCTGCCAGGTGGCTGAGGCAGAAGGATCACTGATTCTTTTACCCTTTCTGGCACACCACTCCTGTAAGAATGAAAACTCATTAAAAATAATAGCCTGGGCAATTTAGCAAGACTCTGTCTCAAAATTAGAAGAAGAAAAAAAAAAAAAAAAACTGGTAGACCACTTGCCTAGCATGCATAAAGTCCCAAATATCACCAAAAAAAAAAAAAAATGAATGAATGAACACAATTTATCTTTCTTGTTCTCTAAAATGCAGAATATAGAAAAGCAAGAGCTGAATAAGCAGTAAGAAAGATCCGTTAAAATGCAGTGTGAAAAAAAAAATGCAGTGTGAGACTTTGCATATAATCTTCTTCCTCAAATCCCTTTACAGGACACTTGCAAAGAAGCATGAAAACAATCCATTATAGAACTGAGAATAAGAGAATAGAGGATTGAATAATTCCTGTAAGACAGAGAGTGGATGGGACAGTATTTACAAACAAAAACAGCAGATCGCAACACTCTGAAAACACGGATACAGGTGAGATAGAAGATATTCCTCCCTTAAGCTCTCCACCAAAGTGACTACTAAAGACAGAGGAAATCCCATAAGCTAATACAACTTCATCCATAAATAAGTACACACTACAAAGGATCAACAAATCTTTTGGAAGCCAAAATACAAAGTAGAAGAATAAAAAGGGAGTGAGTGGGGATAGCCCAATGGAAAACTGAGATAAGTTAAAGAACAGAGTTGTGGTTGTTGTTGTTCTTTTTAACTCTACTTAGTTTTCTCAAACTAAAAAAGATAACTGCATTTGTAAAATATCAAGAGACTGCTGTGGGAAGAAAGCAATCAGAGATTTATGAAATAATCATTGGAAATTAAAATTATGATTAGCAAAATAAAAACAATTTAGGAGAGAGTGCTGGAGAAGGGGAAATAAGCAAAAATAGGAAAAATGAGTAAAATGTAAAGAGACACAGAAAACCAACCTAAGGTTATTATCTGATTAACAAGAATTCCACAAAGGTGGGGCTGGGGTTGTAGCTCAGTGGTAGAGCACTTGCCTAGCACATGTGAGACACTGGGTTCAATCTTCAGCACCATATAAAAAAGAAAGAAAAGAAAGGAAGGTATTATGTTCATCTACAAATAAAAAAAAATTAAAAAGAATTCGACAAAGGTGAAAAAGAAATTGAATAAAGATGCCAATCTAGATTGAATGGAGGCCATAAGCATTGAACATGACATGGAAAATAATTTTAAATTTTAAATTCAAATTATCAATGAGGGTAAAATATTGTAATGCAAAAATCAATAAAAAGTTTACCCACCCCCATAGATTTTTTTTCCTGAGGATATACTGTAATAAGAAGGAAAAAAAATTTAAACTCAGAAAATAGCCCTAACTCAGCAGAAAAGTAAGCAGAAATTCCAAGGCAACGGCTGTGCAACCAGATCACAAAGAAACAGGGGCTGGGATGCCTTGAAAAAGAAAGTGGATCTATATTCTAACAGGCAAAATGAAAAACAATCCATGGATAAGACAAAGGCATACTCTTGTTTGTCAAAAAGGTAAAAATAAAGGCAATTTTTAAATCTTGGAAATATACAGAGCTAAATTAGATACGGGTTCCAAACTGGAACAAAGTTAAAATGTGGCATGGTTTTGAGCGGATGCAAAGTAAAAGAGAATATGCTGGGTATCAACATTTGAAATAATCCTCTTAACCACACATATCTAGTAAGCTAAAACTATATATCCTTTTTTTATATATTCAATTATACAACTTGGTTCTACTGTGAATATAATCTATAAAACAAAAATACTCTTAAGGTACTGTTCACCAAAATTTCAAGTTTGGAAATAAACCACAATTATCACTCAGTAGACTCATTACAGTTACAGAAAATTGTTTACATATAAAACTTGACAATATCAAATAGGTCGCAGAAATTGGCAAATAATATTAAAAACAAAGCGAATAAAGGGGTACTAATTTTCTCATCTTAGAAAGTCAAGATAAAACATAAAGTTGAATTTCTTTACCATACATTACTTTCCTTATAAAATTTTTAAATTATAAAAAAGGTGCTGTGCTAATAAATTTTTTTTTTATGATTCAGATAAAGACATCACTTAATAATACCTTTACTGAGAATTCACTAAGGCAAAACACTGTTCTAGTCCCAGTACACCAATTTCAGGACATGATCCATTGGTTGGTCATGAAATAATTAGTGAGTTATAATCAGTGTTTTTAAATGACATATAAAGGAAAATATTAAAGTTCACTGCATATAATAAGAGTCATGAAACAAAGTCCTTGTATGTGTACATGTGCTTATATGGTTTTTTAAATTTTTCTCTCTCCTTCTCTGATGCCAGTTCTTAGTTGTCACTCTGTTGCTGCCAGTAGTTCTGCCTCTATAAATCTACTATTTCCACCTAGAGTTTATGAATTATAATTTACAGACATTACTCTGGAGGCTGAGGAGGAAAGACTGCTTGAGCCCAGAAATTTAAGGCTAATCTAGGCAACACAGCAAGACCCTATTTAAAAAAAAAAAAAGCTTCTGTGGACACACACAAAAAAAAACTGAATTTATTTTCCCTATGCCTCTCCAGAATCCACTCTAACGCCTACATTCCTTATAAATTCAGTAATGTTAAACTTTGGAATGGTGACCCTCTCCTTCCAGTACTGTCTAACCTCTATCCAGTCAGCTGCCAAATTCTGCTCATTCTCACTACACAATCTCCCACTTATCTCTTTTCCCCCATTTTTCACTGCCCATCCTCTGGATTATGTCTTTATTATCTCTCACCTAAATTATCACAACAGCCCCTTCCTGGTCTCCATATTTTTTTTTTCTGTTTTCCCTCCCCAACCCATTATCCAAATCCTACCAATATATTCTCCTACAGGAGCTATTAAAAAATATTGAATACATTCTTTATACACCACTTCAATCTCACAACAGAACTTCAAGCATATTCAGAGAGATTAGGGGACTTGTCTAATATATAAACAGTTTGTTGTTTTTTTTTAAAAAAAGGAGTGGCGCCAGATTAAATCCAGATCTGTGTAGTTCCAAAGCTTATTTTAAATATGCCCTGCCCTCTCTTGCCTACATATCCCTGCAAATGTTTCCCCACCCCATCTTTCCCTTCACTTAACAAACTTCATCTATACTTCAAAGTTCATCTCAAGTTTCCAAATCCCCTGCCAAAGGCTTGTTTCCACAACACTGACATTTACCTTCAGCATATTCTAACTGCATTATAATTTTCAATTCATTTTTCCTCTCATATTCTCTACTGCTTTAAAGCAACAATTATCTTTCTCTTTCCTACAACCCAGTACATAGCAAAGTGTATAATGGTGTTCAATATGTGAATAAATTGGCTAAATTTTAAGCAACTAATATAAGGACAAGATTCTGTATCCTCAATATCTACTAAAGCACCTAGATATGCCTTCGTAATATTAGCTAAAATCATTCCATTTGAATGAACTAACATCTACAGACTCCCTCATGCATACCTACATTTATTAAGATGAAATGTGTGTACTTGTTTTAAGGCTTTACCCCATAGGAAACTTGAATTTAAGAAAATAACGGATCATAAGATAGGGTACTGGGGAAGGCAAAAATCATTACTTTTTTATTGTTAGGAATTACTAATATATACTTGATGCCCCCCTCCTGCATACAACAAAAACTAGCCTCCCAAACATCTTTAAAGCATGCTTTCATGACAGTGAATGTCACTTTATTAAGCTTTTCATAGAAACTGAAAATGTACAGCAAGTCAGTTAGACAAAGTCATAAAACAAACGGGGAACCTCATTTTTCCTATGCCTCTCTTCTGCTTCCTATCTTCGTGAGAAGGCTGAGTAAGATAATCACTTCCTCATTAATTCAAAAAAAGGATTGACTGTTCACCCACTCTGCGACAGGAAAACTGTAGGCCTGGAGGCTCTAGACAGCCCCAGACGTCCACGTGCTGAGAGGGGAGAATTCAACTTGTCTTCCGTCCTTTGTCACCTCCCGCACCCTCTTGGGGTGTGCCTTGGACTGAACTAAACGCATCTTTCTCTGATCCTGTTACTGACATGCCTGGCCTCTCAGGCCGCTGCTCATTTTCCTTAAGACTGAAGGAACCTCAGCGCTGGGATCGTCCAGCCATCTCCCTCACCGGAACTTCGTGTTCTGGCCCTGGTTTCACCTCAGTATCTCCACTATCCCCATTAAGAAGTTCTCATTCACCACAGGAGCCACCCATCCTAAGAACTCCGCTCCCTCCCTCTTCCTCATTAGTTCCACGACTCCACACCACACCATGGGCTCCTCTCATACAGCAGCCACTGCGCCTACAGCGCCTTCACAGTACGAGAAGCGAGTGTCGCGTGCGCGCGCCGAGGAACGTGCGTGCACCCGAGGGGACGTGCGCGCGCGCTCAAGGTGCTGCGCCTGCGTGGACCCGCAAGCCCGCCAAAGCGGAATTCGGCCAGTGAGTCCGCGGTAGCGAGAGCTACCCCGTGGCTTCGCACCTTCTGGGTCAGTAAGCGGGACTGGCGCAGCCGTTCCTCGGCGCTGATTGCCCGCAGACGCTGCTTCAGCTCGGCCCGTAGGCTCCGTTTGGCACCGCTCACGGCTGCAGCCGCCATCCCGCCGAAGTCAGCCTGCTGGCGTCCTCTGGTTCGGCTCCAGCCCCTGGTCGAGCACAGCTGGATCCGCCTACCTGTGGGCCTGCGGATCGCGGGCCGGTACCACGCCCCCTGCGCGCCTCCCAGCCTCGGCGCTGCCTGATGGACAGGCCACGCCCCTCTCCGGGCCCTTGGTAGCGAATGGCAGTGTGCTCTATTGGCCCTGCCAGGCTGGTGTTCTGTAGCCCGACGCTGCCTAACTCTTCACCCCTTCGCCAAGGCTACAGAGATGGTAATACAACTGCGAGGGGTGCTCCACAGGCAGCTCACAATACACCCCGATTTGGTACTCACCTGTTGTAGTGCAGTACTGCACTGTAGGGGGTTAAAAACAAGGCTAAGGCCGGTGTCCTCAGTAGGCTATGCCATTAATGTAAACCAGACATATTTGTGTCTTTCCACAATGTCAGAGTTTATTGAATAACAAATTGAAAAGCCCCATCATTTTCATGGGCTTTAATTCACCAAAAAAAAAAATACTCCTGATTCTCTTGGTGTTATGACTGAAACAATCACAAATTCTCTTATTCCATTTCAATCTTAATTACATCATATTTTACCAAATTTTGTGTGTGTGTGTGTGTGTGTGTATTACAAGAAAGGCTATGAAAGGGTTAGGTGACCACAGGGTTGCAAGAAGCCTTTGAAGAGCAGAGACAGAGCATATACTCATTCAAAAAAATCACTGCAGGTGGCTTATGAACCAGCCTAAGAACTAGTTCTGGGTGCAGAGCTTTCAGGGGATAGAACTTATTCTTCACGGGGGCAGACAGCAGGCAGTTTCAAAGTGGCCAGCCACATCAAGCAGGACAATCAAGCTAAGCTGAAGTCCTGGGGGTGGAGTTGGGTTTTCAATGTCTGTCAACCTCCTGATGTGTTCAGTGGATTGTCTGATGGATGTGATTCCACACCACTGTCTTAGGTGCCTCTCTTTTTATGTGAGGGAGTTGCATCTGGTAAGATTGATAAGCTCACAGTCCTGGTTTTTCTGATATGGGTTTGATATGTCCATGTGTCCATGTGCTTTGGATGTAGTTCAGTAAATTCACAGGTGGTTATTTTTTATTAGCACAATTTACTTATCAGTTTGTGCCTTATTATTGTGCTTGCAGCTAGTGATTGTTTACTTGTACAAACAAGTTTTAGAATCTTTCTACTTTGTATTCAATATGGAGTAGCTCATGACAATCTGCTGCTTTATAAAATGTAGTGACTAAGGGCTGGACACAACCTGAAAACTACTGTTATATACACCACAGAGTAACTCAGAGCAAGGCACAGCCTACTGTCCATTAATTAGCAGGCCAGATTGAAAAATATATATGGTACCAATTGGAAACTTAACTTCTACTGGTTAAAGGAGGTTAAACACACTTGCAGTGCCTTCCTCTCTTTTTTTCAGTCAGTGGGTTTGTTTCTATGGACTGGATAGGTCATTGATGCCGCAAGTGACTTGCCCTTCTTAGACCAGGATGTCTCATCACCTCTGAAAAACTCAGGACTTCAATAAGTTACCCTGTTCATTCTAGTCTAGACTTCAACAATACTGTCATTGTAGAAAAATTGGAACTTGCTCCTACCATAAGAGCTCTTCAGAATCAGATGATAAGAAAATGGAGGCACCAAGTGGGTATTTGACCCCAGTTGGGAGGAAATAATGTGGTAACAATGGAAAAAGTGGACATATAGAAGAGTCCATGTGCATCATATTTATACCCCCATCACATGTTGACACCAGTAATCCAATAAATAATTTTTAGAAGGATCAATCCCTGGTACCAAAAAAAAAAAAAGGAGCTGAGTGTAGTGAAACATGCCTGTTGTTCCAGCTAATCCATGGTCTGAGACAAGGAGGATTGCAAGTTCAATGTCAGTCTCAACAACTGTCTCAAAATGAAAAATAAAATGGGCCAGGGGCATAGCTCATTGGTAAAATGTCCCAGGACCACCAAAAAAAAAAAAAAACTTAACATTGTAATTGAAAGACTGTAATGGGAGCTAGCCATTCCAGACATTAAAACATACTAAAAGCCTCTGTAATTGAAATAGTTGAATGCCCAAAGAAACCAGTGAAATGGAATGGAATGTACAGAAATAGACCATTCCATTGCTACATGGCAATTTAATAGTTGATAATGATGGCATCTCAAATCACTGGGGCACACTTGAACTTGTTAATAAATGGTGCTGGGACAACTAAATACCTATATTTTTAAAAGAAAAATAAAATTACATCCATTGCTCACACTATGCATAAAAAAAATCCACATTGTTTTGGGAGTCTTGGGTAAAAGCTGAGACTATACAAGTACTAAAAGAAAATAGGATAATTCCTCTTTAACCTCAAAATAGGGAAAGGTTTTATCACTGTGACCCAAAATCCAGAGGCAATAAAAGAAAAGTTTGATAAATTTGATGACAAAAGTATTTTAAATTGAGGTGGCATAAAAAGTAAGCAAAAAGACAACTGACAAACAGGGAGAAAATATTTGCAACATGTGCTATAGACAAAGGACCACTTTCCCTAATACTAAATGTCTTACTCTTCTTTTACCATTCTAACAATACCTGAGATTGAGTAATTTATAATGAACAGAAATTCATCAGTCTACAGTTCTGGGGATTGGGAAATCCAAGGTTAAGGGATCTTTCCCTGCAATTATGGTTAACTGGTGTTTTAAGAAGAGTGCTCAGAGGGAGGAAGAGCATGAGAAAAAGATTAACATTAAACAGGGATGAGAGGTGGGAGGGAAAGGGAGAGAGAAGGGAAATTGCATGGAAATGGAAGGAGACCCTCATTGTTATACAAAATTACATATAAGAGGATGTGAGGGGAAAGGGAAAAAAAATAAAAAACAAGGGAGAGAAATGAATTACAGTAGATGGGGTAGAGAGAGAAGATGGGAGAGGAGGGGAGGGGGGATAGTAGAGGATACTAGTCACTAGTATGGCAATATGTAAAAACGTGGATGTGTAACCGATGTGATTCTGCAATCTGTATACGGGGTGAAAATGGGAGTTCACAACCCACTTGAATCAAATGTATGAAATATGATATGTCAAGAGCTTTGTAATGTTTTGAACAACCAATAAAAAAAAAGAAGAAGAAGAGTGCTCAGGATAACTGTATAAGGAAAGAATAGTCTTTTTCAACAAATGGTGCTGGGACATCTGAGTGTCCACATGCAAAGAAGAAAGATGGACCTCTACCTAAAATCATATTCAAATATTAATATATAGCAAATATATCAAATATATAGCAAAAGCCCAAATATAAGAACTAAGACAATAAAACTCTTAGAAGAAAACAGGCATAAGTCTTCATTATCTTGTGTTGGCCAATAGCACTCAAAATATAAGCAACAAAAGAAAAAAATAGGTAAGTTGGAGTTCACCAAAGTGAAAAAATTTTTTTAAATATTGAAGGACAAAACCAGAGAATGAAAGGAAAACTTACAGAAGGGGAGAAAATGTTTGCAAATCATATATCTGAGAAGAATATATAAAGAACAGTATCCAGAATATGTACAGAACTATTAGGACTGAGCAATTTAAAAAAAATCTAATTTTCAAGTGGTCAAAGATCTTGATTAGACATGTCTCCATACAAGTTATATAAATAGCCAAAAAGCACATGAAAGATGCCAAACATCATTAGTCATTCAAGAAATGCAAACCAAAACCACAAAGAGATACCACTTCACACCTACTGAGATGGCTAGAATTTTTTTAAATGGAGAATACAAGTATTGGTAAAGATGTGCAAAATTGAAACACTCATACACATGGAATGTCAAATGATGCAGCCACTTTGGAAAAATTGTTGAACACAGAGTTGTCATACAACATATTCATTCCACTCCTACTTCTAAACCTTAGAGAACTGAAGAATGGTCACACAAAAACATGTACCTGAATGTTCATAGCAGCATTATTTACAATCTAATTGCAGAAACAACCCAGATTTTTACCAAATGATGAATGTACAAATGAAATGTGGTATGTCCATATATTGGAGTATTATTCAACCATAAAAATAAAACATTTATATGTGCTATAACAAGGATTTGCCTTGAAAGTAATATACTAAGCAAATGAAGCCAGACAGGGAAGGCTATATTTTATGATCTCACTTACATGACATTTCCAGAACAGGCAAATCCTTAGAAATAGAAGGGAGGTAAGTGGATGTTTGAGGCTGAGAGGCAGAGAGGAATAGGATACATGTTTTCTTTTGAGGTGGAAAGCATTCTAAAGTTAGACTGTGGTGATAATTGCACAATATTCTGAATATACTAAAACCACTAAATTGTACATTTTGTGGTGCCACAAAGTAAGAATGTGCTCAAAAATGGAAGGGAGCATGTTAAAAGGCAGCCAGGATCCAAATTGGAGTTCCCAATGCCCAATACTGGGACAATGTGGTGAACAAAATACCAATAATCTTATAGTCCATGGAATAAAATGGGTATCCATTTATATGAATAAATAAATAAGAGAGATGGGACATGCTAAAATTAGTGGGTGGAAGAATGATGAGAAAGAGAAATAGGACATTTTGGTAATCTCAAAAATATCTCCCCACAAGATACTTAATCATGAGAAGAAACTTAGTAATCAGTGTTCACATCACCAATCATAAAACAAATGTGATCCCTGATACCATTCCCTGAATAAGCCATGACTTCATATCTATGGTAATCTTGCCAGAAATGTAGAACTTCAATCTAATAATGAAAAACTATCAAACTCAAGTTGAAGTACCTTCTACAAATTCCTGATCAGTACTCTTCAAAAGTCTCAAAGTCATGAGAAACAAAGACTCTTGAAGAATTGTCACAGATTTACCGAGCCTAAGGAGACATGACAACCAAATTCAATTTCACTGTCCTGGAGTAAGCCCTGTACCAGAAAAGGGACATAAGTGACAAAACTGTTGAAATTCAAATAAGGTTTGTAGATTAGTTAATAGTATCATATCATTGTTAATTTTCTTGTTTGGATAATCATAATTACATAAAAGATGTTAATGTTAATGGAAGTTAGATGATAGATGTATGCAATCTCTACTCTTGTTGCAATTTTTCTGTAAATCTAAAATTTGTTCAAAATAAAAAGTCAAAAAATAAAAGCAGAGGTAATAAATAAACTTATGAAAGCATGCAACAGGAGGGCTCATCCTGTGAAAACTCTGGAAGTTTTAGTTGACCCCAAGTGCAAATTAATAAATGTACTAACTCTCCTTACTAGACTGCTAATTAGTCTCTCAGCTATTAAACTCTTCTACTACTTGGTCGCACCACTCCTGAACTTGGCATCCTTAGAGAATATTCTAATCAAACTTATCTCTCTAAAAATCGCCTTTAGTAACACCTGGTGTGGTGGCCCACACCTGTTATCCTAACAACTCTGGAAGCTGAAGCAGGAGGATCATAAGTTCTAAGCCAGCTTCAGGAATTTAGTAAGACTGTGTCTCAGCATAAATTAAATAAATTGGCTGGGGATGTAATTCAGTGATGAAGTGCCCCTGGATTCAATCCCCAGTGCAAAAAAAAAAAAAAAAAAAAAGGCGGGGGGAAAAGGCCTTCAGTAAGAACTTCTTTTTGTGTGCATGTGTGGGGGAGGGAAATTACCAAGGATTAAACCCAGGGGCACTTAAACACTGAGCCACATCCACAGCCCTGTTTTATATTTTATCTAGAGATAGGGTCTCACTGAGTTGCTTAGGGCCTCACTAAATTGCTAAGGCCGGCTTTGAACTTGCAATCCTCCTGCCTCAGCCTCCTAAGCCACTGGGGTTACAGGCATGGCCACCACACCCAGAAAAAAAATACTTCTTATGGGCCATGAGACTCCCCTCAGCCAAGATACAGACTACCTTTGCAGCTCCACCTCTTACTCGTCACTCCCACCCTTCCATAGCCCCCTGTGTATAGCTGATTTCAGTGCTATCATCATGTATTGATATGAAGAAACCCTTTTTTCATCAAAATTTCTCCCAGGAAAAAGTACCATGTGTTTTGTTTTGTTTTGAAGAACTACTTCATAAGCCACTTGGGTAGAAAAGGACAGCCAAAGTGATAAAAGGGTGGTCCCCAAAGTGATGTGTTCTTCAAAGGGCAGAGAGGAGGATAGTGATTCAAATAGAAAGAAAGAATTGTAGAGCTCATGAGGCTGGTTTCCCCTGTATTGGCGGGAAAAGCATGGAAGCAGGTGGAAAGTCCCTGGAAGCAACATAGCCAGAAGAGGAACTTGGAAGAACAAAAATGTCTAAGAAGAATTTTTTCCAGTATATACTATTGAATATGATGTAAACCTTCACCTCCCTCCCCAGAATATTCAGTAGTCCCTACTGCACAGTTGTATGTGAATATAATGCTGATTTTAGTGGTATGAACAACATCTGGGGGATGGGAGAGCCAATATCTGGATTAGACAACACTATTAGTAATGATAACACGTACCATTTACTGAGCTTTCTATATGTTAGATACTAAGCTAATTTCTTTACATGTTCCATATGTTCCTCAAAACAAACCATACTGTGAGAAATAGAAATTGTCCATTTTCAGAATATAGTATTTAGCCTTAATTGGGATGTAAAGATCCACTTACAGTCATTGTAATTCTAGCTCTTCCCTTTGCCCACCCCAACTTTAAAATTAGCTAAACGTGTAGATTGTAACCCCAAACTCCTCCTATCAGGGTAAGAGGCAGTGCTGTCTTAGGGATGGAAGCAGGCAGACTGCCCACCCCAGTGCCCTTGCTAGCCAGGTTCGTAGCACACCCGTCTCACTTAGCTACCACATGGAAGTAATCAGATTCTAACCCAAGATCTCCAAAGGCAGCACTAAACCACCTCCTCTCTTGTCACAGAAGTGTTTCATAAACTCTGCTCTTGTTCTCCCGGTAGAGAATGCAACTGGGACTGTGTTTTATAATTCTGTTTCAGTTCCCAGAATGGGGTCTGGGATCGATGGGTATTTGGCAAATATCTGTTGCGTCAGTGAGTGAAGGGTGTGTTCTGAGCCAATCAGGCAGGAGAGCAATTGATTATGCCAATAATTATCTCAAGCTGCTGGTGAAAGTCCAGGTCAAGAAAAGGAACTCTGGGGGATGGGGTAGTGGCTCAGAGGCAGAGCATTTACCTGGCATGTGTGAGGCACTGGGTTCAATTCCGAGCACCACATATAAATAAATAAAATAAAGGTTCATTGACAACTAAAAAAAAATTTTTAAAAAGAAGAAGAAGAAATAAAGAAAGAAAAGGAACCCCATTGTCTTTTTCACTGATAGAACCACAGCTGGAGTACTTACTGTATGACACTTCAAGGTCAAGCAAAGGAGTTGTAGTAGCCATTTTGGAAATTTAGAAGAAAAGCTAGGATCATCAGGAAGAGCCAATAACCTACTACCATAAGGTAGTCACTAGTTAATTTATCTCCACTTAAACGAACTATATGAAAGTTAAGTTCATGGAGACAGGGCAAGTTGGCAGAAGGAGAAGATGAATAGACAGAGTTCCTATCGTCAAAGGTTAAACAAGCCCTGAATTCATTCATGGTCTGGACCATTCTTAAATTTATAGACCTATGTCCAAAACAGGATTTGTTTACCAATACTTGCTACTTGATTGTGGTCCATGTACCAGCAAGAATCAGTGTCACCTGGAAGATGGTTAGACATGCAGAATCTCAGACCCTCCCCAGATTGACAGAGTCCAAATCAGTATTTTAACACAAGTTCTAGGTGATTTGTATCCATATTAAAATTTGAGAAGCACTACCATAGCTCAGTGTATACAGCAAGTACAGATTTGTGTAAAGAAATAGAAGCCCTAACAGAGTTAGCATTCTCTCCATTTCAACAGATCAGTAGTTTGCCTGGTGAACCCCATTGTTCCCCCACTCCCATCTCAAGAAGGGACTTTTCAGCTGAAATCTCAAGGTTTTGTGAGTATTCACTAGGTGGGAGGATGAGTAGAGATAGCAGAGGAAGGGAATGTTGGAGAGTTTTCCAGGAAGAAACAACTGTATGTACAAAGGTCCTAACTAAGCATGATGTTTTAGAGGAATTCCAAGATAGCCAGAATGGCTAATCAACACAGAGCAAGGAGGAGACAGGCAGATGAGACTGAAAAATCAGTGTCTGAAAAATCAGTGTCCGGATGACATGAGCTTCTTTTTATGTTTTGATTTTGTTTGGTTTTTTGGAATCAGGGATTGAACTCATGGGTGCTTAACTACTGAACCACATCCCCAGCCCTTTTTATTTTTTTTTTTTAAGATAGGATCTCACTAAGTTCCTTAGAGCCTCACTAAAATGCTAAGACTGACTTCAAACCTGCAATCCTCCTGTCTCAGCCTCCAAGCCACTGGGATTACAGGCATGTGCCACCACTCCCAGCATGAGCTTATTTTTACTAAATTTATTTCAGAATAATTTGGGGGTCACACAAAGGTAATACAGAGTTTCCACATATCCCTCACGCAGTTTCTTCAGATGTTAATGTTAATATCTTTCATTACCATTGAACATTGTCACACCAAGAATACAACTCTGGTGTGTTACTATGGACTAAACTCTAGGCTTGATTCAGATCTCACTAGTTTTTCCACTGATATCTCTTTTTTTGGATCCAGGATCTCACACTGTGTTTAGTTGTCATGTCTCCATGACAACTCTGGAATGGGATAATTTTTCAGGCTTTCCTTGTTTTACATTATCTTGGCAGTTTTGAGAAGTTTAGGCCAGGTATTCTGTAAAATGTCTCTCAATTTGTGTTTGTCTGATGTTTTCCTTGGGGTAGAAGTTTGGAGGAACAATAGCACATATATTAAATGCCCCTTTCATCCCATGATGTAACAGGGGGGTGCTATCAATCAATCTTGGTGGTGATAACCTTGATCGCTTGACCAGAGTAGGTTTACCAGGCTTCTCCACGGCAGAGTCACTTTGCTTCCCCTTTGTATGCTCTTTTCTTTGGAAGGACGTCATTAAGTCCAACTCAAGCTGTAGTGGAGGTGGGAGGATGACACAAATTTGGGGGAAGAAGTTGAGTTCCTAAGAATAACGGAAAGTCACTGAATGATTTTAAGCAAAGGGGTGACATCAAATTTACATTCTAAGATTAATATGCTGAATGTTATCAGAGAGGGCTAAAAATGTCTCACACCAGGGAAAAGTCTCCTGCAGTGATCCAGGCAGGAAGCAATGGTACTAACAAAGGCTTGGACTAACAAAGGAGTTAGGGAGAAGTAAGGAAGTGAGTAGATGAAGAGATATTAAGAAGTAAAATTGGGGCTGGGGATGTGGCTCAAGCGGTAGTGCGCTCGCCTGGCATGCGCGGGGCGCTGGGTTCGAAACTCAGCACCACATACAAACAAAGATGTTGTGTCCACTGTAAACTAAAAAATAAATATTAAAAAATTCTCATTCTCTCTCTTTCTCTCTCTCTCTCTCTCTCAAAAAAAAAAAAAAAAAAAAAGAAGTAAAATTGGGCCTGGATTGTGGCTTAGTGGTAGAACACTTGCCTAGTATGCTTGAGGCATTGGTTACAATCCCCAGCACCACATAAAAAATAAACAAATAAAATAAAGGTTTTGTGTGAAGAAGAAGAACTGTTGCCAAGATTCTATCAATTTTTGGAGAATCAAAGGAATATTCAAGGGTGATCCCAGAAAAAAAAAAATGTTTCTGGTTCCAGCAGCTGGTTAGATATTACTAAGATGGAAAGCAAAAGGACACAGTAAACAGGCAAGCAGAGAAATCTGAGGGCTCCTGGAGGAGGAAACACCAGAGTAATAGAGAAATAGTGCCATGGGTCAGATGCCTCTGCTAAATTCTGGAGGCATTGTTTTTCTGGGTGTTCATGGCTACCGTGGATGGCTCTCTACCGTGATCAGAGGCCTCTAACAATGATCAGCTGGAGTGAGGGTGTAGCTCATTGATAGAGCACTTACCAAGAATGCATAATCCCTAATGTCAGTATGGTCTTATATCAGAGGTTCCTTCTGACTGCATGCTGGGAATAAACTGTGGAGAGTCAAAGGAACAAGAAAGAAGAGGAGGTCACTACAAAATCTGTACAAGAGATTTGGATAGCTCACATAAGTATGGCAACAGTGAAGACATAACAATGGAATACTGGGTAGGTTTTGATGATAGAACTATTTGCTGATGATTGGACATGTACAGGGAAATAAAGAAAATAACCAGCGTCTAAAGGATTTCCACTTTCAGTGGGTGGAAAAATGGAGATCCTATCAACTAGGATGGGGAGGGATTCTGGGGTTATAGGTTTGAAGTGGGAATTGATGAAAATCACTATGTTTTGGACATAGCAGATTTGATATGCTTGCTAATCATCCAAATACAGAAACGTCAGATCAGTAGTTGGATTTCTCTGTTTGGAGTTCAGAGGAGAGGTCTTGGCTAGAAATAAGAATTTGGAGGTCATAAGCATATGATTGATCCTTAAGGTCACGGTGCTGAATGAGATATCTAGAAGATGAGTATAGATAAAGAAGAGAAAATGAGCCAAGTACTAGCCAGAGCACCACAATAATATTTAGTGTTAAGGAGTTCAACTCGGGAAGATTCATCTAAGGAGGTACAGAGTGGCCACGAAGGTAAGAGGAGAACCAAGAGAGTGGTGTCCCCAAAGTCAAGTAAAAATATGTATAAAAAAAGAGTCAAGGGCTGGGGTTGTGGTTCAGTGTGAGATATTGGGTTTGATTCTCAGCACCATGTATCAATAAATAAAATAAAGGTCCATTGACAACTAAAAAAATATTTTAAAAAAGAGAGTCAGGGTGGGGGCTGGGGCTGTGGCTCAGTGGTAGAGCGCTCACCTAGCATGCATGAGACACTGGGTTCGATCCTCAGCACCACATAAAAATAAAATAAAGATATTTTTAAAAAGAGAGAGATTGGGGAATATAGCTCAGTTGGTAGAGTGCCTGCCTTGTGTGTACAAGGTCCTGGGTTCAATCCCCATCACCACAAATAAATGAATTAATAAAATAAAGGTATTGTGTCTATCTACAACTAAAAATAATTAAGAGAGAGAGAGAGAGACAGCCATTGCATAAAATGGCACGTATCAAGAACGTTAAGAACTGAGAATTCACCCTTGAACTTGGTAGTGGGGATAAAAGTCTGAATATAAAATGTCCACAACACAATAAGAAGAGAGGAATTACAGCAAGTATAGATGTCTTTTGTCTGTTTTTTCGTTTTGTGGTACTGAGAATTTTTCTTATTTACTCTTTTTAGACATGACAATAGATTCTATTTTGATATATTTATACAAACATGGAATATATCTTATTCTAATTAGGATCCCAGTCTTGTGGATGTATAAAATGTTGAGATTCACTGTATCATCACTGTGGTATATTCATACATGTACACAGGAAAGTTATGTCAGTTTCATTCCACTATCTTCCCTATTGCCATCCCCTCCTTTCCCTTTATTCCCCCTTTTTAACCCACAGAACTTCTATTCTTTCCTCCCCACTCCCTTTGTTGTGGGTCAGCATCCACATATCAGAGAGAACATTGAACCTTTGGTCTTTGGGGATTGGATTATTTCACTTAGCATGACAATCTCCAGATCCATCCATTTACCAGTGAATGTCATCAAGTCATTCTTCTTCACGGCTGAGTAATATTCCACTGTGTATATAAACTACATTTTTTATCCATTCATCTGTTAATGGGCATCTACGTTGGTTTCATAGCTTAGCTATTATAAATGTACTGCCATAAACATGATGTGGCTGTGTTGCTGCAGTATGCTCATTTTTAAGTCCTTTGAATATATACCAAGGAGTGGGATAACTGCTTCAAATGGTTGTTCCATTCCCAGTTTATTGAGGAATCTCCATATTGCTTTCCATAGTGGTTGCACCAATTTGCAGCCCCGCCAGCAATATATGAGGGTACCCTTTTCCCCACATCTTTGCCAACATTTATTATTACTTGTATTGTTGATAATGGCCATTCTGACTGGAATGAGGTACTAGGAATTGAACCCAGGGCCTTTTGCATGCTAGGCAAGTGCTCTATCACTGAGCAGTTTTTCTCTGAAAAAAAGCAGAAAAAATGGGGTATCTGCTAAGAGACTATGTGCTTTGTTTTGACTTGGCTTTTTTTTTTTTTTTCTTTTAGGTTAATTTTTTGCTCGCTTGGTTGTTTTGAGACAGGGCCTCACTATGTTGCCCAGGCTCATCTCCAACTTGTGAGCTCAAGTAATCCTTCCACCTCAGCCTCCTGAGTAGCTGGGACTACAAGCACTTGCCACTGTGCCTGGCCTTTGTTTTGTCTTCTTGTGTCTTCTTTGTTTCTACCATAGGAGAAATCACATTACGTTTGTGTGCCAGCAGGACTGATGTGGTATAGAAGGGAAACTGTGTGATGCAGAAGAGTGGGGATGAAGAGGCGTCCTGCAGAGGGAATAAGGAACGAGGCCTGATACCCAAGAGTAGAGGTTGGCCCTGGAATAACTGATTGGCAATAGCAGCAAGAAAGGAAAATACAGATGCAGAGTAGGTGAGTAGATATGGTGGAGAGGATATATGGAAGTTGTTAATAAAATAGGAAGCAAGCTCAATGACCATGAAATTGTTTCAAAATAGTTGTGTTGCAAGTGTTTAGAACACTAAAATCTATATATACATTATTCTGTGGCTCAAACAGCAGAGTCATCCACCTTCTACTTTAAAACAGTTTAAACATTGGTCATGGGTTTGGATCTCGCGTGAGCTGGTTTAATTCACTCTGCTAAAGCGATAAATCATAGCCCTGCGCTCCGTCAGCTCTCTTAAAAATGCTGCCTGTGGTCTTATGGCAGAGGAACCAGAGAAAACTCACCGACACCATGGAAAAATGATTTGGCCATGCCCCTTCCTGATGATGTGACCCTAAACAGCATCATCCCGCAGAAATAGCCACAGAGAACTCCCAATGAGAAAGCTTGTTTTATTTTCACATTCTGTGGGAAGTTACAAAGCAACATTTCCTTGTCAGCAACTTTGTACCCTTTGCAAAAAGTTTCTGGGTCTAAAATAGTGGCAAGTTGGGGGTGATCCCATAGAGAGGATCAAAAAAAAAGTTGGGGGGGTGATGATGAGTGAGTGTGAGGACACCCAGCTGGCCACCAAAGGTCCTCCCCACTGGTGGGGAAGCCAGTTCCACCCAGCTGGCCTTCATGCAGTTTGGACTTGTGAAAGGGGTGGGGAAGTAGGAGAGTGACTGGGCAGCTCCATGAGATCAGAGTAAGTAGAGCAATAGGAGGAGGTCCAGGAAGTGAGGACACCAGAGTCACCTCTGACACACTCACCCAATTCTATAAACTTGGGCAAGTTTCTTACTTGTTTTAAGCCTGTTTTTTTCAACAGTAAAATGGGGATGTTATCTACTTCAAAAGACTGTCATGAAGATTAAAAGAGTTAAGATAGGCACAGTGGCATGCACCTGTAATCTCAGCTAATTGAGAAGATGAGTCGGGAGGATTGCAAGTTCAAAACCATCCTGACCCTATCTCAAAATAACATCAAAGGGGTCATGGATGTTACTCAGTGGTAAAGTGCTTGCCTAGCATGCACGTGGCCCTGAGTTATATTCCCAATACTGGGCAGGGGGGTGGGGTGGGGGGGTGTCACAATGGGCAAAAAGTGCGGCTTATGCAGTCCAGGGGGAGAAATAAAGAATGTCCACGCGCTTCTGCCCTATCAATGTTTTATTCACTCAAATCCCTCAATACAATTGCACTCTATAGGTTCTTAATCAAGTAAACCACAATCCTTAATGCTAGGCACTGCAATAGACATAATCAATTCACAGCAAACAATTCTAGATTAATTAATTCACAGCAAATAATTCTAGATTAATTCTAAGCACTGCAAAATACACTTAATCATGACAGGCTAATGACAGACATTCCCTCTGCGTGCTAAGTTTGTCAGATCAAAAGTCTCAAGCCTTAGGCTTTAAGTCCAGCAGATGCACACTCACTCAGACCGCAATGATCAGGTCAGGAACCAAGGCAGGCTTCTCCTGGGGTGGAGCTGATGGCCAGTCCAGAAGAAGGTGTCACGGTGTGGCTGTAGGGTTTGAGAGTGGTGAGGAAGATGCAGAGGATCAGCAAACCATGAAAAGTGTTGGGATGTCAATCCAGGTCCTCACCAGGCTCTCAGTGTAAGGGCATCTTTGTCGGCCGGCTGAATGTCTATTCAGTTGTTCTATTATTTATTCCAAATTTTGGGGCTTTTGACCCCTCTTTCAATCCTTATCAGCTGCCACCGGATTTCTCAGTGACATCATTTACCCCCAGGGTTAAACATCTAGTCTGGTGGTCCCCACTCCCATCTTTTCGCCTTTCCCTCTAATCCAGCGACTTTCCCTCTTACCAGGTGAGGTCACCCTGAGTTTATCAGAGTGGGGAGAAGTGACTTTTTGTGCCTGAGGGCCATACTGGAGGGCTCGTGAGACTGCAGGTTTCAAACTGGAGTTTTAAAATGGAGTTGCTTAGGCTCAGGCCTAAGGCCATCCTCACAGGGGGTATTAAAAGACATTATTATCTAAAGTTCCTTAGCATGTGTAAAGGCCTGGGTTCAATTTGTGAAGATTTATTCACTTGTAATTTTAATAATTTTTTTATTAACTGAATTCTATCCAAGTTCATCAATCCCCAAAGTTCATCAAGCACCAAAACAATAAAGTTCCTAGCACATGAAAAATGACCAGTGAACAGCCATTACTCTCTTCCATACTATTGCCGAGAACATAATGTTCCAACTCACCCTAGCCTCGTGTGTTTGATAAACCCAGCCTAATTTCCTCTTAAGATTGGGATCCATCTCATCACAAAGGCATGAAAAGTTAATTTCTGCTTTATTATAAATTACTGAGATTTCTAAACTTGCTTGAATGCCTGCCCGTGCCTTGAACTCACCCAGGCCTGGTTTTCCCTGACCAGATAACAACCCTCTCTGAAACCTTAGTGGCGCCTCATAAATTATGATGTTGGGATCTAAATTTACTCCCTAAGTGCTAAACCATTTAGACCATCAACCTACTACCTGCCTTTGTATTATGCTTGTCAAAATCCTGTTATCTGCAAGTTCTCAAGACACCCCCCTTTTGCAACTTTTTGTGCTATAAAACTGCGCTCGTAGAGAGCCAGGGTACTGTCTTCTATTCCCACAGATTTCAGGAGAGGGACAGTCCCGGCCGGTCAGAATAATACGCTTGCTTTAATTTGATTTAAATTGGAGTCGGTGGTCTTTTCTTTGCGTCATAGTTTAACAGTTACCTCTTCCCAAACAAGTTAATTTTTATTCTCAAATATTTTTAAGCATGTATTTATTGAACTCTTGCCAGGCTCTGAACTAGGCTCTGAGATAAAATGGTTAGTCAAAATAGCCATGGTTCCTGCCCATGTGGAACTAGCTGTTGGAGAAACAGCTAAACTGAGTTGAAATCATACAACTGTAACAGTGGGCTTGTTTTGTAGCTGATGTTTTGAGAGATTGTCACTGGAGAATTGAAACTCATCAGGGAAAGCATTCCTGATGAAGCAATCTGTGGACTGAGAGCTGAAGGACAAGTAGACATTAACCAGGTGAGGAGGCAGGAAAGCAGTCCAGGCAGAGGCAATAAGGTGCCAAAGTCTGTGGCGAAGGTTGAAAGCAGCCCAGGAGAGCTACAGAAGAGACAGACCACCAAGAAGGACAGAATTGAAAGGAAAAGGGACAAGTAAAGTAGGGAGCAAACCATAGGGAGAGGAGGGTCTACTGGAATGTCAGCAGGGATTTAATTCACCATGACAAGGTGACGGTCCTTTTGGATGATAAAACAAAAATAATAATGTTTCATGATTTTACTCTGGCCATTAATAACATTCCACCTTAATATTCTAGTGGTTTTTCTTTCTCTTGTACTTTTCCGTATTGTTTACATTGCTGACGATGAGGGTTGATGATTTTCCACAAAAACAAAGATTCTTTTCTAAATCAACTTCATGAAGACACTTTTTTATCTACAATAAAATGCAGTTTTAAGTGTACATCTCTCTGAATTTTGACAAATCACACCCATGGAACTACCACCAGATGTAGACGTTTTATCACCCTGAAAAGTCCTCTCCCAGTTAACTCCCGACCCAGCCCAACCAACAACTGATCTACTTTCTGCAACACTGTATTAGATTTGCTCTAGCTTCATGTGAATGAACTAATATGCTAAGTACTCTTTGGCACCTGGCTCCTTTTGCTCGCCATGTATTTGAGATTTATAATTCCTTTGCATGTATCAGTAATTTTCCTTTTTATTGCTTAAATAATCTATTTTATGGAGATTCTGAAATTGCTTTATCTACTCACCTATTGATAAACATTTAGGTTATTCCCTGTTTGGAATAAAGCTGCTATGACTGGTATAGAAGTAGAAATCCTGGATCCTAGCGTAAGTTTATATTTAACTTTTTTAAACAATACTTTTTAGTTGTCAATGGAGTTTTATTTATTTATATCCAGTGCTAAGAATTGAACCCAGTGCCTCCCACAAGCTAGGCAAGCGCTCTACCACTGAGCCACAAACCCAGCCCCTTATGTTTAACTTTATACAAGATTTCCAACCTGTTTCCAAAGTAGACATTGTCACCATGGTCTGTAAAAGTTTCATTTGCTCCGCATTTTTCCAAAACTGAATAGTTTCATTTTAGCTGTACTAGAGGGTATATAGTGGTCTCAAGTTGTGGTACTTTGGTTTGGTTTTGTTTTTTGAGATAGAGTCTCACCACATTGTCAGGGCTGGTCTCTAATTCCTGGGCTCAACTGGGACCACAGGATCAAGCCACTCATCCCAACTTTCATTGTGGTTTTAGTTTTGCTTCCCTTGATGACTAATGGCATTAAGCATCTTTTCTCTCTTCATTATTCATCTGTATATCTGCTTTAGTAAAGTGTCCAAATCTTTTGCTCATTTTTAAAATTAGGTTGATGGTCTTCTTGCTATTCAGTTATAAGATAATTGTAGATATTCTGGTTACAAGTCCTTAGAGATTAATGTGATATATATTTTATCCTATTCTTTGGCTTGCCTTTTGAGAGGTTTTATTTTTTGTTTGGGATTTTTTATAGTTTTATTGAAATAAAAGTGCCCCATTTGAGTTCTTTCCCCTCCCCCACCATTTAGTAGATGGGATTGAATTTAGGGGCACTTTACCACTGCGCTGCATCACCAGTTCTTTTTATTTTTTTATTTTGAGACAGACTTAGTTGCTCAGTCTGACCATCCTCTTGCCTCACCCTCTCAAGTGTCTGGGAACACAGGCATGTGCCGCCATACTTGGGCCCATTTCAGTTCTTAATGGTGTCATTTTAAGAGTAAAATTTTTGGTTTTGCCTGTTGTTGTTGTTGTTTCAGTACTGTTTTTGTTTGTTTGTTTTGAAACAGATTCCCACTATGTTGCCCAGATTGGCCTGGAACTGTGAGCTTGAGAGATCCTTACACCTCAGCATCCCCAATGCTCAGACTATAGGCGTGGGCCCCCTCACTGGGCTAAAAGTAGAATATTTAAATTTCAGTGACTTCTAAATTACCCATTTAGAATCTGGTAGAGGTTCTCTGTGTTCTAAACAATCTCTGCCTACTCCAAGATTGGGAAGATTTTCTCCTATATTTGCTTCTAAAAGTATAGTTTTAACAAACATAAAGGTCTATGATCTGTTTCAATTTAATTTTTGTGTATGTAGTAAGAGTTGAGGTTCATAAAACCATTTTTTTAAAAAAGTTAATTTAATAAACAAATGCACAGTGAGGTGTAGTTTACAAGATCAAGCCATAGACCAAATCAGAAAGGGTCACTGATTTCCCAATGTCACATTGCTAAAGAGGTAATTGTTGTGTAAAAGTCAGATTTTAGGGCTTCTTGTGTAACCTATTCCAGGTAGTAGCATACATACTTCCTGTTATGTCCACTCCTGACTGTTCATTCCCACCACGTAGCTCTCATTAATACAAAAATGAATTAAAACAAAAGCAGTTCCAGGAGTGGGTGAGACCCTTAACAGGAAGAAATAAAAGAAAATGTGGAATCTTATCCTGCCCTCAGTAGACACGAGCCCCAGATGGCATAAGTAGCTGTGTTTCAGATTTCATAAGTAAGCCAAAGGTACCTTGGCCACAAAGACTTCCCTACTGACCTGCCCCCAGTGACCTCATCCTTCGGGTCCTCACCTCACTGTCTCCACCTCTCCACCATTAGGAAAGACACCTTGTGAGTAAAGCATTAACTGAAATTCCCCATGAAGCTTGGGAGAGAGCGGATCTAGTTTCTTTATTAGATCTACCGACAGTTTCCTAGGAAAGGTAATGCAAGCCCCAACGGGTAGAGATTGGGGGTGGGGTGGGTCGAGGACAAGATATAGGGTTGCCATATTGCAATTGGTTTTGCTGGCCTAAAAGTTGGAACACAAACAATCACTGGTATTCTTTTTTTTTCCCTAACTTTATTTTATTTATTCATTTATTTTTTATGTGGTACTGAGGATAGCCCTCATGTGTGCTAATCAAATGCTCTATCACTGAGCTATAACTATAACTCTAGCCCCACTGGTTTTCTTGGGAAAAAAAAAAAAATGAACACAGGTTCTAACAAAAGATGAAGTTTTCTAATTTGTGATTTTTTACAAGAAAAAAAAAAGTTTAACAATGGCCCAGTACTGAATCATTTACCTCATTGTCTTTGTTCAAACCATCCAGAGTTTCCTACTAGAGGGGCAAAGGAGAGGGGGATCTTTTGCTTCCTGTTGGGAAGGATCATGGCCAACACCCAACAAGAGACAGGTTAACAAGAGAAAAAGATAACAAATGTATCATAGTTGTACACGACATGGGAAACTTCAGGTTGAAGATCCAAAGACTCAAGGTGAACTGTCCATTTTTATGCTTAGGTTCAATAAAGTGGGTACAGTCATACACAGATCTGATGAAACAAGAGTATGATCTAATATTAATGGTCTCTTGGGTGGGCAGTAAAGCCTGTCTATTCAGGTTCTTCTTGGCCTGAGTAGTATCCTTCCTTCCAGTTATGGCAGGAGCCTATCTGGCTTATATAAGTCTTATGACTTACAATCAGACAAGATCAGTCAGAGAATTTATGTAACTGTCTAGGAGGGCTGGGTTCATTGTCTCTGTTCAACTAAGAACAGAAGAACAGGACACAGAGATAGCAAGCATGCAGCAGGTTTATTGCAAAATCGAAAGAGATACACTTCTCTGAAGAGAAGGGGCCCTGGAGCCAGGAATCTGGTGGTGGTGGGGGGGGGTTGGCCTGTCCTTTTTATGATCTCTGGAATTTCCTCCTTTCTTTATCTCCTCCCCTGTCCTATTATTGACTGGGGCCCCTCTTTCCACACATCTTTTTTGTTTTTCTATTGGGTCCCCAGCTTAGGAGCACAAGTATGAAAGTGTCTGTCTGATTGGTTTCCCAGCTTGTATCCACTTGACCTGTACTTTTGTCAAGCAGGAAGTTAACCTCATGAGAAGACCATGCTCTCTTCCTCTGGCCCTGCCCCTGACTCGCCATCTCACCCTGGCTTCCTATGCCCTTCTACATTTCCCTCATTTGTTCTTACACCAAAATGTGGGGGAAAGCTGGAGTACTATTTTTGGGTTTCATGGCTGACTTTTGGGGGAGGGGTCTTGATTTCTATGACCTGTCTTGAGGAAGATGAATTCTAGTTTCTGTATCTGGCTTAAGAAAAGAAAGCAGGGTGAAAGATGGGAGGGAAAGAGGGTGTCAGACAGAAACTTTGCTTCCGAGGACTTCACTTTGGGGTATCATTTTCTGAGCCTCAAAACTGCATATCTGTATGCTATGCCCACCGAGCCCAAATGACAGGCCAGAGGGTGAAGACTAAGTGAGAGCATCAGTGGGAACTTGAAGCAGTGGGGACCTGGGGACACAGAAATCATGAACCCAGGAGGGAGGTGGGCCCCTGTGCTCTTCAGGCTAGAGACCCAGAGAACAAATTAGGATGATGAGCATAGCCTTAAGAAAGAGTCTGCCATGGGGCAGAAAAGACACCTCCTTCTAGGTCATCATCCTTTACTTCAATACCTGACTCCTGTATTGGGCTGAGCCCTTTTGCTCAGGTTCCAGACAGCTTAAAAGATTAAGACATACATCACATAGAGAGAACAAATACATACAATTTATTCATTAAAATGAGGACCAAGTGTCCTTAACTCTGTAAAGTCAAGTTACATCATCAAAGCTGTTTGTTTAAAAGCAGAAGTCACACATGTTGGCAACAGTTCTCGAAACAGCCAGTGTCTTTTTGGTCAATAGTATTGCTTCAGGAGAGACAGCATCTCGCAGATCTGCCCTGTAACTCCCAGAAAAGTCAACCAGCCAGATTTAGGTTCAAACTTCTTTACAAAGCCATTTTCCTAGGAGAGAATAAAACATAACATTTTTAAAATTAGCAGAGGCTAAGTTTTAAAAAAGCAAAGAAACTTTCATTTAAATGATGCAAATAGCTACTCCGCTCTATACATTTTGCTCTGTCATTGTTCTCTACCTCTCTCAAGTAGCATCATACAATAGAAATATAGCCTTAGCCATATTTTGAATTCTTGTGGTTTTAATGTTTTTTTGCAGCCACATGTGAAAAAATAAAAAGAAATGGGGGAAAATAATTTTAAGATATATTTAATATATTCAAAATATTATTTCAAAACAGTATAAATCATTAATGAATTTTTTTTCATAGCAAATATTCAAAGTCCTTCCACCTTAATGCAGACCAACCACATTGCAATTATTCAGCAGCCACATGTGACTGCACAGCAAGTCAGCACAGAAGCACAGCTCTAGAGGGAACAAATTCAGTTTTTTCTTTCTCTTTAAATTGCCTCGCATCGAAATATGTATTTATATTTATACACTATCATATTGAGAATTATGAGGACTCATGGTAAACCTAAATTAAACCAGTGTTTTTGAGCCTACGAAAAGGCTGATGACTATTTCTATTGCAATTCATTCCCTTTTGAGACCAGACATAGTTTTTCAAAAAAATAGTATAACCCAATGAGCTGTATATTGTATTCAGTTAATTTATGAACTATGATTATAAAACATCCTTATTGAAAATTACTTCCAGCTTATGCCCTCTCTTATTTCAACAAATGAGAAAATTGAGGCCCAGAAAAATGTAAGCTACCTAAAATAACCCAACTCTGTAGGACCTGGATTGGAATGCAAATATTCTACTTCTTTCCACTCCCTGCATTTCCAAACAAGCACCAAAAGGATTAGAAAATCGTTAAAATGGTTTTTTGAAAGGTTCATCTAGCAAATATTTGCCCTACATTTTGTAAGTTCCAGAATCTAGGGTTATAAATGCCCCCAAGGTAGTTCATAGCCTAGCATGACTAATACTAAAAAGTGAGCCAAACATCTCTTTGATAGAAGAGATTGGAGAGTCCTGCAGTGCCCTGGAATCATCTTTGTAAGATTGCTGGCAGAGCGGATAGGCATCAGACGGGATTTTCCATCTGAAGGATTGCCTAAGGAAACCAGCTCTGCCTATGTGCTAAGGGTAGTCTCATGCTCTGAGGCACATGCTGTCTGTCATGCTGTATGTTAGGGCATGAAGAAACTGCTCCTCTCTTCTTCCTCTTCCCCTTCCACCATTACACACTCATATTTTCCCACACATTCTAGGTATGTAGACATTTCATTGCTCCCTTCCTAGAATTCCCCACATTATGAAATTAGAAAAAGCCCAGATCTGGCAAGTATAATAATCCCCTCTAAAATGACTTTTTAAAAATTTTTTTTAGTTGTAGATGGATACATTACCTTTATTTTATTTATTTACTTTTATATGGTGTGGTGCTGAGGATTGAACCCAGTGCTTCACACGTGTTAGTCAAGTGCTCTACCACTGATCTACAACCCCAGCCCTAAAGTGACTTCAAACTAATATAACAATTATTGTTGTCTATTTGATGGGGCAGGTAATATGTCACCTTTTATATGCATTGAACTTCTAAAGTAAAAAAAGTGAACAGAGGAAAAATGGACAAATCCAGCCATGAAGATGAAACCATTTTTAAATTTTTTTTTTAGTTGTAGATGGGCACAATACCTTAATTGTATTAATTTTTATGTGGTGCTGAGGATCAAACCCAGTGCCTCATGCCTGCTAGGCAAGAGCTCTACCACTGAGCCACAACTTCAGCCCCAAGATGAAACCATTTTTTAAACTATGAAAAAACAAAAGAACAACAGATTGAGAAAATATTTACATTTACTATGAAAGAGTTCATTCCAATGAAACAGAAAGTCATCAAACATAAGTCATTAACAAATCTATGGGGGAAAGTTTTATATTACTAGCAATTAAATAAATTCAATTTTACTACAATCTTATTGTTTCTTAGATCTATTAAACTGGCTTTGTTTTAAGCCTATGAAATAAATTATTTTTTAATAATACTGCCCAATGCTGATGTTGTTCCATTGGTTCAATCCTTTTGGAAAGCAATATGTATCCAGTAGGTATGAGTAATGTAATGCTCGTATCTTATGAACCACTCACTCCACTGTGAGAAAGTTATCATTAGACAATGGTTCAAAATACTTGGGGGAGGGGAAAGGTAAACATACCCATGTTCACTATGAAATCATTATTTCTTTTTTTTTAATTTTTTTTTTAGTTTTAGTTGGACCAATGCCTTTATTTTATTTATTTTTATGTGGTGCTGAGGATCAATGAAACAGAAAGTCATCAAACATAAGTCATCAAACAGCGTCTCGCATGTGCTAGGCGAGCGCTCTACCACTGAGCCACAACCCCAGCCCCTCAAATCATTATTTCTTTTTTTTAATGTTTATTTTTTAGGTTTACGTGGACACAATATCTTTATTTACATTTATGTGATTCTGAGGATTGAACCCAGTGCCTCATGCATACTAGGTGAGTACTCTACCACTGAGCTACAACCCCAGCCCCCAAATCATTATTTCTATAAGGAAAAACTGTTGGAAACAGCCCAAATGTCCAAAAATTGGGAATTGTTTAAGTAAATCATGTCACCTTAAATTAGTGAAATGTTCTATAGACATTAGAAATGTTAACCTGAAATATGTGAGACAATGTTAAAAATATTTATAATATAAAGAAACTGCTCCATGTACAGCCAGAGGAATCAGAAGTTGTGCTCCATTTGTGTAATGTATGTCAAAATGCATTCTTCTGTAAAATTAATTATTTAATTTTAAAAAAGTAAACTGCTATGTATACCCTAATTATTTTTTACATATAAATATCATATCCACATGTGGATATGTGATAGTAGTGGGGGTGATTTTTTTTCCTCCTTAAAATATGCTTTTTAAAGATATTCTTTTCAGGGCTGGGGATGTGGCTCAAGCGGTATCGCGCTCGCCTGGCATACGTGCGGCCCCGGTTCAATCCTCGGCACCACATACAAAGATGTTGTGTCCACCGAAATCTAAAAAACAATAAATATTTTTTAAAAAAATTCTTTTCAAAAATATTTCCTTTAATGATGCAATTTGTATCTTAAGATCATTATATAAAAATATATGTATAAATAAGGATTCAGTATTATCCTAGTAAACAAGGAATGTCCAGAGAACATTTCTGGGAATAGTGATAGTTGGTTAAATTAAGCTACTCTGGTTTTAAGAAAACCTAAAGCATAAACTAATATATGAGACTGCTATAGTTTGAATGTCCCCTCCAAAACCCAGTTGAATTTTAACTGCCATTAAAATTGTGTGATCTTAAGATCAACCTTGAAGAGTTGCTTAGGTCATGGGGGTCCCACCCTATATATTACGGCTGTTATTGAAGAAGCATGTAGAATTATACAAGGGAGGAGGTTCAGCCTCCTTTTATTTTCCCTTTATGTGTCTGTCTTTCTGTCTGTCTGTCTCTCTCTGTCTCTTTCCATGTGATACCTTCTACCATACTGCAGTGTGGCAAAGAGGCCTTCGCCAAATATAGTCTATCTATTTGATAGTTCCCAGCCTCTCAGAAAATTTCTTTTCCCTATAATTTACCCTGACTGTAATATTCTGTTATAGCAGCAGAAAACAGACTACAATATGCCTTATATCAATAATGTGAAGAAAATCAGAAACTTCAAACTTTTTCAAATCTATTGGCAAACACTATATTATAATACCATAATATTATTCCCAATTCTCTAGAGATTATTTGCTCCTTTATTCACTTAAGAAATATTCACTGAACACTGACTACATCCCAGGTACTATTTGAAGCATGGGAAACAGTGGTGAACAAAATACCCAGGATCCCTGCCCTCCCTAAGCTTAAATTCTCATCACAGAGACAGATAATAAGCTGATAAGAAAATAAATATGTAATGTGTACAGCTGTGAAAACTGTTAGGAAGGAAACACTGTAGGCATGGGACGGAGAGTAGCAGTGGTACTGCCTTAGATGGAGTGATCACTGAAGACTTCTCTGAGGAGGCAGCCTTGGAGCAGAGGGAAAAAGGGAAGAGGAAGGGCAGGGAAGAAGGGAGCCATGCAAACATCTGGGGGGAGATTATTCCAGGCAGAGGCAATAGCAAGTGCAAAGGCCTTGAGGGTAGAATGTGCTGAGCTTATCCAAGGAATCCGGGGCTACAACAGCTCAGAAGAGATTCATAGAAAATGAGATTTGGGAGGTGTTTGAAGGCTAGATGGTGTAGGCCTTTGGGTCTGGGGGTCACGACTTTGTGTTTTTGTTCCCAAGGTGAAGGGGCATCTTGGAGGGTTTTGCTTAGGCCAGGACATGATCTAATTCAAGTTTTAAAATATCACTCTGGCTGCTATGCACACAACAGAATCTTAGCAGGGGAAGAATGGAAGGAGGGAGATTGCTAGGAGCCTAGTGATGGAGTCAAGTGGGAGAGGAAGGCAGCCTCAAGGCCCTAGACGGACACTCTTTGCTGATAGATTGGACATGGGGTCTGAGGGAAAGACGTCAAGGCTGACTCCCAAAGTTAGAGAGCTCTCTAAAAGAACCTGCAGGAAGATTTTTTCCTCTGACTCTTGGGTCAAAACCAGGCATTTCAACGTGATCGCAATTATATTTCACCTTATTTTTTACTAAATGATTTCAAACTCTCAAGTTAAAATTCAAAAGAAATATAAGCATTTGACTGCAAGATCAATTTAATCAAAGGACACACCCAATATTTAAGATTATATCACTATTAACATCTTTTTTAAAAATATTTTTTAGTTGTTGATAGATCTTTATTTTTTTATCTATTTATGATTTTTTTTATTTATTTATAACGTGGTGCTGAGAATCGAACCCAGTGCCTCACACATATCAGGCAAGTGTGCTACCACTGAGCCCCAGCCCCAGCCCCAAGATTATATCACTGTTAGATCTTTATACTTTAGTCAATCATCTACTTGTCTCTGTATGCCCAATCTGCCCATTCACTTGGCCTCAAGTTGACCTGACCATTAATTAGAGCAAGAGAGACAGAAGAGAAGGGAGGAAGGAAGGAAGGGAGGGAGGGAGGGAGGGAGGGAGGGAGAAAGAAGGGAAAGAGAGATAATCTCTTGGCTTAACTCTTATGACCCAAGCTTTAATATTCTGGTTACTTGGAAATCACCAACTGTGTACATCTCTACTTTAAAGGGGCTTTCTTTTGGTGTTTAGTTTCAATAATTATATGTCAAAACTTCTTGGACTTTCTCATATAACCCTCATAGCTGACAGTTCACCAGGCACTTTTACAGAAATGTTTTCTAGTCCTTTACCTTCCCTTCCAAAGTAGGTACTGTCTTCATAATATACTGTATATAAAATATATTGCTATGCTATATCATATCATATTTTATTATAACATGCATTATTTAAGGAAGATGAGTCTCAGGTACTTCAGTAATCTACTCAAGTTTATACCTGTGATAAGGAAAGAAAATTGGAATTCAAATCTCCTGTTCTAATATTAGGTCACTGATTCATCCCATCCACAAATATTAGTTGGGTACCTTCTATGCAAACGGCCCTATGCTAAGCATGAGGTATATAGTGATGCATTAAGTAGACATGATTACTCCTGTGTGAGCTATGGGCTGAGAATTCTTTCCACTCCAGGAGTGCAGACAGGCACAGAAGAGTGCTCCATTGAAAGGAGTGAAGGGAGGAAAGTTACCTGGCTCAAGAGGAAGGATGATCCAAAGGGGCAAGACAAAAGTTGCTGTTCAAAAACATATTTTCTGAGATAGGAACTCGCTAGGTAATCCAGCCTAGTCCTGAATTCCTGGGCCTGCCCTGAGCTGCTAAAGCACATTCTAATGGCTTCTACAAACCAACCTTTTGGCTGTAGATGTAGTTCAGTGGTGAACTTGCCTGCATGCAAAAGATCCTAGGTTCAATCCCCAGCACCACGCAAGGGAGAAAAAAAAATTCTTCTCTCTCTCTCTCTCTCTCTCTCTCTCCTAGGGATTTAATCAGGGTTACTGAACCACTTAGCCACATCCCCAGTCCTTTTTATTTTTATTTTTGAGACAGAAACTCACTAAGTTGCTTAAGGCCTTGCTGAAGTTGCTGAGGCTGACATTGAACTTGTGATCTTCTTGCCTCAGCCTCCCAAACTGCTGGTACCAGAGATCTAAATGCTGAAGACAGCTAAAAAATAACACTAACTCTTCTAACAGATCTTTCGAGAACCTATCCATTTTCGGCACTCCAAATTAGCAGTGAGGATGGAAAATAATAGTAAATGTGAAAGAGGAAGAAAAAGAGAGATGAGACATCTGGAAGGAAAGAAGGAAGGAAGGAAGGAAGGAAATTAAAAAGGAAGAAAGGAAGAAAAGAAAGTAGGTCAAGCTGATTTTAAAAAAGAAACAATAAGGAATGAGATTATGATTCCTGTTATTATTACACTGGCCTTACTTTTTCCCTTTAGTGCACCTGTTTTACATGGTGGTTAATAAATAATTGTAGTTGGTCATATAACTTATGGAAACTAAATACATTTAATCAAATTCTTTCAATGGAAGCGAGCTAATACTACTACTGATAAGAGTAACTCAAGTTTTATATTGGGTTCTTATTTGCAGTATTCTTGCTTTGCATTAGTGATTTGATTCTTATATCAGTACAGAAGATAAGCTGCGATATTCTCCTAGTTTCACAGAGGAGAAAACAAGATTTAGGGAAGTCACATAACTTGTTCAAGTCACACAGTAAGCACTGGAGTCTAGAATGAACCCAAATGTGCTGAATCAGCTCTTACATGTGTGCTGTGCTCCCATACCACATTTTTTTCTTTTCTTTTTTTTTTTTTTTTTTTTTTGGGGGGGGGGGTACCAGGGATTGAACCCAGGGGCACCTAACCTCTAAGCCACATCCCTATTTTTTTTTTTTGAGACAGGGTCTCACTAAGTTGCTTAGGGTCTCCATAAGTTGCTGAGACTCCTGCTTCAACCTCCCGAGCCCCTGGGATTACAGGCGTGCATCACCACACCCAGCCCCATACCACATTTTTGATCCAAGAGTTTTCATAAAGTCTCTGGACATGTTTTAAATGTAATTAGTTCATACATTTTGTGTTTTATGATCAGTGGGGTTTTTTTTAGTTTTTCTCAGAAGGGAAAAAAGGGAGAAGTCAGTGCTCGCTTGATAAAATTGTGAAATGCCTTTTCCCTCTTTTTATGGGCCACCTGACTTAACTAGTGGTAAGCATGTGATTGTACATTTCCCATGAAATGAATCATTCAAGAGTAAATTCATTCATTTAAGCATATTTGTCAACAACACTATGAAAATAATATCAGTTTGCCATGTCTGTACGACTGACTCAAAAGAGCTCTATCTGTCATTAACAGAATCAATGTCTCCTGAGAGCTAGGAACAAAATATCAAGATTGCTTTGAAAAGATCTCTTAGCAAGTTTATCTACCACATATAACACCTAAGCTACTCAGGTGTAAAAGTGAAGAGCTGGGAGCCTGCACAGAATGTTACAAAGGATGAGTATGTGTGCAAGCAGTTATGTGTATTTATATCTCCAGTCGGGGGAGCTTTCTTCTGCCACATGTTTGCTAACCCCAGTACCACCCCCAAAATAAGAGTACATTTCTAGGCATTCTAAGGAACCATTTTTAACAGCCTCCATTCACTATAAGTTCCAGGAACTCATAAAATTCATTGTGAAAAAGTTAAATTTTTAAGTAACATGCATTCACTGACTGTGTGTTCCCAAGTAGCATGTCAAGCACTAGGAACACAGTCCAAGCCTATAGAGAGCTTGCAGGCTCATATGTGGGCCTCTGTGCTAGAGAATAGTTGCCATCACTTGAAAGCTATATAGTATGCTGAAATTTTGCTCAGCCTTTCAGTACAGCTTCCCACAGTCAGCTAGAAGAAAACATGGCTAAGCATCTCACATGCTTCACCCAGCCTTAAGTCAGGCTGAGTTAGAAAGAAGAATTCCAGGAAAAAGAAGATGATTAAAAAAGAAGACTGGTTGCAGTAACACCATCCTTAGGCAAGAAGGCCTTAAACAAAATGGAAATGGTATCAAGTAAAAGATTTATCAATCTGATTACATCAAACTTTTTTTTTTATACTGGGGAATTGAACCCAGAAGCTCTTTACCACTGAGAAACATCCCAAGCCCTTTCTATTTTTTATTTTGGACATGGTCTTGATAAGTTAATTAAAGCCTCACTTAGTTGTTGAGGTTGGCCTTGAACTTGTGATCCTCCTGCCTCAGGCTCCTGAGTCTCTGGGATTACAGGTATGTGCCACCATGCCTAACCTGAATCAAACTTTTAAATATTTATAATGACTAAAGACATGAATAGTTCATTTGAAAAGATACTCAGCAAACTAGAAGATATCTGTCACATATAAAAATAAATAAAAAATATCCAGAATATTCAAAGAATTCCTATAGATCAGTAAGAAAAAGACAAAATGAAAATGGGCAAAGGCTATAAACAGATAAATCCCTTAAGAAGAATTAGAAATTGTTAGTAAACATACGAAAAGATGCTCAAAATGAAAAGATATTTAGCCTTATTAATAAAAAAAACAAGAATTAAAACAAGATATGTTTAAATATATATCTATTTTAACCCGACAAATTGGGGAAATTATGACAGATTGCTACAATGTAATGTTAGTCTTCTGGTATGTAGGGAAATGTTGGATACTCTAACAAGCTTCTGATGGGAGTGTAACTTCCCAGAACCACTTTGGAGGGCAAGGATCCAGTAGATTAAACAATAGACATGTACCACAGCCCAGAAAAGCAACATCCACCCTAGAAAATCCACACATGCAGGAGGGAAGGTACATATAAAGATTATTCAGTGAAGCATTGTTCATGGTAGACAACTCTGGAAATAACCTAAATTTTCACCAACTAGACATGGCCAACTATTCGACAGCATTTACATACAACAGAATATATGACAAACTTTTAAGAATACTATTTTAGCAGAACAGAATGGCACAGGCCCATAATCCCCAGGAGGCAAGAGGTTAGCAATTTCAAGGCCATTGTCAGCAATTTAGCATGATCTGTCTCAAAATAAAACTAAAGAGAACTGGGAATGTAGCTCAGTGGTAAAGTGCCTCTGGGTTCAATCTCCATTATAAATAAATAAATCCTATTATAAATAGTCTTGGTTGAAAAAAAATAAGTTGAAAATTAAGTACCATGTAGAATTTTAACTCACACACACACACACACACACATATAAATTTTTTCACAAAGAAATACTATGAGGCTGAGGGTATTGCTCAGTGGTAGGGTGTGTTATTAGCCTGTGGAAAGCTTTGGGTTTGATATTCACCACCAAACAACAACAAACTGTTAGCCAGGCATGCTGGGCCATGCCTGTGGTTCCAGCTACTTGGGAGGTCAAGGCAGAGAATTGCTTGAGGTCAGGAGTTCGAGGTCAATCTGGGCAAAATAATAAAACCCTACCTCTAGAAAAAAGAATGCTAGGTATTTCCTATAGATATAGCATGTTTTGCATGTGAAATAATAGACAAGAGTAGTTATCACTTAGGATAGATGAGAGTTAGGATTGGGCCTTGAAGAGAGGCTCCATGGGCACATAGGTGCTTTTAAAAACTAAGAATGTAGTGTATTGGGACATAAAAGGAAACATATACATCCAGCTGTAAAAGGCTTCTTTTCTGCAACCAGAAATTCTCTGCTCTTTCCTGCCAGAGAGGTTGTATTTCCCAGTCAACCACTTGGACAAGGAGAGAGTTTCATTTCTACATATAACTTTGTCGAGGCATACTTTAAATTTTATATAATGGGAAGGGAGTTTTTAAGAAGCTCATTTATCTTCACTACCAGAAACTCATGTCTTAAACACACCATTTCAATCTCCTGTATTTGAAAGGGAGCCACTAAAAAAATTAAAAATACCAAAATAAAAATTTTAAAAAGGGTTCTTACCAACATGAATTCTCTCATAGGTCCCTACACAGTCTTAGCTTTTTGAGGTACTGATAATAATGTGAATTTTTATTTTAAAAATATTAAGTAATGGTTCTCTTTAACCACAGTCCAGAATTTTTATATTAGAAAACTGACAAAAAAATTAATTTGTAAGTAATGAACTTGCAAAAATATACACTTATCTTTTTCAACATAATAAATACCTACATATGACAACATCTAATACCAAGTGTTTCTGTACTAATTCTACATTGTTGTGACAGCCCTAGCAAAAAGTAAGTTTTAGATTGCCTGTGCTGTTGACTCTGAAGATGCATTAGAAAGCTGCTTTATAGGTCCCCAGACCTCATTACTGTAATTCATACTGTCCAAAATAAAAACTGTGAGGGTTTTCCAGCTAAAAAGTTCTAGTATTCATTGGAAATAAGCCAGAAAGATTTTAGGTTTTTTTAATTAAAAATTTCTAAAACAAACTACCCAAAGAAAATTAAATTCTTAAGTAGGTGTTTTGTGATGGTGGCTTCCATTAGCAAGGAAACTCTGAATTCCTATTTCACAGTACAAACAATGAAAAAAATTTCCATCACACATACCCAGCCTCCATTTTGCCTTATCCATTCTCCTGCATTATTCATAATGAACTCAGCCACAAAGTAAGAGATCTCCTCGTCGGAATCCACAGCAGGGGCAATCCGCTCTCGCAGAAGTTTCTTGACCAGAACTCCTCCGAAGGCAAATATGGTCACAATCCTTCCCCAGTTCATGATGCCATCTTCAAATTCCTTTTCCATCACTTGATTGAATATTGTTCTGGCAGTATCAGCAGACACCACATCAAAATTGTCCAAGTATGGTTTCAGATTCTTTTCAACTTCTTTTTGGACTGAGAAAGCCACGTTTTGTAACACTTTGGACGTTTTGTTGGGACTTGACCCACGTTGCGGTACCTGCAGGACGTGCTGCAGGTAGTCCTGAGCCAGCGTGTGGATGAACCTGAACTCACAGTCATTCATCTTCCCCTGGTGCAGAGCAGCCGGGAGCAGGTTCCTCTGGAGTCCGTGGAGGCCAGTCGAAGTAAATGCTTACAGAGCTTGGCAGAGGCGTGACACATGTTATCTGGAAGCTGGTGGAATTTCTGTTTGCATCATGGTATAGTATCCTTCCTCCTAGTCACTTTCGAGTGTAGGCTGCATATGAAAGAGAAAGTTCAAATGTGAAAGAGGAAAACATTTCAGAGAGGCCACTTCCTCATCCTGTGAACTCAGTTTTAAAAGTCTCAAGTGTGAGGATGTGGAGATATTAGGATCCTCATACATTGCTCTCAGGAGTGGAGATTGAGTACATATCCTGTGAAAAGGTTTGGCAGTTCCTCAAAAAGTTAATTTTAGGATTACCAAAACAGCCAGAAATTCCATTCATAGGTATTGAAGGAGTGGAAGATGTGTCATCTCAAAATATGCCAAATTGGCCTGTTATTTCAGGCTGAAATCCCTTGAGGAACTAAAACTTCAGAAAAGGCCATTTGGCTTCTTTCGCTATATGCAACAAGCCATAAAGATTCTTTCAGACAGGATGTCCTTTCCATACCAAGGCCAGAAAATAGGTTTGACCACCAGAGGCTGGTAATTGAGGTTGCAGTGAACCTGAATAAACAAACTCTTTGAAGTATTTTCCACTATATCCCCACCCCACCCCTAAATACCTCTTAGTAACATCCCTACAATTTAATGTCCTAGTCTACATACTCATTTGTCCTGTCATTCCTTCACAAATTTATGTTTCTTTGTGTAAAAGAATAAATACAAGGCACTTGGACCATTTCTTCAGACTTGGTTCTCTTATGAAGATCCCCAAGTGTATGTAACCTAATTAAAACTTTTATGCTATTCTCTTGTGGATCAGCTCTTGTAGTAACTGGATTCCTAGACCAGTCAAAGAGAGCACATAGAAATTAAGGAGAAAGTAGATGAATCTCTCTGTCTCCCCCTATAGTATATACCCAAAAGAATTGAGAACAGGTATTCAAAGACTTATACATCAATGATCATGCAGTGTGACTCATATTAACCAAAAGTTGGAAATATAACAAATGTTCATCAACAGATAAATGTATAAATAAGTTATGGAACATTATTCAGTCATAAAAAGCAAAGTACTGGTACATAACAGCAATATGGGTGAACCTCAAAAACATTATGCTAAGTGAGAGAAGATAAGCAGAAAGTCACCTATTATATGATTCTATGTGTATGAAATAGGAAAAAGTCTGGCTTTAAGCCTTACTTAATTCATATTTTTAAGTCAGGTAAATTATCCAACATATGGGTCAGAGATTGTGGGAGTGGAAAGAATACTGGCTTTAGAGTCTGAGAAACTGAACTTGGTCCTGGCTAAATCCCTCTCCCTGTCCAAACCATGTGTCCTGCTCCGGGGATTAATTTGTAAAAGGAATCAATCCATACTGATCACAGAGGGTTGAGGTGAAATTAAAAGAGATGATCAATGTAATACACCTATCACCATGACTGGTAAAGTATAGGCACTTAATCAATGCTAGCTCTCCATTGTTTTTGTATGGACTAGCAAGAAATTTGGCTTCCCAGTCATCTTTTTTCCAAGTAAGTGCATAACTTCATAAGTGCACAGTTTGAAGTGAAAAGCAAATCTGTCATTTTATTTAGCTTTGGCAGCAGTTCTGAGAAAAGCTTGGCAGAGATGGTGAAATTTGTGGCTAAAAGGAGCATTGGGGACTTTAGGGTGGATTTCAAGCCTCCTCACCCAAGAGCATAGCAATTAAGGCAGCAACCAAATACTTGGGGGAGGTGGGGAACCATTCCTGACTGACAGCTGCAAGCCAAATAGTCAGTGGTTAGAGAAAATTCATGGTCCTCGGAAAAATTGAATTCTCTTCCCTCCACCAGCCATACATGGAATGATTTTATTCTTTGCAGTAGTGCCTATGAACAGCTGAAAAGAGGGGAGATTTTTTCAGATATAACTTATATTCCTGAACTATCACCACAGAGCTAAGGAGGAAGAAAGAGGGGCTACTTTGGATGCTAGTTAATGGGGACTTTTGGAAGCCGTGAAAATGCACCTCTCAAACCTCCTACAGGAGAGTAATTGACTAAGGGCCCAGCCGCTGAGCTTTGAATCTACCACTGACTTTGCACTGAAGCCACATGGCTCACAGGCTGTTCCCAGCCAACAACAGCTAGGCAGGAATACTGAGACATATTCCTTTGACAGGTAACTTTGATTCAAGGACTCTCAACCAGCTTGCAGAAACTCTGTGATACTGCACCGTAGTCTAGGACTCTTCCTACTCTTCCTTCCTTCTCTCTTTTCTTCACAGTGGTCAGTGCTGTGTTGCTATCAGACAGCTCACCAGTTTCTTTTGCCCTTTCCCCATTTTCCCTCACAAGCATTTTCCTCAACAAAGAAATCTCTTATACATCTATCCAACCCGCTCATGGCATTTGCTTCTTGGAAAACCCAGGCTGATATGGGATCCATATAGAACAAAGGAACACGCAGTTAGGTAGCCAAGTTACTTCTCCAGAATTTCCCCCTGGAAAATTCCTCCTGGTCTATGCCTATTAGCCCACAGGAGCATGAAGCCAAGGGAAGGCTGCTTTCTCAACTCAAAACATCTTTGAGTACCATAGGAATCACCAAAGGACAGGAGGACATTCCCATGGTGCTGAGAATTTCTGAAAAAATAATAGAAGCATGTAGCTTGAGAGTTGCAATTTAGCATTCGGAGGCCAAGATCTATCTCCTTTCTCTTTCACTCAGTGTCCAAGGCTGGACCTGTGGAAGGCAATTTGTTGAACAAATGAAATGCCCTTACATCACAGCTAGATTCAATTACAGTTAGGACTTTATATTTCTGATCTTCTAGATGCAAAAAGGAGTCACTTTAAAATTCTTAAATATTGTGGCCCACTTTATTTGGGGGAGTTTCCAAATAATCACTTTTCATGAATAGGTGGAAGAAAGAAAGAAAGAACCCTTTCACATAAAGTGCAAAAGGACTGGAGCAGAGCAGGGTAGAGGGACATGTGGATCAGAGGTAAGAAGCTGACCAAGAAGCAGGTGTGAAGACCAGGGGTGTCCATCCTCAATGCCACTGCAATCTGAGTCTGTATTCACTGGGACCTAGTACACAGGATCTTAGGGGTCTGCTTATGGGTCTTCATCTCACATTACAATGTAGAATTTTGTATGAAAATGTGTCCCCCCACAAGTGCACTCTGAGTAAGTCAGTATATGAGATCCAGAAAACATACAGGTATTCCATTACTCCATTAAGTATACAGTAAGGTGCTACTGTGTACCAGGGTCAAAGAACTTTCAGTTTAGGAGAAAATAAGGCAATCAAAGGAACTGCCAACAAGAATAATTAGGAAAGGACACTGCAATAGCTTTAAATGCAGAAACATTCCCTGGAATTCTATACCAAGGCCATGAAGCCCAATTTGAGGTCCCATAGCAACACTGAGGTTCTAGGAAATGCACATGTGTGACCCTAATCTAATATGAGCTGAGGTGAGCAGGCCAGCTAGAGACAGGGTAAGGATGGAAGATGATTTACCAAATCTTTCCATTCTTAACAAGAACCTATGGCCTAGAAGGTGGGAATGTAACTCAGTGGTAGGCAACATGCCCTGGGTTTAATCCCCACCACACACACACACACACACACACACACACACACACACACACAACATACAGCCTGTCCAAGGTTTTCTCCATGCTTGTTTTATCCAGAAGTTTCTATTAAATAAGCATGAAGTTCTGGCTAGGACTGAAAATGTCTTTCATGGGAATAGCAACAAGAAGAAATGTACCATCCTGATAATGAATTAACTTCTTCCACATGTAAAGTGCTTTGGACTTCATTGTGATCATTATCACTTACATACATGTGAACTCATGGGTTTGCATTATGCTAGCCTAAGTTGCCATGTTTACATACACGTGTTCCAGTTACCTTTGTGACAAACCACTCCCTCAAATCTCTGTGGCTAAACAATAATCATGTATTTTTATCATGACCCTGACATTTAGGCAGGACTCAATAGGGCCTGCCCTAGGGCCTAAACCTAAAGCCTCAGTGGGGCCTGTTGCCTGTCTGGGGTTTAACTCGAAAGATTCAAACAGCCAGGGCTCTGTTCTGTTCTGACCAGTGAACAGACAGCAATGACTGCCCAGGGATAGGATTTGATGGAGAATGAGAGAGCAGAACCAGGACTAGATGTGTGACCTCTGGCAGAGACCACTGACGTCAACTTCCCGTTTTGCTAAAGGTGGAACCTAAAGTTTGCTGGGTTTTTGGCGGCTTCCGAGGAGGTGGCTCAGGGGAACTCCCACTCGGTTTGCTCTTTAGCTTCTCTGAACTTAGCATGCATACTTCCCTATTCTAAGGCCCTGACCAGGGCTAATTCTCTGCAGGGAACAGAATGGTCTTCAAGAGTGACACCATCAAAACTCCAAGGGGAGTTAGGAAATAAGCTCAAGAAGTCACCTGCATGCCCCCTATCATCTCCCCTGGTCCTGTGGGACAGAAAGCCCACTGAAGGCAAGTCAACTCGACCTGAAACTCCACCAAGAAAGCCAGAGGCCTGATGTGGCAAGGTTTCTGGTAGAAGCTTGGTTTCTATCTAAGGAGATTAATCTCCAGGGAATCCCACAAGCAAAACAAACAAGCATGCCCTCCTAATTTTTCTTTTGTATTTGGAAGCAAGTTTTAAGTGTACACAGGAGTGAGCAACCAGTTGTGAACCAAGGGAGCTGAAAGCCAGGGGTGGGGGGAGAAGTGCCATGAAACCTGGCTAATGGGACATAATTTTTTAATTAAGTATAAAGAGGCTACAAAGGAGATGAAAGGGGAAAAGAAGCTAGGAGAGAGGTGAGAATTATGGATGGCCCCACATAAGATAGACTGAGTGCAACAGGCAACAATGTCACCAATCTGTCCTCCCATATCCCCTCTCACACACGTGTATGTGCAAATGTTTAATCAGAGTGGTCTTCCCTTACCAGCTCTGAAACTTACTTTAATGGCTATGGCTCCTTCTGCTCACAAGCTCAGGACCCTGCAAGACTTCCCATTGCCTGTGAGAAGGAGCCCCCAACTCCCAAAAGCCTCCAAATCAACCTAATCTCACCCGACTCCCGTCCCTGCAGCACCTGCCCTGACACTGCCACTTGCTTTCCTGGTGCCAGCAATTTATTCTTCCTGTTTTATCTAATTAAAATGGCTTTTCCCTTTCGTTTCTCTGTCTCCAAAATCTTCTCCATCTTCAATTGCCAGTCAAATGAAGCCTTCCCTATTCACTATTCACCCTAGGGGGAAAAATGTCTTAGTGAGTGTTCCCACAGGCCTCTGTGCCTGCGTGATAGCAGGTCTCATACTGCAGCTACTGTGCTGTCTCAGCAGGCTCCAGACTGCCAGCTCTCCAGAAGACAATGGCCTGCTTATCTCTGATTACTCTAGAAGGCCCAGTCCAGGGATTGGTACATGCAAAGCACTTGATAAACATTGACTGGATTCTGTTCTTATCATTGTCTGTGGTGGGTGAGTATTTTACAAGTGGAATGCTTCATAATCAGGCTGATCCTGTGGACAACACTACATTAGCTTTTCTGTTAAGTTTCACTCAACAAAGCAAAAGCAAAATTTTCTTCTTTCCCCAAATGTCATCGCGGGGGAAGTACAAGAGGAAAGCCTATTCGAATAAGAGAATCGTGACTGGGGCAGAGGGCCTTGGACTTTCCACTGCCCTGAATAGCATGGCAAAAGACTCAACCATACCCAAGAAGCAGAAGTACTCAGTGACAGCAAGTGAAACTGGGCCCCTTGAGGGCAACTCTGTAAAAGTCAAGGCCTGGAAACACACCCAGGAGCAAAGTACAGACAACTGACAGCAAATCGCTCAGTTAATAATTCAACTAAGTTACTGAGCACTGGCCACATGTCAGGCCCTGAGCTGGGCCCAGGGCTATGTATACAGGGGTTTTGTTCTATTAACATTGTAACAGGGTGTTGCACAAAATACCAGAAAATTCAGCTGCAGAATGTCAAGGACCACAATACAAAATGACAGGAACGTTCAGCCTAGAGGAGACAGAGTCCTTTCCAGAGGCTACCATACAAGCTGGCTCCTAGGGACAGAAAAACTGTTGCCAGGCAGGGAACACAGTGTTGTAAATATACATTGGTGTGTTGCAAGAAGATGCTTCTGGTGTCACTAAAATATAGACTCCAGGGTGTGGATAAGTTGCAAGAGATAAGCAGAATTCAGGGTACAGCAACCCTGCACACTAGGTTAAGAGTTTGGAAATGATTCTGAAAGATAAGAGAACCATTAGAAGGATTTTAAGCAGGAGAGTAATGTGGTTAGATCTGCATCTTGGGAAGTTATTAGAAAGTACTGTTTCTAGTGAATTGGTTTCTGGAGACACTAAAGTCTGGAATAACATATTTTTCAAAAATCAACTTTATTGAGACATAATTTCTAAAAATAAAATCCACCACCTTTTGGAGTACACTTCAATGAGATTTGATAAATGTAAATACAAATTTAAACATCCCTATGAAGACAAGAACATTTCAACCATCCCAGAGTGTTTCTTCACACCCATTTGCAGTAGATCCCTTACTACCCACTAGCCACAGGCAAACATTGATCTGACTCTCATCACAAGAGATTTTTAGCAGTTTTTCCTATTCTGGAATTTCATATAAATGAAACCAGCCAGCACATACTCTTTTATGTCCAGCTTATTTTACTTGGCATAGTGATTTTGAGATTGACCCATGTTGCTGAGTAGAGCATGTTCCTGTTTATAACCGAGTAATATAATATTCCGTTGTGTAGATATACCGTAATTTGTTATCCATTCTCCTGTTGATGGACCTTTGGGTTTTCACAATTATGGGCTATCATGAATAAAACTGAAATGAACATGAAACCCTAACATATAGGGCTTCTTATTGGTACATTATAATTATACAAAATAGTGGGATCCACTGTGATATATTCATATATGCACATAATTTGGTCAGTTTCCTTGCTGAGTATCCCCCCTTTCTGTTCCCTCTTTCCTTCCCTCACCAACCTCCCCCCTACTCTAGTGGTCTCCCTTCTATTTTCATGAGGTCCATTTCCCTCCTTTTTTCTCTCTAATTTACACATTCATATATCCATTTTTAAATAAATGTAAGTATTTAGATGTCATAAATATGTCATAAATGTATGACAAAGTATGTCAGTTGACTATAGCTATAATAATATTGCCTAATAAGGCTCCCTAGAAACTGAGCACCACATCCCAATAATCATTCGGTACTATGCCCACCATTTGCAGATCAATGGGGGGCAGTTTTGCTTCAAGATGCAGAGCTGCAGGTCAGCTCAGCTGCTCGCTCCCCTGTCTCTTGCTCCCCCAGCATGCATGGAACAATTTGTTTTTAGCTTTATTTTATTTTTTTATTTTTATGTGGTGCTGAGGATGGAGCCCAGGGCCTCACACGTGCTAGGCGAGTGCTCTGCTGCTGAGCCCCAGCCCCAGCCCCTGGAACAGTTTTTTTCATGGGTATGGTGAAAGCACAGCGGTGAGAACCCAGCCACAAAACTCACGTCAGGCCTCTGCTTGTCACTCTGTTTACGCTCTCTTGGACAAAGGAAATCACAGAGCCAATCTTTTAGTGAGAGGGGCATGAATATTTGCTGAATAATCCCAAATAGTATGCCAGCTACCAAGAAATTCCCTCTATTGGTAAAGAAAAAAAAAAATAGATCTCTCCTGATCTGGTTATTTTAGTGAACATATGTTGTCTGTCTGCCCCGCAGACGTCCCTTCATATAGAAACAGCACTTCTCTTTTTCTAATAAGTTTTCCATTCTCCAACTCTAAGGTTCTGACTGGAGGTATCAGATTTACTACAGAATCTTCCAGAACACTGATTATATTTGATTGGTCCAGGAGTAGGTATCTGACCCAATCAGAGTTCTCCTCAAGATTTTTTATTTTGATAACATAATGCTATGGCTTGATGTGGTTTACATCCCAGGGTCCATGTGCTGGAAGCTTGTCTTTAGTGTGGCACTATTGAAAGATGGTGGGACCTTTAAGAGGTGGGGCCCTGTGGAAGGTAATCAGGTCATGGGAGGCTCCATCTCATGAATGGATGAATACTACTTTACAGGAGAGGTCAAATCTGCTGGAGTGAGTTATTTCTCATAAGAGCAAGTTGCTATAAAAAGAGCAAACCTGGCCCTTCCCATCTCTTACTTCCTTGCTTGAACTTGTGCCCCTTTTGCAGGTGACCAGTTCCCTTTCTGCTTCTCTGTCATGTTATAACACAGTCAAGAGGCTCCTGACAGGATGCAAGCACTGTGCTATTTGGAATTTCTAACCACCAGAATCTTCAGCCAAATAAATCTCTTTTCTTTATATATTACCTAGTGTCCATTATTTTGTTATATTGATACAAAATGGAATAAGACACTCAACAGGAATAATTCAGTTCTGTTAGCATGCAAGTTCTGGACATGGGACCAAGAGCTTTAGTGACTGTGTCTCTCACTTTGGGAAGGAAGTTGATAAAAGTCAATGAAGCTCATATGCAGAAGGAGAAGAGATGACAGATGGGGAGAGAGTCCTCATGGTCTCCAAGTCCTTGGTTCAAATTGTTCCATCCCATATTAGGTACAGAAACATTTCAGAGTCCTTCCAATATATTCTTGTTTTTATCATTTCTGACTGAATAGCTTCAAACAAATGTATTTTCCCAAGTTGGTGCTGTTAGGCGAACAGGCTTTGGCTCTAGTAAGGAAAATCTTGAAAGAGAACAAAAAGTCCCTGAGAAAGAAACCCTATTCCTAGTAGATACAGTGATCAATGGCTACAGTGAGTTGAAGGTACAGTGAGTAAGCTCCAGGTGTTTCTCCCTTCCAAGCACACCTGCTCCATCTGGTTGATAGAACTACACTTTCCTGGAGATACAACACCATGTGGCCCTGGTGGAACTGTTCTTGGCATTCCTTTCCTGATCCTACACTCCCAAACAGCAAACACACTGATTCCTTCCACTTTTTGCTCAGAACTTTCTCCTGCAAGTATTTCTATAATCTACCAGACAAAAAATTTGCTCCTCACTTCTGTAACATCCCATGAGCAAGACAAACATTTTGGAATTATTCTCATCATAAAGAGAGAAAAAAAAATCTCCCTTGACTTCCATTTCCCAACAATTGCCACCATGTTTTTCTACTAGTCACAATATTTTCCTATACTTTTTTGATCTCATTGTCTCCCATTCCACTCTTCCTTGAACCCACTCCAGGTAGCCCTTTATCTCTACTATTTCACCAGAACTGTCTTTGAAAGGCATGATTGGCCAATACTGAAGTGGGAGATGTCAAAGAAAGTTCTGGATTATCTCCTGACTCCTACTAATGAAGATGCAGCAGGTGTGCAGTGGGGTTTCTTCTTCCCATACAATCTGTATCTCCAGCATGGCTTTCCCCTAATTCTGGACTTGTATAACCATCTCTACTTAAAAATCTAATGGGCATCTCAAACTTAATATATCCAAACCAATCTTTTGGTTTCCCACCTGTCCCCTAACCTCTTACTCCTATGGTGTCCCTCATTTCAGAAAAGGCTGCACCCTCCATCCCAACCAAAATATTTGGAACACTTAATTGTCTTCGCTACTTATGTCACACCCTATAACTCATCTATAAGCATGTCTACCTTCAAAATATGTATCAAATCCGACCACTTCCACTGCTACCAGTCCTTGTCCAAAACACCATCATCTCTTGCTGAAAAATGCGGAGACCTCCTAAGCAGTGCCTCTGCTTCCATTCTTACCCTACAGTCTATGCCACTCAAGACCACCAGTCCCTTCATTCCCTTTACACACATGTGCCTCCCCAATCCCTCCTGTCATCACTTTTTCCATCACCTAACCCCAGGACTAGTAAACTACTTCTTTCCCTTGAAGAAGATCAGCCTGACAGATAAGGGATAAGAGCAAGAAGGAGATCTTCTAGGAATTTCCAATGTCATTAAAACGGAAGTAGCTGCCACCTGCATGGAAGATGAACCATAGGGAAGAGGAGAGAAATTCACAATTGTGCTCCATCTTTCCCGTCCAATCCCATGACATTTGGCAGCAGTTCTTGTTGGACAGTTGAGGAGATCTCTCCCAGGATGTTCAGCACTGAAAACCCTGAAGCCTGTGAGAGAGATGGGCTTTATATTCCAGGTTCCAGCTTCATTGCAACAAGTGACAAAGCTGGACCGGAAAACGAGGTGAGGCAATTGAATGAATGTCAATTTACAGAAGCATGCACTTCTATGGCTTCCCAGGTGAGTGGACAACATGCATCTAAAATGTAATCTATTGGCACGTGAAAGATCCCAGAGAGAGGGTCCTCCTCTTCTGCCATGAAATGATGCCCTGTGCAAAGAGGACAACAAAGAAGCTACTTGTGGAGAAGCCCTTGTAGCAGTGCAGGAAATCTCTTGCAGAGTTTTTGCACGGAACTTTGGCCTCAAGAAATGAAAATCTATTCCTGGACTTACATCTGCCCCTGAAATTATAAACAGAGAAGAGACTTGGTCTGCCTGATATCTGAACACCTGTTAGGCAAGCCTTCCAAGTGAAAAGTAAACAAACAATTATCAGTGCTGTCAGGCATAGAACAAAGGTTCCTAACTGAGGCCTCCTTGAGGTTTGCTAGAATGCATTGCACTTACTGAGGTAGTATGTGGGATTTGTAGCAAACAGACATGCTAGAACTGAATTGCAGTCAAAATTTTTGAGTAGAAAAACCATTTGACTTTTTGTGATATAATATACAAAACATAACATTTACCACAGTAGCCATTGTCAAGTGTACAGTTCAGTGGCATTAAGCATATTCACATTGTGCAACCATCACCTCCAGAACATTTTCATCATCCCAAAATGAAGTTCTATACCTAGTAAACAGTGACTCTCCATGTCCCCCACCCCAGCCCCTGTAACTATTCTTCTACTTCCTGTCTCTGTGAATTTACTGATATAGACACCACAGGTAAGTGAAATAATACAATATTTTTCCTTTAGTGTCTGGAACACATTTTGTTCCTCCTTTCATCTGCTGATGGACACTTGGGTTGCTTCTGTGTTTTGGTTGTTGGGAATAGTGCTCCTCTGAACATTGGTGTATGAGTATCTGTTTGAGTCCCTGCTTTCAATTCTTTTGAATATATATCTGGCAGTGGAATTTTTGGATCATATCCTTTTGACTTTATGAAAAATATTTAAAAATATTCATGGAAAGCGAAAATTAACTTTGTGGAGAAAAGAGTAAGAGAGGGTAGAAATAATGTCCAGTTCAACAGATAGCTCTTTTACCCTGTAAGATAAGCTTTTGGTTTTACTGAGTGTTCTCTCTGTGTCTCTGTCTCTCTCTCTCTCTCACTTTCTCTCTCTCTCTCTTTCACACACACACACACACACACACACACACACAGAGAGAGAGAGAGAGAGAGAGAGAGAGAGAGAGAACTACTTTAAATGAATTAAGACCAAAATCATGAACTAAGAGTATAATAGGAACAATCTGTGTTATTGGTATCTTTGTAACCACTTCAAAACCAACCCAGTGTGAAAAGCTAGATTGTTATGTTTTCATGCCACTTTGGGAATCAAAGTGTTGACAGTGTGAGCCTTGGCAAGCAGTCTGACTGTAGATCTTGTCTATAAGAGGAGAGACCCATAAGCTCATCTGATCAACCCTCAAACTAAAGATTAAATACTTGGTTACTACAAATTGAAAGATGTCAACTTCATTACTTCAAAGCAGACTTTAAAGTCTGTTTATTAAATGAAGTTTACTAACCTCTATAAAGTTTGCATTCAAAAACTGACACTATAAATACAAATTAATATTTTTGTACTGCCATAGTATATAGTAGTATATATACTATGTATATATAGTATATATCTCTCTCTCTCTCACTTTCTCTCTCTCTCTCTCTCTCTCTCTCTCTCTTTCACACACACACACACACACACACACACACACACACATAGTCACGTGTTGTTTAATGATGGGAATATGTTCTGAGAAATGCATCATTAGGTGATTTCATTATTTGGTGAACATCATGGAGTGTACTTACACAAACTGGGATAGTTACATCACTAAGTGATATAGCCTTCACCAACATATAGGCAGTCCATTGTTGGCTGAAATGTCATTATGTAGCTCATGACTACACTCTCTCCAACTCCGTGATGTTGGAGAAGTTTCCTAACCTCTTATGTCAGTTGCTTTGTCTGTAAACTGAGATGAATAATAACAACAGTAAGTATGTCTTAGGGATTACACACACACCAAAAAATACCATTAAAAGCTAGCACAGTACTTGGGACCACAGCTAAGCCTCAATCAGCACAGGGATCCCCACTCCCCACTCACACCTAAGAGCAAAGTAGAAAACATCTGGCTGTCCCCTACAGGCTGTACTGATATTCCCAGACCCTTTGAAAATAAAACATTTGGGACTTACAGCAAGGGTGACCATACTACTTTACAGGACCCTGTGGGCAGAGTGATAGGCCCTTGTTGTAGCCTAAGAGCTAGTCAGCTCCTGCAGATCAAGAAGCCACCTGCCCAGCAGCCAGTAAGGGAAAGGTCACTCTGAACAAGCCTGCAGCCCTTCATGCCTGAAGACTTCTGGGATGCTCTAGCCCAGCTCTGCCTCTCTCACCTTCAGCAGATGTCCCTGCATTGTGGGAAATTCCCTGCTCCCTGCTCTGAGCCAAAGTCAGTAGCAGTTCAATGACTGGATCTTACCAAGGGGACATATTTCCTCCCTTCACAAAGCCCCTGTGTTTGTGGGGATTTTTTCCTCTTCAGGATAAATCTGCAAGGGATGTTTGGGACTCCAAGGCCCCTGGGTTTTAGAAAATAGGGAACTCAGATGTAGGGCACCCACTTTTCACTTTCTGGTGGGGATATTACCAAACAAAGGAAGGACTTCAGGCTGGAAAGACACTCTGATTCCTGGTTCTGCCACTGGCTTAAACCCCTTTCCCTTACTGAATCTCCCATGTTGTTTTAATGACAACACCTGCCAGTCATTTGAGAACATCAAATGACTTCATTTTGTTATTTGATAGCAAAAATGCAGGTGATTTATGAGCCCTAACGCTCTGTGTGACAGGAATAGCTTCATCATGCTCTTGGCATGTGGGGATCTTGCAAGGTTCTTGGACCACTTCCCTTCGTTCAAGAGTAGGTTGTGCTGCAGCGTTGAGAGGCTGTTCAGGCCTGGAGTGGACGAGTTGAGATACTGGGCATTCTGAGGCCTGGTTTCAGCCCAGACTCAGCCTCAGGTGCCTGTGCTCACTCTCCTCTCTTAACTCCATTTCTCTATCTGTAACCTAAGAAAGCCCAGAATATCTCCAATTCCCTCTCAGCCCTATAAATTCTTTGTTTCTAATTGTGGATTTCTATAAGGGCTTGGAAGTCTTCTAAGATAAATGAGATATTTCTACTCTAGGGGAAAAAAGGTGGGAGAGAGAGAAAATAAGAATGGGCAAAATATTGGAAATTTGTGAAACTGGGTGAGGGACATGTGAGGGTTCATTATACTACTTTCTCTATCTTGTGTTTGTTAAGATTGTTCTATGATTTAAAAAAAAAAAAAACATAAACACCTTTGAATTTGAATGTTTCCATAGCCTTTGTTTTCTAGCATTCTTGGGAGGCATCCATCTGTCTAATGAAAGGTAACTTCCAAAGGAAACCCCCTTCCTTGGCATCCCCATCTCCATCCCTGGTAACAGACAGCTTCAACAGCCATACTGCGCCAGCATCAGAAAAGCCTGGGGGGTTTCCAGAATCTTCTATTCCCACTTCCCATTTCTAAAACTACTTCATATAAAGAAAAAAAGTCACAGACAGGAGACAGAAGACTCAAACTCATGGCCTGGCTGGCAACGTTAAGAGGCCTCCCCCCCGGAGCAAAGCCTCATCCCTAGAGTTGAGTCCCCATTGCAGATCTTGTCCAGGTGCAGAGGAGTTCATGGTCAGAGGTTAATTCTCCCCATTTCATTAAATGGATTGTGCTCAGTAGCACTTTGGACATTTGAAGGAAGTGAAAGGCCTCAAGGCAGAGGTTTGGGGACCCAAGGCCTGTGCATAAAGCATCTCCTCACATCTCAAGTGCAGCTCCAGGTGAACTGTTCACAGCACAGGGTCCTTGCACAGGTCTTCCTTTAATCAGAGGAAGCTTGGGGCTGCTCCTTTTCCAGCCTGGGTAGGGCAGCATTCTAAAGAAATATACTGATAATCCCAAGCTTAGGAAAAGCCTCTCTGGGAGATGTCTGAACCTCTTCCCAAAGAAACAGAGGGGCTGGCAGGATTATAGGAACTCAGACACAAACCCAAACCAAGATAGGGTAATTCCAGTCCATCTGCCTTCTCTGTTTCTGTGCCCTTCCTACCAGCCATGCCCCCGTCTCCTGGCTTCTGCCCACAACAGGGGATTACATAGCCAGTCTACATAGCCAGTCAGCTGGGTCAGCCCCTGGAGGCCAGCCTTTCTAACCATGTGACTGCAGGCCCGCTGCCCAACTCTGTCCAAACTCTCTAGATGGTACATGCAGATAGAAAATCCTCTGGAGTCACAGAGGGCAAAAGGACCAGTTCAAGTTTTACCAGACCTTTACCATTGTTTGTTTTAAGCAAAAATATTCAAGAACTTCCACCAGAATACCTCAGGGTTTTTTGTTGTTTTTTTTTCCCTGGCCTAGGAAGAAGACAGAGGGTGAAGGGTGCTAACTTAAGCTTAGTCATGCATCCACCTTTTATCAGATATTTATTTTTTGAACTTCTGTACTGAGCTAGATGTGAAAATAGAGAAAAATCAAGCAAGTCCTGTTCCCAAGGAGGTCCTAGACTAGGATAAGAAGCAATGAGACACATGTAGAAACAATTATAAAACAAAATAGAAATCAAAATGTGTTGACATATATCAAGTGATACAAGGATTTTTTTTAAGGAAAAATGAATATTTGCTGAAAATCTACTGTGTCAGGACTTATGCCTAGAAGTTTGCAAACCTCATCTCATTTAAAGTTTGTAAAAGTTATTATTGACTGTTTCACAGAGAAGGAATCCAAGATCCAAAAGTTGACAAGTCACATAGTTAGTAAATAATACAGCCAGGATTAAAACCCAGAGCCATCTGATTCCAAAATACATAGATAAAATGCTACTTATAAATTTTTCTTAAATCCATATGTGGACAGGAATGAATAAATGCAATCATTTAATAGCTCTGTTTATCCTAACAAACAAATTGGGACTTAATTTCATCATTAACCCTGGAGTATTAGGGCTCCTGCTGCTGCAGCTGAACTGGTCAAGCAGAGGGAAAATGTCTAGGGTGGACCTCAACAGGCCTCCACAGGGCGCCATCTCGTGTTGGCAAGTAGAATTGCAGCAGAGAAGCAGAAGCCTGTGTGGGCAGGAGCCCCTGGGTCTCTCTGTTTAATATGGGGCTGGGAAGTACTCAGTCACCATTACCAAAGGCTTAACAGAGCCTGAGAAACCACAGACCTCTGGCAACTCTTCATTGGAAAACACCAGAAAATCAGAGCAGCTGTGATGGCTGTGCTTGCAACACATGTCCTTCATATAATAAGGAGTTCCTTGTCTGTGTCATCCCTTAGCTGAGGTACTGGGGATTGCGGAGGAAAGATGTGGCCCATGAGTTGCTCACAGTCTAATGAGGGAGACAGTAAGTGTATGGAAATCACAGCCCCATGTTCCAAGTGCTCTGATAGGGAAGAACAGAGAGGGAGTTGGAAAACCTCCAGGATGAGATTATAAGAAGCTGACACTTTAGTATGTGTAGGAGTTTGCCAGGCTGAGACAGGAGTACAGAGAGATGATCCAGGCACTGTTCCACAGATGGGGGTGGAACAGTTAACTGGAGCTGAGAGAAACTGCAGCGTTTCAATTTCAGCAGTCTAGTCAACAACCAGGGGAAGAAAGGCTACAGGTGGCAGGGGCCAGGTCACAGTGTCTGTAAGCCAAGCTGAGGGCAATGGGGCATGAAGCAAGGCACTGACTCAGCCAAATTTGCATTTTTAAAATAATAGTCCAGGAACAAAGGAGAATCTGCAGCAGGGGAAGTGATACAGCCTGTTTAAAATGCTTTCATAATCTTGTAATGCTTTTGTAACTAGGAGAGACATGTTTAGGACCCAAATGAAGATAGAGAGCATAAGAAAGAAAGGAAAAGGTGGATTTAAGGAATCAAACTCAGGGGGCTGGAGTTTCAACTCAATGATAGAACACTTGCCAAGCATGAGTTTGATCCCCAACCCCTCAAGAAAAAAAAGAAAAAAAAAAAGAAAGAAAACCCTCAGTGATCAGTGGCATGAGAATAGGAAACCAGAGGAGTTAGGTAGGTAGGGGACATAGTCACTGGAGAAAGAAAACCGAGAAGAGCATGTTGGTAGATTGGGTAGAGCAAAGAGATGGGAGGGGAGGGGAGGGGATGGGGGGGATAGGAAGGATAGTAGAATGAAATAGACATTATTATTACTGTGTGTATATACGTGACTGTATGACCAATGTGATTCTGTAACCTGTATAATCAGAAAAATGAGATATTATATCCCATCTGATTCAAATGTATGATATGTCAAGATCATTGTACTGTCATGTGTAACTAATTAAAACAAATAAAAATCTTAAAAATAAAATTAAATTTTAAAAAAAGAAGAGCATTTTGGGTGGACAGGAGGGATCATGCTGGATCCAAGGAACGAAGGGATCATTCAAGAGAGGCAGTTGAGAGGGTCTGGAACTTGGAAGAGATGTTTCAGGTGGAGATTGGGTGTCACTAATATATTTATGATCCTGAAGTCTTAGAAGAGGTTGAATTCAATTATGAGAAGGCTTGCATGGACTAGAAAGGAGCATGGGGCAGTATCCCAGGAATCCCTGATGTTATCTTCCAGCTTCTTGAAGTGGAGCCCGTATAAGACCAAGAGAGTGGGCCAAGGACATAGGAATAGAAGCCAGGCACAAATGGAACACATACTTCTGAGGGTACTAAAACTTTCCAAAGGGTAGCAGACTCAGACTTCAGGAAGATCCTCATCCATTCTCTCTTCCCTAAAATCTGCCTGTGAATGAGCCGGGACTTGAAGGATTGAGCTGCTGGTTTTCTTTTCCTATTTCCTATTCCACACACCCTAGTCTCCCACTGTGGTGAATTTCCTTCAAGGGAAAGAACAGGGTGCCAAAGCAAAGAGACAGCTCAAAGTTTTGGTGTAGATATTGGGAACATCACTAGGAATCAGTTAAATAATCAGCTGATCAGTTGTCAAAAGCAATTGTGATTACAGATCACTGAGTGATTTTTTTTGGCAGATCACTAACACATAATAAAATTTTCACTCCTATCTTTTTAGGTTTTTTAAAACATTTTTCAGTGCTTATTGTAAAAACGTAAAAGGAAAATTGATGCTGAACTCTAGGGAAAAAAATACTTATCCATAGACATGTAAACAGATAGATCAAGTGATTTTTTAAATCCCATATATCTCATTAAAAGATGCATTTCCAATAAAAGTGTGCATCCTGGGCCTGAGATTTATAATATATTTGCTATCTTGTGTACTAAGAATGATTGTAATGATAACTGAAGCCAAAAGAAATTTTTGAGTTAAGAAAAAGTTAAAATTATGAGAAATTTCAATGTCAGGAATTTCAAGAATTTACCTCTGAGCTGAGGGTATCAGACCAAACCTGAGGGCAGAAGTTGAGCTGAGATATGGGTTGTCCAAGCCCAGGGAGACTTAGGCAGCTAGTATAAGTGGGCAGTGACCTGGCTCAAGGGGCCCTGGGTAAATTGTGATGAAATAAGATTTCCAGAATCCAGAGAAACAGACAAAACATTCTGTTCTCTGAGAAGAGAAGCGTTACCCCAGCAATGGCTTTGGATATGTAGATGTTTGAACAGTTCCAGCAGAAACAATCCTGCCATGCTGCCCACCCGCTTCCCACCGTGGCTCAGACAAACAGCGAGTCAGCTGCATCCTGCCTCCCCGCACTGTGCACCTCTCCTTGTGCCACCCTCTGCACAAACGCCACTTCTGCTCCGAGCAGGGCCAACGCCTCCTGCCTGGCTTTCAACCGCCTGACTGATGAGGACAGACAGGGTGTGGGTTTCAAACTTTCTTCCGAGCTCTTCTTCCTTTTTCTTTTGGTCTCATCCTGAGCCTTTTCCCTCTCTTTTCATTGCACTCCATTCCTTCTCCATGGTTAATAGCGTCCTGACTCTCAGATGAATTGCCGTTTGCCCCTGTGGATCCCCAAATCTACAACTCTAGGCCAAATCCTTTTTCTGGGCTTCAAATCTGCCCAAACCAGAATCCTGCAGGGTGGGGCAAGAGTAGGGCTCAAACTCCACATCCAATTGGTCAAAGAGGACGTCCCTCTCTAATCTCTCCATGCTCACTGGACTGAATTAGTGCCATGGATCTCTGGAAAGCCACCTCCCACCTCCTGTCTCTGGTCTCTTTCCTTTGACTCCATTCTCTTTCTGCCAGAGCCATCTGACCAAGTCACTCCCCTACGTGAGACCTTTTGGAGACCAGAGGGAAGAGGAGGGATGAAGTCACAACCTTGGCTGGGCATTCAAAGTGCTAAATGTTATACTTCTGGCCCTGCCCAATTACTTGTAATTCTCAAAACAATGTATCTCCTCTTTCAGGCCTTGGCATCTTGGCTCACCCCACCCCTTTCTCTCTATGATACCCTTTCTTCTTCTTGCCAGCCTGGAAACCTACATTCTCTCCATTGCTGACTCAGGTTCTAGTTAGCAAAGGCTTTGCCAAACTACAAAGCAATTTGGTGTCCTGCTCTTCTAAGTTTCTGTGGCTCATCATTCATTCAGTTCAACACACTTTTGTCATAGGACTTAACACTCTCTGCCATAATTGATCCCTGTATCTATTATTTTATCACCAACCAATGTCCTCTTTGAGGGCAGGGTGGAATCAAATCTCATTAATGTCTATAGAGCCCTAGAAGGGAGAAAAAGTCTTGCTGACCCCAGGGTAGCAAGATTTTGGCCACCTGAGTTCCATGGCACTGCTTCAAGAAAAAAAAAGCTTAGAGGGAAAATATAGATCTTTTAGTCAACTTTGCCACAATATGTAGAGGGGAATCTAAGGAACAGAAGTGAGACTATCCTTGGGACAGTCATGGCTCATCCTGCCCTCTGCTCATGTGTGAAGCAGTGGTCCAAGTTAACACAGAGCATCACAGTACCACGGGCAGCCTGAGCTCAGGACTGGCAGTTTGATGATTTTAAAATCAGACTGTGTCCATATCTACTTACTAGAGTGCTTTCTGCCTTTTAAAATTTTTAAGACCATTGCAAATTCAATTTAGAAATTAATGTCTGCCTTTCTGATTTGCGATCTGCTAAATCAAAACTTTGCTGTGTCACCCTAGCCACTGTAAAGGATAAATGTGGACAAACGAGTAGTTGACAATGGTCACACTACCCTGAGAAAAGAGAAAATGAAGAGGCTGGCAGAACAAAAGTGTGTCAGAGATTCTCACCAGCCCAGCCAGCAGCTCGAGGTCACATGAGTCATGGCACTCCCTCTTTCCAGGCTTCTGGGCTCAATCTATAAAAACAGATGACTGGACGAGATTCACTACTTGCAACCTGATCTTCAGGGCACTAAGTTTCCATAGAGATGCTTCAGGAACTCCTGTGGGAGGGAGGAGGGTTTGAAGGAACGGGGCTCTATGTTCCATGGATGATCGCACTTTTATCAGCACTCCTCCATTTTTATGGGTCTTATATGGTAGTTTCTGCATAAGAGACCATTTGGAAAAAAAGGTACTGTTGCTTTAAAAATATCTCAACAGGGCTGGGATTGTGGCTCAGCAGTAGAGCTCTCCCCTAGCATGGGCGGACCCGGGTTCGATTCTTAGCACCACATAAAAATAAAGGCATTGTGTTGTGTCCATCTACACCTAAAAAATAAATATTAAAAAAAAAGAGTTTTTGAAAAAAAAGAATATCTCAACAAAGGACCTAGTGACCTCTAGGGCTTTTCCTGTTCTGCTGCTTTGTTGTTTTTTGTGTGTTTGTTCTTTTGTGGGTTTTTTTTTGTTTTGTTTTGTTTATTGTTTGTTTGTTTGTTTTTGAAGGGTTCATTAATTATATTTGCACAACATTCACTCAGCACATAATATTTAACAATATATATTATACAATATATATTATAAGCGCTAATAAACACAAAGATAACCACACTGGGCCCCTCAAGGGCTTAAAATCCTGCAAGGGAGACAGATAAGAGAAGGGATAAAAATAGAGTTTATTTTTATTTATTTATCCATCTTTTCTTCTGAGACAGAGAAGGATTTCAGAGAGGTGTCTTTGAAGGAGTTGGGCTTTGAAAAATCTATGTTCAGTGATGACGGGTTAGGTGCTTTAGACCAGTTCCCCTGCCAAAGATAGCTATTACAACACCTGCTCTAAGGCGGTGGGGAGGTAAGAAGGCAACGAATATGATCAGGCCCAGATATGAGAGGAGGCAATCCAAAGAGGTGAGACAAAGCATTTGAGACCATTCCCACCAGGATACATTAATTGATTCTGGAAGGAGCAGAGTAATTCTGATGTCTACACAAAAGTCTCTCTCCATTCCCGTCCCAAGTTCAAAGCTTCTTAACAGTCTTATCTGCCAGCTTTCTCTTTGCTGGTCTTACCGCTTGGGGGTATGCCTTTTTGTGTCATAAGTGTGTCCCTTTGGGTAGTGTTATAGTTTGGATGTAAGATGTCTCCCAAAACTCATGTGTGAGGCAATGCAAGAAGGTTTAGAGGAGAAATGATTTGATTATGAGAGCCAAAACCCAATCAGTGAATTAATCCCCTAGTGGAATTAGCTGAGTGGTAACTAAAAACAGGTATGATGTGGCTAGCAGAGGTGGGCATTGGGGGCGTGCCTTTGGGGCATATATTTTATATCTGGAAGAAAAGTCTCTCTGCTTTCTAATCATCATCTGAGCTGCTTCCCTCCACCACACTCTTCTGTCTCGATGTTCTGCCTCACCCCGAACTCTAAGAAATGGAGCCCACAGTGGATGGACTGAGAACTCTGAAACTGTGAGCCCCCAACTAAACGTTTCTTCCTCTACTATTGTTCTTGTCAGGTCTTTTAGTCACAGCATCGGAAACACTGACTAAAACAGGTGCAGAGCATTGAGACCTCAGGCCTGGAGTGAGAGGATGTGGGGAGCTGCACCACATGCCCTGTCCCCAGGACAGAGTTGGAGTAAGTAGGCAAAGGTGCTCCTGGGAGTTAGGCCTCTTATGAATTTCCAAGGGACCACGGGTTCTGCTTAGTCAGGGTCTCCTGGGAGGTGTCTGTCCTGGCCTGTTGGAGGAAAATCAGAATGACAGACCCAGGATCAGGACTGTGAGGACTCCATGAGATCTGGAAACTCTGCCAGCCCACGAACCTCTGCCATTTGTCACTGCTTTCTGCTTGCAACAATGATAGGAAGAAGCACCTAAAGGCCACATCTGGCAAGCTTGTCTCTGGAGGTGATGCACCAGGATGCTGGGGAGTGGAAAGAGAAACCCAAAAAGAAGGTTCTGGAGTTGGGCCATGCTTCCAAAGAGGGAGGAGCATCAGGACTCAGCAGCATCAGGACTTCTGTGAGCATTAGCAACTCATATTATCTCTTCCTGGGAGCAGGCATATTTCAGCACCACTTCTCAACAGGCCTCCCTCCACCATCCCCTTCCATGCATATGTACACGCACACACACATCACATACCACACACGATGTGGTCACCCATTCTGGGTGAAGGAGAAGCCACAGGCACAGTGATCTGGTCTCTCTCTGTCCTGAGTGAGCAAATCCCAGAGAGCACAGACTCCCCAGAGCTGAGCATGCCAAACCCCATGGATCCTGTTAGAACAAAGATGGCCCTGCTGTACAGCCCGGAAACTCTGATTCAACAGATCTGGGTGAGGCCCAGAATGTGTATTACTAACAAAAATAGAAATTCTTTCATGATGCTGATGCAGATGTTGGGGTCCTGGGCCTGTACTTTGTTTTCTCAGGACTACTACAGCCAGCCTTCAGGGAAATTGTTATGGGGTATTGACTTTGGGAGTGATCTTAAGAGTGACTAGAGCTCCCCCAGTGGCTGGGAGGAGCCAATGAAAGTGGTGTGGGACACTGAGGCAAGGGCCTGATTAGAGATTTTGGTAGTAGGTAAGAATGGGAAGGTCAAACAGACAGCAATCTCCTCTGTTGGTAAAGGGTATCTCCTAGAAGCCCCTAAATCCTCCAACCACAGCACTTTCACACCTCCTAAGAACCTGCTTCTGCTTCTCAAAAGTCAAATTCAGTTATTGCAGGACTCAGCAATTCCATTATTAAGGATAAACCTAGAGTATTAAAGACACAGCTCAAACAAAAATTTGGACATAGAGGACGTAGCCAAATGGGCAGAGATCTTGCTTAAAATGTGTGAGGCCCTGGGTTTGACCCCTAAACCTGAAAAAAAATTATTCTAAATGGAAAAACAAAATGATTTACCAAAAAAAAAAAAAATCTTATGATTTCATTTATATGAAAGTAAAAAACAAGCAAAACTAATCTATGGTGAAAAAATTTAGAGGGGTGGAGGTGAGGATTGACTATAAAGGATTTAAGAGAACTTTCTGGGTGACTGCAATATTCTAAACATCGGTAGGGGTTTGGTTATATATCAACATTAGTCAAAATGGAGTTAATGCACACACATCATGGGAATCCCATCCCAATTTAACTGATTGTAAATTTTATATTGAAATCAAAACTACAAGTAGGGGAAGTGTACTATTATCTATAATTTACTTATAATTTAGTTCATCAAAATAAAATGGATAAACTAATGGATAAAGGATGAAAAGATGTGTAGCTCTGTGATGAAGCCAGTATAGTAAAATATTAGCAGCAGAATCTAGTTGATGGGCATATGTTTTCATTCACTATAAAATGCTTTCAATTTTGTATATGCTTAAAATTTTTCTTAATAAAGTGTCAGGAGGAAACACTTTGACCCAGCAATTTTATCCCTATGCTTTAACATGATCAAAATGGAGATATATGTCCAAAAAAGGGTCTGTGCAAGATTTCATACCTGTTTTATTCATTAGAGCCTAACAAAGGAAGCAACTCAAGCTGCAATTCAAAGGTGAAAAGGATGATCTTTTAATTAAATGGAAGTGGATAAAGTGGATACTGTACGTGGGGATCAAGGGAATTTTAATTCCTACCTCATAACATACATAAAAGCTACAACAGAAAAATATAGAAATAATGTCGGGGGGGGCTGGGGTTGCGGCTCAGAGGTAGAGGGCTCGCCTAGCATGCGTGAGGCACTGGGTTTGATCCTCAGTACCACATAAAAATAAAATACATATATTGTGTCAGCCCATAACTAAAAAATAAATATTTAAAACAAAAAAAAAAAAGAAATAATGTGTGGTATGTCTAAGCAATGTAGTGTGGTTTGGCTATGAAGCATTCCCCCCTCAAAGCTCCTCTTAATACAGGAATTCTCAGATTTGAAATGATTGGGTTATAAGAGCTGTAACCTAAAAAGCCCATCTTAGTTTGAATGGACTAACGGGGTGGTAACTTTAGGCAGGTGGGTCATGACTGGAATAGGTGGGGGTATGTCCTGGAAGGTACATCTTCATCTTCCCTAAGGACCCTTTCCTCTCCCTCCCCCCACCCCCCCCTCTCTCCTTCTCTTCTTCTTCTTCTTTCTCCTTTCTGATCCCACCATGAGGAGAGCAGCTTTCCCCCACTGGAAGGTTCTCCTGTGATATTGTGCCTCACCTTTGGCCCAGAGCCATGGAGTCAGCCATCTATGGACTGAGACCTCTGAGACCATGAGTCTCAAGTACACTTTCCTCCTCTAAGTTGTTCTGATTGGGTATTTTGGTCAAGTGATGTCTCAAAAGCTGACTAAAACACTATGTAACTCTAATCAGCAGTCAAAAGTAAAGGACTACTGATACATACAACGAAAAAATCTAATGGACATTTGCTGAAAGAAAGAAACTGAACATAAAAGAAAGAGTCCATGCCAGTATGATTCCATTTATGAGAAGCTCTAAAACAGGCAAAACTAAGGTGAAAAAGAAATCAGAGCAGTGATTGCTGTGGGTCAGGGAGGCTGCTTGGGAACCTGCAGGAGCCTCTAGGCTCTTGACATGGGATCCTTTACATAAGTATATCACCCATCTGTAAAACTTGCACAGAGGAGACTTGTGCATTTCAAAGTGGGTAAATTCTATCTCAAGACTAAAGAACTATAAGAAAATAACGACTGAGTGGAGGTAAGGAGGGTGTAGATGAAACAAGGGACAAAAAGTCATAAACATAAATAGCAGAATATTGAGTCTTGTTAATGCTGAGTGATAGGTGTTTGGGAGTTCATTGAACTCTTCTGTTTATTTTATATGTGTTGAAATTATTTCCAAAATAAGATGCTTTTTCTAAAGATATGATTTATAATTTGTTAGCATCAAGAACGTCAACTATAGAGCAATAATCTAACACAAGATATACAAAAACCTCTCTGCAGGACTGGGGATAGAGCTCAGTGGTAGAGCACTTGCCTATGGGCCTGAGGCCGTGGGTTCAAACCCCTGCACCACAATAAATAAATAAATAAATAAACCTCTCTGCAGAAAATTACTTAATATTGAGACAAAATAAACTTAAATGGGGATATATAATGTGGCCATAGATTGGAAGACTGTATTTTAATGGTGTGTATTCAATGTAATTTCAATAAAAATCCAAATTGCTTATTTTCTTATGGAAATTTTGACAAATAAATTCCAGTACATACATTCACATACACACAAATGACCTAAATAGCCAAGATGTGGTTGAAGAAAAACAAAGTTGGAGAACTCGCTCTACCAGATTTCAACACTTACTAAAATGCCACATTAGTTAGTGCAGTGAGGTATCAGTAGAAGAATAGGAGATTGACAAAGAGAACAGAATAGAGCTCCAAAATAGATCCATATGTATACATCCCTTGATTTAAAATAAATGTACCACCAAAATAAATAAATAAATAAAATGTACCACCACTCCAATGGTAGAAAGAATGATCCTTTAATTCGATGGTTTAGATACAGTGAATGTTGTTTCCGGGAGTAAAGGGTGAGCTTTGATTCTTTCCTTTAATATACATGAAGACAACTTGAGCTAGATCACAAACCTAAATGTGAAAGGTAAAACAAAGTTTTTAGAAGAAAGCATAGGAGAGTCAGGTGTGGTGGCACACACCCAAATCCCATCAGCTCCTGAGGCTGAGGAAGGAGGATAACAAGTTTGAAGCCAGCTCCAGCAAATTAACAAAAACCTGTCTCAAAATAAAATAAAAAATTTGATGTAGCTCAGTGGTAGAGTGTCCCTGGGCTCAGTCCCAAGTACCACCCCCCGACACACACACAAACACACACACACACACACACGCACACACACACACAGCATAGGATAATATTTTCATGAACTCAGGGTAGGTAAATATTCCTTACACAGTACACAAAAAGCTCTAAGCATGAGGAAATAAATTGATAAGTTATACTTTATTAAAATTAAGAACTTGTTTAAGGGCTGGGGTTGTGGCTAGTGGTAGAGTGCTCGCCTAGCATGCATGAGGCACTGGGTTTGATCCTCAGCATCACATAAATGTAAAAATAAAGATATTGTTTCCATCTAAAACTAAATTTTTTTTTAAAAAAAGAACTTGTTTAATCAAAACACTATTAAGAGAATGAATAGACAAAGCATGGATTGGGAAAGGATATTTGCAAAACATATATGCAACAAAGAGCTCATAACTACGAAATATATAAAGGATTTCTAAGGATCATTAAGAAAAAATGAGCCACATTTAAAAAAAAATAGATTTGGTTAGGAACTTCATTATAAAAACCACATGTAGCTGGCCCAGTGGTACACACCTGTAATCCCAGCAACTTGGGAGGCTGAGGCAGGAGGATCTGAATTCAAAGCCAACCTCAGCAATTTAGTGAGGCCCTAAGCAACTTAGCAAGACCCTGTCTAAATAAAAAATTAAAATTAAAAAATGGACTAAGGATGTGGCTCAGTGGTTACATATCCCTGGGTTAAATCTCTAGTACCAAAGAGAGAGAGAGAGAGAGAGAGAGAGAGAGAGAGAGAGAGAGAGATGCAAATGGAATGGTCAATAAATATATGAAAAAGTGCTTCACCTCATTACTCATTAGGGAAATGTGAATTCAACCATAATATGATATTGTTACATACTCAGTAGAGTGGCTAAAATTTAAAACGCTACACGTGTAAAGGTAAACAACAAATAAAAAAATAAAATTCTGGCAATACCAAATATAGGGGATATAGAGCAACTGGAATTCTCTTACATTGCTTTTGGGGTATAAAATAATGCAATCACTTTGGAAAAGGTTTTGCATACAAACAGTATGGCCTGGCAATCCCATTCTTAGGTATATACCCAAGAGAATTTGTGTCATGTCCATCAAAAGACATGTTTTTAAAATGATCATAGTAACTTATTCATAATAGCCCCAAACTGAAATAACCCAAATAGCTAATAACAGACAAAAAGGTAAATAAAAGTCAGAGCCTTGTTTGTTTTAGAGCAGGGTTTTCACTAACTGGGAAATTTCTGGTTTGCTATATACATCCATCTTGATCTAAGTAGTGGGCATGTACACACATAAAAATCCATTGAGCTGCACACTTAAGCTTCATGCTTCTTATGCACCTTATGCATATTACATCTCAATTTTTAATATTTTCAAAAGCTTCTACCAGATATTATGAAAGAATATATTCATGGAATTTTTCTTAAGTAGGACATTAAGTATCAATGATATAGAAAAAAATAGAGATTTAAGAATGTAGCAATTAAAACCTTCCTTTATCAAAGGGTGACATTAAGAGAATGACAAGGGCCTGGAGTTGTAGCTCAGCAGTTGAGCACTTGCCTTGTACATGTGAGGCACTGCATTCGATACCCAGTACCACATATAAATGAGCAAATTTTTAAAAAGGACCACCAACAAATAAAAAAAATATTTTAAAAAAAGAAAAGAAAATGACAAGCCTCAGAGTAGTACAGATATTTGCAATTCATGTAACAGGCAAGGCATCATAACTATACTACATAAAGAGTTAACTGGTGTGTATTGTGTTGTGTGTGTGTGTGCGCGCGTGCGCGCATCTTTCCAGGACAAGGAGAGAAAATGACAGCATACACACCAGATAAATAAGCAAAAAACTAGAATCAGGGGTTGGAGTTGTGGCTCAGTGGTACAGCACTTGCCTAGCATGTGTGAGGCACTAGGTTCAATCCTTAGCACCACATAAAAAATAAATAAACAAACAAACAAATAAAGGTATTGTGTCCATCTAAACTAAAAAAATACTTTAAAAAAACTAGAATCAGCACTTTGCAATAGAATATACTAAATGGCCAATAAATATATGAGAAGATGCTTAATTTCTCTAATCATTAGGGAAATTCAAATTGCATTTACACCCACCAAAATTACTAAAATTTAAAAGATCAACAATATTAAGTGTTGATATATGCACAGAGCAGCTGTAACTTTCTTGTACTGCTTGTGGGAATGTAAATTGTGACTATCATTTGTTTTCTGTATTTATTAAAATTCTAAGATCCAGAAAATCCATGCCAAATTTCATATCTAGCAGAAATGTATATAATACTTATAGTGCAAGTGATATGCAAAAGAATGTTCATAGCAGCATTATTTGTAAACAACAAAAAAAGAAGAAATAACCTAAATGTTCATCAGCAATAGAGTGGATAGTTAATTTGAGGTATACTCAACAGAAATCTGTAGAACATCACAAGTTGTATTCATTGCACACAGCAGCTACACATGGCAATCTAGATGGCTCACAGATACAAAATTGAGCCAAAGAAGTGGAACGTGAGAGGGCATACTGTATGATTCTATCTGCAAACAGTTCAAAGCAGACAGAACTAACATGCAGAAGTTAGGGGTACCTTCCTATGTAGTAAAAAGAAAAAAGCAGGGACTGAATGTGGTGGCACACATTGTAATCCTAGAAACTCAGGAGGCTCAGGCAGGAGGATCCCAAGTTGGAGGCCAGCATCCTCAACTTAGTGAGACCCTGTCTCAAAATAAAAATAAAAAGGCATGGCGAGGGGGCTGCAATTATAGCTTAGTGGTAGAGCGCTTGCCTAGCATGTGTGAGACACTGGGTTTGATCTTCAACACTACAAATGAATAAATAAATAAAGATATTGTGTCCATCTTCAACCAAAAAAAAAAAATTTAAAAAAAGGCCTGGGGAGTTAGTTCAGTGGTAAAGAACCGCTGGGTTCAATTTCCAGTACCAAAAAAAGAAGGAAAAGCAGGTAGAGGAGAAGAAGGAAAAGAAAGAGAAGGAAGAGAGAGCGAAAAAAAAGAAGGAAAATGGTTCTATAAAAATTAGCATAGAAATACAATAGAGAAGGCCTTTGGGGTGAGAGAGAGCTTTTAAAGAGGGGGCAATAGTTGAGTTCTGGGAATGTTCTCTTTTTTGTTTCAAGTGTTGGTTACTTGAATATTTGCTTTATAATTCATGGAGTTGTGAGTTTATAGTTTATGCACTTCTCTGAGTGCTGCATTTCATGATATTAAAAAAGAGAAAGAAGCTTTAAATTATCGGGGGGCAGGGGGAGAACCTATAGGACTCAACCAGGTAAAGAAGAGAGAAGGAAAGCAGGGGTTTTCCAAACTGGGAGAAGAGCATGCCCACAGAACCAGGGGCATGGTGAAGGGGAGGATTGTCTAAGGGTCCCCCCACAACAAAGAAAGGAGCAGTGAGAGATGAAACCAGGGGGACAACTTGAGGCCAGGTTCTAAAGGACCATGACTAGAGCTACCACATGACTATGAAAATTGAGCTGCACATGGGCACCCACCCAAGAGGGCAAAGGTGTCTGCCCTGGTACATGCGGCATCTGCCAGAGGAAGAAAAGTCCCTTTCTATTTTGCACAAAGCTCCGTGTCCTGGAAGGGATAGTATCTTCTTGTATTGTCTTTTTCCTACAACTTGGAAGCTTCTTTTTTGGTGAGAGGACATGGGCCTTTACTCCAGGGGCACTGCTAAATTATGTAGTAAAAAATCTCCCAAATCAGACTCAAGTCTGTGTAACATTTCCTTCCCTACCCTGCCCAAATTAGAGGGCTCTGGAAGAGGAGCCACTACCCAATCTTTGGCTTCTTTGCCATATGTCTGGAAGGTTTCCCTAAATATCACAGACTGCCTGGCTCCACGCCTCCATTCAGCACCATTACTGAGGCTGGGCCAAGGCTGGCAAAGGATCCAGCAATTATGGTCATTAGCCGGATGAGGCCATCTCGCAGGTGAGGCAAGTACCAGCTGCTTCAAAAAACAAAAAGGTCAAACAGTTGCCAGAGATTTTACACAGGCAGGCTTCATGGATGATGGTGTCAAAGGGGCAGTTAAGAGTCTCCAGCCAGATGCCAAAGGCCTGTGGTAGTCCAGGTGGGTTTCCTCCGTCCCTCCTCCTGCTCCACATCCTTGCATCTCAATTCTTCAAGTCCATGTTCTTAGATTGGCTGAATACCTTAGAAAACCTCCTCCTACCTTCATTAGGTGAGTAAGAAAACTAAATATAAACAAGCGTCATTCAGTCACACAGGAAGATGCACTAAAGAAGATAAGCACACAACACTAAGCAGGAAGTCCTATTATGTTGACCACTGGTCTATGAACAGATCAGCACCTGACAGCTCCCTGCTGCCTGCCCTTCCTACACCTGTGTTCCTCAACTCCCAGCTGCAGGCTCTTTCTGTGCCCCAGGCTCCAGAACAGGGCATAATCACGGGTCCTCAGGCCTATTAAGGTGCTTCAATAATAAGGGAGACTGGCTATTGTCTCTGAGTCATAAAGACCTGAATCTCTTTGCCTGCCTTTCTATCCTAAAAACCTGCCAGGCCCCTAGCCCTCCTGGAACATATGGACCTTTCCTGGGTTTTTGGATACTGTCGGTCTGAACTTCCCATTCCCAGGCACTTCACTGGTGAGAACTTCTGCCATTTTTTGCAGGCTCTTATAGGCAAAAAAAAGATATCCAAACTGGGCACAGTGGTGCACACCTCTAATCCCAGTGACACTAGGAGCTGAGGCAAGAGGATTGCAAGTTTTAAACCAGCCTCAGTAATTTAGCAAGGCCTAAACAACTTAGTGAGACCCTGTCTCAAAAAAAAAAAGGAAGGGGGTGCGAGGAGCCAGCGATGTGGCTCAGTAGTTAAATGCCCCTTGGTTGAATCCCCAGTACACTCCCTGCCAAAAAGAAATGATACCCACCCAGACTTTATCTAGGCTTTTCATCTTAATCCTGACTGAATTAAAGCAAAAATGGCTTTTACACTGTAGCTAAACAATAGAATCCAGCTGCATATTGATATTATCAAGTTTTATATCTAACCACATATTTCAACTATATATTCCATCCCCGTTTTGAAAAGTCAGATTTGGTATGACATGCTGAAATTAAGCTGAAATGTTGAGAAAGGAATGTTTTTACATGGACAGGGACATGTGTGGCCCCATCCATGCCACACCACTGCTCCCAGAGGCCAATCACTCATTCACATGGAGCCACCCCCACCACTTGTAAACATGCTCTCTGGTTTCCACAGTCAGGCACCCAATAAGCATATCTAATTGCAGGTTCTTGACACTTTTGACCTGCTCCATTTAGGTAGAGTTAATTGCTCCATACCCAATCATGTCATAAGAAAAACCAGAGGTGATTGTTACTATAGTTCAAAAGCTAGGCCTTCCTAATTTGATGCACTAATACATTGTGCATGACATTGAGGAAAATGAGGCATTAAGAGGCTCAAAATGAAACTCAGTCATATATAATTACCATGTAATGAAAAGAATATAATTTAAAACCATTAAATTAAAAAAAAATTATCCACATTTGAAAGTTAAAAAGCTTCCATTAAGGATAAATCCTCTTAAAACATATGGATTATTATGGCCTAGGGGTCTCACTTAAGCCTCACCTAAGGTGAGTTCAATTTAAAGTTAATCTCAGCTTCAAATTTTATGAAACCTTTGACTTCATTAATATTTTCCATAGCTTCTCTCTCTCATTTTAAGCCCTTTGGGCTTTGTCCCTCTTAAAGTCTTTTTGTACCTCAGATCTTTAGAGCAGTATTTTAATTATATACAATAATTTTCCAGTTCCTATTTTCTATCCCCTCCTCTGTTATTGTCAACTAGACACACCCATTCTGTGAAGAAGAAATCAGACACTGTTCTGACATTCTGAAGGAAAAATAATCTCAAAATATACATGTTTTTCTCACAGCTTAAAAAATTAACTGAAGGAGGCTGGGGTTGTGGCTCAGTGGCAGAGCGCTTGCCTAGCACATGAGGCACTGGGTTCGATTCTCAGCACCACATAAAAATAAATAAATAAAATAAAGGTATTGTGTCTGTCTAAAACTAAAAATATTTTTTTAAAAAAAATTAACTGAAGGACTGTGGAATAACTCAGTGGTAGAGCACATTCCTAGCATGCACAAAGCCCTGGGTTCCATCCCTAGCACTGAAAAAAAAAAAAAGAAGAAGAAGAAAGAACAGAAAGTAAAACATTTTCTCTCTTCAAGTGACCTTTTGAAGTATGACTCCCACATGTGATGTTTTCACATATTTGTAAAGAAGGGACGGCAACCCCACCTGCAAAAATGGAAGCACAGAATCTGCCCTCCCGTCTCACTCCTCCAGTCCTTCTCCTGTGGGGAAAAAACAGTGGGATGGTGAGCCCCATAGAAGGGCCCCTCAGAACTGGGCACATGAGCCAAAATGGTATGAAAAGGCTGGAGGTGGAGATGGAAAAAGAAGATGCACACAGAGGGGCGAAGTCCCAGACGGAGCGGGGGGGTCCCAGGCTGGAGTGGAGATGGACTTGGGGATATGGGGAGATTTGATGTAAAACCCCATGAGAATACTCCTGGGAGCTCAGGTCAATAAGCAGGATCAGAAGCCTCTTTCTCTCTCTCTCTATGCTGTTTTTTTGCAGGAGCTTTATATTTTTTGTGTGCCACAAAAAGTTGCTTTGAATCTGGTAGCACCAGAGGTTTAGTTTAGCTCCCTTTTAGAGGGTACCTGAACGGCTTATTGACACAGAAGCCTGACTGGTGCTCTGATAAGGATACAAACAGGCATTCAAGCAGTTCCCCTGCAGCAGGTTTTGGTCAGCCTACTGCCTGATACCTATCAGTCAGCACCCCTACTTGACCTGATTCAACAAAGTTTGATGGGTAAAAGCCATGAGCCGGGCCATATGGATTCAGTTCCTGGCTCTGCCACTTACTGGTTGTATAACTTTGGGCAAATTCCTTAATCATCATGTGACTCAGTTTCCCTCTATGTAAAATTGGGATAATAATAGTAAGGTTCCACAGAGTTGTTGTGAAGATTGTGTGAGTTAATACATTTGAAGACATTACAACAGGAACAAGAACATAGTGAGCATTCCATAAATACTAACTACTGTTATTATCTCTACTGTCCTAGTTCGAGGTCCTGGCCTTTGAAATCTCCCGCATGTTTTCTTCTTCTCCGGGATCCTTCAAATTCCTACCCACATTTCTTTATCTCTGGAGAGCAAAAGTCCTCATTTTATCATTTTATCTTGCCCTAGAGTTCCTATCAGGAAGAGCCTGATCACTTTACAAAAAAAGTCAGCCCATTTCATAAACTACAAAAGAAAAAAAAATCAATAAATTGGGCTTCATCAAAATTAAACTATTCAAAGGATATTGTTAAGAAAATGAGAAATTGAGACATTGTGAGAATGTCTATATCTGACAAGAGACTTGTATCAAGAATACATAATGAGCCAGGCATGGTGGCTAATACTAGGGCTTGGCAGGCTGAGGCAGGAGGATGATGAATTCAGAGCCAGCCTCACTCAGCAACTTAGTGAGGTCCTATGCAACTTAGTGAGACCCTGTCTCAAAATATAAAAAGGGCTGGGGATGTGGTTCACGTGGTTAAGCACCCCTGGGTTCAATCCTCAGTACCACACACACATTAAAAAAAAAAACCCTAGACATAAACTCATTGGATACCTTACAATTCCACTGCCAATATTCTACTCAAGACAAATAAAAATATGTCCACAAAAGAAAATTTACTCAAATTTCATAGCAATTTTATTCACAATGACCCCAAACTGAAAACAATCCAAACATCTGTCAATGGAGAAATGAGTAAACAAAGCAGTGTATTCATACACGGGATCCTAATCAGGCAAAAAAAGAAAAAAAAAAAGGCATGAACTGCTAGTACATGCAACAACATAGATGCATTTTTAACTTCTTAAAAGAAGCCGGATAATTAATTTCATACCACATAATTCTATTTATGTGAAATTTTTTAAAAAGGCAAAACTAATCTTGTAAGAGCAGAGAAAACAAATTAGTGGCTTACCAGGGGTAGGATTCGGGAACTGACTGCACAAGGGTAGCAGGGGACTTCTTGAGGTAATGGAAATACTCTATATCTTGATCATGCTGGGTTACCTGGGGGGTTTACGCTTGTGGTTACTTGTGAAAATTCATTTAACTGTACAACAACAACAAAAAAACCTACATGAAGTGTACACTTAAAATGGGTGTATTTTATTATATGTAAATTTTATCTCAACAAAATAGCTTTTTAAAACAATCAGTCCCTTTCTTTAGAAACAAAAATAATCTGTTCTTTATGCCTGGGGTAGCAGTTACAGGACAATCAGAGGCAAGAGAGGGAGTCAGTTGTTTCTTCTTAAAACAGACTTCATTTTTTAGAGTATTTTTAGGTTCCCAGCAAAACTGAGCAGAAGGGTCAAAGACTTCCAATTTTCCTTGACCCCCACATAACAACCCATACCCAAGTGGTACCTTTGAAACAATTGATAAATATATGGGCAGATCACTTTCATCCAAAGTCAATAGTTTACATAAGACTCATATTTGGTGTTAGACTTTTTGTGGGTTTGGACAAATTAGAGTAGCATACAGAGTGTATTCACTGCCCTAAAAATCCTCTGGGCTCTACCTATTCATCCTCTGTTCATTCCTTCCTACCCTCTAATCCCTGTCAATGACTAATCTATACCTTTCCTTTTCCAGAGCATGGTACAGTTGGAATCATACATGGTAATTAGCCTTTTCAAATTGACTTCTTTCACTCAGTAATATTTGGTTCCCCCCATGTCTTTTCGGAGCTTGATAAATCATTTATTTTTATTAATGCTAAATAGTATCAAGTTGAATGTAACATGGTTTATTTATCCATTCACCTACTAAAAGATATCTTGCTTGCTTCCAAGTGTTGGCAATAATGAATAAGGTTGTTATGAATATTCATGTGCAGGTTTTTGTATGGACATAGTTTTTAACTTGTTTGGACAAATATGTAGAAGTGCAGTTGCTGGGTTGTATGTTAAATCTACATTAGTCACATAAGAAATTGCCAAATTCTCTTTCAAAGTAGCTATACCATTTTGCATCGCCATTAGCAATGAATCAAGAGTTCCTATTGCTCTACATTCTCACTGGCAATTGGTGGTGTCAGTAGTTTGGATTTTGGACACTCTAATAGGTTTGTAGTGGTATCTCATTGTTGTTTTCATTGGCAATTCTCCAATGATATATGATATTGACACTCTTTTCATATGCTTATTTGCCACCTGTTTCTCTTTCGTGAGGTGTCTGTTCAGGTCTTTTGTTCAATTTTTAATTACACTGCTCATTTTCTTCCTTTTTTTTTAATTGTTAATGGATCTTTTATTTTATTTATTTTTATTTATTTATATGCAGTGCTGAGGATCGAACCCACAGCCTCACACATGCCAGGCAAGCGCTGTACCACTGAGCCACAACTCCAGCCCACACTGTTCATTTCCTTATTGTTGAGTTTTAAGAATCCTTTATATGTTTTAGAAAACAGTCCATCATCAAATAAGTATTGTACAAATGTTTTCTCCCAGTCTGTAACTTGTCATCTCATTCTCTTAAAAGTGTCTTTCTTTCTTTCTTTTTTTTTTTTTTTAAGAGAGTGAGATTCTGGCAAATCGGATACAAAAACATATCAAAAAGATTGTGCACTATGATCAAGTAGGATTCATCCCTGGGATGCAAAGCTGGTTCAATATACGGAAATCAATAAACGTTATTCACCACATCAATAAACTTAAAGATAAGAACCATATGATCATCTCAATAGACGCAGAAAAAGCATTCGACAAAGTACAGCATCCCTTTATGTTCAAAACACTAGAAAAACTAAGGATAACAGGAACTTACCTCAACATGGTAAAAGCTATATATGCTAAGCCTCAGGCTAGCATCATTCTAAATGGAGAAAAACTGAAGGCATTCCCTCTAAAATCTGGAACAAGACAGGGATGCCCTCTCTCACCACTTCTATTCAATATAGTTCTCGAAATACTGGCCAGAGCAATTAGACAGACAAAAGAAATTAAAAGCATTAAGATAGGAAAAGAAGAACTTAAATTATCACTATTTGCACGTGATATGATCCTATACCTAGAAGACACAAAAGGGTCTACAAAGAAACTACTAGAGCTAATAAATGAATTCAGCAAAGTAGCAGGATATAAAATCAACACGCATAAATCAAAGGCATTCCTGTATATCAGCGACAAATCTTCTGAACTGGAAATGAGGAAAACCATCCCATTCACAATATCCTCAAAAAAAATAAAATACTTGGGAATCAACCTAACAAAAGAGGTGAAAGATTTATACAATGAAAACTACAGAACCCTAAAGAGAGAAATAGAAAAAGATCTTAGAAGATGGAAAAATATACCCTGTTCATGGATAGGCAGAACTAACATCATCAAAATGGCAATATTACCAAAAGTTCTCTAGAGGTTCAATGCAATGCCAATCAAAATCCCAACGGCATTTCTTGTAGAAATAGATAAAGCAATCGTGAAATTCATATGGAAAAATAAAAGACCCAGAATAGCAAAAGCAATTCTAAGCAGGAAGTGTGAATCAGGAGGTATAGCGATACCAGATTTCAAACTGTACTACAGAGCAATAGTAACAAAAACAGCATGGTACTGGTACCAAAACAGGCGGGTGGACCAATGGTACAGAATAGAGGTCACAGAAACCAATCCACAAAATTACAACTATCTTATATTCGATAAAGGGGCTAAAAGCATGCAATGGAGGAAGGATAGCATCTTCAACAAATGGTGCTGGGAAAACTGGAAATCCATATGCAACAAAATGAAACTGAATCCCTTTCTCTCACCATGCACAAAAGTTAACTCAAAATGGATCAAGAAGCTTGATATCAAATCAGAGACTCTGAGTCTGATAGAAGAAAAAGTTGGCTCCGATCTACATATTGTGGGGTCGGGCTCCAAATTCCTTAATAGGACACCCATAGCACAAGAGTTAAAAACAAGAATCAACAAATGGGACTTACTCAAACTAAAAAGTTTTTTCTCAGCAAGAGAAACAATAAGAGAGGTAAATAGGGAGCCTACATCCTGGGAACAAATCTTTACTCCTCACACTTCAGATAGAGCCCTAATATCCAGAGTATACAAAGAAATCAAAAAATTAAGCAATAAGAAAACAAATAACCCAATCAACAAATGGGCCAAGGACCTGAACAGACACTTCTCAGAGGAGGATATACAATCAATCAACAAGTACATGAAAAAATGCTCACCATCTCTAGCAGTCAGAGAAATGCAAATCAAAACCACCCTAAGATACCATCTCACTCCAGTAAGATTGGCAGCCATTATGAAGTCAAACAACAAGAAGTGCTGGAGAGGATGTGGGGAAAAGGGTACACTTGTACATTTCTGGTGGGACTGCAAATTGGTGTGGCCAATTTGGAAAGCAGTATGGAGATTCCTGGGAAAGCTGGGAATGGAACCACCATTTGACCCAGCTATCGCCCTTCTTGGACTATTCCCTGAAGACCTTAAAAGAGCGTACTATAGGGATACTGCTACATTGATGTTCATAGCAGCACAATTCACAATAGCTAGACTGTGGAACCAACTTAGATACCCTTCAATAGATGAATGGATTAAAAAAATGTGGCATTTATACACAATGGAGTATTACTCAGCACTAAAAAATGACAAAATCATGGAATTTGCAGGGAAATGGATGGCATTAGAGCAGATTATGCTAAGTGAAGCTAGCCAATCCCTAAAAAACAAATGCCAAATGTCTTCTTTGATATAAGGAGAGCAGCTAAACACAGAGCAGGGTGGAAGAGCATGAGAAAAAGATTAACATTAAACAGGGACGAGAGGTGGGAGGGAAAGGGAGAGAGAAAGGAAATTGCATGGAAATGGAAGGAGACCCTCATTGTTATACAAAATTACATATAAGAGGATGTGAGGGGAAAGGGAAAAAAATCAAGGGAGAGAAATGAATTACAGTAGATGGGGTAAAGAGAGAAGATGGGAGGGGAGGGGGGATAGTAGAGAATAGGAAAGATAGCAGAATACAACAGTCACTAGTATGGCAATATGTAAAAATGTGGATGTGTAACCAATGTGATTCTGCAATCTGTATACGGGGTAAAAATTGGAGTTCATAACCCACTTGAATCAAATGTATGAAATATGATATGTCAAGAGCTTTGTAATGTTTTGAACAACCAATAAAAAAAAAGAGAGTGAGAGGATTTTCTTTTTTAATATTCATTTCTTAGTTTTCGGCGGACACAACATCTTTGTTTGTATGTGGTGCTGAGGATCGAACCCGTGCCGCACGCATGCCAGGCGAGCGCGCTAACGCTTGAGCCACATCTCCAGACCAAAGGTGTCTTTCACAGAACAGAACTTTTAAAGATTTAAGAGTCCAGGTTATCAATTATTTCCATGAATTGTGCTTTTGGTGATATATCTAAAAAATCATTACCCAACCCAATATCACCTAAGTTTCTCCTGTTATCTCAAGTTTTGTGGTTTTAGTTTTGCATTTTATATTTAGGTTTATGACCTGTTTTGAGCTAATTGTTGTGAAGGATGGAAAATCTGTGTCTATCCTCTTGTTTAGTTTGGTTTTGTGCGGAAATTGGACCCAGGATGTCAAGAACATGAAGCATGTACTCTTCTACTGAGCTACACCCCCACCCCCACCTCTCTCTCTCTCTCTCTCTCTCTCTCTCTCTCTCTCTCTCTCTCTCTCTATATATATATATATATATATATATATATATATATATATATTCTTTTTTTCTGAGCTCTATTCTGTTCCATTGGTCTATTTGTCTATTCTTTTACCAATTCAACACTGGCTTGATTAGTGACTTTTATAATTAGTCTTAAAGTTGGGTAGTGTAAGTCCTCCAATTATGTTCTTCTTCAATATTGTATTCATTTTTTTGTCTCTTTATATAAGCTTTACAATAGAATTGCCAATAGAAAATAATTTGTAGGAAGTTTTATTGGATTGTATTGAAACTATAGATCGAGTTGGGAAGAACTGATATTTGGCAATTTTGATTTTTCCTGTCATGAATATGGAATACCTCACCATTTATTTATATATTTTTATATATATATATATATATATATATATATATATATATATATATATATTTATATATATAATAATAAAAATTTATTTAGTATACATATATACTAAATAAATGGAATATATATATAAAATGGAATATATATATTCCATTTATTTAGTTCTTTTTGTGTGTATATACACATACGTATACACACACATTCATAGATGTGTGACACATACACATATTTGCGGGGGTGGGGGTCATACTGTACTGTACCCAGAGTACTTTACCACTGAGCTACACGCACAGCCCTGTTTTTTTTTTTTTTTAATTTTTCATTTTGAAACAGGGTCTTGCTAAGTTGCTAAGTGTCTCACTAAGTGCTGAGGCTGGCCTCAATCTTGCAAGCCTCCTTCCTCAGGTTCCCATGGTGCTGGGATTACAGGCATGCACCACCATGCCCAGCTCTTCTTTATTTCTTCCATCAGAGACTTTTATTTTTTTCTCATGTATATTTTAATCATATTGTTAGATTTGCACATAGTTATTTCATCCAGGGGTTGCTAATATAAATGGTATTGTGTTTTTAACGTCAAATGCTACTCGTTCATTAGTGGTATATAGTAAAGTGATTTACTTTTTTTGTATTAACTTTTTATCCTTCAACTACAATTACTTATAGTTCCAAGAGGAATTTTGTTGATTCTTTCAGATTTTCCACATAGACAATCATTTCATCTGTAAACAAACATAGTTTTATTTCTTCATTTCCAATAACTATACATTTTATTTCCTTTTCCATTCTTATTACATTAGTTGGGTCTTCTAGTACAATCTTGAAAAGGAGTAATGAGAGGGAATTCCACATCTTATCCCTGATTTTAGAAGAAAAGTTTCTAGTTTCTTACCATTAATATGATCTTAATTGTGGGGTTATTGTAGATGTTCTTTATCAAGTCAGAGAAATTCTCCTGTATTCCTAGTTGGCTGGGTGTTTTTATTATGAATGGATGTTGAATTTTGTCATGTGTTTTTCTGCATCTATTGATTTGATCATGTGGTTTTTCTTCTTTAGTTTGTTGATGTGATTGAGTACATGAATTGATTACCGCTGCTTCTGCCCGCCCCCATACTGAAAATTGACCCCAGGCCCTTGAGCATGCTAGGTCTGCCACTGAGCTACCTCCCAGCTCCTTTTTACTTTTATTTTGGAACTGAATCTCATTAAGTTGCCTAGGCTGGCCTCCAATTTGTGATCTGCTTCAGCCTCAGCTGGGATTACAGATATGTATCACCACACCCACACACATCAATTGATTTTGTAACATTCAACCTTAGTACCCTGGGTAAATCCCATTTGGTCATGGTATTATAATTTTGTTGGTAGTAGTGGTAGTGGTACCAGGAATTGAACCCAGGGGCACTTTACCATTAAGGTACATCCCCAGTTCTTTTTATTTTTATTTTTTTTATTTTAAGACAGGATCTCACTAAATTACTTAGGTCCTTGCTAAATTGCTGAGGCTGGCTTTGAACTTGTGATCCTGCTGTCTCAGCCCCCTGAGTTGCTGGGATTTCAGGCTTGTTCCACAGTGCCCAGCTCTTTTTTACACACTATTGGATTTTATTTGCTAATATTTTGTTGAGTATTTTTGCATTAATGTTCATGAAAGATGTTGGTGTATAGTTTCTTGTAATGTCTTTGTCTGGTTTTGACATGAAGGCAATACTGACCTCACAAAATGAGATAGGAAGTGTTTCCTCTGCTTCTATTTTTTGGAAGAGATTGAAGAGAATTGGTATAATTTCTTTCCTAAATGTCTAGTAGAATTCACCTATCTGGACCTGATCCTTTATGTTATATAAAGCTGTTAATTGTTGTAATAGATGATAGACCTATTCAGAATGTCTTTTTCTCCTCATGTGAGTTTTGCACATCATATCTTTCAAAAAATTTGTCCATTTCACCTAGACTATAAAACCTGTGGGCCATGTTGTTTACAATATTTTTTATAAGTTTTGTAGGACTATAATAATCTCCTTTCTTTCACTCCTATTATTTATAATTTGCCTTCTCTCTTTTTTGCTTAGTTTGACTAGAAGCTTTATTGTTTTACTCATCTTTTCAAAGAAACAGCTTTTGATTTTGTCGATTTTCTGTGTTGATTTCCTGTTTTTTATTTCATTGAAATAAAATTCATTGATTTCTGCTCTAATTTTTATTATTTCTTCCCTTCTGCTTACTTTGGACTTAATTTTGCTCCAATTTTTCTAGTTTCCTAAGATGGGAAGCTTAAATTATTGACCTTAGTTTTTTCTTCTTTTTTCACATATACATCCAATGCTATTTTCCTCTAAGCACTGCTTTCACTATATTCCACAAATTTTAGTAAGTTGTATTTGAATCTTTATTTAGTTCAAAATATATTTTAATTTCTCTTGAGATGTCCTCTTGATTCACAAATTATTTATAACTATATTATATAATCTCCAAGTGTTTGGGGGCTTTCAAGCTATAATTCTATTATTGAATTCTACTCTAATTCCTTTGTGATCTTGGAGCAAATATTGCATGATTTCTATTCTTTTAAATGTTTTAAGATGTGTTTGATAGCCTAGAATTTGGTCTATCTTGGTAAATCCTCATAGAAGCTTGAGAAGAATGCAAATTCTACCATTGTAGTCTGTAGATAACAAGTATATCTGGTTGATTTATAATGCTGTTGAGTTCACTTATGTCCTTACTGATTTTCTACCTACTGAGTCTGCCCATTTCTAAAGAGGGATGTGGAAGTCTCCAGTCAAAACAATCGATTCATCTATTTCTCCCTACAGTTCCATCAGTTTTGGCCTCATGTATTTTCACTCTCCGTTGTTAGGTGCATACTCATGAAGGATTACTATGTTTTCTTGGAGAGGATTATTATGTCCCATTTTACCCCTGCTAACTTTCCTTGCTCTGAAGTCTTCTCCATCTGAAATTAACATAGGGGCTCCTACTTCCTTTTGATTGGCAGTAGCATGGTATATATTTCTCCATTCCTTTAATCTATATATGTGTTCATATTTCAAGTGGGTTTTCTGGGTTTTCATATTTCAAGCGGGCACAACATATAGTTGGGTCTTGTTTTTTGAGCCTATCTAACAAACTCTGTCTTTTAATTGGTATATTTGGAACATTGGTGTTTCCAGTGATATCATTGAATTAATATCTTCCATATTTGTCACTATTTGTTACCTCTGTTCTTTGTTACTATTTTTGTCTTCCATTCTTTCCCTACTTTTTCTGTTTTGAAATTGAACATTTTATGATCCCATTTTCTCTCCTTTCTTATCATAAAATTTTAGCTTTTAAAACTTTTAAAAGATTGCCCTAGTGTTTACAACATCATTTTGCAATTAGTCCAAGTTCACTTTCAAATAAGAGTATATACAGCTGGGTGTGTAGTGCGTGCATGTAATCTCACTGACTCAGGAGGCTGAGGCAGGAGGGTAGCAAGTTGGAGGCCAGCCTCAGCAACTTAGTGAGGCCCTAAGCCACTTAGTGAGACCTTCTCAAAATAAAAAATAAAAAGGGCTGGGGATATTGTTCAGTGGTTAAGCACCCCTGTGTTCAATCCCTGGTACCAAAAAGAAAAAGACTATACAGCTTCATGGGAAGTACAAGTACCTTATAATAATAAAATATTCCCAATTCCTCCCTTTTGTCCCACATAGCATTGCTGTAATTCATTCCTCTCAAATGTGTGTGTGTGTGTGTGTGTGTACACAATTACTTGAAGAGGAGAGATGTCTTTCTTAGTCATGGAAAAAATTCTGTGTTCCACAAAAGGGCAAATGATACCATCCAAGGAGCATTAAAGATATTTGGAGAAAAGAAGTAAATTATGGCCAAACATTCATATCCTATTATCCCTGGATCCTCCTCCCCTGAGAAACTTAGGTTTTGCTGGGGTTAAGTGGCAGCAGAGTTGAGCTCAGAACATAGATAGATCCAAGGTCCTATGGGCTGGAACCAATCAAGAAATGCCTTCCTGCCTTTGCCAGCATTACTGAAACCCCTAAGAAGAGGAGCTGGGCTCAGGAGCTAAGCCTGAGGGCTCTTCAAGGGCCTGTTTCTCTAGAGGGTATAGAGCTGGTGGTGGAAGAGCCATCTGCACTGAGAGTCCTATTTCCCATGTCCTTTTCTGCTCAATGCCAAGGGCTCTGTGGGTCCAGCTTTAGATTGTGCTGCAGAGGCTGAGATGGCTTCTGCTCTGCCCTCCCCAACACTTCACATTCAACCCATTACCAAGTCCTGTTGATTCCAATTCCCAAACAAATTCAGGTTTATCCTCTGTGGTCCCTCTTGCCCCCATTCCTCTACATAGCACTATGCTCTTTGTAATTGTCTCCCTACTACTTCTCTTGCTCTTATTTTTTTCCTTCCTATAATCCATTCACTGCAGCCAAGTGTTTTCCTTTTTTAAGTAAATTTCATTATCTAACTTCCTGCTTAAAACTCTTCCAACAGTTTTCATTACTTTTAGGAAAAATCCCAAAGTCTTTAAGACTCCCCTTTTAAAGCTTTGCAGGATCTAGTCTTCATGACCCCTCTGGAACTATCTGATGCCCACTTCTTACTTTTGATACTTTATTCACTTTAACTCTCTTCTCCAAAACAACCTCTTTCCTGCCTCAGGGTCTTTGCACGTGGTATTCTTATCCAAATCATGCTTCAGGTTTGGGTTTAGAAACTACATCCTGCTGTTTTATGTTCATATAGTACCCAATATTTTTCCATGTAATATCATATTTTTAATTATATTTGTGTGATTATTTGCTTCAAGCCCTAATTAGATTTTGTAAAGGCAATGCCTGTGTCTGTTTTGCTCATCACTGGATTCCAGATGCCTGGAATGATGCCTGACATTTAAGAGATCTATGAAGATAGTCTTTAAATGGATTGATGAATGAAGAAAAGTGTGTTTTTAAAGGTGTCTTATTATTAATTAGAAAGGCAAGGCCAACAGATCAAGAAAAGATAGCTTGTTTTACTCAGATCCCAAGAGAATCTGTTCCCACACCACTGGGAACATTCAGAGAAGAACTGGCGTCAGTCAGAAGCAGAAAGAACAAATGGAAAATGTGGGCAAGAGGTTTTATTGTGGTTTCCACAAGAAGGAACAAAGGAGGTAAGGTAAACAGGCTTAGGATTGGCTAGTTTGAATAATTTCTGGGGCTCTGAGATATAGGAGTTGACCCTAGTTGTCTGGTACCTGGCCTTAGGGTGATTAGGGTAGAGAGTATAAGAGCCCAGTAAAGAAAGAAGTCAGAGATTTTGGATTTGGATTGGTTGGTTTGCACTCTCAGCCAGAGGTCAGACCCTGCAGAGCCAGCAAGGCCCCAAGATGTCAAAGAATCAGAATACAAAAATGAAACACAGTTAATATAAGGGATAAGACCCAGTATTTAATGTATATAAATTCCCCTGGAGATTTTCTTCTTCATTTACACACACACACACACACACACACACACACTATACCCAACCATAGGATTCTGAATCTCAAACTAGAGATTGAGAAGTTGAGCCACGGTTATTGAAAGAGGTGCTCAAAGTACAGCTCTTCACTTTCTTTCTGGGAGCAGACTGGACACTTATTCCCTCTACGAGGGATTAGGAACAGTAATCATCCCCAATTGGAGGCTGATATAATTTCCAGCAGGGCTGGGCTTCTGTTTGAGAAAGAAGACAAGCAGCCACTCATCTGAAACCAGAGCAGTGGCCCAATCCTATCCTAGTGGAGGGCAGCAAGTCAGCTTCTTGCTCAGAATGTGTTTCTTTGAAGGCCTGTGATTTACCAGAAAGAAGCAAGGTACAGGCAAACATGGGATGCCAGGCATGGGGTGTTGGTCAGAGTTTTTGGTTGCAGACTACAGAACCCGCCCCACCTAGTATAAATAGAAAGGTATTTATTAAGGGACAGATCACAGAACCATTGGAAGCACTAAAGAAACCAACACTGAAGGGAGCCTCCCAGGACTCCCAAACCACAACACAGAAATGTGCAGCCATGGGACCTTCTGGTTCTGTATGATCAAGAAGCTTCAGAAGCAGGAAGCTGTCATGTCAGTCACCTCCAGGAAGCCACCTCCTAAATCAGGAAGCCACCTCCTAAATCAGGAAGCCACCTCCTAAATCAGGAAGCCACCAGCAGCCTTCAGCTCTGTACAGCCAATGCCACAATCCTTACCATGTTTCTCTCCTACAGACATCAACATTACTGTTAGAGTCTGTAAACAAGTCAAAAATAACACCTGGCATTTTGCCAGGGGAATGTTAGAGTTTGTAAACAAGTCTGGATGGTGCCTGGCAAAATGCCAGAGGGAGTGGTTTGAGAAGTAACAAAAACAAGCCATTAAGTGTAAAGATTCCTGATTGGTTGACTGATGTATATAGTTTATGCTAATTAGATAAGCTGTGTGGAATGTATAAATACTGCTCCTGTCCTGCAATAAACGGCTCCTACTCCTGCTGTATCAACGTACACAAGTTATTCGCCCCCCCCTGATTATTCTGCTGCAGCCAGACTGCGGCAGATGGTGGCCCGTTACGGGGAGCCCCGGGACACTCGGGGGTAAGTGACGAAAAAAGCTGCCCGTCCATAGATAGGACGGGAGCAAATCTGCTCGTCCCTAGGCAGATAGGGCGAGAGGAAAAATGGCCATTTCGAGAAAATGGAGAAGATTGATACAGTATGTTTGTGTCTTGTTTTGTCTCCGTGTATTGTATTGTCTTTGAGATAAAAATATGGAAGGGATAAAAAGTAAATTACTAAGGGAAGAAGGCACCCCAGTGGAACCAAGAATAGTTAGGGCATGTGTTGATGGAAGCCCAGGAACTCTAGTCAGAAAGAAAAAGAAAGTTCAGAAGAAGAAGGATTATCAGGAAAAAAGTTGCAGCAAAAGGCTATTACTAAATACTTTTCGTTACTGGAGGGTGCGTGAAGCGGAGAGGCGGCTGCCGAGTGTGCAAGCCGGTCACAGCGCAGCAAGGATTTTCCAAGAGGCGGCGGCGACTGGCCCTTCCCCGCCTCCTGGCCGGGGAGCTGGCTCTTCCACTGCCGCGAGCCCAAATCTAGACCTGACCTGGAGGCACAGTCTCGCAGGCTCTTGCTCCCTGTGCCCAGTAGCAGTTTGAGTTGGGGACACTCCCCAGGGCCATCTGGGGCTGCCCAGGACATTGCAGGCGGAAGATGGCCCACATCCCTGATGTTTGGTCATTTCCAAGGCCAGTAACTACAATGGTTCTCCCACACCTGGAAGCTAATGAGTAATGAGCACTATTAATGCTTATTTCAAATGCAAAAAAACCTTGAGATAATGTACTAAATTGTTCAGAAGGTTGTTTTCTTAGTAGAATGCTACAGGATTTTCTTTAGCCATCCGGAGTTCCTGCCTTCGTCCCAGTGCCGGTAAAGACCAAGGTGGAAGAATTTCCAGTGTTGCTGAAAACTGGACGAGACTTCGGCTGAGAACCGGACAAAACTTCAGACCTAGCTAGCTGCCTGCAGAACTTACCTGGACTGTGATTTAAGCTAACTGCCTGCAGAACTTACCTGGACTGTGATTTACCTGGACTGTGAGTTAATCTATTGAGACACTGCTTTACCTGGACTGAGACAACAAACTGTAATCTATAACAAATTGTAACTCGGTATCTTTGCTAAAGGTGTCATTGCTGGTATAATTTTTCCAAGGGCTTCTTGCATGGAGCCATCAAGTGGCTTGGTATTGTGGCATTTTGTATCCTTCCCTTCTGTTTGTAGCAGGTTATTTATGGTGTTTCTGTAAAAACCACTATGGTCGTTATTTAAATTAAACAAAAGGGGGAAATGTTAGAGTCTGTAAACAAGTCAAAAATAACACCTGGCATTTTGCCAGGGGAATGTTAGAGTTTGTAAACAAGTCTGGATGGTGCCTGGCAAAATGCCAGAGGGAGTGGTTTGAGAAGTAACAAAAACAAGCCATTAAGTGTAAAGATTCCTGATTGGTTGACTGATGTATATAGTTTATGCTAATTAGATAAGCTGTGTGGAATGTATAAATACTGCTCCTGTCCTGCAATAAACGGCTCCTACTCCTGCTGTATCAACGTACACAAGTTATTCGTCACCCCCTGGTTATTTTGCTGCAGCCGGACTGTGGCACATTACGAGCAAGTACATTTGGTTAGTACAAAGTAATTCATATCTTGTGCTCTAACTACCAGGGAATCTGGAAATGCCATTTGAAGTTCTCTTCTCAATCACAATGGGTGTGAGTAAACCAATGTAGGTATCCACCACTTTCACTGTGGCCAGTGTGTTCCTAAAAGACCAGAACATGTTCACTTTTTAAAAAATTGTGAATTACTGCTGGGCATGGTAGCACATGCCTGTAATCCCAGCAGGTGTGAGGACTGAGAGGCAGGAGGATTGAGAGTTCAAAGCCAGCCTCATCAATTTAGCAAAGTCCTAAGCAACTCAGGGAGACCTTGTCTCTAATAAAATATAAAAAAAGGTTGGGGATGTGGCTTAGTGGTTAAGCGCCCCTGGGTTCATTCCCCAGTACGAAAAAAAAATTGTGAATTATTAAACACAATTCTGCCTCTAAATTTTGGTGGCTGTCTCTCTCTGCTCCTCATGGTCCAACTTTCCAGATGCTCAGTGGATGCTTGGATGTTTAAAAGCTACTATGTTCTTCCTCCCTCTTGGCATATATCCATGGTTTCTTAGACAAAATATTTGTCCAAACTCCAACTAGAGATTGAGAAGTTGCTGCCATTTTATCTAGAACATAAATAATACTCCCCAGCAACAGGAGCCATTCATTTTTTTTTTTCTGGACCAGCTCAGAAGGTTTAGCAATTGGTCTTGACTTTCTCTTTTCCTTGAAATTCATTAAATAGTAACCTATAATACACACAGGTGACACCTTGTTGATACAGATAAAGACTTAGGATTTATAATCAAGAATCTGAGTTCAAATCCTGACTCTCACATGATTTATGTGTGTAATTTAGGTCAAGTCATTCAGCTTGTTAGATATCAGTTTTCTCATCTCCAAAACAGGCAGGCCTGGTAACAAACTGTAGTCAGCCCTCCATATCCATGAGTTCCACATCTATGGATTCAACCAACCACAGGTCAAAAATATAGGCTTTCCTGCTTGTCATTATTTCCTAAACAATGTAGTACAACAACTACTTACATTATATTAGGTATTATAAATAATCTAAAAATTATTTCAAGTATACAGGTGGATATGCCAACACTGGAACACTTTATATAAGAGATTGAGCATCTGAGGATTTTTGGTATCTTTAGGGGTCCAGAATCAATCTCCTGAGGATATCAAAATATGACTATATTTCATAAAGCTGTTGAGAAAAGCAAATAAAATAATGTATATAAAAATGTTGTATAAGTTAAGAAACCATCGGCCTGAGCTAGTAGACAGGCTACGCTTTATGAACTAACTTGTGATTTATTAGGGCTGTCTAAGCAACACCCCCTGAGCTACCTCTCGTGGATTTATTAGGACTATTTGGACAACTGGGTGAAAAGGATTCTGAGGCTGGGTTCATTGGGAAAAAGTATAATTGTTGGGTAGAAATGCCTGCTATGATTACCAGAGGCTGTTGGCGTTGGAAGGGCATTGGTAAGGAGGGTGTCACAGATGTCATGCGTCTGACATGACCATGCCACACAGGTGGAGTTGTAATGATCTGGAACAGCCTTAAGAAGACAAAGCCATGTCATTAAAGCAGCAGTAGAATACCAGCTCAAAGAGAATGTAAGTTGAAGAAACAAGTGACTTACTTTGTTGAAATAGGAGTGGATTTCCCAAACAGCAAACCCCCAAGCGAGGCCTCACTGGCCAGGAATAGAGCTCAACAGTTAGCTTCTTTTCTCTCCTTTGTGAGTTCCATCTCATCTGCCACTTCTCAAGTGTCCATGAATCGAAAAGGCCCAGATCTTCTAAGCTCTATACCTGTGCTATACCAAATGCTATTTGTACATTTTTACTTGGTCTATAGGAGCCCAAGTGTCTAGTCATAAGTTAGAAAATACAACTCAGGTAATTTAAGCAGAAAAAAAAACAATTTTAAAAAAATATTAAGTAGTTCATAGACTCTCTGAAAGGATGATCAGGTTACACAGCAAAGAACAATGTCAAGGATTATGCAACAAAACTGCCACCAGTGGACAAAACCACAGAATCCTAGGCCACTAACATTAGTAACATTGATTACTGGAGGCTGCAGCTAGATCATGTCCCTCCAAGTCTCTAAACACTGGAAGGGTGGATATTGCTGCCTGCTTCATCTGAATGGACTCTGAGAGGCTGCTGATTCTTTGAGTTTCCCGACCAAAAGTCTGGGGGGAAAGCACCTAAATGACAGAAGCTAAGGGTATGTGTCCATGCCCTGGACTTAAAAAACAAAGAAACAAAAAAGGTGTGTTTCAATTTTTAAATTTATAGAGAGATATAGGCTCTACTGCACAAAGTCTGGAAGAAGCTCTAGATGCTAGATGCACTTTGAGGTTGAGATGGTACAGGCGGTATGGGTGGAGCCCAAGGATGAGAAATCTGGGATCCCTAAACATCATGTCATCATGTTGCCATGCTCATGCTCACCCAGAGCACCTGCATTAGACTGTCATTTAGACATAAACAAAAACAAAACAAAATCAAATCAAAGCTTCTATTGTAGTAAGTCTCTGTTAATTGTGGAGTTTATTCCTTAGGGTAACTAGTAGTGTTATCCTAACCAACATAGTGGCCAAAATAATTTGAAATTTCCACATCATTTCCTCCTCAAACAGATATCTCAAATTCATCAGCTCCAAACTTGTTCTCTTTCATTTCCCATCTCTCAGGCCCTTGGTCAGCATTTTGGTTGTCACTTTGCATTCCTTTCTCTGCTTCACCCCTGAGGTAGGCCAAGTCATGAATCCACAGACCAAATCTAGTATGTTGTCTCTGTTGACCCCCCCCTCAGCTTTCCCTCTTCTACTGATGTGACCCATTCACTAAGTCTTATCTTGATCTTGCCCTGACTACTGGATCCATCTTTTAATCCACTCTGCTTCAACTCCAATCCATTCATCCATTTGTGCAGCCATCCATCCACCCATCCATCCATCAACCATGCATCCATCCATCCAGCCACCTATCCATTCAATTTGTATATTTGAATGCAATATGCAGTGTAAATACTATAATAAATTAGTCCTTGACCCAGATGATTGGGGAGACCAACAATAATGAAACAGTCCCACTAACAAATATATAATTAGAGGTACTATGAGAGAAAATTACAAGGTGCTGTGAGTACATGATACTGAAGCCCTGAATTGGTGAAGAGGCCAGGAAAACCTTTCCTGAGGATGTGACCTTTCAGCTGAGGGTTGAAGGATGGAGGAGATAACTTGACCAAGGGGCATGGGACTAAGATCCTCTTAGCTGAGGGAACAGTGAGAATAAAGGCTCTGACATATTTGGGAAACCAAAACTCCAATGTGGCAGAGGAGCCAGTCTTTTTTATCATGGTATTCCTAGGACCTAGCAGCCCGTCTGGCACATAATGGATGTTTCAAACGTTTGCTGAAGGAGAAAATGAATGGAGGGCTGAGTGATGGAGACACATGGACAAGGAGGTAAAACTGTGATTCATAGCACAACCTACTACTAAGAAACAGAGCTGCAGCCTCCATCAGTGTGCTGACTTCATGTTCACCCACCTCCAATCCCTACTCCACCCGAGAGCCACAGGTGCTTATGCCGTCCTAGCTCTTATCACGCCGTATGTAATTGGATGGTTATTGTCTCCCTCCTCCCCCATAATGAACATCACAGGCACTCATCTTGTTTACCAATAGAGGCCCTGCACATAGTCCACTGCCTGTACAGAGGAAGCATTGCATATAAATATTTAATGAGATGGTAGACAGAGGAGGCAAACACCAAGCATCAAAGTCAGTAGGGCAGGAGAGGGTGGAGTTGATAGTGAGTAAAATACGAGTCAGCTGCCAGCGTCAGCCAGCACGGGAGGGGCTGGAAGCCAAGTAGAGCACATACATGCCAGTAGCCTTCTGCAGTCGTGTCTGGAGACAAGCCCAGAGCCTGCAGGTGAGTGAGGAAGCAGGTGCAGGGGACTCAAAGAGGAACCACAAGGCGGGCCCAAGTCAATCAGGGGATGGCATCCTTCTGGCTGCTCTAAAGGCCTGACTACTTCTGGAAGGTCACACTATAGCCTTCAAATGAAAGCCCCCTCCCCCACGCCTGACACTTCACTGCTTCTGCTTCTGCCCCACTCTGGCAGTGTTTGTGTGAGAGTGCACGCATGCACGCACATATGCTCATGGGCCAAGTTCCCCTGATACGTGTGCACCCCTATAAGGATGTCCAAATTATTTCTCTCACCCTGTGCACCCTGCCAGTGCTCAGTCCAGTGCCTTGAACCATGGTAGGAGCCAGAAAAAAAAAAAAAAATAGCTGGAGGAGAGAACCCTGAACCTGGCAGCAACACAGGCCCATGGAAGATTGTGAGTTGTTTTCTGAATGCTTCCTGTTTGCTTGCTTGAAACCAGACTTCCTACACAGTCTATTCTCGTCCTCTCATTTTGACTTGCCACCTTTCAAAATGATCAGTTTCACATATTTCATTCTGTCCTTTTAGCTCCTAGTTTCTGTAACAGCTAAATTCAATCTTCATGTACTTATTCGCTGAACATTTACCAAGTCCCTATCATGTGCTGGACATGAAGTCGCCAGACTCTGTGGGATTTCGTGGGAGAGTCTGGAAAGAAAGACAAAAAAATGAACATTCACAATCCAGAGTGATAAGAGAACAAAGACCCCAGGGCTCCTTGAGGAGCGGACATTCAAACCAAAATAATATATTATTTGACCTTATATGTTTTTCACAAATTCATTTCCTCATGTGTGACAGTGACTAATGAACCGGAATCAGAGGTATTTGGGTCAGAGATGCCACTAATTAATTGTTTCTCAAACACCCAGCTGCAGCCTCTGCAGCATTCAAACTTCCAGGGATCAAGCCTGAGGGCTTTGCCTTAGCGCCAGCAATGGCTCACTGCACCTGGTCACTCCTCACTCTTAGCTGGCACCTTGCCAGCCCCAGCTCCCTAGATCCAGGCCACACAAACCTCCTGCCTGCTGACTCAGCCACACCCTGGTTGCTGAGTCAGTTCTGGCGGAAGGGGAAGAAAAGCTTGAGCTCCACAGGAGGGTGGAGACCTACTGCTCTAGGTATACTATATACCTAACAAGGAGCACTGTGCTCCTCAGAGCAAGGGATCAATAAGGCATGAATAAGGAATGGTCCTGGTTTCTCTATTCAGAAGCCTCTGGCTCAGGCCACATGTCCCCCTCCTCAAGTTTCCTCAGTAGCAATTAAGCCAAGACTCCTGGGACCAGCCTGCAGAGCCCATGTTGCCTGAAACCTGGCCCACTCTCATTTCCCACTCCTCCAAGACTGTTTAAGGCTGCCCAGGCCCCTTTGGCCAGAACCCAACAGCTCCCTGTGGCCTTTCACCCTGAAGAGTTTTGCCTGGTGGCTGCCAGATTTCCTAGGGCCCAGTGCTGGGATTTTCACCTCCTGGGCAGATCTCCAGTGTGTTGTCTGCTCCATCACCCATGATTTGAGGATATATGTCCCAGCCTACATCCCCACTGGGAAATCTGCATGCTGATACTTCTGAACCTCTGAGTGGGTAACTCCTATATGTTCTATTCCCACTCCCTCAGAGCCAGTTACAACCTGCCAGGTGAAGAGGTAAAGATGAGGCAGTCTTTCCTCTTCCATAATCTTTTCTCCTTCCAAATCAAAACATTTACCACCAGCTAGCAGCTGGGGTTCTGGAAAGATGTGAGGAGGGCCTAGGAGGAGCAAGGGGCTATTTGCAGACTCACAGTCTCAGAGCCGCAAGGAACTGTCTGGGTCACTGAACCCTGCCTCCCATCCATGTGGGAAAGAATCTTGCAGCACTTTGCAGACAAATGGACCTTTAGCTTTTGCTTGAATCTGCTTTGATGGCGGCTCCCTTCCTTTCAGGTGTTTGGTTGCTGGTTGGGTCTTGCCCATTTTAGGACGTTTTGCCTACATCTATATCTCTATGAAGGAAATAGTTCCTTAGAGTGCGTGTTGTATTCTGAGGTTGAACTCCTAGATTCTGGTGAACCACTGTGGATAGGAGTAACATCTCCCCCTAAGGATATGACCATTCCCTGGTTTATCAATCAGTATCTCAACAAGTGGTGTACCAAAATGAGGACAATATAAGGAAGATGTATATTTATGAAGGGACTTTTTTTATCAAGTTGTGGGCAGGATATAGGTGTACCTCAGGGATTGTGCAGTGACCTGCTTTAAGTAGCAATAGAGACTTTACTCCTTCAGGCTGAAGGATAAGGGAGGAATGCAGAAATGTTACTGGAATGCAGAAAATGGAGTCATGAACTGTAGACAGCCTATGAGCACCAACTGGGGCTTTCAGTATACTCTCTACCCCCAGACTCTCACAACTTAGACCCAGAAACCAATGTTAGGGTGGAACCTCAGTAGGAGCAAGCTCTCCAGGAGTGTTTTCTGGCACAATTATCTGGGAGTACAAGCTGGACACTAGAGCCAGCAGAACAGAAAAGCTAAATTTTATCATTGTATCTGAAGGCTGAGTTTGGGGCTAAGAAAGAACAAAATTTGAGGACTCAGGATTCAGACAGTCACTGGCTGGGGCAGGAAGCCTGGGAAAAGCATATAGATAGCTCGTGAAAATTCCAGCAGACATGAATGCTGGCCTCTAACTGTGGTTGGGGCCTATGTGGCTCCCCAAGATTAATTTGCTGTCCTAGAATTCACCTTCTTGAATGACAGACCACTCCTGCTCACCAGGAAACTCCTGTCTCACTGGACTCTCCTGTGTCCTTGTCAGTTCAGATGATGACCCTGATCAACTGAAATGTGTTGTTTGGGCCTAGGTCCTTGTTTTGGGAGCCCACCCACTGCCCAGTCAAAGATCCAACCCTCATGCTCCTCAAAGTGTAAGTGCACAAAAATTCCCTAGGGGCCTTGCGGCTTTATGTTGTCATTTCAAATACATGTGGGGTGTAGAACCAGAAAAATGAGAAGCTATACTCTATTTATGTATGACGTGTCAAAATGCATTCTTCTGTCATGTATAACTAATTGGAACAAATAAAAATATTATAAATAAATAAAGCAAGCGCACACACATGCACACTCACACACTCACACACACACTCACAAATACATGTAGGGGATGAGACTCACTATCCCCTCCTCTTTGCCCATAGCACAACCAGGAAAATCATCTCCTGTTGGGGTGTAGGTTGCCATTGATCTCCTATTAACAATAGATTTGAGGGACTGAAATGTTCCCATGTGGGGCACAGGCCAGGCTATAGCTAATGAATCCTTCAATATCAGTCTTTGGAATACCCCTCCTCCCTAGGGGTCTGCTGACATCCTTGCTGCCTTCATATCCCTTGTCTATCTACACGGCAAGGAAAAGAGGACTGACAGACAAGCATCCAGCAATTGTTTTCTATATGAAATAGATGAACATATTTTGGCTGCTGAGTGAAAATATTTAAAGGATCAGAAACGTAGTTTCTTGATTGGTTGAAGACTGGTGAAGGTTGGTGAAAAGGAAATGAGATAGCCACTAGGGAAGCCCAGGGGAAGTGTGATGTGATATCTAACATCCCTCTTTTCTACAGCCTTTTAAACCCAAGTGGGACACCCAGGAAGACTATTAATGTGTCTTTTAGGCCTCTCTTCATTGTAGCAAGGGCACTGTCACCTAGTGTCACTGTCAGTGTCTCCTGTAACTTGAACACTTTGCAATCCATTGGATGACTCATTCATCTGACAAATATTTATTGAAGGCTCATGGGACAAGCACATTATCTGCCTGGTACCCAAAGCACTGGTGGGGTTGCTAGGCACTACAGATAAACTCTACCCACATAGTGCTGAGTGAAGGCTGTGCTTTGAACTGATAAGGGATGAAGGGAGGCATCTCTGGAAAGAGCAGCTGGATTAAAAGGGACACTGACAGGAGCTGTGGCTTTGGTATAAGAATATCACCAAACTTCTTCGACCCAGCGGGACTAGAACCAATAATAAAGATCCCAATCTCATACTCTCCCTCTCCCTATACCTTCTAATCATGTTTCCCATGGACAAAGCACACTGGAGGCCACAGGACAAGGATGCTCAGTGAGGAAGTTCATGTGGGTCAACCTCTCAGGACAAGAAAACCCTGTATTTTGCTCATCCGTATTGGATTCCCAGCAACAGATAGGCATCTATCCATCTTGCTTACTGAAAAGGACACACCTTAGCAATGACTGGTTATAGAGTCTATTGGCCTAAGCCTAGGATCTCAACAAGTGGTGTACTCTAGTGACATCTGAGGTGTCACTAGAGTAAATAAGTAAAAGAAATGCTTTCTTAAGTAAGATTTTTATTTTAGAATACATTATTTTAAATTTTCTTTTAGAATAAATGTAGATTTATAGAAAAGCATAAAGATTGTACAGAACTCTCAGCTTCCCCTATTATGAACATCTTATTGTTGTTGTTTTGGTACTAGAGATTGAACCCAGGGGCAATCTAAGCCACATGCAGGTGCTTTTTACTTTTTATTTTGAAACAGGATCTCACTAATTTGCTTAGGGCCTCTCTTAGATGTGAGACTGGCCTTGAACTTGGGATCTTCCTGCCTCAGCCCCCTGAGCCCCTGGGATTACAAGCGTATACCACAGGGATGTGTGGGTTTGTCTTTTTTTTTTTTTTTTTTTTTGTGGCACTGGGTGTTGAACCCAGGGTCACTCTACAACTAAGCTACATCCTCCCGAAGTTTTAATTTTTGTTCTTTTTAAGACAGAATCTGACTAAGTTGCTGACGCTACCTTGAATTTATAATCCTCCTGCCTTAGCCTCCTGAGTTGCTGGGATTACAGGCTATTTAAAATATTTTTTAAAGCCCAGGGCTGGGGTATGGCTCAGTGTTAGAGTGTGTGCTCTCCATACATGAGGCCTTGAGTTCCATCCTCAGCACAACATACACACACACACACACACACACACCACTCGTAAATAAAAGACCAACTAAATAGTTAGGTATAAAATAGATTTATTGAATTCAACACCATGATAATATATATATATATAGTCAACAACCAGTTTGAAAATATAACAAAAATGAAATTTCATCTATAGTATCATGAAAGTGTAATATAAGTGAATTATTAATAAGAAATACAATAGAATGACCATAGAATGTGGTGGAAGAGGTATTATACAACTTCCAAGAAAGATCAAGCTCAAGCACATATATGCCCAAAAGACCACATGGAAAGGGAGGCCCAGATCAAAAACCATCAGAGCTCAACTGTCACCTCAAGAGTCTTCCTTTAATATTTCACTGTTATATTAAATTAAGGAACCAAAATGCTTGGGAAATTTTATTTAAACTGAATAAACAGTGAAAAGAAGACAGATTTCTTAGTGGGCCATTCAAATACTGTGAAGATGTAAATATTTCTCCCTGCTTCCCTAAATTGTTTTCAGTAAATGCAATCCCAATGAGTACCTTGGCAGGATATTTCTTAGAAAATGGAAAAAAATATTCTAAAGTTAACCTGGAGACATAAGGAGATCAGAATTTCAAATAAAACACAGAAAAAGAAGAGTAAGGAATGGTGGAATGCTATTAAAATGTCCTGGGTGTTGAGTGAAAACACACTATTGAAGCAGATGAGAGGGAAAGCTCAGATCCAGAATCCTTATGTGTACAAGTTGATACAAGGTAAAGGAGGCCTCATACAAACCATGGGGAAGGGGAAGATTGGTACGTTTGTTTGAATAATTGGTTAGAGACTTGGAAATGGATCAATTTACACCCATATTTCACACCTAAATGAAAATAACTTTAGAAAACCAAATTTCTGGTCTAATTAGGGAAAAAGCAAGAATATAGACTGACAAATTTCAGTTTAAAATGGTAGATGCTATTGTAGAAAGAAAAATAAAGTATGTGAAAATTCAGAAGAGAGGAGCCGTAATTTTGACTATAGGTGTTAAGAAAGCCTTCACCAAGGAACATGCATGTATACTGGATTTTAAGAGATGAGTAGGAATTTAGTAGGCATAAGAAGAGAGTACATGTACAAAGATGAGGTCATAAAAAGGACCAATGTCCTAAGTGTAATGAATGGTAAGAGATGAGCAGAAGCATACCCAGGAGTTGAGGGAGCTGCTTCTTCAACTGTAGTACCCTTTTAATATTTTAAGACAGTATGTCAACACAATGGTTCTCAAAGTATGGAACATGAACCTTTACGGGTCCTTGAGAACTACTCAGGTGATCTGAAAGGTCAAAAGTTATTTTCATGCCAGGCATGGTAGTACACGTATAATACCAGCTACTCAGGAGGTTGAGGCAGGAGGATCGCAAGTTAGAGGCCAGCCTTGGCAATTTAGCAAGACACAATCTCAAATGTAAAAATAGAAGGGCTGAGAATGTAGCTCAGTGGCAGTGCTAGGGTATCTCAATCCCTAGCACCAAAACATAACAACAACAAAACATTTTTATACTTATTTTTTAGTTGTAGTTTGGACACAATACCTTTATTTTATTTATTTTTATGTGGTGCTGAGGATTGAACCCAGAGCCTCGCAGGTACTAGGCAAGCACTCTACTGGTGAGCCACAACTCCAGACCCCCCAAAATCTTTTTCATTATAACATTGCCCTTTTCACTCTTATACTCTCAAGAGTATACAGTGGAGTCTCCCAAAGGCTATATGATTTGTGATATTACAACAAACTGAATGCAGAAGTCAGGTGGGCATAATCCAAGGAGGATTGCTTGAGCCCAGCCTAGGCAGCACAGCAAGATCAGTCTGGGCAATACAGACTCCATCTCAAATAACTAATAAGTAAAAGTAAAAACTTGCAGAAGCAAATGAGAATTGATAAACCAATATTGAAGAGATGTGCAAAAAATGTAACACAATGCTGTGTGATATAGTCTGAAAAATTATAGTTATTTTTCATTCTTAAAATATTCTACATGTTAGCATGTAATAAGTTTGTTATTGTCTTTATAGGAATTTGTATCTTTAAATGTTTCACTTTAATTTCTAATAAAGAAAATATTGACAGATATAAACCCTATAAACAAAAGGCTTTATTTATTTATTTTTTGGTTTTCAGTATTTTTTTTAAGAGTATAAGGGGTCCTGCCAAGCACAGTGGCACACACCCACAATCCCAGCTACTTTGGAGAATTAAGCAGGAAGACTGAAAGTTGAAGGCCAGCCAGTACAACTTAGTGAGACTGTCTCAGAATACAAAACAAAAAGGGGGCCAGGTGTGTTGGTGCACTCTTGAAATCCTAGCAGCTCAAGAGGTTAAGGCAGGAGGACTACAAGTTTAAAGCCAGCCTCAGCAACTTAGTGAGACCCTATCTCAAAATAAAATTGGCCGGGGATGTGGCTTAATGATCCGTGAGTTTAATTCCTGATACAAAAAAAAAAAAAAAACCACCAAAACCCCAAAAGGGATGTGAATGAAGCTCAGTGGTAGAGTGCCCCTGAGTTATTGGGATGGGGGTGGGAGGTGGCAGGGAAGGAAGGCCCAATAAGCACATGAAGAGATACTCAACACCATTAGCCATTAGGGAAAGGCAAAGCAAATCCAAATCCACCATACTCACTGGCTCACTAGGGTGGCTATAATAAAGAAGACAGATTATAACAAGTGTTGCCCAGGATTTAGAGATATTGGAACCTTTATTGCTGGAGGGAGCATAAAATGGTAGAGTCCCTAAGGAAAATAGTCCAGCAGTTCCTCAAATGTTTAAATGGAGACTTACTGTATGACCCCAGCAATTCTACTCAAGAGAAATGAAAATATGTGATTCCATAAAAACCTGGATACAAATATTTATAGCAGCACTATTCAGAGTAGGCAAAAAATGGACAACAAAAGTCCATACATTGATGAATGGATTACAAAATGTGGTATATCAGTATGATGAAATATTTTTGCTATATAAAAAAGAATATAGCATTGATAGACACTACTACATGGATGAACCTTGAAACCATTGTTAGGTGAAGGCAGTCAGTCTGCATATTATAATCCCATATTTATGCAATGCCTACTAGTTGCCTAGGACTGCTAATAATAGGTACAGAATTTCTCTTTGGGGTGATAAAACATTCCAAAATTGATTGTGGCATATTTGTACAACTATGAATATTTTTGTAACTATGAATATACTAAAAACCATTGAATCGTATTCTTTAGAATTATATGGCATATGTGTTAAATCTTGGTAAAACAGTTAAAAATATATTGTAAGAATGAGTTCCTAGCTTTAATAACTGGAATCATGATGTCACCATTAGCCCAAATTGGAACTACAGGAAGCAGAGATGAGAAAAATGAGATTGGGACATACACAGTGGCTGTGATGAACACACACTAAATACCCTAGGCTGGAACTCTGGAAAGAGGATAATAATGCAAATGAGCTATGATTCATTGAGCATTTATTAGGTAGCTGGTGCTATAAGTATCTTGTTTATGTAAACTGCCAGGTAGGCTCTATACATACACTATTTATTGTTTCTGCTCCTTCTCTTCCCTGTGTAAACAAGGAGAGGTGGGCTCTTACTGCTGCATCCTGATACCTACAACTGGCAGAAAGATGGTGTGGAACATTCACTGGATGAAAACAAATATAGATCTTTTAACCCTCCTAACAACCCTCTGAGGTAGATTTATGTTCCTATTTTACATGATTTTCCTAAGACCACAAAGCTTATAAGTGGTAGTGGTCTATGAAGTGTCACAATTTCTCAATTTCTTGGTATGGATTTGAAATGAAGAAAAGCAGTAAAGGTAATATAGACCCAATTTCTGCAAATTTATAACATATAGGAATACCTAATTGTATTGGTGTCAGTGTAATACAATAGTAAACAGGACAAAAATCACAACAAAAATGTTTAAATTTTTTAAATTAAAAAAATACATTTAAAATAAAATCCATAAGAATTTGCTCACATCCTTGCTAGTAAGGAAGAGCTTTCACAAATATTATCATCGAAAACCCGGACAATGCTCCTAATGGGATGGTACCATTACTACTCCAATCAGCCTTTTGCCTTCTACCTAAACTACACTCCCCAAATTGACCTCCACTTTACTAAAAGCAACTGAAGGCTTAGTCCTCATTGTACTTGTATCAGAAGCTTTTGACACTTTGATCCTTCACACATTTTCCCTTGGCTTTCAGGTCACCCTTACTCTGTTATTTTTCTCCTACCTCTCAGTTTCCTCCTTTGTTACTTCCTGCACTTCTGTATGAACTTTCAACTTCAGAGCCTCCAAGGCTCAGTCTTTGCTTTTCTCTATGCTCACTTCCTGATTATTCTATTGGTTTTAAGTACCACCTATGTTATAATGACTCTAGAATTTATATCTCCAGCAGACCTCTGTCCTGAACCCCAGTCTCATACATCCAACTACTAACCTGACATTTCCACTTGGCTGTGCTATAACCTCCAATTCAACATGTGCAAAAATAGTCTTTTGATCTCCTTCTTACCCCAATTCTCAGTTGCTCAAGCCAAAATCCCTTATTTTAACCTTTGACTCATCTTTCTTTCACCCCATATCTCATGTATCATCCCATATATCAGGAAATTTTGTTGACTCTCCTGAATTTCAGCTAGGAATATAGGTGCTTGACTAGTATGTGCAAGGCCCTGGGTTTGATCCCCAGCAGAAGGAGAGCGGGTCTCACTGAGTTGCTTAGGGCCTTGCTAAGTTAAGTTGCTGAGGCTGGCTTTGAACTTGAAATCCTCCTGCCTCAGCCCCCTGAACTGTTGGGATTACAGGCATACACCACCATGCCAGGCTTCAATTTGGTGTTTTAGACCTGTCATAACTGAATCTAAAACAACCTCTAGTCTCCATTATAATCTTGTCTCCATTATCAGAGATGATATCTTTAGGCAAAATCTTCTTTTGTTGGGTTAGCACATTGTTTATATGTGCATACTTTAAATAGAATTTGAATATTTCTTAAAAACACACTTTGAACACCTGTAGGCCCTGGGCAAGCACACTCTGCAGTTCTGCTCCCATTTCTTGCGGTAGGTTTAGCTTCAGATGCTTCACACTTTCTAAGCCCTTGAAGCACCTGTTTGTCACCTCACAAAATTAGACAGTGTTTTTCAAACCCAACTTGCATCTTGGGGCCTCTTTAAGTAGGAATTTCCCTCTTTCCAGCAGGCTTCTTCACTCTTCCTAATCAGAAACTAATACAACTACTCCTTGAGGGCCTTTCTGACCCTATCTCCCCTTCCACAATAGATGGTTTCTTTTCCTAAAGCCCAGGGCAAGAAGCCTAAACCCTATGCTGGTCTGCCATGTTGAAATCCCACCTTTCAAACTGAGCCCCCACTACTGGAAAACCAGTGAAATACTTCAGGCATAAAATACAAGGGTCATCAAAAAGCTCAGTAATCAAGATAAACTTTTTTTTTTTAATGGGGTACTGGGGATTTAACCCAGGAGCTCTCTACCATCCTGACTCCTTTTTATTTTTGAGACAGGGTCTCTCTAAATTGCTGAGGGCCTCACTGAGTGGCTGAGGCTAACCTTGAACTTGAGATCCTCCTGCCTCACTTCAAATCCCTGAGTCGCTGGGATTATAGGCGCGTGCCACTTCGGCCGGCTTTAATGAGACGTTTTTTTAAAAAAAAATATATTAATGCAAAAAAATCCATGACTAAAAAATATCAAAATCTAAAATAAAGGCCCGGCCTCCTGTGAACCGTATTCGAATTTCACCGTAGGATTAAAAGACCTCGAACTAAGTATCCTGTACTTCCTGCTTGTATTGCACGAAGTGCGAACAAAGGCTGAGAAATTTCGGAGGAGCCATTCTTCCGATCACCCCTTGCACCAGAGCAGCAGCACGGCCTTCTGCAGCACCTGGAACCCGGAACCCGTGCTTTAAGAAAAGGCTGGAATCTGAAGGTTCTTGTGGGGGCGTGTGCATCCGTGCAAGTGTGTATTACATCTGTGTGCACGCTTCTAATCGCTTCTCTTTCCAAGTCCTGGGTCAGGACAGGACAGAGGTTTGCCTCTTAGTATGCACACAGAACTCGGACTTTGGACTAGCAAAGACAGGGGCAATTTGGTTGCATGTGGGGAATGGAAGCTCAGGATTTCTTCTTTGACTACTGGCAGGTGTATCATAGCTCTTCCTGGCGCTTCAGTATGAGACAGGTACACGCCGCTCATTCTGAGGTACCAGAGGTACCTAACCTATATTACCAGACCATTTTAAGTATCTGCAGGACCCCCATAACTGTCCGCAGTAAAAGAGCGAGAAACT